>NC_135783.1:240916321-241523321 GCF_051106095.1 Pogona vitticeps
ATGGTGCCCTCTCTGAGATAATTCACCTATCGTCCTACTCATCTCGCCTGGTGTGGAAGGGCTACAGCGCGCGCACGCATCCTCAGGAGCCCGATGAGTAGGACTGAGGTCAATTTTCGACAATTCGCACTCATCTCGCCTGGCACAGGCCCCAAGACGCGTCAATCATCCGCAAGGATCCCTCGGGTGAGTGGAATTTGTCAAGTAAGACACCTAGACTTTAGCAACATGGGGAATTGTTTATCGAGTCTGCAAGAATATGTACAGGACCAGGAATGGTCTAAAATAGACAACTATTTTCATGAACAGCCAATAGTTAAAGAAGAAGTGATTTCTACATGCTCCAAAGTGCGTACTTGCCTTCAAGGCCCACGCAACTTTCTTTTCGATCCAGAATTCGAGGCTAATATAATCAAACAACTTCCTCAAATTCTGCCTCCAGCCCCCTTAGTTCCCCTGCTGCACTCTTTGTCTCATTCTGACCAGCCTGAGAACACCTCCTGGAAAACCCAGTTGCCTCCCAGTTCTGCCGTCCCTCAGGCAACTGAGATTGATAACCGTCCTTCAATGGATACAACGGGTGCTTGTTCAGAAACTTGTCCAGAAACTGGCTGTGTAATTCCTGCCCCTCCTGTCATTGAGGGAGCAGCAGAAGCACAGAGAGATGCGCCAGCTGTTTCTGCTAGTTGTGAATTGTTCCCAGCTCAAGGCATCCACAAACTGCAAAGCAGTAACCAGAACAATGGGGTGGACTCTTTATCTGCCCCATGGCTTAATGACTGCAAAGCCTTGATAAAAGATTCCTTTCCTCCAGCAAAGGGACTCATTTGCCTTCCAGAATTGCATGATTTAGCATATAAGCAAGCAGAAATTGAAGTTGATGATCCTGTAACTTTGTCAATGCTTATGGGAGAAGGTGCTTCTGCAGTACAGCAAGTCCGCCTCGGAAATGCAGACAAAGCTTGGAAGCAGACTTTCCAATCAAAAACGACTCTCTTCTTCCCTTCCCCTTGGGCCAGCCTCGACATAGCAGCGCTTGGCCGGAAAAGGTCACATTTCATTCAAGAGAAAGGGGACTATGAGCCGCCCCCAGATCCAGACCCAGGTCCAAAGACAATAATAGAGGATCTGCAGGATTTCTTTGATGTCATGGGCTGGGGTACAAAAGCAGCTCTACAAGCATTTGATGGATTATATAAAGAAGGGGAGAAGGAAGAGAATCTAAGGGGGGGTGGCTGCTACATCCAACATGAAGCTTGTTTTGGACTGCTTTTTCCATGTGCTAATCTTGTTTGGGTGAAAAATCCTACTCAGTCGGACATGCCAGTTATACAGATCACCAAAGAATGCCTCCCACCTGGCCAGTAGAGAGACTAATGCTGCATATTGGGGTGGGAGGAGGCGAACCAGAAAGTTTTCCCCCATCACCTTCCAATTTGGAGAAAGCATTGTTTACACTCAAGCCACTTGTAAGGATCCAAATGATGTCCTGCACACTCTAGGTTCCATGTTCTTAGAACTACAAATCCTATCACACCTTGCATTGCTGAGTTTCCTGAGTAGCTGAGCATATGGGACTTCATACAAGCCTGCATTCCTGTCTCTGTCTTCCAGGAGTAACAGTGTCACATCTCTGAGAAAATGTTGGTTCCAAATGCTGTAAATTGTCAAAAATGTTTGTTTTCTTTCTGCAGGATAAGAGTGCATGACATGTGCTTCCTCTGTTAGCCAGATCTTAAAGGATAATGGGTACTGAATTTTAGAGAAGCAATTCTTAGTTTTACTGCTCAGAATTAACTGCAGTTTTAGCCTTTGAGTTTTTCCTAATATGAATTTTGTTGTAGACTATATGTTTATTTCTTTTGCATTTCATGTCTATTATATTTGATCGTGGTTACATTTTCTGGGTTTCTTCATGGAGAGACTTTAAAACATGTGATTTAACATTATCTCACTGCAGCTCTCTCCTATGTCACAAGCTTTCCTTGAAAACTTTGAAAACTTTGTCTATTTATGTCTGAAACAGAGAAGCAAAAAACATGCACAAGATAAGAGATATGGTTTCCAGAATTACACATCACTTTAGCACATGTGGCAGAAAATCCAATCACTGCACGGGCATAAATTTGCTCTGAGTCTATATGCTAAGTCTGAATATGACTGTGTTATGGTCATAGCTCCATGATGCGACCTGAGCATTTTTACAGGTATTTTTGTTATAAGACCAGTCACTCATCAAGAGGTAATTTAAAATTAGACATAAAAATGTGTCACAAGTAGGCCCCACAGTAGGCAATTTTGTACACTGTGATGCTAATCCATCTGACATGCTTGTAAAAACATATTTTCAGTCCAGGGGAAATTTAAGGGCACTAGCAGGCAACTTTTTAATTCAGTCAGTTGTACAGTTTAAGAACGTTGCCCCGGAGCCAGGCAGATGCATACAAGCACCATTTTTTACTACTCATCCCTCAAAATAAGTTACTGTTCTTTTTGCTAAGCTGTATACCTGATAATTGTCTTTTAATTAGTGACCCAGAAGTAAATTTACTGGGATATGTATGGAAGCTGCTGCTCAGTTCCTATTTACCGTATGCATTTCTCCAATCAAGTCTCATATAAGGAATTCATGTGTGTGTCTTCAGTGGGAAATCACACTGACACATTTCCTTTAATTCCACAGGGCAAGCAATGGTGAAAAGAGCACATTTAACTTATAATTCTATTTTGCAGAAGCAAAACCTCAACCAAAGAAGTTTTCTGTATCAGATGTTTCTATGCAAAAGTTCTGTATACCTTAAAGTTTTTTGCTTTTGCCTCTTAGCAATATGTTGTGCTTATATATCTGAATAATATGTTTTCAATATGTTTTCTTTTCCTGACTATGGTTATGTACTTATTATGCATCATTATTGTAACTGTAATTTTAGTTATCCAATATTGTGTTTTCTTTAATTTACACTGTAATGATGATGTCATCAGACTGTAGATCTAATTCTCTTGCCAAGATTCCAGGTTTCATTCCATCTGAACAATGTTTTAAAATTGTATCTATTCAATTCAGTGTATTTCAAATGTAGTTACTGTGTTCTGCATTTTTCTGTAAATCTGTACCTCAACTATCTTTTACCACTAAGCAATTGTTTCAGGTGAAATATTATGTTCTTGATACTGTCCCACCCTTTACCGAAGACAAACCTGACTTCATGCCATCATACCTGCACCAGAACCCCCTGGATTCAGAATTTTCAGGAGTCTACAACAGCCATTGTCTTCAACAAAATAAATAAAAATGGTTGGGATGTTGGGAAATTGTATGCTTTTACAATGTGTATAGCAGAAATTGTTTTGGGCACAGGTCAGTTTCCAGTAAGGATGATCATTAACCTGCTGTCTATTGTCTCTGGGTAATGTAGTTAAAGTGTCTACCTCAGGAATGTTTACATTGTCTGTGTATTTGGAGTTATCTGTGTCTGTTTACTATTAACTGTCTGTTTACCAGCCTGTGTGTTTACCAACCACTCTGTTTACTGATGCCTGTGTATTCAAGGAAATTACCTGTCTGTTTACCAGCACTCTGGTTATTCTGTTGTGTATTCAAGAAATTAGTTACCTCTGTATTGATTAACTAGTGCTGTGGTAGGAGAAAACAATAAAAGAAGAGGAGGCGGGGGAACAGGAGTTTTTTCCTCTGAACAGCTGCCATACACTCGAGTGTATCGTCTTTTCCTTTCTCCTTGCTGGTCGAGGAGAAAGATCCCTGCCCTGAGGCTTCATCTGCAAGATCCCTACTTCCTCTCATCTTGCAGATCCCAACAGCTGTATATTGTCTCCCTGCTTATTTAACTTATATGCAGAATACATCATGCGACAGGCCGGACTGGAGGAATCCCAAGCTGGAATCAAGATTGCTGGAAGAAATATCAACAACCTCCGATATGCAGATGATACCACTCTGATGGCAGAAAGTGAGGAGGAACTAAAGAACCTTGTAATGAGGGTGAAAGAGGAGAGTGCAAAAAACGGTCTTAAACTCAACATCAAAAAAACTAAGATCATGGCCACTGGTCCCATCACCTCCTGGCAAATAGAAGGGGAAGATACGGAGGCAGTGACAGATTTTACCTTCTTGGGCTCCATAATCACTGCAGATGGAGACAGCAGCCACGAAATTAAAAGACGCCTTCTTCTTGGGAGGAAAGCAATGACAAACCTTGACAGCATCTTAAAAAGCAGAGACATCACATTGCCAACAAAAGTCCGAATAGTCAAAGCTATGGTTTTTCCTGTTGTGATGTATGGAAGTGAGAGCTGGACCATAAAGAAAGCTGACCGCCGAAGAATTGATGCCTTTGAATTATGGTGCTGGAGGAGGCTCTTGAGAGTCCCCTGGACTGCAAGGAGAACAAACCTATCAGTTCTAAAGGAAATCAACCCTGAGTGCTCACTGGAAGGACAGATCCTGAAGCTGAGGCTCCAGTACTTTGGCCATCTCATGAGAAGAGAGGACTCCCTGGAAAAGACCTTAATGTTAGGAAAGTGTGAAGGCAAGAGGAGAAGGGGACGACAGAGGATGAGATGGTTGGACAGTGTCACCGAAGCAACCAACATGAATCTGACCCAACTCCGGGAGGCAGTGGAAGACAGGAGGGCCTGGCGTGTTCTGGTCCATGGGGTCACGAAGAGTCGGACATGACTAAACGACTAAACGAAACGAATAATACCTGGTGTCAGCGTGTAAAGTGGAAATGCATCCAGAAGGTGAACCTATGTTTAAGGGAGATTAGACAGGGGGACTGGGTGAACGCCACAAGTGGTGGCAGTGAGAAGATAAAATGACGTGAGCCTTTGTGAGGGCAAAATAAGCAGGGGCCACAAGGGCGAACACTACAGATATCTCACAAGAAATTATACAAGAAACAGCTTTTAAACCAGAAATGTTTTTATTGAATATAATGACAGAAATTGTTGACAAATGTAATATATGTGGCTGTATACATTTACAGCTGCAAGGCTGATCTGGGCCCAAAGGGGGAAAATCAGGAAAATCCAAAGAAAGAGGAGCTACTTAAAAAAATTACTAGATATTGTAGAAATGGATAGATTGTCAGAGACCTTATGTGAGAACCTGAGAATATATCTTAAAGAAAGCTGGAAAATGTTTTATGATCGGGCTCAGAAACAGATATGAGTAGAGAATATATCATATATTATGGATTTTAGTATTGTATCACAGTCATGAAGTCAAGTGCATATTAGATACTGAATTGAAGCAAATACTTCCCTGTGTTTATTTGTTGTTTTGTTTTGTTTTACCCCTTTTTCTCTTCCTGTTGTATTTTGTGATGGTTGTTTGTTGTTGTGTTATATAATAATAAAAATACATTTAAATAAACAAATAAATAAAGACCAGAAGGGATTGTGAAGAGCTCCAGAAGGATCTCTCTAAACTGGGAGAATGAGCAGCAAAATGGCAAATGTGTTTCAATATAAGAAATGTAAAGTAATGCACATTGGGGCAAAAAATCAAAACTTTATTTATTGGCTGATGGGTTCAGAGTTGTGTGTGACAAATCAGGAAAGAGGTCTTGGTGTGCTGGTGGACAGCTCGATGAAAGGGCCAACCCAGTGTGCAGCAGCAGTGAGTGAGGCCTATTCCATGCTAGGTAACATTAAAAAGGGGAATGAAAATAAAACAGCCAACATTATAATGCCATTGTACAAAACGCTGGTAAGAAGTATATATCTGGAGTATTGCATACAGTTCTGGTCACCACACCTCAAAAAGATATAGTGGAACTGGAAAAGGTGCAGAGGAGAGTGACTCAAATGATGACTGGGCTGGGGCACCTCCCTTATGAGGAAAGGCTACAGCGTTTGGGGCTCTTTAGTCTAGAAAAAAGGTGCCTGAGAGGGGACATGACTGAGACATATGAAAGTGGATAGAGGGAAGCTTTTTTCCCCCTCACGCAATACCAGAACAGGGACATCCACTCCAACTGAGTGTTGGGAGAGTGAGAACAGACAAAATAACATACAGTATTTATTTACCCAGTGTTGTTAGTCTGTGGAACTCCTTGCCACAAGATGTGGTGATGATGGCATCTGGCCTAAATGCTTTTAAAAGGGGATTGGACAGTTTCCTTGAGGTAAAGTCCATCGCAGGTTACAAGCCATGATGGGGATGTATAATCTCCAGGCTTAAAAGGAAGGTACCTCCAAATGCCAGATGCAGGGGAGGGGTATCAGGAGACAGGCATCTAGTTGTCTCATGTGCTCCCTGAGGCATCTGGTGGGGCCCCTGTAAGATACAGAAAGCTGGACTAGATGGGCCCTTGGCTTGATCCAGCAGGGCTCTTTCTTATGCTCTTACGTTAAGTATGAGAATTTGTTCATGAAAATCATTCAAAAATTGCTTTGCAGTTTTACAAGCAGCTTAACTTATTATGAACAAACACACATCAAACATTCTCTTTGACCTTGAATCTCTGAGCAGAAATGTTGAGAAGTTCAGCAACTGTGAGACAAGCTTTTGAGGACATAAACAGAGTTCAGTAATAGAATGATATGAGGTAATACCTTCATGAATGTTTTGAAACTTCAAAGTTGATTTTTGAAAGAGGCTTGGTGGCACTTAAAATCAGGCCTTGCCTTGACCATCTGTGTGGAATCTGTATGTTTTGTGAGCATTAGTTTATTTTATTTATTTAAAATAGTTTTACCCCACCTGTCTCCTTAAAAGGAGCTATGACAACATTTTTACCTTGATGTAAGAGTCAAAGTGCTTGAACTTGTGGATTGTTGGGACCTCCCTGAAAGCACTCCCTTAAGGCAGGTTAGACTAAGGTGTTGGAAAGGTCCCAGGCAGGAAGAGTTCCCCCCAGTCATAAGCACATTTGGCCCTCCCTGGATTCACCCACACCAGGCCAACCAGGATAGTGTGGCTTAGTGGTTAGTGTGGGCCTCCCTGAACCCTGGGGTCCTTGACAAACCATTGTTTCACATAAAGTTTTTATCATTATGACCAAAGTACTTTCTAACTTCCAGCTACGCTTGGATGTGACTTTGCTCTTGTGCATGAGCATGCAACTCTCCCGCCGCGCACACAGGGTTTCATCATGACCAGAACCTAATGTGATCACTGGCCACAGGGGAAAGACAGCTGTGTGGAGGGAGGCAGAGGCATGCATGCGCGCGCACACACCCAGCTTAGAGGGAACCTTGACTATGACTATGCAACAGCAGATGATGCGAATTGTTGCACAATTAAGACCTTGTTTTAGAACAGGTAGTCGTGTTAGTCTGTACAAGCATATCAGGCAAAATCCAAAGAAACAAAACAAGACAAAAACATGGGGCACCTTAGAGGCTAATTATTATACTTTAATGTGAGCTTTCATGGACAAGTCTGTTTCGTCAAACAAGGAAATTAAGGCCTAATGTCAGGACATTTTATCTATCAAATAGCAAAGAAATGTAAAAGTGAAGATTTAATAATGATAGCCAAAGGTGTCAAAGAATGCACCTATGTTTGTCATTAGATTTCTCTACATTTCTGAAACACATGCTAATGACAGGTGCATACAAACAACTATAGACTGTTGAATCCCCTCCCTCCCTTCTTTCCTTCTTTCCTTCTTTCCTTCTTTCCTTCTTTCCTTCCTTCCTTCCTTCCTTCATTCCTTGTAGCTGTTAAAGTGTCCCAGCACGTTGGCAAAAAGAAAAAAAAAAGAGGGAGGCAAAATATTGTAGTATTTAAAGATTAACAGATTTATTTCTGTGTGAACTTTTGTGGATCAAAATTCCCTTCCTCAGACACAAGAAGTACAAATACATGGCCCCTGTATTTATTCCATGCTGATGAGCTCCAAGTCCTGATGATAACGTAGATAACAAAGTCGCAGTCGTTCATTGACGAAAGAATGGGACTATCAAGCTGTTCATATCCCTCTACGGTAATAGATGCACTTAGCTCTCTCACAGCAGTAGGTCTGTCCTTTTGCTCTGTCACAATGGGCATTCTTATATCGGTCATGGCTCCCAGTCTACTGCTGTCAGGTGACAGTCACACATATGTTTTTATGATGTTTCGGTTGGCCCAGTAAAAATATTATCACAAACAGTTTATGTACAATATAAAAGGCATCAAGTGACACAAGGGGTAGAGAGACAAAATGTTTGCAGGTGTGGTGACCTGTTATTGCTTGCTTTCTGAGGAAGAGTAGAACTTTGGCAAGTCTGCTTACGGGATTCTTCTTTTTTTAAAAAACACCACACTTGCTTGATGTGTTAAGTCTTAGATGTGATGAAGGAAGTTGGAAGAGTCCAGGGCGCAGGGGAGTTGACTTCATCTAATTCTTCCTGTAGGCTAAAAATGCCCTCTGGGACGGAACCAGAATGTCCCCAGGAGACAAGCCATAGGTATGGCAAACACCCTTCACATGAATGCTAGGTTGAAGCCCTAGCAAAAGCTGTGGGACACTTGAGTACAAGCCTTGTCCTAAAAGTATATATTTGTCTTGCGCAGTTTACATGTAATACAAGGCATCTGACATACTCTTTGGTTTATGCAACTGTGTAACCAAAGGGCTATAATCACAAATAAATGCAATTCTAAACTCCCTTTGTTGTGTATGCAACCCATAATATATACACTCACTGACAAAAAGACTGAACCAATGGGAAATTCCACCTTAGGGACCATAAATGGAAGCGATCAAAAAGCAAGCTGTTAATATTGTAATGTCTTTGTTCATATTTATTTATTTATTTATTTATTTATTTATTTAATTTATATGCCGTCCACACTACCCGAAGGTCTCTGGGCGGCTTACAGCATTTAAAATACAATAAAATTATGTAGCAATTAAAATACAATTAAAATATATATAAAATTGCCATCGGACCCACAGCTAATATTATTTCAGTTAAAAGCCTTCTGGAACAGGAAGGTTTTGACCTGGCGCCGAAATGTCATCAGTGTCGGCGCCAGACGAATCTCAGTCGGGAGGGCATTCCATAGTCTGGGGGCCGCTGCCGAAAAGGCCCTTTCTCTACAAGCCATCCCTCTTACCTCCTTGAGGGATGGCTCTTTCAAAAGGGCCCCCTGGCTAGATCTTAACTGCCGGGTAGGCTCATATGGAAGGAGGCGGTCCTTCAGGTATCCAGGGCCCAAGCCGTTTATAAATCTCTGGCAAAACTACCTCTGGAAAACTGTGTGCAGTTCTAGTCTCATCCTTTTTTTAAAATTCTTGCTGCTGTTTTGTGCCATCACAACTCTTCTAACATATGGTGACCCTAAGAAGCTTTTTCAGGGATGTGGAATGTTTAAGAAGTGGTTTAACATACCAGTAGCCCCAGTCAGTTTCCATGGCTGAATGGGCATTCGAACCCAGGTCTCCTGGGTCATAGTCTGACATGCTATCCACTATATACAATAGCAGGCGAATGACAATCAGAATGATCAGGCGATTGGAACAACCTCTATATGAGGAAAGATCATGATGTTTGCGAATGTTTAGCTTAGGGGGAAAAGGGATTGATAGTGATCCACAAAATCCTAAATCATCTAGAATAAAAATTCCTCCGGTTCAAAACTGGAAGCAGTCAATGAAGATAAGTGGTGTGGGATTCAGAACAAACAAGAGAAAGTACTTTTTAACAAAGCACACATTTATAACTTTAGGATTTTGTTGTCACAAGGAGAAATGCTGGCAGCAGCACATTAAAATGCTTTTAAAAAGGAATTGGATAGATTATGGAAGATAGAACTGTTCAGAGCTACACATGCTTCCAAGAGATTCAGGCAGGGATTGCCAGCCGGAGGCAAATAATGAACTGAGTCCGATGCTGTAAAATCAATGAAGATTATAGGTTCGCTAAAATGAGACTGACATTGGATATTGGATTTCTGGCAATCGATAGACTATTTTAGGATGCAGACCAAGTATCACCTCTCAGTTCCTTGACTCACAGAGGTATTGCATATGGAAAGAGTAAGCCAGAGAGAACATATTGCCACCTAGAGGTTCCAGCAACTGAACACACTCACTTTTAGACTGAGGAATCAGCAAACAAGAGCTCAGACTGGGTAGGACTCAAAAGACAGAGTGTACATACTTCATATGCAGAAAGTCCCAGGTTGTCCGTTCCAGCAACAGTAGATCTATCAGATCAATAGGAACTTGACAAATCAACACTTATGTACATTCCATTGATTCATTAGGTCTACTCTAGGTGGGATTAACAATTGATTTTAAAGATTCTGGACCCTAAGCACATCTGTCTGTTCTCTCCTGTCTGAAAATTAGCTCTCTTTGCTGTCATAGGATTCAGCTTCGTGAGGCGGGGCATTCCGAGTCTTCCTGGGACTAGCAACACATGACAGTTCCAGCCAGAAGACGACAAGTGTTTGCCTGCCACGTTTGTCATGAGCAGGTTGGGCTCTGAGAGGGGATGGAGGTCAATTTTGAGATACATTTGCCCTAGAAATAGCTTCCAAAGTAAGTTTGTTCATAGAACTGTCAACAACACCTACAGAGAGATATATCCTCTTCTGATATTAACCATCCGTGTCCCTGTTCTGAAATCGTCTTATTTACAGCCCAGTTCTAGGCATGAAGAGAGATGGCGTGTTATCATATGTGCTTTGACAACAATACAGCAGTTTCACACATGTAGCGTTCAACACGTGTGAAACTACTGTAGGTGACCTAGAAACCTCAATCTGTTTACATTACAGTAGCTTGATTACTAAGAGTGACTGGTCATTTGGTACATTTTGCCAACTCTATTGTTGACATTTCTTGCTTGGTTCTTCCTGCTTTTATAATCAGAAAACCGATTTTACAGATTTAATATACTGTATTTTACTGCAATATTCCTCAAACCACAGGGAAGTACAATAATAACCATTTATTTAAATTTCTGCACAGAAATGAACAACGATTTCAAATAGATTTGCTACCAAGTAAGTGGGCACAGGGTTGTTATCTTAAAATGCCAAGATATGCATGTGTCACTTAGAAATAGCCTCCATTCATTTCAGCAGAGAATGACTCCCAGGTAGATATGCAAAGGACTGCAGCCTTAGGATGCAATCCTGTACTCATTTATCTGAGAGTAAGTCTCACTAACCTTGGTAGGACTTACTCCTCAGTGGACATGTACATGACCCTATTATTAGCCTTACTAAGG
This sequence comes from Pogona vitticeps, assembly GCF_051106095.1. Taxonomy (NCBI): domain Eukaryota; kingdom Metazoa; phylum Chordata; class Lepidosauria; order Squamata; family Agamidae; genus Pogona; species Pogona vitticeps. The sequence continues at coordinate 240,927,518 of NC_135783.1, forward strand.
CAATCAATGTAAACATTGCTCCCCATCTCTAAACCATAAATATAGGAAATCTTAATTCAAAAATATAAACTTTATTTGCACTTATGTAACAGAGCCCTGGAGCTTTGGATTTCTTAACTGGATGAGGCAGCTACATTGCAGAGAAGTAGATAAAATAAATGTAGCAGAATAAAAGGGCTAGGTTACATCACACCAAAGTGGTAATACACTCTACATTCATGTATCCAGAGCAGCAGAAACAGAAAGAGGCTCCACACATTGAAATGGAAAAATAATATGCATCTTGCAGGTTAGGATCTACACTATAATCCATATAAGGGCTCCCACCTTTATCTCTTATTTCTGTCTGCTATATCAGTCCTCTAAGTAGCTTGTATAAATGGGTTTGAGGCAAGAGCCATGCAGCAGAACATTCTATTTCGAGAGTCACAATCCCCAAGGCCTCTGGGGAAGGCTGCTGAAAGTCCAGACAAAGCACCCAAGATTCCATCTTCTATTCTCTGCTGCCTATAATCTGAAGGAGGAAGGTGAAGATGTAGACAATGTCTGTGTAGATTCTGAGGGCTCCGTAGACATATTCCTCAGGACTCATGGTGTGCTTTCGGTTGCCTATCACCAGCTGGGTGTCGTAAGCAAGAAACTGTAGAAAGCCAAGAGTTAAACACTTAAAAATCAATATACTATCACAAATACATTATTATCTTCCAGAGCATACAAATGCAGAAGATCTAGACTCCAAGTGCTAATTCACAGGAGAGGTACATACCCTCATGCATTGACATGGTTGTTAAAGTAAGTTAAAGGATAGAAATGGGGCAAAGGAGGATGGAAAGGAGAGGACAAGAAATCCTCTGCTATGCTCGAAGGTGATGTATCAGATTCCAGCCATTGAGCTTTTGCTTAAGATAGGTAAATATTATTCTCTCAAGGCAGGCATGTTCCTAAGCTGAGATAAGGGTCTGACCAATCCACAGAAAGCAAGAATATTAAACTGGGCTGATCTAGGGTTGCCGATGTAAGAAGGGGAAGTACACAAATGTTTAATATATAATTGTTTCTATTAGAATTTTTATATAGGATTGTAACACCTTTCTTTGTTTTATAGTTTTATCTGTTGTGAGCTGCCTTGGGTCCCCTATGGGGAGAAAGGTTTAGCATGCATAAACAAACAAACAAACAAACAAACAAACAAACAAACAAACAAACAAACAAACAAACAAACAAATAAATAAATAAATAACAATAACTAAGAGGTTTCTCATTAGCAAAATCACCTCCAATAAAGAAATATTGCCTGTAGGTGACAAGGACAGAAAAAAAGGACATGTATACTGTAGCGTTCTCTATTTATTAGGTCTATGGTTTATGTTATATTATGTAATGGTTTATGTTTGTTATGTAATAATGGTTCATGCATATTAATGTTGCTGAGAGGCGGAGCTGAAAGAGATGCTATAAGAGGCGGAGCCTGAGTCTATCAGAGGGTCAGTAAGAGAAATGTAAGAGTGAGGCAGTAGAGAAAAGTCAGAGAAAGTAATAGTGTGTGTAGTTTGCGAAATTCTGAGATGTGATTAGCTACTGAAGATATTTATGAATCAATCTCTGTAATCAATAAACCAAAATTTTTATTTAAAAGAACTTGAAGAGTGGACCTGAATCTTTCTGAGGTAATGGTGATTTCAGGATCACCTGGTGGCAGCAGTGTTAAAGAGGAGAGTGTTTGCCTTTGTGTGCTCTGAGGCTTGAAGGTCAAGCAAAAGGGGCACGAGGGTGGACGCCACATATACCAACCTTAGTACTGTGACAGTGATAAACCACGCAGGGCTACTGAATGTTTTAAAATATTGGATGGGAGACAAAGGTTAGTTTACAGCCCTCATAGATGATGTGCACAGGGCTCCCCCCTCTTCTAATCCAAACATGCAGCTGAAAATGGGAGCAGCACTCAGCCACCCAGGTACCCCTCCAACCGCATTTTCTGCCTTGAGTTCTGAAGCAGGCAGGAATGTCAAAGAGGACTTAACTACGGCAAAGGCACTAAAGTTAAGAAAGCAAGAGAAGTAGATAATGGCATGTAACACTAGAAGCCATGAAACATTGACCCTTCAGATGTTTTGCACTATTCCCTGAAGCCTCTCTCAGCACGCCTCAGAGTAAAGGATTATGGGAGTTAGTTTAAAAACATCTGGAGGGCCAATGGTTCCACACCTATGTCCTGGGTCATTCTTTGCAATACTTTAGAGAGGACAAAGAAGATACAGATATGGTTTTGGTTTCCCATCTATCCTACAGCAGGACAGGTAAGAAATTTAAATGAGCAACCCAGCAATTGTGCATGCAGACAATAACTCTACTCACCAGGGTGAAGGCAATTGCTCCAATGGCTGCATACAACATGTGAAGCCAATAGATCTGGAAGCAAAGAGAACCAAGCAGTTGTTTCTCTGCAGGCAATTTTTTTTTACTTCATTAAACTTAGCAACACTTTCAACAGGGCCTCTTCATGTGGCACAAGAAGTCCCAGCAGGCCAGAATTGAAGGTGAATAGCAGGAGGGACCCAGGCCCAATGGTCTGGGCTAGCAATTAAGCAATTTGAACATGAAGACAGACAGGATGAAGATCATCAATACCCTCCAGACCATAACTGAGCTTCCCTGGAACCAGGTGTTCTCAAAATTAGGTGGGTATTCATATCAATATACAATGCTGCAACTCAATCACAAACATATTAAACGTATTGTCTGGAGCTGTCAGGAAAAAATTCAAGCATCAAATCCAGATGTATAGCTCTGACTAGCATTGATCCCACATGTCTTTTGATGTGCTTACATATTTGAAGGACAGGACAATGGCTGTAATTATCCCAGTCACCATGACGACAATGCCCAACACACAGAACAAGCCAGTGCAGGATGTGAAATCCACCTGCCAAGAAGCGTAAAGAAGGCATGTAAATGAGAAAGAGGCAGATGGCAAGTAACCCATTACCAACAACTCCTCATTTTGCCCTACAAAATGCCCTTCTTAGCCCCCCCCTCCCCCCGATCCATGTCAGACAATATAGAAACATAGTGGAATGCAAGAAAAATCATTAAAAAAACATTGATGGGAAGCAGGACTTTCCAAACTTCAGTGTTACCTCTTGCTATCTTCGTATGTCACACGAAAACAATAACAATTTGGAGAAGCAAAAAAAAAAAATCTACTCCAGCAGAGGTTCCCAGTCTTGGGTCCCCAGATGTTCTTGGTCTACAACTCCCAGAAATCCTGACCAGCCAGCTAAAAGTGAAAACCTCTGGGAATTTTAGTCCAAAACATCTGGGGACCAAGGTTGGGAATCACAGTACTACAGGGATGAGGAGCTATACCCCTCTACGCTGATCCTTGCCCCCCCACACACACACTACAATTTTTGTGTCAGCTTTAACCAGGATAGAGAGTGGGCAGGGATTATGAAAAGTGCAGACCAGAAATGCTCCTGTTTTAATGTATTATATGTTATATGCAGTCAAGTGGGACTCAAGGCAACTTACAGCTCATTTTAACAGACAGGAATTAAAATAACATAGCAGAAGCATTAAAATGTATTAACGATGGAAACAATGAAGTACAGTTGTGTTCAAAATTATTCAACCCCCACTGAAATTGAATGTTTTGGCCATTTTGACATTGATTTTGATCATTCAGTCATCTTGCTTACATTTACATGAAAGAGGCACTTGTAGGTCAGAGAAATATAACCTTAAGTTTATAATGAAATAACCACAAATGTCTTTTCTGTGCTCACATCATTATTAGTTTTTATTCAACCCCCAAGTGACAGTCAATCTTAGTACTTAGTACAACATCCTTTTACAGTTATAACAGCTTTTAAACGTGAAGCATAGCTTGACACAAGTGTCTTGCAGCGATCTACGGGTATCTTCGCCCATTCTTCATGGGCAAAAGCCTCCAGTTCAGTCAAATTCTTAGGCTTGCGCACTGCAACTGCTTTCTTTAAGTCCCACCAGAGGTTCTCAATCGGATTTAAGTCTGGTGACTGCGATGGCCACTCCAAAATGTTCCAGCCTTTCCTCTGCAACCATGCTCTAGTGGACTTGGAGGTATGCTTGGGATCATTTTCCTGTTGAAAGGTCCAACGTCTCCCAAGCCTCAGGTGTGTGACGGACTGCATCACATTTTCATCCAATATCTCCTGGTACTGAAGAGAATTCATGGTACCTTGTACACGCTGAAGCTTCCCTGTACCTGCAGAAGCAAAACAGCCCCAAAGCATTATTGACCCTCCGCCATGCTTCACAGTAGGCAAGGTGTTCTTTTCGTCATATGCCTTGTTCTTCCTCCTCCAAACATAGCGTTGATCCATGGGCCCAAACAGTTCTAATTTTGTTTCATCAGTCCACAGAACACTATCCCACAACTTTTGTGGTTTGCCCACATGACTTTTGGCATACTGCACTTGACTCTTCTTATTCTTGGGAGACAGCAAGGGGGTGCGCCTGGGGGTTCTGGCATGGAGACCTTCATTACGCAGTGTGCGCCTTATTGTCTGAGCTGAAACTTCTATACCCACATCTGACAAATCTTTTTTCAGTTCCTCAGCAGTCACACGGGGACTTTTCACCACTCTACGCTTTAGGTAGCGCACAGCAGTCGAAGTCAGCATCTTCTTTCTTCCACGACCAGGTAGCATTTCAACAGTGCCCTTTGCCTTGAATTTGCGAATGATGCTTCCTGTGGTGTCTCTTGGTATGTTTAACTTCTTTGCAATCTTCTTATAGCCATTGCCCTTCCTGTGAAGACAAATCACTTCTTCTCTTGTCTTCCTGGACCATTCTCTTGACTTCACCATGTTTGTAACCACACCAGTAAATGTCTAGAAGGAGCTGAGTATCACAGTCATTTTAAAGCTGCCTAATTGGTGCTTATTATGCTTGATTGGTGCTCGGTGACATCCACAGGTGTTTTCAATACCTGATCGAAAACACCTGAATGAACCTCTCTTCTTCAGAGTGGTAGTCTTTAAGGGGTTGAATAATTGTGGCAATGAAGAAACCACAAAAGAAACATTTACTACTGTATTACATAAACAATTGATGTTATTTTAGTTGCATTTGGTTCTTTAAAACGTCCTTGTAGGATTTCATTCTGAATACAATTCCAAATGTACACTATAGTCCCTAAACCCCTTTACAGCATTGGGGGTTGAATAATTTTGAACACAACTGTAATCATGTAAGAACAAATTAAGAATAAAATCATTTAAAACACATTAAAAAGGATACATTGGTGGCAATCTTAGGGCACTAGCTATGTAAAAATGAGATATGAAAGACTGATGGAACAAAAAATTGTTGTCAATTTGCCACTGCAAAGAGAGGAGCGAGGTGGTCAGCTTAGCCTCACATCCTGTACTATACCACACTTGCTCAGACGTATATAATGTAATAAACTGACATTTTAGGGAGTTAAAGGGGCCCTTGCCAAAGTTTTGGAAATCACACTCATTATCTCCTTATTACCCCAACTGACCTTCTACCAATATGCTTTTTGTTATTGTGAAGGGCATACTTTGGGGAACTCCTGCTACTAGTATGTAAAAAAAATCTGAATCATTATAGATCGTGTGATCCTGGGGCAGGCTTCACATCTGATAGTAAGACAGAATTGGATCAACTTGAAATCAAGGCTCATGTTTTCTGCACGCTTTGGATGAAGAGGAAATTGAATCCTTCCGTTTGCATACCGTTAACATTTGGTGGTGTGGCACCAGATTCAGAGGAGGGGAAAAGCTCAGGAAAAAAAATGAGAGGAATGGTGTATTTATTAATTAATTAGTTCGTTTTAATTTTATATTGCCCATCTGGCTACCAGAGCCACTCTGGGCAGTTTACAATGAAAAAACATCATGTTGTTCACCTCTCGCATGAAGGGAGTTTTTTTTTCCAGGGTTAATACAAGGAATACTGGATATATCAAAAACCCACCTTCCTCAACCTCAATCTATAATAATAATCAAGAAAATTCAGACAATGTGTTGGGGAAAGGGGACCCACTCATCTGCTGATCACACCAATGTGTGGAAAAGCACATCTCACCTTTGTTTGGAAGCAGAAAAGGGTGACAACTATGGCCACAATAGCTGTGATTAACATGGCAAGTAGAACAGCCTTTGTACTGTACACACTGCAGAAAGATAGTTAAAACCATTATTTCACATAAGGCTTGCTTTTATCATTATGATAGACTCTATAGTGTCAGGACAATTTATGTATCAAATAGCAAAGAAATGTAAATGTGAAGAATTAATTATAGTAGCCAAAGGTGTGCAAACACTGCACCTATATTTGTCATTTGATCCCTCTGCATTTTTGAAATACATACTAACGGCAAGTGCATACTGTGATAAAGTACAGTGGTGCCTCGCTTAACGAGCGCACCGTTTAACAACGGATTTTCATAGCGACCTGCTTTTTGCGATCGTTAATGTGATCGCATTGCGATGATTCCAATGGGCAAAAATCGCATTGCGACGATCTGTGAGCGTTTCGCTTACCGATCTTCGCATTGCAATATTCTAAAAACAGCTGATCGGCGGTTCCAAAATGGAGTTTAATGCGTTCCTATGGGTTTTTTCCCCCGCATAGCGACGAATCTGGATAGCGACGTTAATCCTGGAACGGATTAATGTCGCTATGCGGGGCACCACTGTACTACAAATAATGGCATCCAGTAGTGAAGAACAACAATGTGTTTTCTTTCCACTCTGATTCTAAGCAATTTAATCCTACTGATATTCAAGAGATTACTTTCCAAGAGAGATGCATCAGAAGGCGCTCCAAATCATAAGAAAAATGTTTGGAGAACACATTTTAATACTCATTTGCTCACAGCATAGCTCACCAAAAACAAGGATAACAGCAGAACTTGGCTATTCCACCATCACTAGTACCCCTCCTTCTAGGAAAATAAGACACCAACCACTTCCTTGCCTTACAACAAAAAGTTTGCACAGCATCTCCAATTCCAGGACCCAAATCAGATTTAAGAGTGCACCTATACTGGACAGTTAAAGTTGGTTAATTCCATTTCAACTGTCTTGGCTCTGTCTGAATGAATCATGAGATTGTAGTTTGCTGAAGATGTTAAGAGTTCAAAAAAACTGAGTTTATGGGGTGCACAGGTGTTGCCCTAAACATGGAAAGTTCTTTTAAAATGTTCCTCAGAAAGATTGCATTAAAAGCAAAAGTACAATTGGAAAGTGCTCTGTGAATATAGATTATACAACAAAACCAAAACACAGCTAGTCATTTTGGAACACAGAACTGATAAGGTAGCAAGGCTCATTCAGTTTCATACCAGTTTTTGCAGGGAAGTAAACAGTACATAGAATCATAAAATCACAGATTTGGAAGAGACTACAGGGGCCATCGAGTCCAACCCTGTGCCATGCAGGAAGTCCATCAAAGCACTCCCAACAGATGGCCATCCAGCCTCAAAAACCTCCAAAGAAGGAGACTCCACACTCTGAGGCAGCATATTCCATTGCCGACCAGCTGTGACTGTCAGGAAGTTCTTCCTAAGTTTCAAGTGGAATCTCTTTTCCTGTAGTTTGAAGCCATTGCTCCTTGTTCTAGTGTTTGGAACCATGGAAAAAAACCTGTCCCTTCCTCGACATGATATCCCTTCAAATATTTAAACATGGCTATCATGTCCCCTCTTAACCTTCGTTTCCAGCTCCCTAAGTCGCTCCTCATAGGACATGGCTTCCAGACCTTTGACCATTTTGGCCGCCCTCCTCTGGACACGTTCCAGGTTGTCAACATCCTTCTTGAATTGAGGTGCCCAGAACTGGACAACATACTCCAGGTGAGGTCTGACCAAAGCAGAATAGAGTGGTACTATCACTTCCCTTAGACACTATACTCCTATTGATGCAACCAAGAATTGCATTGGTTTTCTTGGCAGCCGCATCACACTGTTGACTCATGTTCAGTTTGTGGTCTACCAAGACTCTTAGATCCCTTTCACAGGTAATGTTGTCTAACCAGGTGTCTTCCACCCTATATCTGTGCAGTTCCTTTTTTTCTGCCTAGGTGTAGGACCTTACATTTCTCTCTATTGAAATTCATTTTGTTAGTTTGGGCCCAGGAATCTAATCTGTCAAGGTCATTTTGAATTTTAATCCTGTCCTCTGGGGAATTAGCAACCCCTCCCTATTTGGTATCATCTACAAATTTAATCAGCATACTCTATTCCTTCATTCAAGTCATTGATAAAGATGTTGAATAGCCCAGGGCCCAGAACAGAACCCTGAGGCACTCCACTAGTTATCTCTTAAGTTCAATTTTTGTAGATTTTAAACATATGTGCCTACAGTTTTTTCCTCACAACTATAAGATTGTCTCTGATGATTTTTTTATCTCCTATTTTTAAGTATGGAACCTAGAGATGATGTAAATGAATAGAACTTGTACAGAATTAACAAGTTTTGGAATTGCCCGGAATTATTGCAACAATGAAGACAATCATAATGAGATACCCAGATGAGTTTGCAAAAGCTTGTCACTGATTGCCTGGCTTCATTCTGGGATTAACCCTTTACTGGGATAATGTCAGCTATGATGACTCAAATAATCTGTTCTTTGCCTGGAAGGTCTATGAATCTTTGGAAGACTCCTGGGGGAATCAGTTATATCTATCAGGATCTGACGAGGGACTTTGAATTGTCTGCCAGAGACCTCTAGTGAACCGCACTGTATTACAGCACAGCATTCTAAGTTCCTAACCAAACTACATTTCCAAAGATTATATAGAATGGAGCTATAACCGTTAAAGAGGAATCAAATTACTATAAGTGTAGATACCCTCTTAATAAGAAAAGCATTACTACAGATTGTGAAATGAATGCCTCTTTCTGAAAACAATACCCCTTTTTTCTAGTCTATAAATAAGAAGTCTGGATTTTCTGCCCAAAGTATTTCTGATTTATATGCTCTAGAAAATCTGCATATGGCAACCACTGCACTGCACCTCATACTTTTTGATTTTCTACGATTCCAGTGAGTGGACATAATTAGTAGAGAAAAAAACTGCCTTAGTAAAAAAAAAGTTGTTACAGCCCTCACAAAAATGGATTGTTTAGCCACCAAAATTAGGATCTGTTAGTTCTTCCAAGTGCATATGGAATCATCATTGTTTAATTGTCTCATTATTTTGAAAGACTGAAAATCTTTTTTCAGCAGAGCCCAAGGAAAGCCTACCACTGAGTCACCATTCGAAATATCCTCTCTGATCAGCAGCTGACGCATAATACTGCAGAATAGACATGAATAATAGTATTTTTGTCCCTTACCTAGCAATGCATCCTGTCATGAATCCCATGGCCAAGGTCTAGGAGAAAACGAGAAACTAATTACCATTTGATCATTGTCCTTAAATATACAGTATAGTTATTGTCTTCTATAGACTTTATATGCCTCACTAGCTTCAGGTTAACATTTGGGGAGCCTGAAAACTTAGGGAAATGTCTCTCCCTCTCCTGCTTTCTTCTTACAGCTGTCCTTCTGAAAAGAGTAGTTATGATCAATGCACCAAGAAGGGAAATCTGGCTCTGCCCTTTAACATCCCAAATGGTTTAGGCCCAGTTGGCCTTAAGACAGATGTTCACAACCTTTTTCTGGTTGTGACTCCTTCTATAATAGCCAGGTAACCTGCAACCCTCCTGCCACATTTGCATAAAAAGGCATTTTTAAAAGGGTAAAGTCACCCCTTCTCAAAAAGTAGAGGCTTCTTTCTCTCCCCAAATGACCTGTTTACATGCACTAACTTCAATAACATGGTCTGAAAGGTCAAGAAAGAAATTGTTCAATAACATATAAGATGACCCACAAGCCCCCCCCAAAAAAACACTTTGCAATCCCTTAGGATTCAAGATCCCCAGGCTGGGAAACACTGCCTTAAAGGCTGCTTGCTTCTATAAAGACCTGTATAATAATTAAAATCAATTCTGGAGACCTTGGTACTGGGGCAATCAGAGGAAATCAAAGGAGTGAACATGGAAGATAGAGCCTTTTTGGTGGTGGTACCCTAACTCTAGAGCACCCCTGCCTCTGCTGAGTCATCACAAGTTCCAAATTTAAACTACTCCATAGGGCTAGAGGGGAACTAAACAGAGTGTTATTCATGTATACTATGAGACAACAATTTAAGAAATTATACTAAAATTACTTTTACATTCCCTTCTCTGAGCACCAATTCTTGTTTTTAGCCCAAGCCCCAAAATACACATCTTTACTTACAAAGACAAAGAGAAGGATGAGATTCCATGGAAAGCGTCTCCTGGAAAAGGTTAAGAGGTGGGAAATATAGGTTATGTAAGCAGGGTCACTTCAGAGCTCAGTGTTTCAGCAAACCCTCCTGGTTTCAACCTTTTTTTACTCTGAAGTGAAGGAAGTCATTCAATCCCAAAACCCCACCTCATGGTGACCTAATGAGGACGAAGACAGGACTCTTTTACCTTCCATAGTTGTGCAGAAGGTAACATTCTGACTGGTACAAATCGTCATGCAAGTACAGGCGCTCTGTCCTCTTTGTTTCCTGACCCCCATCCCCAAATGACTTCCTCCTTCTATAATTGACATTCCAAATTAAGAAAGTGTCTGCTGTTAGAGACAATGAACAATTACACCAATGTATCTCAGCCCACAACATGGTGCTCCTGACTCCACGGGAGCCATGGAAGAGTATATGAGATTCTGATGAAAGTATTTCGGATTGTTGTACAGCTTTATTTTCCCTTACTGCCAGTCCTTTCAAAATCTTAGCAGCCTACGACAGCCAACTTGCCTCCTCAGAGTCACAACTATACCCAAGACAGACTCACCGTGGGCCCTCACAACATACCAGCACCAGGTAAGTAACCAGGAATACAGCACTGTGGGAAGGAAACAACAGTGAGATGGTCACATTCGCTCCACATCTACACCAAACTTAATATCCCACCACAAAAAGGAAGAGACAGAGATATGGCACTTTTATCTGGTATCAGGGCACAGAATCTCTGGCCTTCCAGATGATTTGGACTTCAATGGCAAGGAATAATGGAAGTGTTAGTTCTAAGCATCTGGAGGGCTATAGGTTCTCCACCCCCGATTACAGTGACATTCATCTTTTATTAGGGGGCCTCAGAGCTTTCAAACACATCCTTTCCTGAGCACAGTTTCCTCTATGTTAGGAAGAATTCCAGCATCTGTTCCATTCTCTCAGCTCCTCCCATCTTTGCAAAGTGAGGCCTCACCTCCACTGCCTCTGCTGAACACACTCATCCCACCAGTTCTGTGTGAGTGAGTCTATCCCAGGGGTGGCAAACCGGTAGCCTGAGGGCTAAAGGCAACCTTCCCTCTATTAATTTCACCTCCTTCTCATGCATTATTGGGAAACTCATACACACAAAGAGGTGATAAAGAAAACGACAGGTCGGGTGTCACTATCAGAAAACACTCAGTTGCGGTGTGCTCAAACCTCCTCCACCTCTTCTGTTCCAGAGGCAATATTCCTTGCTGGAGGAACAGGGACACGTGCCTTTACTGGCCTCTTTCTCCAGGGAAATTCAAACATTGCTCCTATTACCATAGCTAGGAACAACCAAAAATCCTGCCAATCCCTAAGGAGCAGTCCAGCATTTGCACCACTCCTATTGACCTTGCTGGACTTCCAAGCACTCAGAGAGGCACAAGACCTGGGGCTCAGCTTAGTGGGCCCTTCCAATGCCCACAGACACTACATGTTGCCTGACCTTGCCATGTTCTTGTGCCAACCAGGACTCTTGGGGACCAACTTCCCATTTGACTACAAGGAGGTCTTATAAGACAAGTGGGCCCCCCCAAATAGCTGCTGCAACAGGATGTGCAGATACTGTTAACGTAATCGAACAAAGTTGTCCAGGGAGAAAGATCCCACATGCCTAGTGCAGTAATTAAACTACTGGACCAGGATAAAAGAGACACAAAATCAAATCCCAACTGAGCCATAAAGCTTACTAGGCTACTTTTGGCCAGTTTCTTCTTCTTTTCTAATTAACCTCAGGGTTTACTCTGAGCGTCAAATGGAGGAGAAGGCCCGTATGTACTGCCTTCAGCTTCTTGGAAAACAGGCAGAACAGAAGTGAAACTCACAACACAGGCATCATCCAAGAGAGTGACCTGCCTCAGAAGTGACCCAAGAGTTATTTTCTACAGTGCTGCTCAATAAGCCTTTAGAGCAGAAGGCCATACTTACTAGGACACATAGTAGACGGCAATGTTTCTCCGCACAAAACTGGACACAGGTTCACTGTGGAAAGAGAAAATCATGTGGTAGTAGAAGTAACTACATGGTAGGTCTCTTGTCTCACATTAACTCTTCTGGGGGGTGAGGGACAGAATGCATAGTTCCTATTCCCAAACAGACTTCAGGATCCTGTATCCTAAATAATTCAGTTCGGATCATCAAGTCACTGATAAATGCTAACATTTCCCATGTATTATAATAATGATAATGAATAGACTGTTCCAAACATTGTGCACCCAGCTCTATGATTAGAACTTTAATTAATATGTGGAAACTGAAAGTAAGCATCTTGAGTTTCAAAAACAAGAGGGGGGAAATACATTGGTTGGTTGCAGATTATTTACATTTTTAGACATCTGTCTACAGAAACAAGTTATACTGGTCTATGAGTGCTATAAGGAAGACTTACACAAAGGTGAAGATCGCAATGATGCCCACTGTCAGGAGGAGCTGCACTGAGATAATACTGTAGACCTGAAAGAAAGATAAAGGGTGTGTGGGGATTTGTGCAAATAAACACTGGGGGGATCCTACTGACGTTTATGTAACTTGCTGCACCAACAGTAGTTTATTGATCAGATGATGGGCACATCTTGATTGCGCAATCAGGGGCATGACCAGGGATACAACCAAGAGGCATTCTGGCACCTCATCAGTTAGCCAAATCAGCTGTGGCAAGTTATGCAATGATTGCCCAAATTGGATTCTGGCCACTGATGCTCCAAGCATCAGGGCTGCGTCAATGTTCATGATGACAATATCCTGAGCTCCATCAGAATATTGGACTCTATTCAAGCAAGCCTCTTCTACAAATATTCATTTAGCTCATGAAAGTTGTTTTCTCTCACCTGCATCTCTCCTGCTACTGAGCATGCCAACTCCCTCCATTTTTTCCTGAACTACAGAACTTTCTCAAAACCCACCCAGCACCCAAATATCCATAGAAGTGGAGGTTTGTCAGGAGGACCGTGCAGAGCTGATTCTGGCCAAATTTACCTTGCGGATGAAAGTCTGTCGAACTTTCTTATCACCCCAGTCTCCTACCGCGAATGCTCCATCTCCAGAATCACCGTTGCCATAGCTGTCGACTGCAAGGGGAAGATACCATAGTGTTACCTCTCTGGTATTTGTGGAACTTTACCCAAACCCCTTTCACTGGAAAGCCCAGTGACCAGGAAAGGTTCCCACAGCTAGGGTGGCCCGGTGTAACCAAAACATAGAAAGGGGCAAAATGTGTCTGCTTCTGGGGGGAAAAAGCCTCCCTGCGTCTAAAACAGGCCTGAGGGGCAGGTGATGAGCCAAAAGGGCCAGTCACACCAAAGCTTTGCAGAGGTAATGACTGGCCATTTTTATGGCATTTCGGTGGGAGGGGGAACACAAGCTACGAGGGGCTGAGAACGGATGGGTGTAGCCCTCAGGGCTTCCTTGTGAGTAGGTCCACCATTTCCTCAAGGTCACTTAGCCCTGATACGCATACACGTATGTATTCGCATACACACACACACACACACACAGTTTTTATAACACACACATACACTATTGCATAAAAATCTATCTATAGATTTTATACAGTCACACACACACACACACACTTTATCATTTCTGTGTGTTCGTCTGTCTATAGAAACAAAACATCCTTTATTTCGAACACTGAAAGCCTTCCAGTCCCCTGCAGCCCTAGTTTCACTCTGCCTCTAGCAACTCTTTCCACAAAAGGTGTTTTGTCTTTCACAAAAGCCAAGCTCTCTCATCCTCTCTTTGCACTGCTTGCCCAGATTAGTTCGATCCCAGTGTCAAGATAGTATTTTTTCCCCCAGCACTTGCTATTGAAATGGAGCCTCCTCCTGATTGCTAATTGCCCTGAAATTGTGCAGTTCATGGCATGACGTATCTGTTCTGAGACAGTTTTGGACACTGGCTAGAATGCATCTTTGCATCAGGGGCCAAACTGAGTGTTCAGAAGGGCCCTTCCCTCAGTTCTTGTCAAGGGGTGCTCCTAGGGCAGCAGATGAATGGGGTTTCCCACTGGAGTTTTCTTTTCTCAATCACCCCTTCCACAATATCACCTCTTTTAACTTCAGATGAAGGCAGCCCATAATTGGCCACCACAGTTGGCTCCATAGTCAGAAGCCGATAAAGCAGATTAGAATATTATGTGTGTACATGCACATGTGCTCACCAAAAAGATGGGAGCAAGCAGCTATCTAACAGAGACTATATTCGGGTGATTAAACTATTTAATCTAAGATGGTTAACTAATTAAATTGATTTAATTAACTAATTGGCTTAATTAATGTAGTAATCCTCATTACTCTTCTGTAGTCTAGTTAACCTGTCCTAGGTCATGCCAAAGAGGCTTACCGACCTGCCAAATCCATCACTGAGCCCATTTCACCTATGCTGTAATTCAGCCTCTGTGTTCCAGAGGCTGGAACAGATGATGGTTCGAACAATTTGATGAAGATTCAGCGGACTATTGGTTTGAGAGGAAGTGGACTCTGTGATGGATTACTGTACATGACTTCGGTCAAAATAACCAGACAATAGGTTATATATTACATGTGTGCACTCACTCAGGCATGTACACACTTCTTTCAGGGAAGGCTTCTGACTATCTTTGCCTTCTTATCCTGGATCTACAGAGGTGAAGAAAGATCCCCTTGAGTCCCTGCCACCAGCCAGGAGGTCTCAAAGGCCACTGTAAAGCTGCACCCCCTGCCTCCCAGGAACAACAGAGCAGGAGGGGCTGACGCCATCCTTCAACCAGTCAAGCCACAGCTGCTTTGGACCAGTATTTCCTACCACCTCCCCAGTCACTTTTCATTTTGTCTTGTGTCTGTTCAATCGTGAACTTGTGAGTAATGGCAACTCTTTTCTTTTAATATCTGCTTAAAATATAGTAGATGCTTTACCATGGCCAAATAGGTAACAACACTGCTTTTATGGCCTTCCAGTGGCCTGCCCTTATAACTCTTGAGTTACAGAATTTGGCCTCTTTCCTTTTCATTTGTTTTCCAATTGCATTGTGCCACCCACCCCTATCCTGAATAAGTCCCATTGAAGGGACAGGAAAGAGAGAAAACAGAAACATTTTCGATAAAGGCAAAATAGAAATAAAAAGTTAAAAAAAGACAAAAACATGACAGCACCTTAAAGACTAACTTTTATGATTTTTTTAAAAATGTGAGCTTTCATTGACAAGTTCACTTCCTCAGACATAAGAGAAAAACAGAAACAATTTACCAAAATTCATTGGTACGGTAGGCATAGGAGGAACCGGTTGTGGATATCCTGCAGGTTGTGGGTAGCCTCCAGGCTGTGGGTATCCAGCCGCATAGGGCGGAGGCTGTGGGTAACCTCCAGGATACCCTCCGTGTGGTGGAGGGTAGAGAGGGTTCCGGTCATCGTAGCCTGGAGGAGCGGAGGGGTGCGACATGATATCTCAGGAAGACTCCCTGCCCTGAAAAAGAAAAGAAGTAGAATGTTGTTATTGTCTCCAACCCTTTCTTAGCTTAAAAAATATATATATTAACCATACTAAAGTCCTTCTTAATATAAATTCACATGCCTTGTGTCCTGTCTGCATGTGAGTCCAAGAAGCCTCCAGGAACAACCACTACCAAAACCCTATTTTGATGAGGAGAGGGATCCTGAAGGTAAGGCAAGAGAAGGTCATCTGGCCCTCTCGATGCTGTTTGACCTCCACTCTCCACCCTCCATCACCACTTACTGTGCTTGCTAAGACTGATGGGAGTTATATGGAAAGGATTGTACTTTACCTACCCTGGTTTTATCAGCTAAGTACCTGGCCTCTCCTAACAGCACCTAGCCACCAAAAGCTATGCTACTTCATTTGGCCCTACCACCTATTGGTGAACCTTTGGCACTCTGGATGTTTTAGACTGATACTCCCAGAATCCTCAGCCTGTATTGCCAATGGTAAAGGGCTGCGGGAAGTGCTGGATAGCTCAGTGGTTTAAGTGGGTTGGCGGTTCAATTCTCCACTGTGCCCCCTTGACAGGGGTTAGACTTGATGACCTGTAGGGTCCCTTCCAGCTCTGCAGTTCTAAGAGCATCGAGAATCCATGTACAGTACAAAACATTTGGAATTTGAAATGCTCACTGTTACATACAGCACTGATGTTACCTGTCTGTCATGGGTTGGAGGGAAAGTTCCATCCTATGGGGAGTGGAAGGCGGGACATCAGGAGGAGGGGCTGTACTGTATATATATGTGAAGCCTGTGTGGAGAAGTGGGGAGAGCTGAAGGAGAGCTGAAGGAGGAGCTGAGAGAAGAAGCTGGTGTGGGAGTCTGTGTGTCAGACAGGGTACTACTGTGTGTCAGTCAGTACCAACCTGATAGGTTCAGGTGTCTGTATGGTTAGCCAGAACTGATAGGTTCAGGGTCTGTGCTTTATTTAAAGGTGTTCTGTGTGAACCAAACTGGTGTGTGTATGATTGAGACTAAGCCACGTTACTGTACCTTATTCACTTGATCATTTTATTTTCCCTGTGTGTTATTTAAATAAACCCTATTCCTTTATTTGTTAAAAATCCATCCCTGGTCTGTGTGACTTCTTATAGGGAATGGTTGGTGGCAGCTTAGTGAAACTGTGGTATATCCCAGTAGGTCTGGGGTTGTCACATTGATTGGTGTCCAGCGTGTGGGATACGACTGGTCCAGTTGTCCAGTGGTACAGCAAAGCCTTGGCAAGTGTGCCCAGAGCAAGGGGGGTCTAGTCAGGGACAATCTGAGAGCGCGTAGGTAATCTTCTAGGCTTACCTCACGGGGAGGTAAGCTAGTGGAAGAACGTGTAACCTCAGATTGGGGGCTAGATTAGGGAGCTCTGAGGCAACCTGTTTTGGCGGGAAAAAGCTGAGGCAAAGCTGAGTGAAGTAGCAGTGATCTAGCTTGTCTGCTGAGAGGCCTAGCAGAGGGGGGTGGACTCTGGCTGGCAACAGTTGCAAGTTAGTGCTGAAGAACAGCAGCAAATCTATAGAAGGCTGGTTCTGAGGCAAAAGAGAAAAAAAAGTGGTCGCTTTATTTTGAGGCTTGACTTTTGAAAGCAGCCTGTTCTGGGGGGGGGATTATGCCCTTGACTCGAAGCCAAATGGCAGAAATGGGTGAAGTGAGGGAACCCCAGGTAGACCAAGGTTCTGAGGATGAATTTGGCTCAGTGCAGGATGAGAGCACGGGAGAACAGAACCCAGAACTCAGGAAAATGCTCATAGCTCAACAGCATGAACTGAGGGTGAGGGAAATGGAGGAAAAGGAAAGAGAGAAACAAAGGCAATTTGAAATAGAGAGAATGGAAAGAGAAGAAAGATGGGAGAGAGAGAAAATTGCTCTGGAAAAAGAAAGGATGGCGTTTGAGTTAAGAAAATTGGAACTGATGAATCAGAATAATAATAACAATAGGGATTCTGAGGTGGGCCAATTGTCTAAAACTGACCTGAAGAAATTCCCTGTGTACCACAAGGGAGATTGCCCTGAGGTGTTCTTTTCCCTCGTGGAAAGAGCGTTTGTGGACTTCTCAGTAAGGGAAACTGAGAAGATGACCATCATGCGATCTTTAATCAGTGGCAGCCTGGCAGAAGTATATGCAGAGATGCCAGAGGAATTGCTGAGAGATTTCGCAGAGTTTAAAAAACTGGTGTTTGCCAGACATGGGATAAATGCGGAACAGCTGAGGCAGAGATTCAGGTCACTCACCAAGAAACCAGAGCAGACTTTTACCCAAGTGGGGGCCCAACTGGTGAGGCTGCTAGAGAAATGGCTGTCGCAGGAGGGAACAGAGACCTTCCAGCAGCTCAAAGACCTGATAGCGCTGGAACAGTTTTATTCAGTCCTGCATGGGGAACTGAAGTTCCAGGTGAGGGAAAGGAAACCGAAATCTGTGGCCGAAGCGGCCGAAATCGCAGATTTTATTTCCCAAATAAGAAAGCCCTTAGGTGAGGGGAAATCTATAAGCAAACCTAAAGAGACCTACAGCAAGTACTCTCAGGGACCAGGGAGAAGCCAGCAAGGGGGAGGGGCCCATGGTGAAGGGAAGCCCTCAGACACGAAACAAAGACCTCAGATTTTGGAGGGAAAACCAAAACAAGATGAGAAAGACTCAAAATACAGCAGAAAATGTTATTTCTGTCAAGGAAAGGGCCATCTAATCTCAGAGTGTGAGAAATTAAAGCAGCTAAAAGGAAATGTGCCTCATGATTTGAGTGGAACCAAGCCAAAAGCTGTGTTCTGTGTCCAGAAAGAGCAAAGCTCCTTGTCACTGAGGGAGCCTGTTGCCATGGCTACTCAATCTGGAACAGTTACATCTGCTGATCAGGCTGGGGAAAATGGTCCTCTTGTGGAGGTCAAGCGCTGCTTGCTAGTGAGAACAGATTCGCAGTTGTTTGAAACCGCAGGGGTGGACGTAGGAATACTTGACCATCAGTATAGGGGGTTAAGGGATACTTGTTCCCAGGTGACCCTGTGCCATCCAGATATTATTCCTAGGGAGTATGTAATCCCGAATGAGAGCATGAAGGTGGCAGGGATTGAGGGGCAGGTGATCTCGCTGCCAGTAGCTGAGGTACCTGTGAACTTTCAAGGCTGGAGGGGAGTTTGGCGGCTAGCGATTTCATCGACTCTGCCAGCAGCCGTGCTCGTGGGAAATGACCTGGCTGAACATGTGAAACGGGTGCTAGTGATTACACGCTCACAAGCCACCACGGGGACAGTTCAGGGGGGTACTGATGAGCCCGAGACGAAAGCAGGTGGGGGAAGTTCAGAGGCTGTGGTGGAAACCTTAACCACAGACAGCCGATTTGGCCAAGAGCAAAAGGCAGACACCACTCTCCAAAAGTGTTTTGAACAGGTGACAGACGCCCAGCTAACCCCTGAAACCCCAGTGAGATTTTGTGAGAAAAAGGGAATTTTATAGAGAGAGACCCTGAGGAATATCTCAAAAGGGGGAGATGGGATCAGAAGTCAGATAGTGGTACCTGAAAAGTATCGCCCCATGATCTTAAAAAGGGGGCACTCTGACATGTTTGCTGCGCACTTAGGGGTGAACAAAACACAGCAGAGAATTACACAGAATTTTTACTGGCCTGAAATAGGGAAGCAGATCAAGGAGTTCTGTAAACAATGTGATGTGTGTCAGAGGCAGGGGAATAACCGTGACAGGACCAAAGCAAAGTTGTGCCCTTTGCCTGTGATTGACACTCCGTTCAAATGCATAGGGGTGGATATTGTGGGACCTTTGCCCAAGGCCACAAAGAGGGGGAACAGGTTCATTCTCACCATTGTGGACCATGCCACGAGGTACCCTGAAGCCATTCCCTTGTCTAACATTGAAACTAACACAGTGGCAGATGCCTTGGTGGGGTATATGTCCAGGATGGGATTTGCCTCAGAAATAATCACAGATTTGGGCGCATCGTTTACATCGAAGCTCATGAAACGGTTATGGCAAATCTGTGGAATTAAACACAAGGAAACCACTGCCTATCACCCTGAAAGTAATGGGTTAACGGAGAAGTTCAATGGGACTCTCATGCGCATGATTAGGGCTTACTTGGCAGAGAATCCAAACAATTGGGACCAGAAGCTGCAATCCCTTTTGTTTGCTTATCGATCAGTGCCACAAGCCAGTACCGGGTTCAGTCCGTTTGAACTTTTATTTGGGAGAAGGGTGAAAGGGCCCCTTGATTTGATCAAACAAAATTGGGAGCAGATCACCCAGGATGACCCACAAGACGTTGTGACATATATAGACTCTTTAAGGAATGACCTAAAGAGAAACCTAGAGCTAGCAGCAGAGACCCTGCAAGCTCAAAAGGTCAGAAAGAAAGCTTGGGATGACCAGAAAGCCAGAGAGAGGCACTTTGACCCAGGGGAGGAAGTGCTTTGGCCTAGGCTCTGCAAAGAGAACAAACTGCAGCTGGGTATCCCAGAAACAAAATATTTGGGTCACATGGTAGGGGGAGGAGTGATCAAACCCCTAGAGGCCAAGATAGAAGCAGTTCGTGATTGGCCTAGACCCAACACCAAGAAAAAGGTCAAATCATTTCTTGGGTTGGTGGGCTACTACAGAAAGTTCATCCCGAGGTTTGGCGAGATTGCAGCTCCGCTGACCGATCTGACGAGGAAGAAGACTGATGACCGCATCCCGTGGACCAGCGACTGTGAGGAGGCGTTCCAGAGGTTGAAGGAGGCCCTCATCAACTATCCAGTGCTGCGTGCTCCAGACTTTGACCGGGAGTTCATCATCTACACCGATGCGTCTAACAGCGGGGTAGGAGCAGTTCTTTGCCAAGAGGATGAAAATGGTGACCAGCATCCAGTGTCCTACCTGAGTAGGAAACTCCAGAAAGGTGAGAGACATTTGGCAACCGTGGAAAAGGAGTGCCTGGCCATAGTCTACGCGATCCAGAAGGCCAAGCCTTACATCTGGGGAAGACATTTTGTTCTGTGCACTGACCATTCACCACTGCAATGGTTAAAGACAATGAAATCCCACAATAGCAAACTTATGAGGTGGGCTTTAAACCTGCAAGACTATGACTTTGAAGTGAAGGTGGTCAGAGGGTCAGGGAACTGTGTTGCTGACGCCTTGTCAAGAAGACCCGAAGAATGAAGACGGCGAAAGAAACATGGACTATGTATATATTTTGGTGACCAAAGGTTAAATGTATCTGGTTATTAAATATGCCTGGTTTGTATGAATAAAGGTAACTTGATGTATTGTAAATGGTAAATGTTTAAATGCCTAATTGATATGTTTATCCAGAGTAAGTATGGTATGGTATGTTATTGTATAACTGTTTTTGTATGTTTTGGATCCAGGTTGTTTTTTGGTGAAAAGCACCTTAGCTTTCCCCCTACAAAACAACTTATAAAGAGGGGAGGTGTTACATACAGCACTGATGTTACCTGTCTGTCATGGGTTGGAGGGAAAGTTCCATCCTATGGGGAGTGGAAGGCGGGACATCAGGAGGAGGGGCTGTACTGTATATATATGTGAAGCCTGTGTGGAGAAGTGGGGAGAGCTGAAGGAGAGCTGAAGGAGGAGCTGAGAGAAGAAGCTGGTGTGGGAGTCTGTGTGTCAGACAGGGTACTACTGTGTGTCAGTCAGTACCAACCTGATAGGTTCAGGTGTCTGTATGGTTAGCCAGAACTGATAGGTTCAGGGTCTGTGCTTTATTTAAAGGTGTTCTGTGTGAACCAAACTGGTGTGTGTATGATTGAGACTAAGCCACGTTACTGTACCTTATTCACTTGATCATTTTATTTTCCCTGTGTGTTATTTAAATAAACCCTATTCCTTTATTTGTTAAAAATCCATCCCTGGTCTGTGTGACTTCTTATAGGGAATGGTTGGTGGCAGCTTAGTGAAACTGTGGTATATCCCAGTAGGTCTGGGGTTGTCACACTCACCACCTCGACTTCGACACTAAACCCCAGTTTTGTTAGCAGGAAGATTAACTACACCTTATTATACACCCTTAATTCCAAAATGTTGGGTTTGTGAGTCACTGGAGGGATTTTTGAACAATTTTTTGAGTTTTTAAAGGACTAAAAATTAATTGAAAGCAATATTTTATTTGTAAAAGAATATGAAACACATTGCCTTTGTACAACCAAAGAATTAATGCTACTGCTAATGGATTGAGATCTTCTCGGGAAATGCTTTACTGTCCCCCTCCACAGTTGTCAAGGTGCATATGACACCAACCCAGGCAAGGTATCTGGGCATGAGATGGAAAATATCACAAGCACCACGCCCTGGCACTTAACTAAGCATTTGCTGCCCTTTCATGTCATCTCAAAGCCACTGTCTGATGCAAACTTCTAGATTTCCTTAATGGCAGGGAGAGCTCTGCAGATGATGCTTCCAGTGTGCAATTGTCGAGCCTCATAGACATAGGTGTACCTCGTTGGCAATATGGATCCACATAGCTCCCTATGCCACTGCATCCTGCTCCATGTATAGGCAAAAACCTAAGACTTCTAGCTCCATGTTTGGCAAAGGGAAAATACTGTAAAGACTGCATTGGCAGCACTGCCCTCTAATGGAGCAAAAGTTCAGTTCTAGCAAAAAAAAAAAAATAGCAGAAAGTGTTATGTAAGAGAGTCTGAGGATTTTTTCTAGGGTAGGTGGAAGAAGCATACTGGTATGTTAGCATAATCTGTGCAGGCAGTGGATGCCACTGTAGCAGTGCATCTGTCTGTATACTTTAGAATAACAAATTATTTTTGAAGAAGTGGGTTTCTTCAGAGAATAATTTTACACGTAGGCTGGCAAAAGCACCTAGAAGGGTCAAGTTAGAAGGACTAAAGTAAAAGTAAACTGCTATCGAGGAAGGCCACAATCCCATCAGCCCTCCGCAGCACAGCCCATGGTAAGCAATGAGAGTTGCCATTCAACACATATCTTCAGAGTCATATATTTCTTATCTCCGGTGTACCCCAACTCTCCCCAACCTGATGCCTTCAAGACTGGCCTACATCCTCCTTCCTGCCTTCCCTTCTATTTCAAGAGCTATAATTTCTCCCAGCCAGGGCTTTGGTAGTAAAACTACCAAGCACAGAAAAAGACACAGAAACATGAGGGATGGGATGCACGAGGAAACCAACAAATACACATGGATAGAAGAAGAGAGGGCATGGGAGCAAGAGGTTGGGGTGGAGGTGTAAACCTGACATGGTCATCAAATCATCAGTTGTGCTATTTCTCACTTTGTACTGAATGGGTGGAGTTGGGGAGACATTACTAGGTAGTGAATTGTTTAAGGTCAGCATATAAGGAAAGTTCTTCCTTGTTTCTGAGGCTTATAAGAGCAAGGGATGATGTGGAAGAAAGCTGTTGGTGAAACTCCAGAAAGAAAGAAAAATTCAGGAAAAGCTATCGACCTTTCAGCAGAATTACACAATTAAGGTTGCAGATTTCCTGGCCTCCATGCTTGTCAAGGATTAGTCTACACTTTATTGTCAGTTCTACCTTATGTAAATACGGAGGTTGAACTCTGGTTCCTGGAAACAGCACTATGACAACTGAGAGAACTAAAGGAAAGAGAAACTGGGAAAAGGCAAATCAGAATTACTTTTGTCTCCCATAGTCTCAGGGATAATTCAAACTATTACTTTCATAATAAATTTGTATCTTCTGTTTGTGTATATAGAAAATATGCAGAACCCTACATCACATTAATTTCCTGGCTGGTTAGAAGAACCTAGAAATAACATCCAAGTGAGATATATATCACTCTGTCTCCAAAGGAGTGTTTCAAATCCTTCAAACATATGGCCAAACCCTACCTGAATTGAGGAGGGAGAGGCAGAAAAAAAAAGGGAGGGGAACAGTTTTAAAATTACTAAACAAGTAAAGTAAAACTTTTTATTGGACAGTCTGGACAGTTTTGCCTGGGACTGAAGCCAACTGAAAGGGAAAAAAAGAGATAATCTTGAACCAATAAAGGTTTGTAAGGATACTGAAAAATGCTACTTTAAGCAGTGCAAAAAAAGAGGGGAGGAAGGAATCAGAGACCGAGGAACACACATTTCAGACAGCTGATTTTAGCTGTCACAAAAGACTAAAGAATTGTTAATTATTTAAATTTATAATTGTTCCATTTTTAATGCCAGCGAGTGGAAAAGAATTCCTTGTGTGATTTTCGGCTGTGGGACCCAAAATAATGTGGTTGGCTTAGGGTGTTGATTCACTGCAAGCTGTAGGGAGTCTGGCGTTGGAGGCGCTTGCTGCTTGGCATCACACACTAAATTGTCTTTGACAAGTTCAAGGGCTAGAGTAAGCCCATCACATCAGTATTAAAAGGTAAAAGGCAATTTGGAACCCCCGTGATGGATATAAGATGAGAAATTTTCCTATAGGCAAGGTATTTTCTTTCAGAAGGTTGTTCCTTGTTCTGCAATATTACTGCATTGACTTGCCTGCCTAAATTCATATTGAAGAATATAAGTGTTGTGGTCATTACAGTGAAGGAAACCTCCATTCTTAAGCATGGGTCAAGATGCTTATGAGAATACACAGAGATAAAACATACAGCTTGCAGCATGTGTTAGGAATGCATCTTCCAGAGTTTACAGCAGGCGTTGTGTGCCCAAGTAAGGGAACAACTAGATGGGAATTGTTGCAGATGGACCCAAAGCATTCTATACTTTACTCTGGCAAGGATGTACTAGCTGCAATCTTTGTTGTCATTCACATGAAGATGCATTACAAGCATCTACATAGGAGAGGGTCAAACTAGGTACATTTCTCCCATAGTACATTTCAGGCACTCCTCATTTTTGCTCACTTTATAAAGTGGTATAGAGGTGAATTCACAAGACATGGCCACTTCTGAATTACCACTGCATCACTTATCTGATGTAGCACCAAACTAAAAAATAATTATAATAAACAAAAATATTTTTAAAGATGTGTATTGACCCTAGGAGCTAGAGCCCAAAAGAAGTAATGCTGAACCATCACACCCAGACCCACTGAAGACCAAACACTCAGTGTGCTCAGGGCATGCCCCATCATTGCCCCCCAAGACCCATATAGGCAACTGGACAAGCAAGAAAGTGAGACAAAATGATGTGAGCGGAAAAGCTACCAAAAAAGTCAGATAAAATGTACTGAATATTTTATGCCAAAAAAGCAGATCTACTTTCGATCAGGGTTTAGGTTATGTAGCTGATGAAAAAGAACATTATAATTAATAGTGAGGACTCTGGTATAAATAGTCAGCCAAATGTCTGTCTAGTTGTGCCCTAAATTTATAGATTGGCAGAATGCTCTGAAACTGCAAGTAATACAAATATATGAACACATGAATGCTTCCAGTGGAAGCAAAGAAACATTATAAACCAGCCTTCTCCAATCTGATGCCTTCCAGATATTGGTGACTACCAATCTCATCATCCCGTTATTCAGATCTTGCTGACTGGAATGACTGGAGTTGGGATCCAACATGTTGGTGGGGGGAATCATCAAGTTGGAGAAAGCTGCTCTGAACCATTCTATTCCCATCCCAATATATTCGATGAGAAAGCAGCACAAATTGCTCATATCTAAAGGTCAAACACTCTGAGACTGATCACCAAAAGTGCCAGAAGGAATGGAAATGCAGGAGCAACCCGCTTAGCTAGGGTTGCCAGATACACGGGTACTAAAAGGAGGACATAGAAAGACAAAAAGGAGGACAAAGGAGGACATAGAAAGACAAAAAGGAGGACAAAGGAGGACATATTGAATATTTCATTTGAATCATTCCAGATTAAACCCACAATCAATACAATTTTATTACAATAGCTGCCAATAAATGTCTCTTAGTGAACTGACCAAGAAACAGTCATGTTAAAAATTAAAAATAAATTCAATGGAGGATTTTTTTTTCAAAATACTGGGGGTGGGCGGGCAGGTGGGGGAGGGGAAAGCCAGGGGGAAGGGGGTCCTTCCACCTCTCCCCCTCCCATCCAGAACTATAACATAAAATATAAAAAAGCCTGACATTTTATCTTTGCTTGCCTGACGGAGGACATTAGGCTAAAAAGGAGGACATGTCCTCCTTTTGCCTGACATCTGGCAACCCTACGCTTAGCAGGTAACCAGGGACTGGGAAATCTCTATCTGCCAGAGAGGAGGTCTGTGTGCACAGATACTGCTGAAATTCAGAGGTGAATAATGGTCTGCTTGTTTTTTTTGAGCTCAGTGGTTTGGAGCTCTCATTTGTTCAAATTTACATTGGGCTTCCCAGAACATGTGTGCTGAAGAGGTTACTGTCCTGCCACCTGTGCAGCCTTGGGCAAGCTGCATAGTCCTGGACTGCTATCAAAAGGAGGGACTGGTAAATCAGTTTTAAATACTGTATACTAGAAAACCCTGGGAAGGTTTCCATAAGTCAGAATTGGCTAGATGGTACATCATTGTAATTTGGAGTTACAATTAGGAAAGGACATGAAGAACAGTCTAAGAGATGGAGCCAGGATATAAAGGAATGAATGATCACATGGCCAAGTCAAAGAGAGTAGAGGAAAAGCTGGTTCTTTCTCCATTGCCCACATGCTTAACCAGCATTAAAGGAATTGCCTCAGGGTATCAAAGGGAGTGCAAGACTTCTAAGAAAAGCATGACACTAAATCAATGATACTCCATAGAACAACCTCAACAGGAAGAACAAGTCAAGATTAAAGCAGATAGAAAAATCTGAATACTCAGGTAATTTGGCCAAATGACTAGAGACACCCATGCCATCACGGAAAACCTTCTGACCATACAAACATTGTACTCCAGCTCAGGAAACATGCCAACCTAAGAAAGGCAAGCATACTGTATACTCCTCATCTTAAAATATCACTTGGGAAACTATCTGTCTTAGTTTTATTCTTTTTAAATGTCCTCCAGTAATTGACAGATAAAAAAAAATAGTTGCATTTGTTCACATTACACTTACAGGGAACTCCCTCAAAAAAAGAAATACAGTACTATCCGGATGGATGAAATCAGACTTTTCTACAGAACCAATGCACTGCACACCTTGTGGAAGGATTCTGGAAGTTATAGAGTCATGTACAACAGCTTTTGGAAGGAAGACATGGGTCACACTATGATATGATAGCTTGTGTCTTTCCCTCTACATGTGTACAAGTTGCCAGGTCTTTTACTTAATTGTTTTGCTGACTTTCATTGGTTTTAAAAGCTACTTGCCAGCTATCTTGGACAACAAGAATTTGAAAGAAATATGAAATAATAAACACATTTTCCTTCTATTGGGAAACAGAGAGGCTGAGATTTCAGTTCCCTTCTATGCCTCCATCACAGGGGCTGGACTCAATGATCCATTGAGTCCCTTCCAGGTCTGCCATTCTAAGATGATGATGATGATGATGATGATGATGATGATGATGATGATGATGATGATGATGATCATGATCATGATGATCATGATGATCATGATGATGATGACAAGATTTGTGCCATACAAACTGGGTAATAATTAATAATGTCACCAAAAACATTATCACTTGGAAGCAGAACAGAAATGTGAGATTTAAGCCAATGGCTAGTGCAGAGTACCAGGTGATTATGGTTCTTCTAGTTGCCACTGAGCCAGGAAATTCACAGAGTGACCTTGGGCCATCTGATCTACCTTACAGACTTGTTGTGAGAAAAAGAGGGGATGGAGAAAGCCGTATATGCTGCTTGGAACTCAGTGGAAAAAAGGTAGGGTATGTAAATAACGACACAAATAGCTCCGTCTGGAGGCTATGCTCCATACTCAACTACAAACGCTGTGCACAGTAAGACAACTAATAGTTTAAGAGAGCAGACAGAATAAGCAGGGTAACAATCAAGCAGGTTACAGATGCAGGGTATACTTAATGCCGCATGGAATATTGTTGTCTCTTCCTGGAGTCTGTTCTATTCTTGGCTCCTCAGCCCAGCTCTCCATCTCTCTGAGTCAGGCCGAAAGCATTTGGCTGCTTGAGGCACAGGGAGTGGCTGGAGGAGAACTCTGCCTCCCAACATGTTTGGCTCAATGAGAACACTCATCAGGCAGGCAGGCATGAAATAGGGTGGTACCAAGAAGTGCCAGGGAACTCCCTGCATGAAAAGCCTCTTCTGTGTCTAGGGCTTCACCTAAATGGCAATTACATCAGTAGCAGAATAACCAGCAGTTGTTATCTTGCCTGCAACTGCTGTTGCCGCACTGTGAATTGCTGAAAAGCTAGACAGCCCCTTAGTGTCACTGGGGAATGAAGAAATAAATAGGTAGGCACATGGGTTCAAGACAGAAGCCTCCTCTCATGATCTAGCACTTTCTATTGTTTAAATGGCAGCTCAAGAAGCAGCTTGTCTTGAGTCTTAGAATATAAGAAACTGGGAAGGTGCTTTATACCAAGCTAGACCAGTATAAACTTATATATTTACTTGTATATGTTTTTAAATTTTCCTTTAAATAAGAAAAAAAAAGATTTGTGGAACACTATCTAAGAGAAGAAGAAGCTCATGAAGATTCATGGGGGTCCTTTTATGTATAAAGCAGAAAAAAAGACTGGCTATGGATAGTTCCTCTAAAGTATGGGGAAGAATGGCAAGGAAGGCTGGAAAATAAAGCCAGAGTTCTCTTAATCATCTCAGCTGTAAGACCAGGCCGAGGACCCGCCGTCCCCATGTGACTGACCACTTTTCTTGCATCACATCATATTATAAGCGTGTGCCAGGGAATCCTGCCAGAGGTATATATCAACTGTATTTCAGATTACAGGCATACACATTTGTTGAAACATCTGCGAAGGGGGAAGACTGTAGACTGAGAGTTCATGAGAACACCCTCAGAGATGTGAACAAAACAACAATAACCAAACAGCCTGCTGCAAATGGTTTCCCCTCAATATTCCAAAGGCATCTGGGAGGTTTTCTTCAACAACAGATCTCAGACTTGAAAAACACACCGGTACTTTGGTCAACAGACAGGTGTGTTTTTGTACATGCACACACACAAATAAACCTTTTTTTCTCTACAATATCATCAGCAGCATCATTATGTGATATAAAGTACATTCTGACGCATGGCAACCCTTCTTAGGGGTTTCGAGGTAAAGAATACGCAGGCATGGTTTGCCATTCCCTTCTTCTGGGGATGCCCTGGCACTAGGCAGTATGCCCATGGCCACGCAGGCTGGCTCTTCCCCCTGGAGGCACAGTGGGGAAGTGAACTCCTGCCCTCTGGTTCCACAGACAGATACCTAACTCACTGAGCTAGTAGGTATTAACATATGACATGATAATGTCACTAGAAATAGATTGCATGCCAGACAAATCCTGCACATGCAGTTGTCAGCTCATACTCTGGCCAACCACAAACATCTCAGAACTTTGCCTCTACAACCTGCATATAAGCCAATGTGGGGTGCAATCAGGTGACGTGAACAGCATTTCCAATGGCCCCCCTTTCCTTTCATGTCATCTATGCAGATGGGAGTTGCTGCTGCACAGCTCCTTGTCCTGCAATAAAGGTCATGCAAAAATCACACGACAAGGAGCTACGCTTCTTCTGGGGAACTGGTGTGGGAAGGCACCCTATCATGGGCCGTTCTCTTGTGACCTAGGCTTTTACGTCGGGTATTTCATGACACAGGAATTAGTCACTCTACAGAAATTCCCAGGTTGCAAAAAGATAATGGGCAGAATCCTGTTCAATGTGACTTTGGAGCTGAAAACTCTGCCAACTCAGTTCTACCCTATCTCCACAGTCCAAGTGGAGATCATGGAAAGCACCCAATCAAATGGAGCTTCTGCTTGTGTGAGGAGGTAGCAGATACTGTACTTCCTCATGCAAGCTCTTCAAACATTGTTCTATTTGCAGAAGAGACCTGTTGCTGGAGCAGAATTACAGAACAAGAACCTAGCCAATGGCAGAGGAATGAAAAATGTGGGAGAACCTTGTTAAGTGTAGATTTTCATATGAATGCATTTAATTCATACCTCTTATGCCAATGTGCAAACTCCAAAGCATTCATGTACAAAACTGTTGGATTTTTTGCAATGCAGTACTCCAAACAAACCAACAAACAAAATACATGCACATACATGCCGTTTAGGGGAAAGCATATACAAAAGGCCCATATTTCTACAAATTGCATCCAAGAGGAAAGTGCTGATAAAAAAGTATACAATACAAAGAAAAATGCAAACATGCTGTGTGTGTCTTTAAAAAATTGCACACTATTCAAATAAACTAGACAGGAAAAACTGGCTGACTAAATGAAAACTATATCGACAGCTGAAACCATGCCCTTCACAACATACCCTGTATGCCAACAAATATGCAACAGAGCCATCTGCTTTCAATCTCTGAGTTCTTACTGTCTTTTCCTCTACCTCACCAGCACCACCGCCGCCATTCCCTTCTAAAAGTGTTGCTGTGCATTCCAGGGTTTGACCGTTATAAACTTCCATTGTTCTCCCTCGCAAGACAACAATTGTTTGTCGAAAACAACACATGATTTCTGGCACAGACAAGCGACCCACTCCAGCCAGAACAAAACAAGCCAAGGGATCTGTGCTGAGGTGGAAAACATCTTGACCTCTCCATGCGCGGAGGGCAAGAGGGAGCCATGCTCTCTGCTCCAGGCACTGTACTGCATTGCTGCCATTTGTAAAGAGAGGTGTACTGTTGTGAGGGTTCAGCTGGATAGTCATGTGGTTCTTCTTTATCTCTAATAACTTCATCAGACACAGATGCCATTTGCAAGGTTAACGCTTGAAGATTTATTTTAGAACTACTGAACAAACAATTATCATGAATCAGAACATAGTCCTTTTCTCCTCCCTCCAAAGAGGTTGGAAGGAGTTTCCATTCTTCTAAAATGAAGAGGTTCCCAAAACTCAAATTCCATGGGCCCGGCGGCTCGACAGGTGACCATTCTTTCATCGTCATCCCTGTCTGTATAGGCAACAGGGGCACAGATGCCTCTCCCAGGAAATCTTCCCACTTGGGCTTCTCCCCGGGTTCCAATATCTCCCTGGTCCTCTCCACTCTGACCTCTTCTTCGTCTCCCACATTCGCCATTCACTCCTTTCCTTTCTCTCCTGTTCCACCCTTTCTTTCTCCTCTCTTAATCTCTTCCTCCACTCTCTCATCTCCGCTTCTCCCCAGTATGACAGTCTAGGGGGAAATCACCGCTCTCCTTCTATGGTCAGCTTCCTCCCTGGGTAGTTTCAGCTTCTCCCACTTATGGGTCCAAGGATCTTGTAGCCAGATCCATTCCCAACCTGGAGGTAATGTTTCTCCTCTTCCTAACTCTTCTCTTTCCCCTACTTCTATCTCCTCCCTGCCTTTACTTCTATCTCCTCCCGCCATTTCTAACTGTTCTTCTCTTACTCCCAACCCCTCAAGCTCTGAGACAGTTCTTCATCTTCTGCCCCCTGGAAGGACTCCTTTGAGATTTCCTCTGGAGGTATCGTGAGTCCTTAGTTTCCTTCTCTCGGTGTCTCCTTTGTGAGAATGGACGGCACTCCAGCGAGCGGTCACACCATTTTGCCTCCTGGCTCACAACTGGTAGCTTTTGAACTACAGGCGCTCATCATAACAGCTCCCAAGTCCCTTCTTCTCCCCAGTAGAACCCCAGTGCAGGACATTCTTTTCATCAACAAGTAATGTCCATCAGTTGTCATTCTCCTTATGTCCTCATTATCCAAGAGAGTAACACATTACGTACAGCAAAACTGTTACTTGTAACCAGTGGTGGGATTCAAATAAATTAACAACAGGTTCTATGCCCGAATGGCAAATAAATAAATAAATAAATAAATAAATAAATAAATAAATAAATAAATAAATAAATAAATAAATAAATAAATAAATAAATAAATGCCCAGGACAGTGGGATCCGATGAGAGTTTCTTCTACAGTGGTCTCCCTACTGCCTATCATCACAACTACTTCTCACATGATTAAGATATCTGGATAAGTGTATCTGTTTGGGCATGCCGCTGCTGTTAACCTCACCATGGGCATGTGCCAAACACACACACACAAACACACACCTCACAGTGGGTGCTTATGACCAGGTTTGACAGAGAACTGACACATCTCTCCTTCCCTTTACCTCCTATTTCACCCTATAGCTCACCAGTAAAAATTGCTTCCATCCCCTTTCCTGCTCCTGAAATGACTGATAGCCCTGCTTGTTTTTACCTGGAGGCTGCCTTTGCACACCTGTTGAGGAGTTCTTCTCCCCCCCCCCGCTTCCTTCTGGCTTGGAAGGTATGGTCTCTTTTCAATCTGTTGCCACTCCACCTCAACCCCACCACCTCAATCGGTCCAGAACACTGCCAAAGAGCCCGAAAAACCCACAACAGCCAATATCAACAAATGCTTGATTAGTATGCTCTCATGTATATCTTTTCTGGAGAATGCTGCCTTCTCATGATGGTCCCTCCCCCTCGGAGTCCCTCCGGCCCCCACCCACTCCCCATGTTGACCTGTGGTCAAGATGCGTCTGAATGTCTGGAGAGAAGAGTTTCAATTCCCCTTATCTATTGATATGTTTATGTGTTTTCCTTTCTTGGCCCTGGATATATGGCCTTCAAGAATAGTAAGTCTTACTAGTGTTAAAATACTGATAGCTGTCTTCCTCCTTCTAACAGAGTGGGCCATCTCTGTGTGTCATTTGTCTCCCGAAATTATTAGTTTTGGGGCAGGAGGAAGAGTTCTTTGTTACTCTAAATGAGGCTTGGAGGTTTCATCTCTTTGTGGTGTGAGTGACTTTTCTATTGCATACCTTGCTTGCGTGGATCAGTGAGACTGTCACTGGTTCATGCATTGGATAGTCTCTGGGATTTTAATGTTTCTAGGCAGAGCAACAGTCTTATGTGGTACCTTTAACTTGAAAAAAATCATAGTAAAACGAGGACGGTTGTTTGTTTGATTGAAGCGGTCTCACCCCAAAACTTTTTCCCTCTGTGTCCTGCCCTCATGCCTTGTCAATCACACACACCCCTCTGCCTCGAGGCCATGGGCTTTCCTCCAGTGACATCAAGGACTCATCCTCCCCCCTTTTCCCCCAGTGACACCGCTGCTCTTTATCTCTCTCACCCATATCCCACCTCAGACGGCTCAGTGTGGAGTGGGAAGGGAGGCAGTTAATTGTGCCCCCTCCCCCTCGCTCATCGCTGGTCACCTGGCCCCTCCTCCTTCATTCATCTCAGGCCAACAAATGGTTCTAAGAACCAATAGTACATTTAGGAAGCGGTTCTATAGAATAGGTGAGAACCTGCTGAATCCCACCTCTGCTTGTAACTCACCACTCCCAAGCCCTGTTCCAGATGTTGTTCAGTACTTTTATTTTCATCTTTATTTAAGATTCATCCAACAATCCCTTCCTGCAACAGGTAAAATAATTAACTTGGCTGATCCTACCAGAGTTATCCTACAATATATAATTGTTGCACATCATGCACCCTTGGTGTTTGCTCCTCTTAAGAGCACAACACACTGCAACTGAAGTCATTATGCAGAAGTTTTGTCACCACCAAGAGATTAAGACACAAACATAAAAGCGTAAAGTACACGACATGCTGTTTGTAAAACAGCTTCATGTTCCACCTTAATTCAAATACAGTAAATCTGTCAAAAATACAGTTACCACAAGGACCTGGGATGATAGCTTCTAAAAAGTGCGGAAGAGAAATGCCCTGTCTACCTAAGGAGAAGAGCCAGCCAAATGGTTACTAATTAAGTTGTATTCAGAGTTATATGTCTAAATCTAGGAATTGGAAACAGCTGTTGGGGAGAGGAAGCACCTAAAGCATATTAAAGTGAACAATCCCATAGAAATAACAGTGGCCAGGATTAGCATGAAGTTTCTCACTTAAGAATCCTGGATGCTTTTGTTTTGCTTTGGTGCCATCATCCATGTTCTTAACAGAAGGAAGGAGGGAGGGAGATTTATGCAAAACCACAAGGAACATAATGTTCCACAAGGAACCTAATGTCCCTTGAAGGAATATGACAGCCAGACTTTTTAGGCTGAAAAAGTATTTATGTGGCCAATTTTCAACCAGGCATAAAGGGAAGTCTTCCACAAGGAAAAGGTCAAATGTATGCATAAAGTGTATGTATGCATCAGCTCAAGAATTGCGATCTATGGTTTTTCATGTGTTGAATTCCATACCCACCAGCCCTAGAAAACACTAACAACACCAAACCAGACAGCAGCACTTAATATGCAAAATGTCTTTTTTACTCTAGACCAGCGATGGACACATGTGCCACAGCTGGCACGCAGAGCCCTCTCTGCCGGCATGCGAGCCAAAATCGCTGGATCGCTACCCTTGGCAGCCAAACCTGAGGAGGAGGCTGCAGCCGCAGTGCTAGTGCCCCAACAGGTGGAGGGCCAGGATCCGAAGCAAGTGGCACTGGCGGGGGTTGGGCCCAAATGGAGGCGAATCTGGAATGGGGTCTGGAAGCACCTCCGTGCCTGGGATTCCCCCTTCCACCGCCACCTGCCGGATTTTTTAAATTTATTTTTTCCCAGTTTGGACACTCGGGTTCAAAAAGGTTAGCCATCACTGCTCTAGACTATGAATTCATTCCTAAGCAATCTATTTTTCATTAACAACAGACTTTATATCTAAAGGTTTATTAGTAACTGAAAACTAAATGAAAAACTTTCCATGCAGCTTTGCTCTCTCACCTCTGTTACTGTTATTGTTAGCTTTTGTATTTCTCATCACAATCGTTATATGATGGTTTATTATTCTTCCAAGTAAAGGAACCATGATGGAAATTCATGGTCAAACATAAACATTGAAATCTCAACAGCCAAATCCAACCCTGTGTCAACCAGACATGGATTAATGATTTGCAAACCAAATCTTTGGATTTAACACATCCCTGCACATCCACACACACACAAACAACCAGAGATATTTCAGTTGATATTTCAGGTTTTTCTTTTCTGGCAATGTCCACTGTGATTCCATCAGCCTCAAATCATTCCAAGTGACCACTCTTTCTAGGTCATGAGACTCCAGCAAAGCCGCCAGTCTCTCTCTGCAGAAAGAAATGCTACAAGAAACTCCACCCCTGGACTGCTCTTGCTTTAAATACAGAAAGCTAAAAGTAAATTAACTAACACATGGTTTTAAACCCAAAAGGAAAACAATAACAACACAGTACTCTGATCTCACTTGTGCCTTATGCAAAGATCTGTGGTTGCAAGTCTGGGGTTGTAGTGAAAATAATACAAGAGTGCCATGATATTCCCACATCGTGGGACATGGTGGCACTGCGGGTTAAACCGCAGAAGCCCCTGCGCTGCAAGGTCAGAAGACCAGCAGTCATAAGATCGAATCCACGCAATGGAGTGAGCTCCCATCGCTTGTCCCAGCTCCTGCCAACCTAGCAGTTCAAATGCAAGTACTAGATAAATAGGTACCACCACAGTGGGAAGGTAACAGTATTCTGTGTCTAGTCACGCTGGCCACAGAAACTGTCTACGACATACGCTGGCTTGGAAACGGGGATGAGCACCGCCCCCTAGAGTTGGACACAACTGGACTAAATGGCAAGGGGAACCTTTATCTTTACCTATAGTAGGGATTGTTTCAGTGTGAAAATTTAGGTATCCAGGAAGTGGAAGTGGCGACAAAAATGACCAGAAGACCATACACAGCCTCTGGATTCCTGCCCTGGAGGGCTTAGCTATATATTATGTGGGAAATCTAAGATTCTCCTTGTGTTCATATATATATATAATGCAAGGAAGGAGGATGACTCAGAATCTGAATCTGTGGTACAGAGGAACAAGGGCATTTTAACTTGTCCCTATTTTCTTGAAACAGTATCCCATCCCACTTACTCCGGCTCAATACACATATATACAACAGCACTACCATCAGCGTCAGGTAGGATTTGGATTGGAAAAAGAGCTAAACCACCCCTTCTTCCAAGTGGATCAATTTTGAAGGTGCCAAACACAAATTTCCGACCTATAGTGCATCTGCTTCCAAGTCAAGGGATAATTGTTTCATCCACATGTCATAGTTTTCTCACAACACCCTCCTCCAAACTGCAGGAAAAAGTGTTCTTGATTTCCCTCCCCATATAAGTTGCAATTCTATGTGAAGTCTGTACTCAAAAAAGTGAACTGCAAATCTGCTTAATAAAAATTATATATTGGGAATTCTGAGTTCCAATATAAGCACTGGGAATTCTGAGTTCCAATATAAGCACTGGGAATTCTGAGTTCCAATATAAGTTTTGGGTTGTTTGTTTGTTTGTTTGTTTTTTGCTTGATTCCCAGACTCCAATGTCCTTTTTCCCCCAAAAAAACTTTGCCTTTATATAGTCAAGGCAGAGAGTGTGTGATATGCTGTGCAGTTACAAACAGGAATACAGGAAAGCCTTTTGCTCTCAGACTATTTTTAGCCAGAGGCTCCAGTGCCAGAGCCTGACCTATTCCAAAAGTGAAATAAATTCTCAATGCAATATATCTCAAGTACACATTCCGGAATTTCCCACCAAGCATGCCCACTGGCTTTCTAGACACTGGGATACTGGGAGTTGTTCTCAAAAAAGTAACCTTTTTCCAAGCTCTGGTGCTGCAGGACCGCCATCTGATGGAACACCAAACTCTCTCATCCAGGAGCCCATCCTTCTCAAGTTAGGTACGCAGGACTTGTAGCAGTGACTCAGCACTCCCCTGTAGGCATCCTTCAGCCTCAAGAGACTATGGTAACGTGCTCTGTATGGAGGACTTGGAACAGCATATCATGTGGCTGAGAAGGCCAATTCGAGAGTGACCATCCCTTCCACACTGAAGACAAATCCAGTCTGTCCCCTGTCCGGCTCCCTGGTTTTGCTGCTTTTGTGACTTCCTCTTTGCCTCGGCCTGCTGGACAAGGGTCTCTTCAAATTGCAAGAGGCCAATTTGAACTCAGCATTAAGGAGAAAAAAAAACAGTCCTTTGATTCTTATTAGACATGCGGTCGACCTTGATGACTCACGACCCATGAATCACACACACACCCCGGTTGCCCAAAGAACCATGAAACAATTCATTGGTTTGTTGGGTCTTTTTTTTAAGACAGACCATGGGGCTATCTTTAAAAAAACCTGAGCCCTCCACCCCACAGTCTGACTGACACAATTCCCACCCCCACTGCTTTCTTTGCATAGACAGCAGGGGTGGGGGAATCACTTGGGTCCCCCTTCCCTTGTCTTTCTATGCCTGCCCAGGCATAGAAAGATGGGGGAAGCCTGAAGCCTGACTGAAGTGATTCCACACCCTACTGTCTTTGCAAAGACAGCGTGCGGGGGGGGGGGGGGGAACA
Source organism: Pogona vitticeps (assembly GCF_051106095.1). NCBI lineage: Eukaryota > Metazoa > Chordata > Lepidosauria > Squamata > Agamidae > Pogona > Pogona vitticeps. The sequence goes on from NC_135783.1 coordinate 240,964,691, forward strand.
CATCAACTGGTTTAGGCTTCCTCTTTCTATGCCCCTGCGGCATAGACCCTGAGGAGCCTGACCAAAGCGATCCCCCCCCCCCCCGCTGTTTGCTAAGATAGCAGAGGGAATTTCTTGGTCAGGCTTCCCCTGTTTATGCCACAGGGGAAGTCTGAGCAAAGTGATCCCCAGCATCTTTGTAAAGAGGGGGCAGGATTCCCTTCAAGTTGGCCAAAGGGAAAACCCCTCTCTGTGTATGCCCTCAAGGAACAGCTGATCCCTGGGGGCATAAGCAGACAGGGATAGACAAAGGGAATAATATAAAAGGGGTACATTTCTTGCTTCGTATTCGTCAGGGTCTCTGGACCTGAAGAATACGAAGCAACAAGTACCTGACGAATCAGCAATATTTGTTGAATATCGCAATTTGTTTTTATATTCATCCCCATGTCTAGTTCTTATTGTGCCTTCACATGTTCCCAGGCTGAGCAGTCACTCAACCAACTGACTGTACAAATATAAGCAGCTGGTGTGTACTTGTCTTTCAAATAGGAGAGTCCTGTTGCTAGAACACAGAATGAGGAGAGCCATCCTTCTGTGTATTTGTGTATAGGAGGAGAGAAGAAACATTTACAACTTTTCAAGCAAACCCCTTCTGGGTTCTTTAGTAAATCCAGAGGTGTTGTCCCTATTGCATTGACTGTCACAAGCTGGAAATATCCTATCTAGCCCATTTTTAAAAAACATAGTGGATCCAAGATTCAGATTCAGTTATTGTGGCGGGAGGTAAACCCCTTTGGGGTCATGTAATAGACTTCTTAAAAACAGGGCCAGGCAGGAGGGACAGTTTCCAAACCCCAGTGGTTAAACAACAGTAACAACAAAGAACCTTTTTAAAAATTGTTTACCTTAGGCTGCTGAAGTAAACAATATTAGGGAAAGATAGAAATATAGTAGATATGTGTGTGAGCACAATTGTTTGGGAGCTCCAGTCCCAGTGCTGGGCCAGCGGAAAACCTTGTTTCTCAATACTTTGTCTGCTTCATGCAGCCGGCCGATATTTTGGCCCTGGATCTCATGGGTAAGTAAATCCTGCAAACCTGAAGTATGCCTTAAGGACCTGGAACAAATACTGTAGTCTAATCCGTCTGCACAAATGCACTTGTACCTATAAAGTAACAGAGGGGCTTGGCAGACTGGGAGGCAGGCAACTCATACAGATGAGAGGTTCTGGCATTTTGGATTGAGAGATTCTGGAAATTGTAGTCCAAAAAAACAAAATTTGTGCATCCCCAATACTAATCAGTTTAGATACAAAATTTCAACTCTACCAGTCCCAAAAAGCTGAGGTCTAATCAGCCTAATTAGAGTAGGAGGCAGTTTTATCATGGAGTGTACCAGGGCTGCCTTTTCAAAGTACAGTGGTGCCTCGCTTAACGAGCGCACGGTAGAACGATGAATTTGCATAGCGATCCGTTTTTTGGGATCGCTAATGGGAAGGCATACCGACGGTCGCAATGGGCAAAACTCACATTGCGACGTCAGGGGATCAGCTGTTCGGCGGTTCCAAAATGGCCGCCAGATGACCCAAAATGGCCACGCGCAGCATTTTCACGCCCTGCCCTCGCTTACCGAGGGCGCGAAAATGGCTGCCACTATGGAGGAACATCGCTGAACGGTGAGTTTTGTGCCCAATGGGTTTCCCCGTTCCGTTTAGCGATGTTTCCCCATACTCAACCGGCGCAAAATATCTTGCTTTATTGACAAAGGCTTCTTTAACCTTTAATCAGGTGATTCAACAGTTACAGCTTTATGACAGGTAAAACATTTTTGTCAAAGGGCTTTGAGCAGAAGTGCTGGTCACCAAAACATGCTTGCTTTAGACTTGATGGCCTTGTAGGCCCCTTCCAACTTCACTTTTCTATGATTTCTATGACCTGGGAAAAAATGTACAGCACAAACTCTACATTTAATTCAATATATTGAGGCCAGCTTTGAAACTAGGAATATCACGGGGACAGCTTTTGTTGATTTCTCAGTTGCTTCTGGTACTGTTCATCATCAAGTATGCAAAACCTCTATGATCTAAACAAGGATTATAAACAAATTAAAATAATAGCAACCCTTTTGCAAAAACACAAGATTTTTTGAAAACTTAAACCCAGTCCTACAAGAATGATATACAGTGGTACCTTGCTAGACGACAACCTCCTAAAACGACAAATCCACATGATGATGAGGTTTTGTGATCGCTATAGCGATTCGCAAAACAGTGATTCCAATGGGGGATTTTCACTGGACGATGATTTGGTCCGTGCTTCGCAGACCGTTTTTCCGCAAGACAATGGTTTTTACAGCTGATCAGCGGCTTTGCAAAATGGCTTCCCTGTGTTTTCAGGACCCATGCTTCGCAGGACAGCCATTTTAACAGCTGATCGGCGCTCGCGAAATGGCTTCCCTATGGGCGATCTTCGCAGGACAACGATGTATTTTCCCCATTGGAACGCATTAAACGGGTTTCAATGCATTGCATGACGACAATTTCGCTAAACAGCGATTTATATGGAATGGATTATCATCGTCATGCGGGGCACCACTGTATGTGTCTTTCAAATTGAGAAACAAGCAGGCATCTTGGAAACTTCGGCCTACCTGGAAAAGCATTCAATTTTACTAGATCATTGTTTTGTACTCAAATACCTAGTTGTTATTTTGGATTATACACTGACCTATAAGAACCACTGTGAAAATACAAAGCAAAATATCTCCACGGGAAACAGTATTATTTGAAAGCTACTCGGTACCAGTTGAGGGACATAAGGACAAACACTAAGAACTACAGCCTCACCCCTATGCTACTCCACAGGCAAATATGCCAGCCCAATGTAGTGTAGTTCAGCCCAGGCAACACAGAACTCAATGAAAGCTGCAGAATCATCACAGGATGTCTGAAGCCAATCTCTGTGGATAAAACCCATTATCTAATGGGCACTGTATTCAGTTACATATGGAGAAAGGTAACAGCTAACAGTGAAAGGTTTAAAGCCTCAACAACAAATGGGCATCCACTCTTTGGCTACCATCCTTCCCAGGTTAAAATGAAGGAGAAGGTTTTTAAGAACATCTGTGAATCCTGAAGAAATAGCAGAGAATGCCAGAACTATAATTTGGAAAAAATGACCCACCTATTAAATTGTATGGCACCCTAGGAAAGTCTAGCCTCCAGTCACAAAGAACTGGATTACCTGAGGTCACTTAATAGGCTATGAACTGGAGTTGGCAGAACTAAGGTAAGCCTACGAAACTGGGGCTTTTGATTGAACTCAGTTCTTTGGGAGTTCAGAGAAGAACATAAAGTTTCACAACTAAGTGTATACTCTATGCCCCAAAACATGTACCATGGGGAAGTTGATATTAGCTGCCCCAAAGGTTCTTGATATTGCCAGTTATTAGGTGAGAATTATACGATATATTTATCAGTTGTACTGTGGTCCTCCTGACACAAATGAACAGGGTGGGGGAGAGAACAAGTGACATGAAAAAAGTCACCTGAAACCTGTGTGGAATTTGGTGAATTTTATAGAATTGCTATACAGAAACAGCCACTTCAGGGATTAATTCAAAGTGGCCAATTGCAGCAATCATTTTGAATGTATTGGCCCAAAGGCAGCAAATTCAAAATAATGCCATTTGATATATATATTTTGACTGCAAAACATTTTTCAACTTGAATTACTATATTTTAGTAATCTTATCTTTCCTCAATAGTTTGCATAGAACAAGACTGGGAGGGATCACCTTTAGCTACATTTTTATGCCTGTTGGAAACCATACAAACTGTTACCAGAGTTTGCAAAACTTTATGGTTTTGGGCTTAGATTTTCAGTATTCCCTATTTAGCATGACTAGTGGCTTGTCATCTAGAATTATAATTTTTTCCAAACTCTAAAAATATTCCCCTCCCCAAAAAGTAGTTGCTAGCCTTTCCTCTAAAACAGGGATCACCCACCTTTTTTAACACCATGGACAGGCTGGGGAAGGCAGGGCACCACCCACGCTCATGCACATGTGCAAATGGCAGTGCTTGTGCAGGTGCACCGGAGTGCACAAACAGGAGTGAGGTGGGGTGGGACGTCTGTCTCTGCAGCCCTGGACTGGCACCAGGCCGCATACCAGGGGTTGGGGACCTCTGCTTTAAAAGACTAAACAGTGGAGGTGACATTTTACATTACAGGAAGCTAGAAATCTACTCTGCAATGCCGATGCAGATCATCTAATAACTCTGAACTCTTTACAAAGAGTTGATGTCACTTAACATACTTGCTGGAGCAGAACACAGGTCCTTTCAGTTCTATAAGCAGCAAATGATTTACAGCTCGTGCTCTTATTTAATATGCCCAGTTCAACTGCTCTGAAATAAGCACACACATCAACCAAAACTAGTAATTGAACAGCTATTCAAATTTGCAGGTGGGAGGATGCAGTTCACTAATAGGGCACATTATACAAACATTATGCACACTCATGTTCACACCCATACATGACATTTCAGCCAACAATCAAACTCCAAAGTCCACAGGAAAGGTGTATTTTGTTTAATAGCTACCATAATTAGAAATACAGACCCAAGAAAAAACATATGAACATGAGTCAGACCTGCAACAAATTTTGCAATAGACAGAGTACTCTTGTTTGGGATTCTGCCTACCACACACTTTTCCATGTTACTATTTCCAATGATATAATTTTCCTCTCCGCTGGTCTTCTGCCTTCTGCCTCCAATTCAACAATCAAAATAGTATTGCATGGTCACAGAGCACACATGGTACTCACTGTGCTGTTTGGGAGGCTCTTTATTCCCTCAATCTCCCCATTCTTTGTTTTTCTACATGTATAAATCTCATGCAAATCTTAGAGACCTGTCCTCAGTTTGCTGACACCTGGCTCTCATGCATAGAAACCGAGGGACAACAATGTTGCACCGTCTTCTTCCTCCTCTTATGCTGCTGTCCATCCCTTTCTAATAGATCAACTGTGGACAACTTGTGCCCCTCCAGATGTTCTTGGACTCCAACTCCTTTTCCATTCTGGAAAGCTGGGGGTTGGTGGAGGTTGGGGTTCAAAAACATCTGGAAGGCCAAAGATTTCCCATTCTGTTCAAAAGCAACAATTCCCAAAACTGCTCTCTAAGTCCAGGAAAAGATCCTGAGACTGGTCATCCATTAGAGTTTGCCTGCTGTACCTCTAATGTGTCAGTGCATACTTTCGGTCCTCTGCTGGAAGAAAGGACAATTCAGTTCCAACTCTACATGGGGTGTGACTGAAGCATTCCATCAAAGAGGGATATCTGTTACATTTTTGCATGAATCACAATTCAAGAATCGAGTCCTTTCAACTTGAAGGCATGTCACATATGACAACTCCTACAGGAACACTGGGTCAATTGAGTAATTCTTATACACACCACCAAAAATAGAATGCCTCAGCCATCAGCCTCTTTTTAGAAAGAACTGTTCTATAGTGACATTAGTAGTCCACCCTTACTAGGTTCCTCTTGCCAAGTTGTTGACATACTATGCACTGGCCACATGACACTCGCCACTACCATCTCCAGTGCTACTGTAATTTCCTCTGTTTCGGTTTGTTGCTTCCTTGCTCACTCAAGACCTTGTTCAAACATTCATTTAAATAGAAAAGAGTGAATTACAAACAAAGAATAGGGTTGGGAAGAGAATGGTCTTGTTCATACATATAGAACAGGCTCCTTTGTGTGCAAATCCTGCCAACACATGGGAAGCACAATACAGAGTGTACATGCAGGAGCACCTGTGGACTGCATGTGTTAGTTAGTTAGTCATCCTTCAGTCTCGAAAGACTATGGTGACGTGCTCTGTATGGAGGACTTGGGACAGCGTCTAGTGTGGCTGAAGAGGCCAATTCAAGAGTGACAATCTCTTCCACACTGAAGACAAATCCAATCTGTCCCCTGTCCAGCTCCCTGGTTTTGCTGCTTTTGTGACTTACTCTTTGCCTCGGCCTGCTGGACAAGGGTCTCTTCAAATTGGGAGAGGCCGTGATGCACTGCCTGCCTCCAGGCTGAACGGTCAGATGTCAGGGTTTCCCATCTGTTGAGGTCTATTCCTAAGGCCTTCAGATCCCGCTTGCAGATATCCTTGTATCGCAGCTGTGGTCTCCCTCTGGGGTGATTTCCCTGCACTAATTCTCCATACAGGAGATCCTTTTGAATCCGACCATCAGCCATTCTCACGCCATGCCCAAGCCAACGTAAACGTCGCTGTTTCAGTCATGTATACATGCTGAATATTCCAGCTCGTTCTAGGACTACTCTGTTTGGAACTTTGTCCTGCCAGGTGATGCCAAAAATCCGTCGGAGGCACCACATATGGAAGGTGTTCAGCTTCCTCTCCTGCCGTGCACAAAGGCTCCAGGACTCACTGCAGTAGAGGAGTGTGCTCAGGACACAGGCTCTATAGATCTGGATCTTGGTATGTGTTGTCAGCTTCTTATTGAGCCATACTCTCTTTGTGAGTCTAGAGACCATGGTAGCTGCTTTGCCAATGCGTTTATCCAGCTCGACATCCAGGGACAGGGTGTCAGAGATGGTTTAGCCAAGGTACACAAAGTCATGAACAACCTCCAATTCTTGTGTGGAGATGCTAATAGAAGGAGGTGAGTCCATGCCCTGGCCCATGACTTGTTTTTTCTTCAGGCTGATTGTTAGTCCAAAGTCTTGGCAGGCCTTGCTGAAACAATTCATGAGTTGTTGGAGGTCTTCAGCAGAGTGGGCAACAACTGCTGCATCATCTGAGAAGAGGAAGTCCCGCATGCATTTCAGTTGGACTTTGGTCTTTGCTCTCAATCTGGAGAGATTAAAGAGCTTTCCGTCTGATCTAGTCCGGAGATAGACGCCCTCGGTTGCAGCTCCAAAGGCATGCCTCAGCATGACAGCAAAAAAGATCCCAAAAAGGGTTGGTGCGAGGACACAGCCCTGTTTCACTGCGCTTCGGATGTCAAAGGGATCTGATGTTGAGCCGTCAAAAACTACAGTGCCTTTCATTCCCTCATGGAAGGATCTGATGATGTTAAGGAGACGAGGTGGACATCTACTCTTGGGAAGTATTTTAAAAAGGCCATCCCTGCTAACCAAGTCAAATGCTTTTGTAAGGTCTATGAAGGCCACTAAGAGTGGCTGTTGTTGTTCCCTGCATTTCTCCTGCAACTGTCGGAGGGAGAATACCATGTCAGTGGTGGATCTATTAGCTCGAAATCCACACTGTGATTCTGGATAGACTCTGTCTGCAAGCACCTGGAGCCTCTTCAGCACCACACGGGCAAGCAGCTTCCCTACAACGCTAAGAAGAGAGATGCCACGGTAGTTATTGCATTCGCCCCTGTCTCCTTTGTTCTTGTACAATATGACGATATTTGCATCCTTCATGTCCTGTGGTACTCCACCTTCCCTCCAGCAGAGACAAAAGATTTCATACAGTTCGGTGGTGATAATCTCCTTACCGCATTTCAGCACTTCAACAGGGATGTTGTCCCTTCCAGGTGCCTTGCCAGAGGCGAGGGAATCCAAGGCAGCTTTTATTTCTGCTAAGGTTGGTTCGCTGTCCAGCTCTTCCAAGACAGGCAGGCACTCAATGTTATTTAATGCTTCTTCGGTTACTACATTCTCTCTGGAATATAGCTCGGAGTAGTGCTGCACCCAGCGTTCCATCTGCTGTGCTCGGTCCTGGATGATCACACCTGTAGCAGACTTCAAGGGAGCAGATTTCTTCTGTAATGGACCTAAGGCCTGCTTGATGCCATCATACATTCCTTTGATGTTACCTGTGTCTGCTGCTATCTGTATCTGAGAGCAGAGCTGAAGCCAATAATCATTGGAGCATCTCCTGGCAGCCTGTTGGACTTGGCTACGAGCAGCTCGAAGAGCCTGCAGGTTGTACTCACTAGGACAGGTTTTGTATGCTGTTAGAGCTCTTCTCTTATCCTCGATGGCTGGCATTAACTCCTCCGAATGGGCTTCGAACCAGTCAGCCATCTTTTTGGTCTTCCTGCCAAAGGTGGACAAGGCGGTGTTATACACAGCGGTCTTGAAGTGTTCCCATCGTTCAGGTGCATTTACATTCGCTGGACCTGGAAGGGTTTCCTCAAGCGCTTGGGCAAATTCCTTCACTTTTCTTTGATCACGAGTCTTGCTGATGTCAATACGTGGTCTTCCTTCCTTTTTCGTGTGATACAATTTCTTTGTTCGCAGTTTTACTCTACTACACACCAGGGAGTGATCAGTATCGCAATCAGCACTCTGGTAGCTGCGTGTGATCGTAACACTAGGAAGGCTAGAACGTCTAGTGAGGATCAAATCAAGCTGATGCCAATACTTGGATCTTGGATGTCTCCAGGAAACTCTGTGTTGCAGCTTCATATTAAAGAATGTGTTGCTGACACAAAGACCATAATAACAGCAAAACTCCAGTAAACATTGGCCATTTTCATTCATCTTTCCAATGCCAAAACGGCCTAGACACGTGGGCCAAGAGTTGTGATCAGCACCAACTCTAGCGTTAAAGTCTCCAAAAATGAACAGTGCCTCTCTTTCAGGGACTTTTTGGATAGTAGCTGCCAGATCGTCATAGAATTTGCCTTTCACTTCTGTAGTGGATGACAGTGTTGGTGCATATGCACTAATGGGGGTTACTGGTCCTGCTGATGAGTGGAGCTGCAGAGACAGGATTCTTTCACTCCCCATAGTAGGTGGAACAATGGATCTCAGAAGGGTGTTTCTGACTGCAAAGCCAACACCATACTCCCTGGTCTCATTCAATGGTTTTCCCTGCCAGAAGAATGAGAAGTTTTTTTCTTTGACAGATCCCGAGTCTGGCAGTCTTGTCTCTTGCAGGGCAACAATGTCCATCTGCAGTCTACTCAGTTCCATGTCAATGACAACTGTCTTGCGCACATCGCCTATTTCTTGCAGGTCGTCAGGAAAGCCGTAGTCAGGAAAGCCAGGGGTCATTGTCCGTACATTCCAGGTGCCCAGCTTTAGGGCAGAAGTTTTCTTACATGTGTAGGTTAAATGCAAATCAGACACTTGAATATCTGAGACTGGGGACAAGGCCAATGGGCAAAATCCTGACTTCTTCCTCCCTTGTTTTATTTGTACCTCAATGAATGCCTAAACAGCCCTATTGTGATCATAGGCAAAGGTAAAGGTTCCCCTTGACCTTTAGTCCAGTCGTGTCTGACTCTAGGGGGCAGTGCTCATCCCCATTTCCAAGTTGTAGAGCCAGCGTTTGTACATAGACAATTTCTAGAGTCAAGAGGCCAGCACGACTAGACACGGAGCACCGTTACCTTCCTACTGTGGTCGTACCTATTTATCTACTTGCATTTTTACATTCTTTCGAACTGCTAGGTTGGCAGGAGCTGGGACAAGCGATGGGAGCTCACTCCGTCGCATGGATTCAATCTTACAACTGCTGGTCTTGTGACCTCACAGCAGAGGCTTCTGCGGTTTAACCCGCAGTGCCACTACGTCCCATTGTGATCATAGAATCATAGAAAAGTGAAGTTGGAAGGGGCCTACAAGGCCATCAAGTCCAAAACCCTGCTCAATGCAGGAATACAATCACACCAAAATGTTATAAGACAAGTACATGACTCATGTTTTATACTGCTGATATATTTTAACAATTTACTTATTTTGTATATTTTATATAATGTGCTTATTTTTGTATTTTCGGGTCTATGACCGTATAATAATAATAAACTAAACAATCACACCAAACCTGTCAACCCCTCAAAAGTGGCCAGAGCCATACCTGTAAGAATCACAGGCAATTCTTGCTAGGTGTATGGTCAGCTCCTCCTGTCTCAAAGTGTACAACGTGGATCTCTTCAGAAGTTATTAACACAATCTCCAACCATCCCTAGTCAGCACAGCCAGTGGAGAGAGACCTTGGGAATTCCACTCCAAAAACATCTGGGAGGCCCACTCTATTCCCCCCTAGCTGCACCCTAACCTACTGAATTTCCCTCTCTAGGAACCGTCAGACCCATGCCCACACACCGGTGCTTATGAAAGAAACTTCCTTTTTTCTTGGATGATTGGTGAAGAGGGAACAGAATACTCCTAAGAGAGCCTGTGTAGTGTAGAAAGGTAGTGTCAGATAGAGTGTGAGATTAGGATTCAAGAGCCCTGGGTTCAAATCCCCAGTCCACCATGAAAACCCATGAGAGGGTAGCAATGGTAGACCACTCCTTGAACATTTCACATGTTTTGAAAACCCTTTTAAGATTGCTTCAAGTTGGGAGCAACTTCATAGAAAGCAACAAAAGCCACAAATCTCAGGTATAAGAACTCTCCAGTTTCTCCCACTTGAAAGGTGTTTACTGAGATATTCTTAAAAGATGGACAAACGTACTTAACAACACTACTTGTGTTCCATTTTGTTTTTAAAGCAGCTGGCTATTTCTAAACATCTCTGCTTGGTTATTGATAAATACACTGAATTGGAAACTGGAGTAGATTTTTATTTTCCTATCTAGGTCCAGGATTGGTTTTACATCTCTGCAGGGCTGCTTAACTTAGTTATTAAGTTGTTTCATAAAATCTCTGAAAAGGAATCTATCCTCCCCCATCGGCATATATCCCTGGATTTTCACAGACCCAGACATCATTTAAAGTGGTGGTGACAACTCCGGGGAATCTAAGCACAGGATATTTTGCAACTTGTTCCATGTCACAAGACTGAAAGTGCAGACACTCTTGTTTTATCCCTGTCACAGATAACCATGTGGGCAGTATTGACAGTATTGCCTAATCCTACTCAACTGGTAGCTGCAAGTGGAGAAGTGTGATGTATCAAGCAGATGATTAAGAGCAAATTCTGAGTCCCCCTCCCCTCAGTCATAAAGTGGGCATAAATCTCACATCCATGTGAGGAAGGTATCATAGGAAAACTGCTTCTATGAGAGGGGCAGAGGGAGAGGTAGCATTGTCGACTCATACACAGTTTCATGGCATTAAAAAAGGAGGAGTGGTGACAGCCACTTCCAGGATCAGGATGCAACCCACCACTATGATTACATACAAAAGAGTTGCTCTCCAGGACTGACCATACTATTAGGCAGAATGATCTCTCCATCAGACCTTAGGGCACTTCACTATGGAACAAGGCGAACTTTTAGGAACTCTAGATGCAAGGTGGGCCCCACCATTAAGCAGAATGTGAGAATCAGTCAGCTCAGGTGGCAGACGAGGAGGGCAGGAATGGCAGTCCCCAAGACTTCCCTTCTGAATAGAGTGGCCCAAATGTTCTCATTTTAGGAAGGGCAGTACCGTCCTCTATTTGAAATACTGCCAGAGGACACTTGTCTTTTTGAAGTTCACCTCCATTTGATAAGCCGTTCAATCTATATCAGGCAAAAATAAAATAAAAAATTAGGAAGACAAAAATGTTGTAGCACCTTAAAGACCAACTGCTATACATTAATGTGAGCTTTTGTGGACAAATCCACTTACTCAGACCTCCAATCCATGTTTGACTTGAAAATAAATAACCAGAAAGTGAGAGAGGTTCATGAAGCTGCCCATCTTGAAGGTATCATCTAGATGGCAGACTCAGTAGGCCCACTGGACACCTGGTGACAATCTTCCTCAGTCAAATGAGATGTAGTACAGTGGTGCCTCACATAGCGACATTAATCGGTGCAGCAAAAATCGCTGCAAAGCGATTTCATCGCTATGCGATTTTAAAAAGCCCATAGAAATGCATTGAAACCTCTTCAATGCGTTCATATGGGCTTAAAACTGACCTTTAAGCGAAGATCCTCCACACGGTGGCCATTTTCGCTGCCCGGTAAGCGAGGAATCCATCCCTAAACACAGCAGGCGGCCATTTTTTTTACCCAGCGGCCATTTTGGAATCACCGATCAGCTGTTAGAAAATCATTGCTTTGCGATAATTGGTAAGCAAAACAGGGTACCAATCATCACAAAGCGATTTTTCCCCATTTAAAACATTGCAATGCGATCGCAGAAGCGATTGCAAAAAGTTCGTCAGTATGCGATTTCGTCGTTAAATGGGGCACCTGTTAAGCGAGGCACCACTGTATTTAATTTTGTATTTGCATGTATACATGGTCATATGCAATTTATACAAGTCAAGATCTTCTCCATGGTATTACACATCTTCTTTTGGTGATGCGTAGATGGCCACTCTACTCTCAAATTGATGGCTGTTCCCTTCTTTTGAAGGGACAGAGCTGCATGTATCTGTCTTGCACCCCTTAACTGGCCTGCTGCCTTTACGTGCAGCAGACGTCACTGCGCCATCACCAGCATTGCTCACCTCCTAGTCCAGCTGACTTCTGTATACGAAACAGCATCTCACCCTTTGCCTCAGGCAGTAATCTTGCCCTGTAATTCTCCACTCTGTGGCTCAAAACTCTGACTCTATTTCACATCTGCTGACAATTTCAGTCTCTCATTACAAAAAAACAAAACAAAACAAAAACGTAAAAACAAGCTGGAATTCCCAGACTTGAGGTTATTGCTGATGGGTCCAAAGTTTGATCCCTTCCTAGCTAGAAGATGGGTTTTAAAACAAAGACAATAAAAGAACACTAGTGAATCTTAAGCATGCTAGGTTGCTTGATTTAGCCCTGAGGGAAAACATTCTAAGCAGGGTGTGACTGACACACACTTTCTCAAAACATTTTAAATTTAAAAAAATGTACTTAGTATGGAGTGAGGCTATGGCAGCAGTGCTCTCTCTCTCGCTCTCTCTCCCCCCAGAAACTTGTTCAGTTAACATTTTTCCTCCCAATGTGTTACAAAGGTCTATTGTAAAGAAATAGGAAAAAGTTTTGCAATCTCACATTTCAGTGCAAAGTCACTGTGTGTAGCCCAGGGAAGTTTGAAAACTTTTATTTTTTGCCAGGTTGTAAATCCCCCAGCTAGCATGGCCAATGGCTCTGCTACAAATCTAGACCTTAGGATACATCTGGCCTTAAAGATGCATCTGGCCTTTTCCAAGAACAAAGATGTTAACTGAGAGGAAAGCAATCCTGAAAATCCAGCCAAACTGGAACAAATCAGAACAAAAAAGTCAAGCTATATTTCTCATTGATTTTGCTCCCATCCTCAGCTATTCAACCAGATATGCGTAGAAAGGGTCGGGATGCCAGGAAAGCAACTGATAGGGACATTTAACTGACACAATGTCACAGAAAATCTCTCAGTTCCTTAAACACAACTGGAGAAGTAATAGCTGGTCTGATAGTTGCCCTTCCCCACCCCCTTCAAAATCTTGCTTCAAACCACAAGTGGTAGCTAGAGATGTGCTGTTTGGAATTTTTGGATGACAAACCCCATAAGTCTCCATTCTGGGAGTGTCACTTGACAGACAGACACCTGTGTGGCTCACCTGGGGGAAAAGGCCTAAACTTGAAAGCTTAGTGGCCATACTAGGTCTCGTTCTACTCAAACTTCAGAAAGGAAGCTGTTCTTGTGCTACTGGGAGCTTCCTTTCTGAACAAGAAGTTTGGGCAGAACTGTGCCTACACAGGGCGCTAAGAATTCAAGTTTATGCCTTTCTTCCAACTGAGACACATTTAGGTATCTATCTGTCAGGTGGAACTCCCAGAACAGATAATTATGGGATTTGTATCCCAAAAATTACAAGGGGCACATCCCTAGTGGTAGGTACCTAGATTTTCCTTGTTTCTGTAAAAAACTCATACAGTTTGAAACTAGTTTTGTGTTTTGATAAGCCTAAGCCTGTCGTTCTCTGGATGTTAATCAAATATTGAATCTTATGTCTTCAGCCTGTCAGACGTTTACATCAGAAGGTACATCTGCAGAGATGAGTTCCCTGGAGCTAACCCAATTTGCAAGAAGGGCCTTTCCATTTAAAATCTCACGATGCAACAACACTGCAATTGACCCCATGATTTGTGCCAGAGCTGATATTTCCCATCAATTACATACATACAGCTAACAGCAAATAAACTGAGCCTTTTTTTCATAGATATTCATTGCTATTTATTCAGCTGGCATGAGCTAGTATTTTCGGTAGCAATTACACTAGCATCACTTTTTTCTGGTTTGTGGCATGCATCAGTCCAAAGGGGCAGTGGCGGGTGTGTCCTAGGTACAGGACAGTATGGTATAGTATCTTTTTTTAAAGGCAAGTTACACAGCACTTAATTGATTTAACAGGAACTGCACTGCTTATCTAACACAAAAATGGAAAATAACTTTTTAAAAATTCAGAGGATACACAAGATGCAGCCACTTGAAGGCGATCCTCCTGCTCAGCTGGCACACTGCACCATGTTGAAAGCTATGCCTGTACAGCAGAAGCATCCTCTCTGCTCTCCTTTGAACAATTTTTAAATCATGCTTTTCCAGTTGAGCACTACCAGATAAGCACTACAGCTTCACAAACTGTTAGATCAATTCAGTGCCACACCACTTGCCAAGATTGTTTTTTTTTAAAGGAGGTGAGGAAGAGGAGAGGGTTAATGATGGAGGAGAGTGGATGACCTATGATCCTGATGAGAAATGTATTGATTTGAGATGCAGTGCAGACTCTTGTTGCAAAAATGGTTCAGGATAAATACACATCCCATGTGAATAAGAACAGCAACTGAACTGCCATAAGAAACTTTGATTCAACCCAGGACAACCCTTCTGTCTCATCAAACCCTAAACCGCCCTTTCCCCAAATTAACATCCTGCAGGCATATTGGGGAAGATGTCCTCCACCCATTTACCTTCTAGATGGGTTGGGCTACAACTCCTATGCTTCCTCCTCTGGAGGGCCACCTCAGAAGAAGTTCGCTACTAGTTCCCAGTTCCTTATTCAACAAGTTCATCGGTCTGAATGGCAAAATGAACGCAACAGGAATCAGTACGCAAGGACTAATAAAACACCAAGCTGGTAGAGCAAGACATGTTGTCAGGTGCCTGAAGGTTGTGCCTGCTTGGAAAGGACTGATCAGGCTGGAAGGAAGGAAAGACAGGACAACCCAATTTAAAAAAAAACTATGAGGAAGAACTTGAGGCTACAGCAATTGCTGAACATCTGACTTTCGTTTTAAATATTCCTTGTGGAGTTCACACGCCTTCCTTCAGAGGCTAATAACTTTTCAAACAAGGAACGTACACTCCACAAGCCTTCATTCTGATGAAAAGCTCTACTGAAAATTTTAGGGAAGTCTCCTGGAGTGCTGTTAGCCTCTGAAGGAAGGGTGTGGGCTGTTTTAAGTTTGCTTTAAGATTAAAAACAGAGGTGAGAATATTTGGATAGTGGCTCTTGAGTGCAGGGCCCTCACTAGGTTCCAAAAGAAGAACCTCGCCTCAGACATGAAGAATTTACACGTCCCAACTCAGGGTATGGTTTGCAAGGCCTGTCAAAGGCATTTTGCTGTCTGAGACAAAGATGGCATCCTCTCCCACTTGATCGTCAAACCCTGAATCTTCTTCCTTCAGCACTGGCTACAGAATCGTCCACCTCGCTTAAAGAATGCAGGATGATTCAGGGAGTGAAGAGAGGGCCAAGTAGTACACATAGTTTTGTCTTCCAAAACCTTGCTGCCACCTCCCAACATCTGCAACATGAGACAACCACCTCACTCTGCTCAGTCGTAGGGCTGGACTTCAAGGATTGTCTTTTAGTTTGTCCGAGGGCATCCTGAAGTGTGTGCACAGCTAAGTGCTCGTCTCCCAGTAGTGAAGCGAGCTGAAACTTTTGAAATAATCCAATGTGTGGTGGAACCCAAAAAGAAGCCTAGGAGGAAGTTCTGATTATGCACAAATGTGCATTGTGACTCGTCAAATTATATCAGTCAACTAAAAACCAGATGGCTTTGGTGGATAACTTAACACATCTTAACTGACTTCACCCTACCCTAAACATGGCAATAACTGATTATAGCAAAGGAACCACAGCAACATTGAGTGGGGGTGGGTGGGTTTCCAGCCAAATCCAAATACGTGTGCAGAAGAGTTGAAGTGGCATAAGAGTATAATCTTGTACAGGTTTTCTCTATCAGACATAAATCCTAATGTGTACTAGTGTATGCGTACAGACTGCAGCCTCATTCCATGCATTATACAGGCAAGAACTTGGGGAAAGGTAAAGAGCTACCAGGGACGGAACAGTAGATTTCCACTGGGGGTGGGGAAAACAAACTGTAAATTTGACTGTAATGGAGCACTAGAATAGTATGGGGAGGGTGGTATAGAAAACATTTAGAGCATGCCAGAGCTTGAAGTCAGAATGTAAATAAATGTGTCAGACACGTGGAGAGACTCATGGGAAAACCAAGGAACGGCTGTCATCAGCTGACCAATGTCCGAGACGCTGACGCAGTTCTTGCCCCACCCATTATGTCACTGTGTTTTTACCAACACAATTCTCATGAAGTTTTGCTTGGATTCCTCCCTTCCTTTAAGAGACCACACTTTCTGTCAGCAGCTGTCTCATCCCCTGTCCCAGTGGGGCTTAAGGAAAGTTTCACTTGAGTTAAGAGGATATTTTGCTCTGACTCCTCATAGAAGAAGAGGCTGTAATTCTTTCTCCTTTTGTTTATTGCTGTGTATAGCACAGAATAGGGCCAGCCCAAGATGTTTTGCTGCCAGAGGAAAAAACCAAATATGTCCATCCAGAACATTTCATCTACAGATGAAAGCTAACTGGACTGGCAATTTAACTAACTGTATTACTCCCAACTCTGGTGACAGGATAGCATCCTCTACAGCCTTCCACTGTCCTTGAAGGCTGCAAAAGGCTAGCTTGCAGGGATCAGGGCAGGCTGCACAACAAAGGCAGCTCTGTCTTCCAGTACATTGCTATCTTCTCTGGGACACTCCATAACTTCTGTCTGAGGCAGCTGCCTCACTCTGGCCCAAAACTGAGTAGGCCCATAAATCAATTCTCTCATGTTATCAAGAGTCTAATTTGTTTATTTGAGGGATTTATACCGATTTCTAAGACAGCTGCCAAAAGGGAAACACACATACAGAAATGCTAAACACACACATATATAACAAACCAACCATGAAAACACCAAAATCACTACAAGCAACATGAAAGTGTAGCAGAGTCAAAATCAAATTAAACTAAGGGCCTGAGGGGAAATAATACTTATTGTCCAATGCCAAAATATGATCAGGGAAGACAGACAGACAGACAAAAAAAATCTCCCTGGAAACAGCCCCATACCTTTAGCGTGCTTTAATGAAGAAAGCCCATTCCTCTCTATTCATTTGACCTTGTCCTGGATGATGGGGGAATCCTGAGAGGGGCATCATATACAGGCAAAGTACATGTGAAGCTGGTTGATGGGTCTCAGTACCACACCCATCACAAACCAACCCAAGGAGAAAAAAAATTGGCAGCAAAATCGTCATGGCAGTCAGCTAGCTAGCTGTTGCCCATCTTTCTGTGCCTCAGACAAGAGTGCTCAGGAAAGTTACTCTGTTGGACGATGGCTTTCAGAATCCCTCAACCATGCTTCCTTGGGGATTCTGGGAGTTATAGCCCCAAAAAGTAACTTCCCTATATTCTGGAATAGAAGCATCTCTGCAATAGTAGAGA
Organism: Pogona vitticeps; assembly: GCF_051106095.1. Taxonomy (NCBI): domain Eukaryota; kingdom Metazoa; phylum Chordata; class Lepidosauria; order Squamata; family Agamidae; genus Pogona; species Pogona vitticeps. Next base: position 240,982,303 of record NC_135783.1, read on the forward strand.
AAGTGCTCGAGTCTCTTACCCTATAATATTAACACCTGTAAACCTTTTTACCCAGTGAGGTGAGGGTACTGGGCGAGGAATGTCATAGGAAGGCCAAGGTGGCTCTCACTGAGAAAGCCACTTGGACCTAATCTGTGTCCGGTTGCAATCACAAATTCTTTCCCTATCTAGGCTAAGCAAGTCCTAGAATACACAAGGCAATAGTGCTTCTGTGGCTGCAATTACATGGTGAAATACTGCAGGATTTGCTCCACTTATAAAATGGGTGAATTCAAAGTATTTTTTACTGACCGCATGATACAAAGGCTGACCAAACTGGTCCAGCCCTTTTTGCTCCCAAAGCAGCTTTCTTTCTCTGCCGCTTGGGGAGGGGGGGGGGTTCTACTTTTTGAAGCCGGAACCATTCAAATGGACTTTTCCCTGCATGGTGGGTTGTGTTATGTTCTTGTAATGATGGGGAAGGGGTGGTGCTTCTTTCTCACATAATGAAATTAGCGCTAGATTACCTATCACCTAATCGCTCGATCATCATAATTATTTCTTGTATTCGGTCTCATAAAAAAGATTGGCGGAGGTGGGATCAGACCGTAGAACGCTCTCCCGCGAGAGATTAGATTGCCCCCTTCCTTTTATCCTTCTGCCAACAGATGAAGACCCACCTTTTCAGGAAGGCTTTTAACTTTAATTTTAACATGAAACTTTTAAACCGAGTCCCTGCATGCTCATTTCTAGCGTTCCGCTTGTTTTTAAAGAATGCTTTAATTATTGCGACAGTTCAATTTGTTTTTAATGTGTTGTTTATTTTTTTAAAAAAATTATTTGTTTTAACCTTGCAAACTGTCTTGAGTTCTCAAAGGAGGCTTACAAATGAAACTCTCTAACTAAATAAAAATAAATAAATAGGGCATGAACCGATTAAACAAATCCAGTGTATTCCCGAATCAATACGCAAGCAGCCCCTGTGTGAGCACTGAAGGCGATTTCAAACGTATTCGAGGAGGTTTGGCTTTCCAGCAAAGTGACAACCCTGATGTTCTTAACACAAGTACAGTAACCACAGTCTGTTTTTGTATGTTCTCCTGAGCAGACGGACAAAAGGCAACGATCTGCAAGACAACACGAGTATCGGGTTCCTTCTTTTAAGAATTCGCCCCTGCAAAGGCAGCAAATGAAGGGAGCGAAGACGGCCGAGGGCGCAGACCAGGGCGAGGCACTGGGAAAGAAGCCGAGCGCGGAGCTTGCTTCTGAAGCGAAGCGACGCCAAGATCAAAGCCGAGGCGCACCCTCCCTTCCAAGTGGCCCAGAACCTCGCGAACGGGAAACAATCCGAATTTTTAAAAAAGCCAGATGCCAAAGTTTCTGTTGCCCACGAACCCACCTAAAAGAACAAGGAATCTGACCAGGAAAGAGGACAAGACTCACGTCTCCCCGCGTCCAGATCCGATCCGGTGCCCGGAAAAACAACCGCAAACAAGCCACCACCAGCACTTCCTCCTCCCTTTCCCCAACCGGTCGAACCTTACCTCGAAATGGACACCTGCCTTTCTAGCGCGCCGTTTTCTACTCTTTTTTTTCCTTGCAAGTTTCCGAAAGACTAAAGTTTAGCCGCCTTTCCGCTCGCCAGGCTCCTACTGAGAAGTTGTAACAACGAACCTCTTGTGCTGGCGGGGCGGAGACGAGAGGGTGACTCCCCTTCTGGCCCAAAGGTAAGGGGGCGGTGAAGGGAAGCGGTGGGTACGGTAAGCAGAGCGCGCCCTCCACAGGCACTCCTCGGTACTGGCGGCAGAAAGTGGCGCCGACTTTAGGGTACTGTATTAGAGCTAAGGGGAAGACGAAATTCTCCAGGGGCGCAGGACGACCTCAACTTTCTTTGAGGGCCATAGAAAAATAGGCAGCAACCTCTGTATCGGGAACGAGGAAAGTCTGGCCCTCCAGATGCTCCAGAGTCTAGACCACTGGTTCTTAACCTTTGTTACTCTGATGTTTTTGGACTGCAACTCCCAGAAGCCTTCACCATCAGCTGTGCCGGCTGGGGTTTCTGGGAGTTGCAGTTCAAAAACATCTGAGTAACAAAGGTTAAGAACCACTGGTCTAGAGCAGTGGTCCCCAACCTTGGGCCTCCAGATGTTCTTGGAGTTCAACTCCCAGAAATACTGGTCAGCAGAGGTGGTGGTGAAGGCTTCTGGGAGTTGTAGTCCAAGAACATCTGGAGGCCCAAGGTTGGGAACCACTGGTCTAGACAACCACTCACAATCCCTAGCGTCAGCTACGCTGGATGTGGCTTTGGGAGTTGAAGTCCAAACCATCTGGAGGGCCAAGGATTTCCCCTTCCTATTCCATAGTACCATTTTTGGCCCAGTTTAGGCTTTGGTGTGTAGCCTTGTTAGCAGGAAAAGAAGCATCCATCCATAACTCAGTCCATAAATCAGCAGAAAAGCACTTTTGTAGATGTGCTGTCTGTTGTTTTCATTGCCCCTTTGATACATATGGTTTTAAACATATGTATCAAAATTCCTGATAATTTTAAATGATTCTTCTTGAAAGGAGGAAGAATGTTAAGGAAATTCTGCTTGAAAGAACTGATCAAGTGTCCAAAGGGAATTGGCTGCATCAGGACACAGAGAGACAAGATAAATAGAATCTGAAGCTGGTCATGATTCTGTTTGCTTTACTACCTGAGAGAACACAGGTCAGAAATAACTCTTTCCCTGGCAGTAAAAATAAAATAACAATAAGCTAAATATCTAAAAGTCTGCAACCCTTTCAGGACATCCAGAAACAGCTGTTCCCTCACTTTGGCTTGGTAGAGTTGGCTCTGCTTGCTGCAGGTGGTAATAATAAATGCCTCAGGTCACGAACAACTCATTTTATCCAGCAACATACTGTATACCCTTTTCATGTACAGACATAGATACCAGGATGATCTATTGAAATATCCACCCCCCCCCCAAAAAAAAGTCAGAACAACAAAAAACAATTTCAGAACAGCAGAGGCAACACCGGTGTGTGTAGAGGGACCCTTGGTGTGAAGATGAGCAGCAGTCCTGAAAACAATAGAAGAGATACCAGGATGGACTTTGTTGAACTGGGAGTCTTGGGCTTAGATTTCGGTTTAGTCTTGGAAATCGACTTAGCTGCCGGAGATGCAGTAGTTGCACCCGGAGGTTCTTTCGGGGGCTGAGATATTTGGGACTGGCTGCAAGGAACGTTCCCAGAAGAATGATCTAAGATGCTGTTGCTGGAGTTTAAGGGCTTGTTTAGTGAAATTCTTGCAGAATTGACAAGTAGAAGGCTGTTGAGATTCTCCCAGACCAAAACAACAACAACAACAACAACAACAACAACAACAAACCCAAAGGCAGAGATCGTGGCCGTCTGTAAGGGGGACCTTGTTGGAACACAAGGTGCATCTTTTAAATGGGGGAAGAGGGGCCATAAACGGCGGGGAAGGGGGGGCAGTAGGGAAAATTGCTTAAAAGTCTCTTACAATTTCCCTTGATTATATATAGAAGTTGGTAGAATCAATTGAAAGTCTTTACAATTTTTCTCAGATATCAAGATGAAAGACGAACGGAGCTCAATGAGAGACCTCAGCAACAAAAAGGAACTGAGGTAATTACCAGGACGGGTGGGCCAAGTGGGCTAGGGGGGCAGTCCTTGACGAACATATCATAAAGCTCTAGAATATTCTGGAGACCTCTGCGCAAGCACAGATTAAACCCATTAGTGTGCATCCACAGAGACCACAAAGAACTATCCCTTTCTTCGGATAGTCAAGACGAAACAAATGAAGCCACATTTAGCCACATCTAGCTCTATTCTACTAGCATCCAGATTATTCTCTGATGTAACAGGGCTGTTTTTGAAGTCTGTCAGGAAACAATAGTTGGGTTACCGAAATATGTAGGTCACATTCTGCATCAATATTGTGAGATGTGCATGGCCCTCCTGCTGGGCAAAGTATAGCCACTTGTAACTAGATTTAGGGTACTTAAGTGTACTTTTGGTTTTTGTGGGGAGTGGAGCGAGAGTCGTGATACAGCATAACTGGATTATGTGTGTAACAATTTACTCTCATATCATTTCCCTCAGTGAAATCTCTCTTCCATGCGGGTTGTCCCACAAGATAAGCACAGAAGCCATTGATCTTCTGTGAGTCCAGATGTTTCCATGGCTGCTTTGACTGATTTCTCTCTTTCTCTGGACAAGTCTACCCTAGCTCTTTTGGAGGAGGTTGGTGTGGGCTTTATAAGGTTGCCTGGGGTCAGGTGGAGGTGCAATATGCCACTTGGTGCAATCTTCACATCCAAACAGCTCAAGCAACCTTATTTGGTCTGGCTCCTTCTGACATCATGAAATGGCTTAATAAGTGAGCCACTGCAGGATACCAGCAAATTGAACACTTCCTCTGCTTGTTGGCAGAGGGGGCAGGGGAAAAGACTAAAAAAAAAACATGATTCGAGCAGACTATTGCTGAAACACTGCATTACTTTTTTAAAAAAAGAAGAATTAATACTTTCTTTGGTTTGTCTAAAGTGCCAAATGAGAAACTGGGCCGTTTCTTGACTGGTTGCTAAAGAGAAACTAATAAAAATATTATTTTGTCTTTGTTTTTAAGTGATTCAGAACATCAATGATAGTCTATTAGTTTTTTTAAATCACTTCTCCTACCCTTCTGCTCAGTATTCAATTTGCCAATACAGTATCTTGAAGTGGCTTGCTTATTAAGCTACTTCACAATATTGGAAATTAAAAATGGAAGAAACATCCAGGAAGGCTCACTTTTGGTCCCAGAGATCACACATGCTGGAAATGGACCAAACCAGAGTGATCCTATCCACAACAAAGCAGAACAAAAAAAAAAGTCCCTTGACTGGGCATCAAAAAGTGTGGGCAGGATTGCTCTGAAGTGGTTTTAGTTCGCTTCAGTGATTACACTGTGTGGTCGCCGGAAAAAAGAGCAAACCAAACTGTTCTCACAGCAGACCAAATAGCAGGACAAATGCCTGTCCGATCAAGCACACACACACACACAAACACCCTTTAAAGCCTGCAAGAGTTCATAGTTCTTTGGGAACTTATCCTGTGTGAATGATCGTCCTTACTGTGATGTACATATTTCTGCAAGCAGTTGGAAATTTCAAAGTATTTTGTATGACCAATTTCTTTATGGCAAGAGAAAGACTGCAGATCTGTTCTATGTAATATCTTTCAGATTTACAGGCTACAATAGAGCTGGAAGAACTTTCTGAGCTGAACATAACATTACTTATTTATGTGAAAATTACTTATTGCTGTGAAATCAGAACCAACTTATAGTGACCTCAAAAGAGCCTCCAAAGCAAGAGAGATATTTAAGGAATGGTTTACCAGTTTCACTCCCCCACCCCCAACCCGCCTCCCATGAGCTTTCATGGCCAAGTGACCATTTCAACCCTGGACTCCAGAGTCCTAGTCTGTCACTATATCCACTACATCACACTGAGTACCCAAACATAACATGGTGTCCCCCAAAGCAACAAAACATCCTTACAGCTCTTTCAAGTGCCTTCTTGCAGTCAGCAACAAAATGTTTTTTCTTTCATAAAAGTAAAAGCAAAATTCAAAACCTGCTCCCTTTCTTGGCAATATTGTTACTGTACTGATTAATCTCTTAAACCCGATGGCCCATGACTCAAATATATGTAACCCAGCCCACGGGGGGGGGGTATGTGTAGCCTGCATAATTAACTTGTAAACCACCCAGAGAGTGCTTGAAGCACTATGGGATGGTATATAAGCAGCCAACTTTGCTTTGCTTTACAAGAGTGAAGCTGCAAGTCAAAGATGCCGCAGGTTGACAGGCTAAGCTGTATATGAACTTACACTGTTGTTCTTCATACCTGTTTAGAAATGTAATGTGCAAACAGTTAGCATACAGAACCTAGTTTCCTTAGGAGCATAAGGAGAATTTGGCAGTGGAAGGGTTTAGCGCCCTAATGAGGATATACAGTACGTGGTGGCGCTGTGGGCTAAACCACAGAAGCCTGTGCTGCAGGGTCAGAAGACCAAGCAGTCGTAAGATCGAATCCACGCGACGGAGTGAGCACCCGTCGCCTGTCCCAGCTCCCGCCAACCTAGCGGTTCGAAAGCATGCAAATGCGAGTAGATAAATAGGTACCATCTTGGTGGGAAGGTAAACAGCGTTACGTGTCTAAATCACACTGGCCATGTGACCACGGAAAGATTGTCTTCGGACAAACGCTGGCTCTATGGCTTGAAGAGCGGGATGAGCGCCGCCCCCTAGAGTCGGACACAACTGGACAAAAATTGTCAAGGGGAACCTTTACCTTTTAGTTCTGTTCTCCCCACCCCCACTTCACAGTGCCACCATAGTCTGGAGAGAAGGGGATTCCTGAGGGCTATCTCCAGTTCCGATCAAAAAGCTTGCCAGTCTCTCTAATGGGAAAAAGTATGCCACAACATTTCCTGTTTCTGTCTGTACACAGTTCTGATGATTCATCCCATTTCATTAATTTCTAAGAACTGTAAAGACTGACAACCTCCACAAGGAGGCTGCAGCTACCCATTAATTTTCTTGTGAAGAAGCTGCTGGTGACAATTTCCACTTCTTGTTCAACTATCTAAACTTTTAAGAAGCTAAACTGTCCATAGTTTAAAAAAAACAAAAGACAGGCTGGTCCTTGGGATTTCTTGCAGAGATACTGTAAAGAGAAGAAACATCTCCTGCAAAGGGATGGGCGGAAATGATATTTTGACCCATGTCTCACAGGAGGGCTAGGTTCTACAGTAGGACCCAGCTGCAAGAAGAATGGTAGCAAATCTGAGTGTTGCACAGAAGCTAAGATTTCTCCAGGGACACCTTTTCCTTTCATACCTACAGTAAAGGGGAAAGTTACACATGTTGGACTTCTCCCTTGAAGGCAAAGATGTCTTATCGAGATCCTTGCAATTCTGATATTGAAGGAAAGTGGGAGATGCTAAAAGCAAGCCCTTACCACTTGGGCACAGGATGGCCTGGGCAAGTATTGTCCTTTGAGCTGGGTTCATTTTGAATTAATTTTTTAAGCCTGTACAGACATCTGAGAACACCTCTCTCCTGGTCGTTTTAGGCAGAAAGATGGAGCTTTTTTGTGATGAAATTGACAAATCTTTGTAGCACAGTATTCTCCTCGCCACTTGTTTTGTGAGGAAATGGCAGAGAATTATGGGGAGGGATGTTTTTTGGGGAAAATGTGCCATTAAAGAGACAGAAGATTCTGGTGCATTTTTCACTGGTCTGTAAATAAGCCGGTATTTTTACAGAGAAAGTACTGTTAAGGGGAACTGGCAAGTAAATAGGGAATCACCCCTTATTAAAAGCTGGTTTAGAACACACATACACATTCCAAAAATAAAAAGCCAAGCAAATGATGTAAAACTGCAAATCCATTTATAGAGAGTTCAAAATACTGACATCCATGGTTTTTCCTAACAAACCTTGCACCCTACCCAACACACAGGATATTATCCAGCCCATAATTAAACACACACACTCACTCCTTTGCTTGGCTCAAGTGTCTTAAGAGGGCCACAATGAACAAGGAGATGCTGATAAAGAACAATATGCCCCAGCCTGATGGACTGCCTATCTGGGGCTTAACTGAGGCTGGTCAGGCCATCACTCAAAGTAAACAGTGACTTCAACTTTTTTTTTTGTTTATTTTTGCGCGGAAAAGCAAAGAATCCCATGGACATGTTCCAGATGGAAAATCACAGGTGAGGAAATGTTTGCCTTCAAATGTTTGGGATTTCAGCGCCCAAAGCAGCATGGCCATTGGGTACAGGGTCATGGGAATGCTAATCCAAAATATTTGAAGAGCCAAAGATTTCTTATCACAGTTATAAGAAAAGGACTGGGAGAAGGGGCTTTTGCCTTAATGATGCTCCTGAATTCAGTGTCCCGAGAGACTCTAGAAAACAAAAGCAATTTAAATTTTTGAAGGAAAAGGCTACAGCCACCTGGTCCCTCTACATAAGCCAGGCTCTCTCCTCTGTATCCTATCCAGTACAAATCTCTTTAAAGCTTCAGAGGCTTTGCCAAGAATGAAATCAGCCCTTAAACAGGTTTCTGTGTGGTAGCCAAGGCTTTAGATGTGCCTGAGGGCCTGAGAAGGAGAGTGGTCATAACTATTACTGACAGAACAAAGAAGCCACTTCAAGGAACCAGAGCTCACAGGCCCTGGGCTGCCTTTCTTGAGGCAAAAGGAAAGGGCTTGGCAGAGGTTTTGGTTTTTTAAAAACCACTGAAGCCCTAAGAATATGATTCAGGGAATTCTCATCCACAAAGTATCTTTGTCAAGCCCTGCAAAATGGTAAGAGTGTACCACTTCATCAACTCACACTTATAAAAGCAGCAAGAAATCCTCAGTGGAGATGGGACATTGAACCCAGAGGATTCAATTTCCCTCCTTTAAGAAAGGGGGACCTCAACGTTGCCACTTTTTCACTGCTCACCAACATCTTATTCTTCCCAAGTCAGTTTCTGAGTCCAAATGAAGCCCTAAGCACATTGAAGTTGGGAAATATCCACACTGAACTCAGTGGACTTCTAAGTACCGTAAGTATGCACAATGACTGCAAGGGTGGGGAACATCTGGCTCCTCAGATTCTTTTGTGCACAGCCCCTTGACATGGACACTGGCCATGTAGGATGGGGCTGAGGGGAGTTGAGGTCCAAAGGTACTCCACCTCTGCTATAGTGTTGGTACTAAAATCCTCATTGTCCCTCATGCTGGCTGGAATGATGGTGGTTGAAGCCTTCCTTACACATGTTGGGGGGCACCAGATTATGGGAAGGCTTCTCTAATCCATCCAGGCAGAAGAAGACAGACTTAGTCTGGGATTTAGTATTAGTCCAGTCCCAAAGCTAGGAGGCTCACTCCTTTAAGACAGGGCTGGGAATCATGTGGCCTTCTGGACATTGTTGGACTACAACCCCCAGGTCTAGCCAGAATAGCCAATGGTAAGGCATAATGGTCATAATGGGTGTTACTGTCCAATAACTTGGGGGGGGCACACATTCACACTTCCTGCATTAGGGAAAATGGGCTTGTCTTGACCCTGATTTTCAGATCTCGTTTTCATCTCACTTTCATATATGGCACTAGAGACAACAATTCTTCCAAGATTTCTATGTTTAACCTCATACTAAGAAACAGCTCTGGGGCTACATTATAAGGAAAGGCTCTCCATATTTACAGTGGTGCTCCACATGACGACGATAATGCGTTCTGTTAAAATAGCTGTACAGCAAAATCGTCATCATGCAAAAATAAAAACCCCATTGGAATGCATTGAAAACCGGTTAATGTGTTCCAATGGGGGAAATACTTGATTATGTAGCGAATATCCTCCATAGGGCAGCCATTTTGCAATCCCTGTCTTGTGGAAATAGGTCCGGAAAACAGCGGAAAGCCATTTTGCGAACTGCCGATCAGCTGTTTTAAATCGTCTTGCGAACAATCGGTTCACGAAGCAGGGACCTAATCGTCATTAAACGAAAAAACCCTAGGAAACATCGTTTTGCGATCGCTATAGTGATCGCAAAAAGGCATTGTCAAGTGATTTAGTCGTTTCACAGGGTAAGCATCTAGCGGGGCACCACTGTACTTAGAAGTGAGTCCCTCTATGTTCCATGGGGATTACTCGCTTGTAAACGTGTTTAGGGTTGCACCCTTAATGTGATATACGCAAAAGCCCAGTTTTCATACTCACACTTCAAATAAACCCTCATTCTCATTTTGTTTTTCTCACACCAAAGCTCCAGTGTTTTAACAGAACTAAATGTGCAAACTGAAACAGCAGCCCTATTAACATTTCACAGCAATAATTTTGCTATTTCAAGAAAATAGCAAATATAAAGAAAATATAAAGAAAATATATAGAAAATATATAGAAAATATAAAGAAAAAGGTCAGCAGTGTTTCCATCCAGAAAGATATATTGCAATTAAAGGGTAATGAGAAACCCAACCCGACCCAACACAAAAGTTGCAGACTAAATTGTATGGAGTTATTCCCTGTATCAGGCTTCCTCAGCCTCACGCCTTCCACTGAGCATGCTGGCTGTGGATGATGGGAGTTGGAATCCCAGTAAATATGGAGGGCACAGGTCTGAGGAAGGCTGCTCTATACTATTTATCCTGAATGAACAGAAACTTAATTTTGTCAGTGTGGCCTAAGCAGAGATAAGAAATATTACTGTTTAGACTACAACTCCCATAATACTTCAGTGGTCATGCTATCTGGACTATTCTGGGAAGTGAAGTCCAAAAAAAAAAGAAGAAGAAGAAGAAGAAGAAGTCAATTCTTCCATTTCTACTTAAAAATAATAGCCCATCTGGCCAGAACTAGGAGGTAAAGGAGAAAAGTTGCATGCATTTTGCACACAAATAGTGGCCAGATGGATTGAGTGTTAGTGAAATATCCCCATAGTGTTACTGAACAGTATCTCCAGCATGACACTTGCACAGGATGTCAGCAAAAGGACATCATGTATCTGTTAGAGAGCCACCCCTTGAGGACTGGCCACTTCTTGTCCGAGGTAGGAGGAAGCCTGCATTCCGTGGCTCCATTCCTTGGATGCTCCCTGGGGAGACATACAGTCACCACAGGCCTGAGCCCCAACAAGAGCTTGTGCTTTTTAAAAGGCAGTTGCAGAACTGCTGGATGCTGATCATCTGTCTTTCCAGAATAATCTGCTTGAATGCAATAACACTGTGAAAAAGTACAGTTTAACAGAAGTCTGAACAGAAGGAATGGGCTGAAGAGGAAGAACAACAGGACATGTCCTTCCCTCCTTGGATGTAGCTGCTGAACTACTCAGGAGGAAGGCAAAGGCAGACAAGATTCGGAAGATGAAACAGGACCTCTGCTTCACCCTTGCAGAACAGTATCTCTGGACAACATATTGCAGTTGTGCTATTAAAACGATCCAGGAGATCCCCCTGAGCTAACGGTGGGCAGGCATACTCCAAAACAAACATATGCCTTCAGAAATGAAATTCACAGATATCAGCATCTCTTTATGTTTTGCCCTTTACTCTTCCATCTTCTCTCCCTCCTATTGCTCCTGAGATAAGCTGGATTCCAAAACAACAGGGCACAGAGGAGCCGACACACACTAGATCTTCTACAATTCCACTGAATCCTCCATGGAATGACGACACTTTAAACGGAAAGGCAGCAAACCAACTTTTCAGATTATATGGATGAATAGCTCCAGCCATCAGATGTTCTGGGAATGGGGGGGTGTGTGTGGACTCAGTAAACAGGCTTGACCCTCAGTTTTGCCACCTGCTTCACACCAAAGGAGGTCAGCATCCAAGTAGATCTTTCCTCAATCAGAGGCCATCTTGCAACTGGACACATCCTTGCAGAGGCCTGGCCTGGCCTTTGCACGCAGTAGACACTGCTTCAGCCTGGTACTAAACCCAGTCACTGATTGGCTTTGTAGACATCCTTCCGTAGCCGCACTGCCTTCAGTACTCGGGCTCGGAAAATGTCCCAGTCCTCATCCCTTTGGCGTTGCAAGCCCATGGCATCTTGCACTGCCTGACAGTGGGTCCGTAGGAAAGGATTGTACTGTTTCTCCTCACCGATGGTGGAAGGACACTGCAGGGGGGAGAGAGAGAAGGGGGGAATGAAACAGTGCTATTTTTTTCTTGCCAAGGACTCAGTACTTTGTGCAAACCATCTCTGCACAAAACCAGCATCATGGCACACACATGGCAAGCCCAAAACAACTGTTGTTTGCTTCAAAATAAGCTAACAGCCGCACTGTCCTTCTAATTCTTCAACATTTATGCAGCAAAAAAGCAGCTATTGCCATTTTGTGCAATTGCATTATTTGCACTAAAGCACTGTTTGAGGCTGCGGTCACACTGGCAAAATGTTTCCGACTGACTCCTTGTGAATGTTGACCCTTTTTTGGGGTTCAGACAACGTATGTCCGTTACCGATTGTTTGGTTCCCCTTCCGTGCTCTCTCTGCATCAAATCCCACCTGCTGGGAGGCTACTACTATATTTGTTCCACATATTTCATTGAGCAGTACAGCCAACATCCCATTAGGTGTGTTTAAATTGATTCATTTCCTTTATATCTTGCATGTGTTCATTTGACTCCCTTAATTTTTTTAAAATTAATTTTCAAACAGGGGTGCTGGCAACCTAGTATGCTTCTGTCAAATATGGCTTGAAGTACTCGAGGAAGGTTTTCTTAGTCTACCACCTACAGCATGCTTCCGCCAGGTGGTGCTAAGAAGACCATGCACTTTTGAGGGATTCTTGCAGCATGGACGATTTATACGCCCACTGTTTTTCTTTTAAAGTGAAGGGGGCAGAGAAACACACAAAAAAAGGAAAGGGATATGTCCTGCTTGAGAGATATAAATAAATGAATGTACTGCATCTAATCTACCCTTTAAAATGCAGAACAGTTTATTTATTATTTTATTTATTTAGTTAAAGCATTTTAATCCCATGTTCTCTTTAAAAAGAACCCAAAATGGCTTGCATCATTAAAAAAAACAATATGTAAAAGCTAAAACCAGTAGGTATACAAATACTGAAAAAGAATAAAACAGGTATTACAATAAAAACAATAATAAAATCAATACTAAAACACATTTAAAACAACAGAGCACTACCATTCATTTAAAAACTCCTCTCAGCCTGCCAGTCATTAAGGGAAAGCCTGCCAGAAAAGAAAGGTCTTTGCCTGCTTGCAGAAGAACAGCAAGGATGGAGCCAGCCCGGCTTCCCATGGGAGGGAATTCCAGAGTCTGGGAGCAGCGACAGAGAAGACTCTCTCTCATGACACTACCAAGTGCATATGTGAGGGTGGTGGGACTGAAGGGAAGGCCTCCCCTGATGATCTTAAAGCCCAGGCCAGTTCATAGAGGGAGATGCAGTCTTTTAAATAGCTTGGACCCAAGTTCTTTTGAGCTTTATAGGTTAAGACCAGCACTTTGAATTGTGTCTGGAAACGAATCAGCAGCCAGTGTAACGTGTGTGTGTGTGTGTGTGTGTGTGTGTGTGTGTGTGTGTGTGTGTGTATATCACATGATCCCTGTAACCAGCCCCTGTTAACAATCTGTGGAATTTTGGACCCTCTGGAGTTTCCAAACACTTTCCAAAGGCAGTCCTACATAGAGTGTGTTACAGTAATCCAGTTGAAATGTAACTAGGGCATGTGTCATTGTGCCAGATCAGCCCTCTCAAGAAACAGGTGCAACTGGCCCAATAGCTTTAACTGTGCAAAGGCACTCCTGGCCACTGCCGAGACCTGGGCATCCAAGCTTAGGGATGAATCCAAAGCACCCCCAAACTGTGCCCCTGTGTTTTCAGAGGGAGTGTAATATCATCCAGCTCAGGTTGCAACCCTATGTCTTGATTTGCTTTTCAACTGACCAGGAACACCTCCGTCTTTTCTGGATTAAGTCAAAAAACATATGAACCACTATCACAGGATATATGCCACTTGACCACAATGTGCAACTATAAAGGAAATGAGATGAGAAAAAAAGGGGGGGCACTTCTCTGGTGTAACCACAGCCTGGGTCAACTTTGCTTAATTATTTGCGAAGGCTTTCACGGCCGGGATCTAATGGTTGTTGTGGGTTTTTCGGGCTCTTTGGCCTTGTTCTGAAGGCTGTTCTTCCTAACATTTCACCAGTCTCTGTGGCCGGCATCTTCAGACGACAGCACTCTGTGCTCTGGTGTAGTTTGCTTGGGAGTGGAGTATTTATGGCTGTGAGATAGGCTTTTGTCCTTTTCTGGAGATGAAAAAAAGGAGCCATGCCCTAGTTACATTTGAACTGGATTACTGTAACACACTCTATGTAGGGCTGCCTTTGGAAAGTGTTTGGAAACTCCAGAGGGTCCAAAATTCCAGACTGTTAACAGGGGCTGGTACCAGGGATCATCTCTCTCTCTCTCTCTCTCTCTCTCTCTCTCACACACACACACACACACACACACACACAAACACAGAGTACACACAAATCCCAACTTTCTTCACATGGAAGAAGTACAAAGCCCAGATAAGATAATCACATGATCTGTACTATAGTTGTATGGAGAGGAACAGAAATAAGAACAGCTGGGATGTGGATGTATTTCCTCTGTGCTTTGTTTAAGATTCTAATTTATGCCTTTAAAATGTATATGTGAAAAGTGTTTTTCCTTGACAAAACCACAGGGATTTAGCGAGGAAGAGAGCTAATTGGTGGAGGCAGTGTTTTCTTCCTTTTCTTGGACCACATTAGTACATAGTGTTAACTGATCACAGAAAGTTGTGTGAATCCAAAGCACCCCCAAACTGGGCACCTGTGTTTTCAGAGGGAGTGTAATATCATCCAGCTCAGGTTGCAACCCTATGTCTTGATTTGCTTTTCAACTGACCAGGAACACCTTTGTCTTTTCTGGATTAAGTCAAAAAGCTTATGAACCACTATCACAGGATATATGCTACGTGACCACAATGTGCAACTATATAGGAAGCGAGATGCGAAAAAAGGAGGGGGGCACTTCTCTTGTGCGACCACAGCCTGGGTCAATTTTGCTTAATTTGCTCCAACCTTTTCCCTTCTTAAAGGCAACCTATGGTGAGAAATATTCTTCTGTGGTTGCTCACCTTTCCATGCTGGTGTATCCCAGCAAGCAACGGGGTCAGCACATGGCAAACATATACATGGAAAGACAAGACAAGTGTGGAATGTCATCCTTAGCACAGAGCTGTCTGTGCCCCACATATCAGTCCTACACCTTCAGGTAAAGAAGAGGCAGCTAGCTTTCAAGTTAGCTTTGATTGCCAGTCTAATCAGTTTCTGCAAATGGAACATGGAGATTCCATGATGGGGGATTCTGAGAGTTGTAGCACAACAAAAGGAATTTTCCCACACTCTCCCCAGGACTATGGCCTCTCCCTTCCCACAGCATCACACTCTATAGCACATGGGCAACACATGTAACGCATGCTGGTGTCATATTCTAGCAAGCACCTGAGATGTCCAAGGTATGGCATCAACAAGCATACTCTGTGAGACCAAGAGTCTTCTACGCATGCCGATCCCACCAGGGCAATACAGCCACAATCCCCTAGAGCAGTCCCATCCTCCTCTGCACCAGACAGACCACCCTGCCAAGCTTTCGAAGGTCTGGTAGGCCCACTTTAAATCTTAACCAGGAACAGAGGCCTGAAGCAAGATACAGCCAGGAAACTCCCCAAACAGGTGTTTCCAGAGGGGAGAAAAAGGCAGGAAACTGCTCTTGGGTGAGAGCCAGGGACAGAGCACCTGCCAGGACAGAGGCTTTCAGACCAAGCAGGCCTTTGGGGAATGAAAAGGCCAGACACACATGGACTGCTGCACAGCAACTGAAGGGGAAGGGAGGGAAATACACACAGTTGGCTGGATCTTTCATCTGTTAAGAAACAAAACAAACCCAAAGTAAACCAGTATCAATTTACTGCACATTTTCCTGTTCTCTGTTAAGTGTTGGTCTGAAAGAAACACTGTGTCCAAATGTTTGTGCGCGCGCACACACACACAATACTCACCGTACTTCTCTTCTCAACACGCTGCTGATTCACCCACTGCAGCTTCTGCACCAGGAAGGGGTTCTCCAGTTCCAGAAGGTTTGCAAACATTAGGCACTCTAATGCATACTCATGCCCTAGAAAAAGAACACGGCATAGTCAACTGGGGGGGGGGGGCTTCACCCAGGTAGGGAAGAATGTTCTTAAGGTTGCCAGTCTTGCTGCTGCCACATATGGAAGTGCATCTCCTCTCATTCCCAATAAACAACTGTTCCATGGTGGATCCCACTTAGAAGGACGCTCCCCTCTGTGCAACCTATAAAGGCTGCTGTAATAAGCCATGCATAGTCTCCATGCTGCTTGGGGACTGTGACACTGTTGGAAGATCTTCCACACTGCTGAAATACAGTCCCGCTGGAGTAGAAGTGGAGAAAACATGCCCCTCCAGAAGTCCTATGACCACAAGTCTTATCGATCCTAGACCGTATAAGCCAATGATGGCAGACAGCAGCAACTGCAGTCCAACCTCAGTCATATATTCCCACCCCTGCGCTGGGGTGGGGAGGAGTCACTAGTTAGCTTTACACATTTGCCCTCAGCTGCTTTGTAACACAGAACTCTAGACTGGATCTATATCCCTAGATCACAAGCTGAAGTACACACCTCTAACATGGGCCAGGGGAAGAGAAAAAGACACTGAACAGAACACAAAAATGTTGCTACTCAAAAGTTTCCAGGCATATGCTTAGTGACAATGTTGGTCTATAAGTCCTACCATTCACGAATATCTCATGAAATTTGGGGATGATGAGAGAGGTAATCCTCATATTCTCCTCAGGCACTGGTTACTTTATGTAGGGACACCCTCTTTTCTTCCACCTCTCTTCTAGCTCCTGACACATCGGGGCAAAACAGAGGGGTAAAGCAGGAGGAAAAGTGTGCGCTGTTTTTACCTGGCCAAAGCAGTGTATCTTCGGCAAGGTCAGCTGCTGTGTCTAGCGATGCCAGCATTGTTTCAGGGGTCCCTTCAAATATTCGACCTAAATATCAGGAGCAAGGAGTTAATTCAACAAGGGCAATAAGAGCTAATATATGACCCCCTATCTCAACCCCAAAATAAATTTCTTCCTCCCTAAGCCACAGATGCCTTTACAACCCTTACATTTCCCCTCACAGACTGATGGAACCTGTAGATTATCTCCCAGAGAACAGGCCAAAGTCCTCTTTGTCCTGTTTACATCTGGGAAGCTGTTTCATGTGATCCTGGAGTTGAATAGGGAGCACTGACACAGTTTCTGCCCCCACCCTGACTAGAAAAGATGGATTCACATTTTATTTCCCAATGGTGGGCATAAAACTTGCCTTGGATGCAAGGAGCGTCCCACACACCCACTCCCTCCCCTCAACTGCTGACGTACCACAGCCAGAGAGGAAGAGGAGGTCTCCTGAGAAGAGAGAGGCTGGCCCTTCAAAAGGCTTCCCGTCCAGCACGTAGACCATGTGGCCCACAGTATGCCCTGGAGTGAAGAGGGCCTTGAAGTTCAAACGCCCTATCGTGATGGTCTCCTTGTCTGACAGGGGGCTAGAACACAAATGTGGGTTTGTGGCAACATGAAGGAAAGACAACTAACATAACAGGCAGTCTGAAAGACCTATAAGAAGACATTCAAAACAGTGTACAGCACAGCACTCCAATAAGTGGCCAAATTCTTCCAGGGAACAAATGATACAGCAGTTCACCTTCAAGAGTCAGGAACAAAAACATCTGTTTATTTATTTATTACATTTATTTCCCACTTGTCCTACCATGAGCTCAAGATGGCATATGTATCCTTCCTCTTCCCCTATCCCTGAAGTAATCCTATGAGGTAGGCTGAAAAAGACAGGCTGGCCCATAGTTACCTAGTGAGTTTCAAGACTTTGTCGGGATTCCAACCTGGATATGTGTGTGTGTTTAATTGCTGTGTATGTTTCTTCCCCTTCCTAACCACCTTTTCACAGTCACTACAAATTGCAGCCATTGTTCAGTACTAGAAGAATGCCTGAGTATTGGGAGTAACTTTCCTAATCTCTGTGCCAGAGAAGTAAGCAAACCAGCAAGGGAGCTTGGTTTTACATTCCAGGCTCAAGCAGCAGGGCTTTTTCACCACCCTCACCATTGGGGGGGAGCTGAATCCAAAGGCCACTCACTCTGTCAGTTCAGGGATGTCATCATAACTGCTGCCGTAGACTCTGCAAGAGCTGTGCCGCCGCCGCAATGCTGCGTTGCCCCCGCTGTGATCCCTGAGAGACAAGGCACCGTTAGCTGTGAAGCTTACTGGAAGCTGGTCTTTCTTATCAGTCCTCCTCTGGCCCTCCTGCTTCCAATATCCCAAACCAGAGGCTTATGGCTAATTCAAGATGAGGCGTTAGGAGAGGGAGGGGAGGTGCCATGTCTTCCTAGCCGCCACTCTGGTTCATGGGAATGGAGATCAAAGCATCCCCAAAGATGACAACCGCCGCTGCCACCCCCTGGGTTGCCTGCCAAGTCGCTGCTAACTGCACACACAGAAACGTCAGAAAATAACATATCCACACTCTGCTCTTATAACCTAGAGCAGAGCGGTAGAAAGCTCGCTTAGCACACACAAGATCCGGGAGCCTTCCAGCCTCCTTATCTGCAGCCTGGGACAGGAAAGGGAAGAAGGGTGGGGTAGGGGGTCCCCTTACCAGTGTTTGTGAGTGCACAGGATGGCTTCCAGTGTCACCTTCTCTTCCTCAATCACTGACTGCAGAGCAAGAGAAAGACATGTATCAGAGCAGTCACTGGCCGCATCCCAAGAAAAGCAGTAGATACAAAGAAAGGGAAGAAATATAAAGAGTTCCCTGATTCAATGGATTTTTGGTTCTTCCCTCCTGCAAGAGGTCTGAAAGCAGAATGCTAGGCTAGATGGGTTTTTGGTCCAATCCAGTGCTAGGTCTCTGCTTAGGAAGAACAAAGAAACACTGAGCAACATGGAGCATGCAGGAACCAGAGGCACACCGCACAGCTGGACTGGTTGAGAAAGGCTCATCAAGTGACCCCCTACTTCAGAGGATAACTGTTCAGACATGACAGGAAGGGACAGAGGTAGGGAAAACACATTGGATGCATGGTATGGGGCAGGGGGGACAAATAGGGAGAAGCGTTTCTGCCTCTCTCACAATACTGAAAGCCAGGAGTATTCTGTGAAATAAGTGTGCTGGGAGATTCAGGACAGATAAAACACTGATCCACGCAGCAGATGGTTAAACTGTGCCACAAGATGTAGCAATGATGTGGGCAGTATTAAAAAGGGTTAAGACCAGTTCATGAAGGAGAATACTATTAATGTTTTCTAATGACTTCTGGCTATGGTTATCAGCCTTTACCTCTACAGAGGTTATGGACTTCAGCTCCCAGAATTCTCAGCCTTGAAGTCAAGTGCAGTTGGCGATGCTCCTGGAGATTAACGAAGCAAACCTCAATTTGAATTTAAATTATTGCCAGCACTACAAATCTCCCCTCAGTACATCCTTGCCATGCCTCTCAGTATCAGCTGCTGGGGAGCACAATTGGGAGGGTGTGGTTTCCCTCATATCCTGTCTTTCTGTAAGCACCTGATTGGCAAGTGTGGGGAAAAAACACTGGGCTAGAGAGGCCTTTAGTCTGATCCAGCATGCCTCCTCTTATGTTCCTAACATAGGTCATGTCACAAGCAAATCTGAAAGACAAATGACTTGTGAATCTCAAAAGTGGTTCTTCCCTGCTGGGATTCCATACATCCACATGAGAGGAAAGATCAACATATTCATTCCAACCAACTACTATACTCTTAAGTGGTGAAAATGGGATGGTAGGGATAACAGGAATGACAGCGTTTATTGATGGGAGTTGATGGTATTGCTGGTGAGAACTCAAATTCAAATTGAGGACTGCTCTTTCCATTCCCAGGAGCACAGCCGACTGCATTTGAACTGAAGTCTACAAAATATATGAAAGCCAAAGGTTAAGAACTTTGGCCTTAGAGGTGCCTCCTACTGGGAGCTTGCTTTTGTAGCATTTGCTCCATCATAAGTGTTCCAAAAAAGGAAAAAGAAAAGCTGCTTCAACACTGATAATTGCATCAGGATTCCTGTGCTACATGTCTAAAGTAGGGGAATATGGAGACAAAGATTCCCATTCTGACTTTGGATACCTGCCCCCCTCCCTTCTACCCTTTGAGTCATTGTTCTGGCTGGCTGTCTTATTCCCATGGGCTCTGCTAGTTGCAGCCAAAGAAAACACAAAGGGTATATCCACAATATATTGGATTTGTACCGATTTAATTAATAAATGCTTTGCCTTCTTTACAGTAGTGGCTACTGCACAAAGTGTGTTGCACATATTCTATGTGTTTAATAAAAACCAAGATCCGTTCTATTGCTATGCCCAAATTGGGGAATCGGAAGTGAGCACTTCCCTAAGGCCATCTTTGTCAGTACATAACAAAGGCAAGACTTGAACCAGAGATGTTCTGACATGTAGCCAAGTCATCTAATCTCTATGTATATCAGCTCTCAGTTCAACTTTTACAACTTTCTACAGAAAATTTCAAGAATTACTGCTTGGTAAACACATTGAGAATTCTCTACTTCTTCCTGCTCCCCCCAAATCAGAGTTCCCCTGAAAAAAACAAATGCCTACTAAATCAGAAAAAAACCCTATCTGTCACAGCTGTTTCATTCTGTCTAATGCTCTTTGGTGAAGCACAGCTGGCCCTGAAAAGTTTCTTCCTAGGCGAACATTTCGCATCTGAATGCTAGCTGAGTGTGGGGAGGTAGAGAATCCAAAGCTTTCTTGTTTTGCTCCTCACCACACACCCCTGGTCCTAGGCAATACTATTTCCTTTTTATAGCCCAGACATTGTCCTGGCTCGTGCCTTGCATGCACCCCACTCTACTTCATTCAAGGTACTCTAGTGTCTCATTTGCTCCCATTCATGCTATACTGCCATCTCTATGGGTGTTCGTCACAAGCGGGGAATATGTGGCCCTCCCAATATTGCTGGGTGAAAACTCCCATCTTCCCTGAACATTGGCCATGCAGTCTGAAGCTGATGGATGGTCATGGGTATCATGTCTGGAATATTGCATATTCCCCAAATATTCAACACATACCATTTATCCATGTACTGTACACTGGTAAGATGATTTGGTTATTAAGAGCAGGAATCTCTTGTGTAGACTCAATAGCTCACGTGTCAATATAATGTTTAACTATTGTTTCAATAGCTCTACTACTAGCAATTAGCTAATGGTGTAAAGACTCCTGAGTGAGTGCAAGTTACTAGACAAAGACAATGGCCCAAGGTCTCTAAATTTTTTGCTCCTGGATTTAAAAAAAAAGGATAAGCAACTTATCCTTAACTTAACAGGTCCAGCAGTTGATTCCCATCCAGGACACTTCATGTTACCTGCTGGATGGGAGGGAGGGAGGAAGGAAGGAAGGAAGGAGTGGGAGGAGTCAGGTCACATCTGGTTTCTCTCACCTGCACAGCCAACGGGTCAGAAGGGTCTACAGCTACAGCACAGTTGGAGCCAGTGTCAATAACAAGGTAGCTGTAGTTATTGGAGAGGACAGGGATGGGCAGGATCTTCACTCCTGGGAGGACAGAACCAGACATAGAGAAAAGAAGAAAGCAGGACAGTCAGCACAAGAAACCCCAGCCAGCTGCTGGGTCAGACAGCTCTGCCCCACCCCCCACCCCCTTCTATCTATAGGTCTTGGAATCCCACAGCTAGCATTAAGTACGTTTTCAACTGCAAAACTATGAGAGCTTGGCAGGAGAGAGTTGATGCTGAAGGGTTGTGGGAACTGCGGTCCAACAATATCTGAGGGCCACATTTTGCCCATCTCTGGTGTAACATGAATGCAAAACCAACAGTAGCTACAATGTATGTCCCGTGTTCCAAAAGCTTGCTTTTTCTTTTCTTTTCTCCGTTATCAACAATGACATGTGCAAAAAAAACCCCACAACCATACACGAGTCACTATACTCTGGTTTGTGATTTCATTTGAAGGCACATCAATTGTTTTTGTCACAGGCCAGTCTTCTTACTTAATGCAGATTTTCAAAGTTAGAAAATGTAGTAGTAAAGAACAACGAAAACACTTTTTACAACAGCTGGCGTGCCGATCACAGATGTCTGAGGTTACTGATAAACAGTCTGATATTTTCTCTGATTCATAGCATAGAAAAATTGTGAAGATGCAAATAAATAGACCTGTTTCTTTCTGTTTACATATTCATAAATATCTGAGATTACAAGGAAGAAGAAAGAGAAGCATTAAGAACATTTTGATTATATGGACATTAGTAGTACTGATACTGCAGTATTTATTACTGTGTTTTTTAAAAACAGTATTTTTGTGCCATCACCTGGATTACAAGATTTTTTTTAAAAAAAGAAAGTTAGGCTAAATATGTATTAGATCAAGGGCCTACAACCCTGCAGCAGAGATGAGAAACATACAGCCTTGCAGATTTTCTTATACGCTGTCTGTATCAGGCTTCATTGCAGCTGCCTTCAAACAACATATGGAGGGCTAATGGAGGGCTACACTTTCCCCATTCCTGATTTAAATGATGTGAAGTCACACAACTCAGATAACATTACTGATAGCACTACAATGTTGTAATAGCATCATGGAGCTGCCCTTGTATGCTCCCTGTACCAGGAAGCCAGAACGTAATTTCTTTTAGAAATATTGAATAACATTAAACACATGCATACACACACAAGTACTACAGCAAAAATATACACCACTGTTACAGTGTATAATCCATATTATCCACCCAGACTTTTCAGCTATATAAATTAGAAGCAACAACTGTACCTCTGTAAATAGATGTTACAATTACAGTGGTGCCTCGCACAACAAGTGCTTCACACAACGATAAATTCACACAACGATGGCTTTTTCTGAAAAATTTGCTGCCTCACACAACGATGTTTCCTATGGGGAATTTTCACACAACGATGTCTCTTTTCACCCATTTAAAAGTGCCTTAAACTGTTTGAAACCTGTTTTAAATGCTTGCAATCGTTAGCCCACCTCCTGAAACCTATGCAAACTAAATTTGGTGTTGTTCTGAGGCGTCGTTAATTTTTGGTGAATTTTTTTATTCTCCATTGAAAGCCATTGGACGGTCCGTCCAATGCTTCTCAATGAGAGAGAAAATGCCTCCTCAAAGTTTTGTTTGTAGAAAGAGATTTTATGCATTAATATTCTGCATTTTCCCATCTGCCCTAAGAATGGCATTTGTGATTTTGTTCTGCCAGTATTTGACCTCCAGGGTCCTGACTGCAACAGAAGCAATGGAAATTTGTATTTAATATTTTCGGAAGTTATTAGTGGCACAGAAAATGTCACAATCCATGTTCCAGCAATGGAATGTTGGCAAGAAATGAGCCTGGGACAATATGGCAGAGATTGGGAAAGCTACTCATGTGGACTTCCACAAATACCACAGACATCATGGCCACTGGTAATGTTCTAGGTAAACCTCCTCATCTCTGCTACAGGTCTGTAGGCTAAGAGAGTCTCCTGTGGGTAGTAACAGTGTAAGAATATGAGAAAGTATACCCACAAATGAAGGGTTGAGAAAGCCAAGCAAGAACATAATTTAAAGCGGCACACATTTTGAATGCTTAAGGATGTGAGTGTATATAAATAAAGAAGCTTGGTGAAGCAAATATTTAAGCGAAATGTTTTGCTGATATGCAACAGCAACAAAAAGAAAAAGAGATGAAAAACTGAATGCCACCACACAAAGAGAGAAAAAGTCAAAGAGCTGACTGCTGCAAGCACAGATAGTCTCCAAGATTTATTTATTTATTTGATTTCTATCCCGCCCATCTAGACCAAGGTCTACTCTGAAAGATGAAACATGCAAAGGCCAAAAGTTGTTTAGGTTCAGAGCCTGGGAACTGAAGCAACTTGTACACATTAAAAAGAAATCTAAACACAACATAGAAAATGTGTGCCAAATTCAGATAGGAATGGACTTTTTGTTATTTTGTCATTCTTTGGAGCATCTGAGGACATGGGGTTCTTTGTCAGTGTCAGCCTTCCCAGCTCCTACATGTGCTGCCTTTGACTGTTTGTTACCTTGAGGTTTCAATTAAAATAAATAATCAAGAGTCACTTCCGAACAATGTAACACATATTTGCCAGTGATGCAGGGAAGAACGGAGTCAAGCACTTACCACTGAAGACAACCGGCTGGGGAAGAGAATGCCCATGAGGATAACGCTCCCGTGCTTTCTTCACTTGCCGCCTGTAGAACAGGTAGCCCAGACGGGTGTGGGCATACAGGTTATACCTGAGGAACAAGAAAGACCAATCATGAGGTAAGTCAGAACTTGTTCATGGCCAAGGGCTCCTGTAGCATCCACAGTTCATTTCATCAAGGTAACACCTCATCAGAGACTCACTGCCTGTTGCTGCCAGACTTCTGTCAGAAATCCAGGATAAATGTGCAACCAGTTGTGGCAAAGATCATGGGACTCTTAGCATAATCCATGCTCACCAAAGTGTTTGACTACCCTGACATCTTATCGGTGTAATTTCAAATTAATGGCTCATATTGACCATATGCCCCATCCCCACCCATCCTCCCCCAAATTGTAGGAGAAAATGTTTACAAACCACCAAAGAGTATGTGTTTCATCATCCCCTCTAATAGCAACACTCAAGAGTGCAAGCTCATCCTTACACTGTGGTACCCATGCCACCTCCAGAAAAGAAGAAAGAGGAACAGGCTGAGGGAACCCCAAGTCTGCAGAAGTGTGACAAAAATAATTGGGGGATGGAAGCAAAGTGATTCCCTCCCCCCACTATGCCCATTCAGCCCTGAACCTCCTCAATGGGCAGAGAATGCTGACTGACTTCACAGGGAAAGGAACAGAAACCAAGGGGTCCCGGATGTAATGGAGCCTCTTGGGAGAGAGAATGTGAGCGGCTTGCAACTCAAACTGGGTGCACACACAACCACAAGATTTTGGTGCAGGTCATAGTTCCTGATTAAACTGCTTGCAAAAGATGGGATTAAAACAAACCCAATCTATCTCAGAACATTCCAGGCATGCTCTGAAACAATGGTTCTCAACTGTGAGTAACCCAGGTGTTCTTGGACAGCCATTCCCAGAAGCCTTCACCACCAGCTGTGCTGGCCAGGGTTGCTGGGAGCTGCAGTCCAAGAACACCTGAGATATCCAAAATTGATAACCACTGCTCTAGAAGTCACAGTCCAGTCACAGTAACTTTTCCCCTTTCTGCCTTCCCCAAAATGGTTGTGATTCTCCCTGCCCCTGAGAGGTAACTGACCTAACAGGGAGTTGTGGGTGCTGTTTGTAGACTCAGGGAGTAACTAGGTAGGGAGTCCTGCAGTTTGGGCTGCTCTGGGGACAGGCTGTTTTCCTCCTTTTCCCAATGATCACATGACATGGCTCCCCCACCTCCACAGGGGATCAAGAGGAAGCTTCTTTCAGTTTCCCATTACAGTATCATCATGAGACAGCTTAAGCAAAGCCCAGAGGAGAAACCAAGAGGGGATTTTTTCCTGGTTTCTCTTTTTCCTTCTTAAAAGGACAGAAGGGCCAAACATGGGTGCTTAAGGAGTGGTGTGGTCAATCCTTGCATGTGGATGCAAGAATTGTCCCAAATGATACGCTGCACCTCAATGTGATCCTGTTTACTACAATCTAGCCCAATCTAGACCAGAATAATTTGGCCACTTTAAATGCAGTTTCATTCTGGTTTGTGTTTTCCCTGCTTTCACTGTCAAATCTTGGAGCAGGTATGACAACAAGGATGGAAGACGCTGAATAGGTGCACAGTGTCTCTCCCCCCCCCATTGCTTAAGCCTGAGAAAATAACAGGGGCTCAACATTTCCCTAGAGCTATGTGAAAAGTTTAGCTTCTTTATCCCAAATGTGTAGAAAAGCGGGGACAAATCTGGAATAAGGAAGTACATCTGATAGGGAAGACTTAACTCCCGTAAAGTTTTTAAACCCATTCTTTGATTCATATGGGAACGACAGACTCTTTGTGGGGAAGCGCCACATCTAGTCTATTGACTAGATGGGTGGGATATAAATTCAATAAATAAATAAATAAATAAATAAATAAATATCATCAAATGCCCCCCAATGCCCCCCCAATTCCTGTGGATTCACTCAGGCTCTGCTGTACTCTCTTGTATCCCTCATCCACAAACAGGGAAGTGGATAATGAATGGTAAAAAGAACAATGTTTTGCCCAGCTATTCACACAATAGCAACCGGTGTAACAGACATACATTCAGAATCTGGAAAAGGGACTTTTTTGGAAAACAACTTCCTAAATTATAATTCCCATGCTGGCTGAGGGATTCTGGAAGTTGTAATCCCCAAAAAGTAACTTTTCCAAGCTTTGTATATATCAGTGACATGAAATGACAGCAGAATAAAAGGCTATCTGGACCCTGCTCAAGCTCACCTCTTTGATTCCATTTTTACATACATGGGAAAGGATGATGGCAAAACGGAGCGCATGCCAGGCATTCCGAGTGCACATCAGGCCTGCCATCAGGCTCACACCCAACACACAAGCAGCACTGCATCCATTAGCTGCAGTGAATTCTACTAAACTCCTGGGATTTTGCAGTAGAAATGTTTTGTAATAAATCTGCCATCTCTTACACAAAAAAAGTCAAGCATGATCCGAGAACTGTGGGCATCCCTTCCTCTTTTCACTCCTTTGATTACATGTCTTTCTAATAAAGAGGATTTGATACTGAAAAGGTGAGTGAGTGTCACAGTTGGTAGGAAGCTGCTTATAATGGTAAACATTAACAAATCTGCAGGCAAACCCAAATAAAGAAAAGGAAGTGTTTTCCTTGCTATCTCTAGCAAGACCAAAGATTAAAGATCATCTACACAATTCCAGCACTAAGCCATAGAAACTACATAGCCTGCAAATGGGAAGTCTTTCTATCGGGTAGTATTCTTAATTTTTTTTTCAGTCCTTTTACAGAGCTCTACAAAGGGCTTATTAAAATTGCCATATATCCTGACAAATATCAAAAGGGGAAGAAAAAAAAGGGTCTAGTTTTACCAAATACATCAAGCAGCCAGTAACCTGACTGAGATGGAGGCAAAAACATGAATTATCACCTTTCCTGAAAATCCCACTTCTCGCATCACTGGCCACAGCAGTCATGCACACATGGCTGCATATGCCTTGGTGCAATCCAACTAGGAATGACAAGCAACGGAACACGCATTCAGAGAAACATAAGGCTAGCAACTCCTCCAGCCACTAAATGACAGATGGTCCCTAGGAGTTATATGTCACCTCCACCCACCTTATCTCTTTGCAGCAACAAGAAAAAAATGCCTTAAGACCAGTTGCTGGTCTCAGCTAAAAGGGTTCCATTGAATCAATAGGATCTACACAAGCACTGCTCAAGTTAGGACTAGCTATTGGATTTAGGCCAAGAAAATATTTGACATTTCCTTGCAGTTGTTGAAAGAGTACCAGATTATGGTGAGCTTATCTACAAAAGGCTACATGTATGAGGCTATATGGTACGAGGTTAAAGGTTGCAAAGTACAAGGCTATGTCTAAATACAGCAAGAGTGGGTTACATATACACGACATAGTTTCAAAACAGAACTCATCTGCCCAGTCTTTCTTTTTTTTAATCTTCATTTTTAGAGGAAGAGGGAAGAAAAACCTCCCAGGAAGATTGCAAGAGGAAAGAACTGCAGATGAATAAAAGTGGGGAGGAGGACAGGTAAATTGAAGGGGTTCACTCTAGAATGCTCACCAGAATGCTTCCTTGGTGGCAGAAAAAGAGGAACTGAGGGAAGGTTGTTGGAGGCACGAGCATACATGATAGCAGAGGATATTCTAATGGCCTTTCTTCTAAGCTCTAGAACAGGGGTCTCCAAACTTTAGACTGTGAGGGCCCCACTAGATATTTTCAACATTTTTAAGGGATGAAGGAACAGGAACATGCACATGTGTATGTGCAGCTGCCTGCACACACAAAGGCCCCCCTGCCCGCCCCACCTGCATGCACCCCCACCTGCATGCACAGATGCCAGCCCACTTGCACACATGCCTGCCCACCCCCCACCCAGATGCCCCCTCCACAAACACACACACACACACCACGCACGCATGCATGGGCTGAAGGGAACGGGCCAGATAAAACGGCAAGGTGGATTGGATGTGGCTGTAGTTTGGAGTCCCTTGCTCTAGAATGTTCTGACAGACTTCATGCAGGCGCAGAAGTAACCCATATACAGTATGTGATTCACTGTGAAAAACATGCTGAATCTGGATCAAAGTTCCACCTAGTCTAACATTCTATTCGAAATGTCCCTGACAGAGCACTCACAAACAGGACATAAGTCTACTTTATTTGTATTTCTCCTTGTTGTGGGATTCTTACAGCACTGCATTCCATTTGTGCAAGACAAAATGGGGGAAAGGATTGTGTGCCTGTTGAATTAAGTCCATTTTACTTGTTCTCCCTGGGATTTGTTTTTCTTGAGTGTTTTCGGGGGACAGAAATATTGCATTTTTATTTTGTTTTTGTGGCTATTTTAATTGTTGTCAGATACACTGTGTCTTGTTCTGGTTCTGAGAAAAGGATTAAATACATTTCAGTAACAACAACCTTGCTCTGCAATAACACAGCTTTACTACTACAGTTGTGCCTCGCTAGACAGTTACCCCGCATGACAGGTTTTTTTTTGCTAGACATTGGCTTTTTTCGATCGCTATAGCAATTCACAAAACAGTGATTCCTATGGGGGAATTTCGCTGGACAATGTTTGGTCCCTGCTTCGCAAACCGATTTTCGCTAGACAATGATTTTGACAGCTCCCTCTGCGCTCGCAAACAGGTGTTTTCGGGACCTAAGCTTCTCAAGACAGCAACTTAAACAGCTGATCGGTGGTTTGCAAAGTGGCTTTCCTATGGCCGATCTTTGCTAGACAACGATGATTCTTCCCCGCTGGAACACATTAAACAGGTTTCAATGCATTCCAATGGGGAAATGCTTTTCGCTAGACAATGATTTCGCTAAACAGCTATTTCAGTGGAATGGATTATCGTCTAGCGAGGCACCACTGTACTGTGGTTTACATTAAGTTCTTGTGGGCATTTGTTGAGTGGCTCACAAAACATTCCAGTGAAGGGTTCCAGCACTGCAGTGTCTTCTTATGTTGGGGATTCTCGACACAGAAGTGAAACCATGCTACAGTCTCAAGAACTCCAGTTCCCGGCAACTCATCCACAAGTATCCCACAATTTACTGGGGTCCTCTATCAACCCATCAACCAAGAAAACAGAAAAGGCTGAAACTAGGGTTCTGCCAATATTTGTTCTAATTATATGCGGTAGATACAGCAAGAGGTAGTGATTCTGGTGAGTGAGCCGAGCTGTGGAGAGAAACAAGATCAGAGAAGCAGATCTACCCGAATCACCCGTCATTGCCAGCAGGGACGGCTGAGGGGTCTGACACCGAGAGAGGCTCGGAAGCAAAAAACTAGAAACCGGGCCTTCTCGGCGGTGGCCCGTCGGCTGTGGAATGCCCTTCCAGCAGAAATTCGGCTGGCACCCTCGCTGGTTGTTTTTAAAAAACAGTTAAAAACTTGGCTATTTAAGCAGGCCTTCCCTCCAGTCAGCTAGGTTTTTAATTTTTTCTTTCTTCCTTCTTATTCAATTTTGCTAACTTTTAATCTAATTGTATTAACATTTCAATTGTATTTTATGATTATCTATATTTTATATTGTCCATTTTATGTTGTAAGCCGCCCTGAGTAGACATGGTCTAGAGGGGCGGGGTATAAATTTAATAAATAAATAAAATAAAATAAATGGTGGGAGAACCGCGCTAACAAGAGAAAGATTATCTTGTTGGCATGGTGGGAGCAGAGACACTCTGAAATTTCACATTAGCATAATATGTTATTCTTTTGGGGAGGAGGAATCAGGCTCTTAGTCAGACCCTATGACTGGAATATGCCTCTGCATTAACAAAGCAGCCTCTTATTGCTGGAGAGAAAAGATGGGGACTGTAGTCTACTGTGTCTGTGTGTTCTGGCACACCAGCTGAGCACACCCACAGAGGTTAGTCAGTGAGAGTCGCACACAGTGTTGTCACGCACACTACACAGTGATCTGGGTGCTTATCTCAGAAAATTAAGCCTTTGGGAATTTTACATTCATAGCAGGCTGAAGTCAAGCCAACTCTCCCCAGGGCTGTTTCCTTGAAGACACGCCAGCCTCCAGTCTGAGTCCACAATAATGCTCTCCAGCAAATCAGCATCAGAGAACAGAGATTTTTCATGTGCCACTAACTACTGCTGAGGCCGAGCTAGCCTTTGATTGACCTGATTGATGTCTGTTTTCCATCCTGATCAGACAGGAGAGACTGTGATCATCTAGCATGGGGACAACGGCCTGTGAAGCTAGAGCATTAGGTGGTCTCCGCCTACTATCTAATTTCAACAACTCTTTCTGGAAGTGATTAATTCAGGCTTCTCTGCCAAGAATACTTTGTCCTTTCTCCAGAACCCCAGTGAGTACAAAGAGGAAAAAAGAGAAAATGGTTGAAAAGGAAAGAAAAAAGAGTAGGCCCAAACATTCAGGACTCTAAACTCACATATTTAGATCTATTCATTTATTCACACTATTTTTGTCTTGCCTTACTCCTTAAAAAGGACCCAAGGTGGCTTACATCATTAAAAGACAATATTTAAAAGTTAAAAATAGTAAGTATAGAAATATTGAGAGAGAATCAAACAAATGCCACAGTAAACAAAAGCAACACCAAAAAAAAAAACACCATACATGTAAAGCAGTAATTTACAGCAGTCTGTTAAAAACCCCCACTCAAGCAGCCAGTTACTCAGAGAGCCATCAACATGCATCTCTTCACCAACAAATTACATGTCAGTGGGTAACATGGTTCTCAAAGAAAAGAAAAAATGCCCAGCCCTGATCTACATCTTCAGACTTTATTTACCACCAGCAGATCCCTAAGAAATCAGCAAAGAATAATTCAACACAAATATAGGAGATGAGAACCTTGGGAGACAGCCATTAGATATCCTTTTTGCCTGACAAATATGACAGCACTTAATTCTTTTCAAAATCTGATGAGGGATTGTGGATGCCAACAAGATACAGAAAGCCACAGGTTCTTCGCCACAGTCTAAATCCTTCCATGTAGATCAGGCAAAAACTGATTTGAGTGGGTGCCTCTCGAAAGAATGCAAATGGAGCAGGATGACGACCACCACTCCCTCTTTGTCCTCAGCATCCAGCAAACTCAACTCGTCCTGCCTGTGACCTTCAGGGCGCCCAGTTAGCTGTCACAACCAACAATCACAGACACGTCTATCTGTTATGAGCTTGTTTTCAAAATCATCTAAATCCAGTTGTCTTGAATGAATGCTTGGAACAGATACTTTTCAGATGACCAAGAGATTCTGGGGACTGTAGTCCAAAAACATAACTTTTCCAAACTATATTATGGTAAGACCTTTGTCCAGCACTCCAGTGCTCTTTGCACATAGTATTATGTAAATAATGCTTACAAGCAATACTGTATGGTAGATCCATTTATCCCCATTTTGCAGATGAGGAAGGCTAAGTCTAAAAGACATAGCAGCATGCCTGAAAGCCACCTGGCAAACCTGCAGCAGAGGCTTCACAACACACTTAGTTTCCCTCTTATGCCAGCTCTGACATTTTCAAGAAGTGCACCCTAAAATCACAATGCCGTTCAAAGTAGCTGTTACATATTTCCTTTCATGCAAAACAGCTTTATCTAAATAATTCTGTAGGCCTCACCTTTATGGGCAAATCAAACTGATACGAGTTTACTTATAGCCTTCTATCTGGAAACAGCAGGGCCTGGCTTAAAATAGCAGCACTTTTCTTCTTTTCCATAAAATGTCTTGAGGTTAAAAAAAATTATAACAGGACTGCTTACAAGAAGGATAACATGCTGAAGCAGGAGGAGGAGACAGCCAGTTATGCAGAAAACCAGCTTCTATCCACCACCTCCACTTAATTTCTGTCTACTTTGCTACATTGATCGAAATTGTTAACCTGTCAATTTATCTTATTTTCCAGAAAGAGCTGTAAGAGTTGTCTACACATGAGGTGAGCACCAAGATATCCCCCCTGAGTGCAGATAGTAGGGTTGTCCCCTTGCTCTGTCCCAGCCACTCTCCATGCCTTGTCTGCTTCAAGACCAGGCACTCGGATTACTCACCTGTTGTGAACAACTTGCACAACACTTCGCAGACAGTATCCCTTAGATCTGCTCTGACCTGGACACTGTCACAGGCCCTCTGGGGGTAACTCTGTCTGGCTCCTGTTTGTCCAGTGATCACTGATACTTCTCAATCTTGCCATCCAGAGAATGTGAACATGACTTTAGAGAAAACCACCACACGTATCAGGCCCTTGCCCTTCCTGACTCCTAGAAACAGACAGTGGGCAGTTGAATGGGACGGGGGAGTTGTCAATGTTCCCAGACTCCAGAACTCTCTTCCTTGGGGAGACCAGGTTGATTCTCTCTTGCTGTTCTTCACCCGACAGGCAAACACTATGCTCTTCAAGCAAGCTTTTTGTTACTCAATGAGTGCAGAGAAAGGAACTTTAACACAGGGTGCTGCAATTTTCTTTTTAAAAACATTTTTGTCTCTGTGTATCTTAAAGGTTTAAAGATTTAAACTTTAATGATCTCTTAATATTATTGTATGTGCAGTCATGGGCAAGCTGCCTAGCCCCAGAATGACCCCAGAAGAAGGAAACAGTAAATCACTTCTGAGAGTACTCTAATACCTAGAAAACCCTGGAAAGGGTCACCATAAGTCAGAATTGACATGACAGGACATAATTACTAACTGCATTTCTAATACAGTGGTGCCCCGCATAGAGACGATAATCCGTTCCAAAAAAAATCGTCACTATACGGATTCGTCACTATGCGGGGCAGAAAAGCCCATAGGAACCCAATAAAACATGTTTAATGCGTTCCTATTGGCAAAAAACTCACCATTATGCGAAGATCCTCCATGCAGCTGCCATTTTCGCTGCCAGTAAGTG
Source organism: Pogona vitticeps (assembly GCF_051106095.1). Taxonomy (NCBI): domain Eukaryota; kingdom Metazoa; phylum Chordata; class Lepidosauria; order Squamata; family Agamidae; genus Pogona; species Pogona vitticeps. Next base: position 241,015,047 of record NC_135783.1, read on the forward strand.
AGGAAAGGGCGCGAAAACACAGCGGGCGGCCATTTTATTTACCATGCGCCCATTTTGGAACTGCCGATCAGCTGTTTAAAAAAACATCGCAATGCGAAAATCGTTAAGTGAAACGCTTACCGATCATCGCAATGTGATGTTTGGCCATTAAAAACATCATTATGCAATCGCTTTTGCGATCGCAAAAAACATCGCTATGCAGATTCGTCATTAAACGAATCGCTCGTTATGCGGGGCACCACTGTATTTGATTTATGTATCTGCCACTGTCATCCCCCCTGTGTCATTTTGTAAACTGCCTTGAATTGGAAATGAGACAGGACTGACTGACTGACTGACTGACTGACTGACTGACTGAATGACTGACTAAATAAATAAATAAATAAATAAATTACTTTCTTAGTGTTATCACCCAGTAGAGATGACCATCTGATAAGTCACCACCAGTTCCCAAAAAAGCTGGTATTATTCCTGCAAATCAGCATACTGTTCCTTTCAAAACAGACAAGATTGTACAAGGAATGCACACATGTACACACCATGATGGTGCAGAAGAAACAGGGGTAGCAGCTTATCTCATCATAAAAGTCAAGTCATCAAATTGGGAGCACTCGAAGGACAAAGGCAAAACTATGGCACTAAAAATATTAGATGGAACTTGCAATAATCAGACTTAACAGGAGAAACAACTGATAAATTTCAAAACATAACAATAACAAAAAAAAACCAATAATGTGCTGTCAAGTCAATCCTGATTTAGGGTGACCCTTTCAGGGTTTTCCAGGTAGAGAGTACTCAGAAGTGGTTTACCCTTTCCTCTTTATGGAGGTGCCCTGGGACTATGCAGCTTGCCCAAAGCCACACAGGCTGGCTCTTGTTCCAAAAGGCACAGTGAGGAAATCAAACTCTCAACTTCTAGTTCCACAACCATATACCTAAACTACTGACCTATCCAGCCAGTTTCAAAAACATAACCAAGTGCTAATAAACAATGGACACATCAATATTTAAAAGCAACACGGACTACTGAAGGAGAAAAAAGAGAACTTTATGTTCATATTAGACTAGTTCTTCAATTTGTCCCTTCATTTGAAAATCATGGCATTTGACAAAACAAAAAATATTAAAGGAATTATAGAAAAAGCCACATACTAGCTGAAATTCTGTTGTTTGGCATAGTAAACTGAAAGTAAAACAGGCCTATTGAAACAGTACGGTTTGGGGAGTCCACTCCTCTCTAATCATGAATTTCATCTAGCCTTAAAAAATGCCCCCCTCCCTCCATCACAATTGCAAAGTGACTCAATACAAATACATCTACAAACCCAAATACACACAGACACACAGAGTACACACACAATTGTGTACCTGTACCTGTATCATAGAAATCATAGAAACGTGAAGTTGAAAGGGGCTTACAAGGCCATCAAGTCCAACCTCAATGCAGGAATACAATCAAAGCATATCTGCCAAGTTTTTTTTTTTTGAATGCCTCCAATGTTGGACCAATGTTAGCTTACTTAAGAATCAGAGAAAGACCAGAGGATTAGGAGTCTGGCTGGGGAGCCAGAGGTTGGGAGTTCAATTTCCCACTGTGCTTCCTTAACAAGACCTGGACTTGATGGTCCATAGGGTCCCTTCCACCTCTGCAGTCCTAAAATGAAACCAGAAAGTTAAAACAACAGGTTGGAACTGAGACTAAAAAGAATTAGAACTTTGTCATAGTGTTAATAACAGACGTTGTTAGAGTTTAAGAGAAGTCTATCTATAGACTATACGTATGTCAAAAAGATTGTCTGTAATGAAGTTGTTTCAGGACCTACCTTTCCCCTCAGCACTATTACCTGTAGTCAGTCAATTTTAAAAATCCAGTCTACTTAAACCAGTAGCTCCCAATCTTGGGTCCCCAGATGTTCTTGGACTACAACTCCCAGAACTCCTGGCCAGCACAGCTAGAGATGAATGCTTTGGGGACTTCTCGTTCAAGAACATCTCTGAATACAATGTTAGGAACAACTGGTTTAAACCAAACAAGAATAAACCTATGTTATGTGAAGCTGCCTTTCAACAAGAGGAACACAGAGTTTAATTTAGACTAAAGAAAAAAAAATGTCCCTAAACACCTGAATTATCTAAGATACCAGCTTGGGCAAAGGAAGCTCTGACTGGGACAGTACAGGAGGCACAACACCAAAATAATTGGGTAGGGATCTGGGGGAGTGTTGTTCCTTCAGAGTCATGCCTTCTTTAGTGCCACTGGCAGCTGGGACTTTGTGCATTAAAGCAGTGGTCCGCAACCTTGGGCCTCCAGATGTTCTTGGACTTCAACTCCCAGAAATCCTGGCCAGCACAGGTGGTGTTGAAGGTGCACTGAATAATACCTGCAGCAGCTTCAGCAGTGTGTGATCCAGCTAGTGTGAAAACCAGTGGAAAAGTCTGTGCCTCCTCAGGCCAGGAACACTACCTGTAATCTGGGATACTGTAATAAGGTAATTAAGATAACCTATGTAAATATCATGGCCAATATTTTTTTATTGCACAGAAGAACAAAGATGGGATAAACCAAAGAAATCAAACCAATAGATTCACAATTCAAAAATATAGGAAGAACCAGAACATACAGAATGTTACTATTAAAAAGAGCAGAAATCTAAGGATGTTTATAGTGAGCTATACACCAAAAAGCTCTTGTCAACCCAGGGCACAGAGCAGCATTTAGATTCTCTAAATAGATCCTAAACATGCAGTACATATCTTGCAACGTCTTAAATGCCAGGAGCTTGTGTGTCTCTGTGTGGGGGGGTTTGGGGTTTTTTTGTGTTGTTTTTTTGTTGTTGTTGGGGTTTTTTGAAAGTTGGGACATTTTTAAAGTCTAAAAAATAAGGAGTCAAGCTATGAGAGTATCTCAGGTGAATTCTATAAATACTTCAAAGACTTGCTCCTGCAAAAATTAACTGACTTGCTCAAAAAGATAACAGAGGAAGGGCCACTCCCCAAATAGAACAATACTATCCCATTTCTAATTACCCAGGCTATCAAAATATTAACTGCTATCACGGCCACCCAGTTGAATACATTTATCACAAGCTACATAAACAAAGATCAAACAGAGTTTAAGTTAGCTGTATTAAGTTAACTATTAGATTCAACTTGTATAATCCTGAAAGTCCTGCAGTATATCAACAAAAATAGAAAAGCAGTTGTGATTTTTCCCTGGGCACACACGTTGCTTTCAATTACCTTGAATGTGGCTTCATTTCCCAAACTGTATGTACATAAGGTGAACATGGGAGTACATAATTTATCCAATTAATCAAACACCTATATGTTAATTCAAATTCCAAAGCTCGACTCATACAGACACCCTCTCATCCTACTCCTGCAACATCCTTAGTATTTCACATCTGAGGGGAACATATTATTGAGGAACAACAATGCCTCTGAGCGCATGCAGCTCAACTCTCACATTGCTTTTAGGAAGAGAAATGCACTCTCACATCCCAGTCGCAAAGCTTGGTCCTCTCTCTTCTATTATGATCTCTTCCATTTCGGCAGCCTCGTTCAGAAGTGGAGAGGGGAGTCTTTTTGTTCTTAGTCAAATGACTGCCAGACACCCATGCTAACCAGCTGCAAATCACCCAGAGATCAATCAGGGGACCTCAACTTACCTTTTGCTCCCCACCCCCAGTCCAGAGCCCCCTGAAAAGTCTGCTTTCCTGCTACCACTGTGTTCACACAGAGACAAAGAGCTGCCCAGCAAAGCCACTCTGAGTGATGAAAAATCTTCACCCTGATAAGGGGAACGGTCATATTGATCTCTCAGCAGCGCCCTGTGACAGATCTCTTAAGCCCATTGTGGATGAAATTACTTGCATCTATAGTGCTCTAGATGCCACTGCTGTCACAGTAACATTGCTAGCCATTACGGTAACTTCCATTTGCTGGTAGTGCACGGCTGCATTTCAGTTATCACACCCCTGGGATCAGTGAGGTGAGCAGGGTTAAAGCCACCATGTTACAGTGATGCTAATGCAACCACATTTAGTGTCTCCGTTCAATTAGCACTGCAGCAACGGCCATAAATATGAATGTGAGAGGGAAAGTGAGAAGAACATAGCATGTGTCTGTGCAAGCTGGATATATTATATCTGGAGCTTGGAAAGTTATTTTTGAAAAGTAATCATAACCTCTTTTCAACTTGTAACTTGGTTATTTAAAGTGGAGCGCATTCGTACTCCATAAGTAAAATGATATGTTTTCCTGCACTGGAATGGTGGGAAGAGTAAAGCCTCCACTCTTCAGCAATGCTGATGCAGACGAAATTGATGTCACTCTACTATTCCAGAGCGCAGGAATATCTTTTCACTCTAGCCCAATTCGTTGGCAATAGGGAAGAGTGGGTTGGGTATCCCAGCGCTTGGCCAGCAGCAGGAAGAGTGGCTTAGGATTGCTAGTGGCCTGCTAATAGCTCACAAATGCCTCCGTCCACTTCATCAAAGGGAAATCATCAGGTTTCAAGAAGTGTTAAGTGCCTCAGTGGAAGGAAAAAACAGTCAAATATACCTCGGAACAAGTAGCAGAAGAAAATGTCTATGAGGCATTGTTTTAAGTACTGCCCAGCTAAAAGCCTCCCATTCCTTTCTGTGGGCAATCAGCCTGAGCACCACTGGTTATATGGACCCAATTCAGTCCAGCTTCTAGTGCCAGTATGGCCTAGATTAGAAGCTGCTTCAGCTGCTTTGACTGATAACACCCTATACTGGGAGAAGGCCAACCAAAGGCAGCACCTCATTCATTTTCAAGCAACTTTCAAAACCACTGACCAAAGCAATCATCTGGATGGAGCCTCTTTCCAGGTTGGGAGTTAAGGGAACACTGGCCCGGTGAATCCTTCTTATGTTATTAACCAAGTCCTTTCCCATTGCACAGAAAACAGAGAGAGATGGCAGAACAGGGTTGGAAGGAGCGGCTTAAGCGTGATGGGAATTAAGCAAAGGGGCCGACTAGACAAATTGGATTTAGAATGACAGCATAGATGTGTTTATAAAATGAGGGCTCTTGCCCCTACCAAGAACAGCCCTGAGGGGATGAGCAGATGGTAGAAATTAAGGCCAGATTTATATAGAGGACGTAGCAGCAAATAAACATCAAGCCACAGTGAACCTTCACATTGGGATGCATAATTCTTACTGGATTGCCACCTCAGTGCGTTTTTCATACCCTTGATGATAATCGGACACATTTATTTATTCACTGTCTCCTTAGCTATGCCTGGCATTGCAATGTAGCAATGCGACCAAAGGGTTAACACAAGGCAGACTCTACACTTGCTTCAACCAGGAGACATCAACCAGAGAGGGAAAAAAAACAATAGTTTCTCAGACTAGTACAAAGCAGGATTGCTCAAATAAGTGCCATCTATTAGAGCAAAAATCTCTCTTCAAAAGGGAAAGAGGAAGTTCCTGGAGGGTGTCTTTGAATAGCCCAACTGGAACCAGCATTTTAACAATAGGCAGATCAGTGCTTTCATCCACTTTAGCAGCTTCAAACAGAACTTTTCATCCCAGATAGGAAAATATTTTTGTTTGAATGGAGATTATCTGCTGAAGAATCCATTTTGAAGAATCCATTTAAACACACCCCAACTTGAAAACAGAAGCATTTATGAAGCTTTCATTTTGGAAGGGATTTGGAGAACCATATTGGAATCCAGACTGAGAATTTTTTTTAATGTCTTGAATTCTGGACCTGCAGAAAATCCCTTTTCCAAATCTGGATTCAAGACATCTTTTCTCAAAGTCTGGGGAGCAGAACTTTCCACTCCCTCTCCCAGATGCCATGTCACTAATATCTTTGCATAAAAACAAAGGGGGGCAAGTAACAAATTGTCCGTTGATTGGCCAGTAGACAATATTCAAATAAAAGACATGGAATATTTGTATCCATATCTCTGGGGATATGAATACAGATATTGGCACCACAGGTACCTGGAAAGTCCACTCCCTCCCCCCTGAACTGGCAGGTCCAATTAGTGGTCCCCTGCAACGCATGCAGCCAGCGTCAATCCCGTCGGTCCAATCATGGAAGCAGTCTGGGTCGGGGCTTCCCCACCTCCCTGTGCAGCTGACCACTCTGGCAAGGAGGCAGGATGATGAGTCTCTCCACACAGCTGTTGAGTGGTTGGCTGTGCAGCGGGGAGATTGGGAAGTGCCGTCTGTGACCGTCACAACAGGAACAATACCGGCCCTGTGTGCTGCACAGCAAGCAATAATTTGACCTTCCGGTTCTGTTGGGAGGGACTGGACTTTACAGGCACCTGTGGTGCCATTAATCCTATCTGTATCCCCAGGGATATGAATACGAATACAAATATCCCATGTTGACTAACCAATATGCTTAGTCTACCAAAATGTGATCCTTTTACCTCTTTACAGGCTTTACATAGATATTCAGTTGAAGTGAATCCAACAAAGCTGAAAGCACTATTAGTCACTGAAACTCTGACCATCATGAAGATTTGTAACTGGTTCTAGACAAAGTCAGGCTGTCCTCAAAGAATCAGGCATGGAGTCTGAGGATCTTCCTGATCCAGTGCCACCTACAGAGATATTGTGATGACACTTGCAGCCAAGAAGTGCCTTTTTACAAGCTTAGGTTGGTTCACTGCCTTTGCATTTGCAGAAAGCGATTTCAGTTACGCAAACCCTAGTTACACCCACACTCTATCACTGTAATACACTCGGCACATGTTTGCCTTGAGAAACAGGGTAGAGACTTCAGCTGGTACAAAGCACAACCAACAGGATGACTGTGGGTGTTGATGGTTCTAGCCATATCACACCACTACTGAGTCAGTGGCACTACTTGCTTAATCGTTTCTGAATGCACTTTAAAGAGCTAGGTTTGGCCTTTAACACCCTGTACTACTTGGGATCAAGCTTTCTGAAGGATGGCAGCCTTTGAAGCTCACTCTTTGGTCTGCCATCAAGACCTTTCAGAATGGTTAGGCAGATATCAGATAAAGCAAAGTTTGGACTACACCTCCCATTAATCCCCTTCTCACTGGCCACACTAGACAAGAATTCCAGAATCTGACAGTCCAAAACATCGGGAGGCCAAACATTGTCTATTGTGGAGTTACTGCATAATCAGTTCTGGAGAAAATATGTTCATTTTTCTAGAAGCTAGCATAAAATGTTCAAGAGACAACAGAAACTCTCTGTAAGTACAACAGCCTTTATAATCTTACATGCCAGCATGAAGATGCTCAAACTGACAGAAGACTAGCACTGCTGCTGCCCCTCAGTATCTGCTACCTGAGGCAATTAGATAGTTGCATAATTATAGTGTTGGCCCTGTTTCTATGTACTGGCTTCTCTCAATTCACTCCTCTCTCTCTCTCTCTTTTTTTTTCTCTCTCTCTCTAACCTAGCTCAGGGAGGAAGGAGCCAAGGACATTTCCATGGTGGCTGGAAAGGGTTTGCAAAGTAATTCTCTCTCTCTCTAATATCAGACCGACCTACCTCCCCTTCTATAAGGGAAATTCAGAACATCCCATGACTCCTGGAATATCTTCCTGGGACTACAGGAAAGCAGCCAAAATGGGTTTAAGTATTAGCCGTGCGTGCCAAAGATATAAAACACTACTGTTAAACACTGGGGGAGGGGGAGATATTTGATTTGTGTTGTTATTGTTGCTATAGTTATTACATGGTATAAAAACTATCTCTACAACAAATGTTCTCAGACACATAGTGGCTTTTTAACCATTTAACCTTCATCCAGGTAAAAACCAACCGTTCCAACTTGCCAGGGATCTCACCCCACCCTCATGGAAGTTTCCTCCCCTCTCCAATATATTGGAAACTGCACTCTTTGATAACGCTTCCAGAAAGGCAGAAGTGTAATAGAAGAAGGGATACTTAATGGTAGAGAGGCCACGTAGATGTTTAAAAGGCAAGTTCAACAAGTGGGTGAGGCAAAAGCAAACTCCTTAATTTGGAGACTTCAAACCCTTCCATAGTTAAAGTCGGAGCAGCCTCCCTCCCACAAAGTAATGTACCAAGAAAAAGGTAGCACCAAGAACTGTCAGCGCCCAACAACCACAGATTGTTCTTTACGGCGATATGGCATTCAGCAGTTAGCGTCTTGTGATCCTATGTCACATGTAATATACAGCCTGTGCAACAGAAAACCTAAAATGTCCTCTTCCAGCTGTAAACCGCTGCACAAACAGCACTCAACTCCTGGGGATGATTGATCTAACACCCATAAGGAGTATCCCAATTTGGCAGAAATAGTTCCCTGTGCTGGTCGTTGTCTTTTCCTCACTTACTATTTGCTTCCAGAGGACCAAACTTGTAAACCAGGATGAGACTCTCCTGTTTCCTTATTGCCTTAAAGAAAGAGTAGTCCAAAATGGACAAAGTCCCTCAGTATCAAGTTGGTGAATGTTTCCAAAGAGCTGTACGTGAGGCCCCAGCAAATTGGGGGACAACTATCAGTGCTGTCCTCTGAAGATGCCGGCCACAGAGACTGGTAAAATGTTAGGAAGAACACGACCAAAGAGCCCGAAAAACCCACAACAACTATCAGGAGCTTAATAGAACAGTCTCGAAAAGTTACCTTTTTTGAATACAACTCCCAAAATCCACCAACCAACCCTCCCAGGGAAACATCCCAGGGATGCTCCCATTTGTAGCTAGAAGTAAACATTCCAACTGTTCTTGTTAATTGTGCAGCTTGACAGCAACATGAAAGCTATAGAAATGCAGTGTTTTCAGTTTCTGTTTTTTTAGAAGTGGCTGACAATCTGAGATCCAACCAGTGCACCATATCCACAGGGGGAGAGGCTGCAGCTCAAGTGCTTTCTCCTTTTTGAGAAAGGAGCTTTTATGTAGTGGCACCCTAGTTTCACAATGGCCTCTGATGTTCTAGAGGTGCCAACTGTGTGCAGAGCCACCATAAACAGAGAATGCTCTCCCACTGCAAAGCGTCACCTCTGTATGTGGAAGGCAATGAGGATGGCAATGGGGGTGGGAAGTGCTCATTCCAACACCCCCACCTTAAAATTCAATGTTACATTAAAGATACCTGAATTCTACCTTTCTGACAACTAGAGGACTTGTGCTGGGTTGTTTCCTCCATGCCTTTTCAAGTAGGTGCTATTTCATTAAGATCTGAGCTGTAAATTCTGTGCATGCATGGATGCATGAACACAGTGTGATTAAAAATTACTTCCTCTTGTTGGCTGAAGCTGAGCTGTTTGATTTAGCCTTGTTAGAAAGAGAGAGAAAGAGAAAAGAACACTGTGAACCCTGTGGAGTAAAAAGCAGTTTGGATTCCAGCCATACAACACTTCTCCAACTGAAACCTTCTGAAGATGCTTTAAGTATTTGGTGCTTCCTAGCCTGCATATGCAACATTTAGGGCTCAAGTACACATCACAATACTCTGGTTTTGGCATCAGTCTTATTACACTTGAAATTGGTTTTAAAATAACCAGCTAAACAACGTATAGCTAAGCATGTATTCCGGGAGGTGGAAAGCATTTTGTTTCATTTTTAACACCCATGAGAGGGTTGTTCATTTTAAATCAATTCTGATCATTTTTTTTAAAAAAGTTCATTTTGGCATTTGAGAACATGTGTGTCAGACTAAATTGTGTCTGTGGGGGGTCTGCGGTGTTTGCTGAAATGGGAACTAAGTCCAATTCTTCCTCTTTTTTTCCATTCATTTCTCCTTTATCGGTGCATCAATCTGGTGCCATGCCACTTCAAAACTTATATTTTAAAATTAAATATTTGAAAATATAAGGAGACTGGGAATAGGCTGCTGATGGTGAAGCTGCCACCCCCTGCAGCTGTGCTAAAACTTGCAAATCTTGCTGCCCCAGTTTCCTCTGGTACACTGGCAAAGGAAGCCCGGAAGCTGCATCTGGAGCAGTTGGCTTCATGTCCTGTCAGGAACTTGCTCTGTTCTCCTTCCTGGATTGATGCTATTTCCTGGAAACTCCCCTCGCCACAATGCAGAACTGCACTTTCTCTCTTGGCTCCACAGAGTTCCTGGCAGTTGGAGAAAGCCAGCTTCCATGCGACATTATTTTGATTTCTAACCAGCACCTGATGTAATTTAACAGGTGTAGTCATGCCCCGAGACAGGTTGTCGGCACATGTCAATGCCAGACAATAGGATCTGTCTGTGCCAGAACATTAGTGGTTTGAATTGTAACAGTACAGATTATAAAAAATATTTTTTCCCAAAAGTCAGAATTTTATTGTAACAGCATCCTCATGTGTCACAAAGGAGCTATTATGTCACACTCACTCACACTTAATTCACGCTGCCACCAACCATTCCCTCAAATACTACTTCAGGCCAATGTATGATTTTAAAATAAAAGAACATGTGTTTATTGTGTACAACAAAAGGAATGGTAAATCACTTGAAGAAAACTAATAAGGCAATCACTGTAATAAAGTAACACTCCCACACATTCTCTCACAGACCCTCACTAGATAGCACAGTTCTTACTTCACAATATCTTCAAGCCCTAACTTTCCTAGCATAACCCTATCTGGTCCCTAACCAGCCCTATCTCAAATCCCTATCTAAAGCACTCACACCATTCACTCCCCTTATATACACTAGCTCCAGCCCTTAAGTCCCACCTTCCGTCATTCTATTGGCAGATGACATACAGTTTCAGCAGTGACGGACAGGTGATGTCAACGTTACTGTAACACTTATTAAGAACAGAAAGGTAAGTCAGGACCAAACTAACTGAATGCAAATGCCTTGTGACTGGATCTCCAGACATTTTAATTATAACCTAAAATTAGACACATACTATTCCAAATTGTAGAGTGGGCAGCTAGGACTGAGGAGATTTAACTCTCCACTGCCAATTTCCCAGTTTTAAATTCTCCCAACCTCATCCCAGATCTGAAAAAGAGAGGCATTTTGATTGTTCTTTTTGTTTTTAAGTAGACAAAAGATCTATAAGCACAAATAAAATTCAGAGTTGATCTTTTTTGGAACACTAAAATGTCACAAACATGTTGAGATTTCAAGTTTGGGGGAACCCTTCTTCAGGTTTAGATGGTACAAACTTGGGAAGGGGGGGCAAAAAAGCAAAAAATAAAAAATTGAAAGTCCAACAATGTAGCCAAATGGAATGGTTCCATTTTCTACAAACAGAACAGAAACACCTTGATATGTTTATTGACTCTGCAGTCTCTGTCTTGCACATCCGTCTGCCTAAAGGAACAAAGGCCATAACATCCCATCAGAATGTTTTAATAATTTACTTCTTTCCCAACCCTCCCTAATTTCTTAGCTTCTAAGCCTGAAGAATCGTTCTGCTGAACTCGAAGACTGATAGTTTTTTCTGACTTTTAAAACAGAAAGAGGAGTGGAGGAAACTCATTTTTCTAGGAATAGCAAGATAGCTACAAAAATAGTACCACTGGTACCCAGTGTGGTTTAGTGGCTAGAGTGACAAAAGACTCTGAAGACCAGGGTTCAAATTTCCGCTCAGTCATGGAAACTCATTGGGGATGGGTGGAACTGGTAAAGTCGCTCCTTAAATATTTACCTTGAAATCCCTATTAGGGCCACTACAAGGTGGTTCCAATTTGACAGCACTTAAATAACTAAATCAATACATTTAGAGCTAAAGCTTTACGAAAGGAAATTTAACACTTATTAAGAAGATGCTTAAAAATCTTCATCTATACAGGACTGTTGCTTTGGGGAGTTCTCACTATTCAGAGTCAGGTGTAGCAGTACTGTATCTTCTCTCTGAGACTCTTTAGATCATTTGAGGTGTTTTTCCATCATGCTGTAATTCACATTTAAATTAAATGCAAATCAACCACCAGAGAAGTTATTATAGTACCTATTGTGTGACCCTACCAAAGTCCTAGCAGCTCAAATAACCATCTCAATGTCACTAACAGACAAACTGATGATTGATTGATTATAGGCAGAAGCCTATTCAAAGCAAATTAGCCCAATCCCCATAAAAACATCCATATGATAAAAATGTCAAAGAATAGATAAAAGCAGAAAGCATACCAGTGTATATGTATAATCAAAGTGGCAGCTACTTAGCAGCAGACTGACCAATTCAGCACCAAAACAAAATGCCTAAAAGCACTTGGGGCTTTGTGCGTTAGGAATCCATGAAAAGCTCAGGTAAATAATTTAACAATTATAACTGAATCCCTGAACCCCATTTTAGCAAATGATTTTAATCTTTTTCATGTTTTCATGTTTTAATCTTTTAATGTTATTTTAAATCATATGTTTAATTTGTCTTTTAATATTTGATTTATTGTGTTTTTAAGTGTGTGAATTTTAATGTTGTGAACCGCTTTGGGTCTCTTGTTGGGAGAAATTAATAATAATAATAATAATAATAATAATAATAATAATAATAATAATAATAATAATAATAATAATAATAATAATAATAATAATAATAATAATAATAATAATAATAATAATAATAATAATAATAATAAAAAACAGACCATTCTGAGTTCCTAAAAGATGGCAACAAAGATGCCAAGTGGATCCCTGTTGGAGGAGGTTTCGCAAAATCAAGTGCAATGACATTTTTTAAAAAAATTCTCTCGCTGGCAGTCTCTCAAGAAAGTGCTCTTAGAAAAGTACGAAGGATGAATGGGCCAGGTTTATTAACAGTGGTATATTGCATTATATGTCTATGGCTCTCCAGGTGTTCTGGAGGGGAACTCCCAGAAGTCCCAGGCAGCATAGCTACTGTTAAGAGCTTATGAGAGTTGTAGTCCAAAAGATCTGAGTAACCAAATGCTAGTATAACAGGTCTCCCATACCTGTTATACTAACATGAAAGGTATTTTGTTATTTTCCCATCTTAAAGGAGGATGGTTGTAGGATCATATGGACTAGCATTCAAAATATATGGAAAACAGGCTCCACCTGTAAGTGGAAATCCTAATTGAACATAGAACATCTTCTTGTGCGTCCCACTAGATTGACTCACCATCTCCCTTCATCCATTCTTGAATGTAAGAGGCAGCTCTCTAGGGTCAAATATGCAAGCATCTCCATTTAAGAGCAGGAACCCCTGTCCTGCTATTCTAGAGAACTTCTATTCTAGAGAACTTCTATTTTCACTGCCGACCAACATATTAAGTTCTAAAACACGTATTTCGTAAGATCATGTCAATGAACTCTGGACATCTGAGAAGCAACTGAAAATGAAAGCTCTGTAATCAAGAAGTTTTCTGAAGAATTACATCAAGAAAACAAGTCAGATGCAAAGCTAGCTAATGAATGAAATCCAATGAAATGGTCATGAATGTAAACCTTCTTTCAATTTTTAACCAGGTCTTCATATTCAGTCCCTTGAAAGTTATCATTGCATATTCATACTGCACCGTTTTATTGCAGGTTCCTGCTCTATCAAAACACATCAAATTTGCAGATTCTTGGTCTTTTCCTGAAGTGATATTGTTTGAAAACAGAACTTAGGGGTGCTTTATCATAATGATCAAAGATATTAACTATAAAACTATGTGAACGATCCTATGTGAACAAAACAATGTGAACGATCACAACTAAAAATAACAGAACCTCTGCAGAACAACAGTGTCTAACTTCCAAGCTCTTTTACCCATTAGTTTCAGCTCTGATATTACCGTATTTTTCCATGTATAAAATGCCCCATGTATATGACGCCACCCACTTTTCTAATCCAAAACTAAGAAATCTAAGTGGGGCTTAGCAAGTGTAGGGGGAAAGGGATCAAAGTGCTGCAGGATCACTTTGATCTCTGGTTTCCCCTCCACTTGTTTTTGTTCTCTCCTCAGCTTACTTCCATGTATAAGACAACCCTCAATTTTTAGTCTAAAGATTTTAGACAAAAGTATAGTCTTATACACCTGGGACATGGTGGCGCTGCAGGCTAAACCGCAGAAGCCTGTGCAGCAGGGTCAGAAGACCAGCAGTCGTAAGATCAAATCCCCGCAACGAAGGAAGCTCCCGTCGCTTGTCCCAGCTCCCGTCAACCTAGTGGTTCGAAAGCATGTAAATGCAAGTAGATAAATAGGTACCACTTCGGTGGGAAGGTAACAGCGTTCCGTGTCTAAGTCGCACTGGCCATGTGACCACGGAAGATTGTCTTCGGACAAAACGCTGGCTCTATGGCTTGGAAAAGGGGATGAGCACCGCTCCCTAGAGTCGAACACGACTGGACAAAAATTGTCAAGGGGAACCTTTACCTTTTTATAGTCTTATACATGGAAAAATACGGTACTTCAAAGAGTTTGCAGTATTTATTCAGTGGGGATCTCTGTTTAAAGCATCTGTACATTATCCAATGCAATTCAGGTGCTCTTTAATTGTCATGCCTGTTTCCAGTTGTGAAAAGATATTGTAAATTTACCTGTATTTATGGAAAAGGCAGCAGCTAGAAGATCCTTGTTTTGAATTTAACCTTTGAAGAGTCCACAGGGATAGGCAACATGCGGTCAACACATCGGATGAAGACCCCAGGGGCTTCTACATAAACTAGCCAACATTTTAAAAAAGGAAAAGAAAAACAAAGAAAAACCTGTTTTGCTCAAAATGTCCCCCTGTGTCCTCTAGAAGGAATGGGCTCAATTTCGCTATGTTTTGAGGGGACACAGCACCCTACACCTTGCCCCTCCACACACAAGCAAAGTTAAACAATATTGACCATAAGAGGGTTTTTTCCAGTTTTAAAACATTGTAGGAAAAATGGATGTGGGGGACCTCCAGAGATGTGGTTTCCAGATTGCTGGAGCTTGCCATCAGATGGTTAAGAGGGCTGAATTAGGAATCAAAGAGACTCAGGTGCAAATCCCACACAGCAATGAAAATTATTTGATGGATTTAGGCTAGTTGCTATTTCTCAGTTTGCTCTACCTCACAGGATGGTTGTGAGAGTACAAATGGGGAATGAGCCTGTGTACACCATCTTTACCTTGGAGGAGAGATAGGGCACACATATAATAAACGGGGAAAAATAATTTCTTTTCTAGATATTCCACTTAATTTACATTTCTACCCCCATGAATACAGTTCTTGTATATGCAATTTTTAAAAAATTCTGTTCCCAGTTATTACCATGTTTAACTTCCTCTGCTGTCAAACTTGGCCTGCAGTAGAAGAATCTTTTATGAGAGAGGAGGAAACTGCTTTGGGTCAAGATAGTCTGAAATAACAACAATTTCCTTTATCAGTTAAAACAGGGGTGAATAATTTGTAGCCATTCCAGTTTTGTGGGCCTATAATTCCCATCAGACCTGGCCAGGCTAGCCAACACAGTTTTTCACTCATGCCCCTTTTGACAAACATAGTATCTTACACTTTCCTTCAAATGCCTATAATTTCATTTTAAGTGTGAACGATCACAACTAAAAACTAATCAGAGTATTTGTAAATACAGAAAAAAGTATTTTGGTTTATTTATCAGTACAGTGCATTATAAAAATTAATTTCATAGCATCAGTTCAGTTCTGACTAATGGCAAGTCCCCCCAGAGTTTTCTATGGATATCATACTCAGAAGAGGCTTCACCAATTACTTTTTCTAGTAGCACACTAGGACTGTGCAGGTTGTCTAAGGCTACACAGGCTGGCCTTTTCCCAAGAGTCACAGTGAGGAATCCAACTCCTAACCCCTGGTTCCCGTTCCAGATCACTCAGCTCTCCAGCTATGGGGCATCACACAAAGATGCAATAGGCTACATAGGCATCATGATTTTTCTCTATTTTCTGATTTTTAAAAAGAGCTACAACCCTGCATTTTCCTTTGTCAAACTTTCCGTAACCTCCGTAAAATCCTGACATGCCCCGCAGAGGGGAGGCATTGCTCGATTGCTAGCTTAAAGGTTGATAATTACTACCAGTGTAGTTCTAACCATCATCTTCCCAATGCAAGAGCGTTTTCAGACTTCACTACATTAATAATGGTGGATGCCATAGGGGGGCTTGAAGGCCTAACATTAGAAGAAAAAAGAAGAAGGAAACCTCTCTTTTTTCTCTACATCACACTTCTCTCCCATGGTTCCTTTTGCAATTCTCTTCCTGCTTCTCTCGGCACAGACTCCTTTTCCTTGTGCAATCTGCCTCTGAACTTTCAATTTCAGCATGATCTTTACTTTTTGGTTTTAAAGTTCTGCTCCCTCACCGTCTCCCTGACTTTACAGATACTACAACTGCTGCCAACGGTTGCTTAGAGCCTGAATTCAGCATAAAAAGATGAGTGCATTTTGTGTTTGTGTTTAGTCGTTTAGTCGTGTCCGACTCTTTGTGACCCCATGGACCAGAGCACGCCAGGCCCTCCTGTCTTCCACTGCCTCCCGGAGTTGTGTCAGGTTCATGTCGGTTGCTTCGCAGACACTGTCCAGCCATCTCATCCTCGGTCGTCCCCTTCTCCTCTTGCCATCACACCTTCCTAACATCAAGGTTTTTTCCAAGGACTCTTTTCTTCTCATGAGATGGCCAAAGTACTGGAGCCTCAGCTTCAGGATCTGTCCTTCAAGTGAGCATTCAGGGTTGATTTCCTTTAGAACTGATAGGTTTGTTCTCCTTGCAGTCCAGGGGATTCTCAAGAGCCTCCTCCAGCACCACAATTCAAAGGCATCAATTCTTCGGCGGTCTGCTTTCTTTATGGTCCAGCTCTCACTTCCATACAACACGACAGGAAAAACCATAGCTTTGACTATTCGGACTTTTGTTGGCAAGGTGATGTCTCTGCTTTTCAAGATGCTGTCAAGATTTGTCATCGCTTTCCTCCCAAGAAGAAGGCACCTTTTAATTTCAGGGCTACTGTCTCCATCTGCAGTGATCATGGAGCCCAGGAAGATAAAATTTGACACTGCCTCCATATCTTCCCCTTCTATTTCCCAGGAGGTGATGGGACCAGTGGCCATGATCTTAGTTTTTTTGATGTTGAGTTTCAGACCGTTTTTTGCACTCTCCTCTTTCACTCTCATTACAAGGTTCTTTAATTCCTCCTCACTTTCTGCCATCAGAGTGGTATCATCTGCATATCGGAGGTTGTTGATATTTCTTCCGGCAATCTTAATTCCGGCTTGGGTTTCTTCCAGTCCAGCTTTCCGCATGATGTATTCTGCATATAAGTTAAATAAGCTGGGGGACAATATACAGCCTTGCCGTACTCCTTTCCCAATTTTGAACCACTCAGTTGTTCCATGACCAGTTCTAACTGTTGCTTCCTGTCCCACATATAGGTTTCTCAGGAGACAGATAAAGTGGTCAGGCACTCCCATTTCTTTAAGAACTTGCCATAGTTTGCTGTGGTCCACACAGTCAAAGGCTTTCGCATAGTCAATGAAGCAGAAGTAGATATTTTTCTGGAACTCTCTGGCTTTCTCCATAATCCAGCGCAAGTTAGCAATTTGGTCTCGAGTTCCTCTGCCTCTTCGGAATCCAGCTTGTACTTCTGGGAGTTCTCGGTCCACATACTGCTGAAGCCTACCTTGGAGGATTTTGAGCATAACCTTGCTAGCATGCGAAATGAGTGCAATTGTACGGTAGTTGGAGCATTCTTTGGCACTGCCTTTCTTTGGGATTGGGATGTAGACTGATCTTTTCCAATCCTCTGGCCACTGTTGAGTTTTCCAAACTTGCTGGCATATTGAATGTAGCACCTTAACAGCATCATCTTTCAAGATTTTAAATAGTTCAACTGGAATGCCATCACCTCCACTGGCCTTGTTGTTAGCCAGGCTTTCTAAGGCCCACTTGACTTCGCTCTCCAGGATGTCTGGCTCAAGGTCAGCAACTACATTGTCTGGGTTGTCCGGGATATCCAAATCTTTCTGATATAATTCCTCTGTGTATTCTTGCCACCTCGTCTTGACGTCTTCTGCTTCTGTTAGGTCCTTCCCATTTTTGTCTTTTATCATGTTCATCTTTGCGCAAAATGTTCCTCTAATATGTCCAATTTTCCTGAACAGATCTCTGGTCTTTCCTTTTCTGTTATCTTCCTCTATTTCTTTGCATTGTTCATTTAAGAAGGCCCTCTTGTCTCTCCTTGCTATTCTTTGGAAGTCTGCATTCAAGTTTCTGTAACTTTCCCTATCTCCCTTGCATTTTGCTTCCCTTCTCCTCTCTGCTATTTCTAAGGCCTCGTTGGACAGCCACTTTGCTTTCTTGCATTTCCTTTTCTTTGGGATGGTTTTCGTTGCTGCCTCCTGGACAATGTTACGAGCCTCTATCCAAAGTTCTTCAGGCACTCTGTCCACCAAATCTAGTTCCTTAAATCTGTTCTTTACTTCCACTGTGTATTCATAAGGGATTTGGTTTAGATTATACCTGAGTGGCCCAGTGGTTTTTCCTAATCTCTTCAGTCTAAGCTTGAATTTTGCTATGAGAAGCTGATGATCAGAACTGCAGTCAGCTCCAGGTCTTGTTTTTGCTGACTGTATAGAGCTTCTCCATCTTTGGCTGCAGAGAATATAATCAATCTGATTTCGATATTGCCCATCTGGTGATTTCCATGTATAGAGTCGCCTCTTGTGTTGTTGGAAAAGAGTGTTTGTGATGACCAGCTTATTCTCTTGACAAAACTCTATTAGCCTTTGTCCTGCTTCATTCTGAACTCCAAGGCCAAACTTCCCTGTTGTTCCTTTTATCTCTTGGCTCCCTACTTTAGCATTCCAGTCCCCTAGGATGAGAAGAACATCTTTCTTTGGTGTCAGTTCTAGAAGGTGTTGTAAATCTTCATAGAATTGTTCAATTTCAGTCTCCTCAGCAATGCTGGTTGGTGCATAAACTTGGATTATTGTGATGTTGAATGGTCTGCCTTGGATTCGTATTGACATCATTCTATCATTTTTGAGATTGTATCCCATTACAGCTTTTCCCACTCTTTTGTTGACTATGACGGCTACTCCATTCCTTCTACGGGATTCTTGTCCACAATAGTAGATATGATAATCATCTGAGCTGAATTCGCCCATTCCTGTCCATTTTAATTCACTGATGCCCAGGATGTCAATGTTTATTCTTGCCATCTCCTGTTTGACCACCTCCAGCTTCCCAACGTTCATAGATCTTACATTCCAGGTTCCTATGCAGTATTCTTCTTTGCAGCATTGGATTTTCCTTTCACTTCCAGGCACGTCCACAGCTGAGCGTCCTTTCGGCTTTGGCCCAACCACTTCATTAGCTCTGGAGCTACTTGTACTTGTCCTCCACTCTTCCTCAGTAGCATGTTGGACGCCTTCCGACCTGAGGGGCCCATCTTCCAGCGTCATATCTTTTAGCCTTTTGTTTCTGATCATGGGGCGTTCTTGGCAAAGATACTGGAGTGGCTTGCCATTTCCTACTCCAGGTGGATTGCGTTTAGTCGGAACTCTCCACTATGTCCTGTCCGTCTTGGGTGTCCCTGCACGGCATAGCCCATAGCTTCTCTGAGTTACTCAAGCCCCTTCGCCACGACAAGGCAGCAATCCATGAAGGAGGAGTGCATTTTACATGTTGTTTATTTAAAACAACATGTAAAATGAATGAACATAAGCTGTTGTAGACAATATGTGATCTCTGGTCCACTTCTCAATGTGCTGTAGTCCTGGGTCCTTTGAGCTTTACGGAGGGGTCTTGTTCAGTCATCCCTGAACATACTGTGTGTGTGTGTGTAGAAGAACTGGGGCAATTGAGGGCTGCATGTGGTCCACAGGCTGAGAAACCCTAGCTCAGTGGTTTAAGTATCTGGCTGCAGAGCCAGAGGTTGGGAGTTCAATTCTCCACTGTGCCTCCTTGACAGGGGCTGGATTCCATTATCCATAGGTCCCTTCCAGCTGTCCAGTTCTAAGATGATGGTGGTGGCAATGATAATGAAACCAAAACTGGGTATGCAGAGCACATGCCCTAACACTGAATTACTAGAGCTGTTCTCTGGTACTCAGCAAGATTCCTCATAAACTGGGGGGGGGGATGGGTTTATGTTAATTTTTGTGTGGGACTGACCAGAACCTTTCCTGTTTCTGTGTTAAGCTGCTTCCCCAGAATAATAGGCTGCTTTCCAGAGAACCAGCACATGTGGGTCAGATGCTGCCAGCAGCTGACCACCCTAGGAAAGGTCAAGAACAGTGGAACTGTGGGTAGCCAGGGGGAAGAAACCATGGGCCCCTTTATGTAGCCCCAAAACAAAACTTCACCTCCTGCCAATAGGGTAAAATAAGGCGCTTAAACTAGGGATCAGCACAATCCTCTTTCGGGTTCATGCACATCTGGATAGACCCTATAGGGGAGGGGATGCGTTCTTCTCAGCGTTTCGCGAAACCAGTCATCAACCTCACTGCACTCTTCTTGTACCAACAACGGAATGTCCGGCTGCAGCCGTCAAAAGATAGTGGTGCACGACCCTTCGTTAGCGGTGCACGCTCTCGGTGCGTCCTCTAAAAGCAGGCAATCCCGCTAAGCTGTCTTCTTTGAGGTCACACGATCAAATTCACCAGCCGGCTCCCAGAAAGCAGCCCCGGCACACCCGTAGCTCTCTGGATCCGCCGCCCCCACCGCACCCCGCAAGCCTACCCCCTCAAAGGCTCTCTCTCTATATATATTTCAACTCATCGCATGCCATCGTCCTGGAGACACTTCCTCGCCCGCCCCCCGGCGCTTCCATACCACCTCGCTCGCTCCCAACGCCTCCCTGCCCACTTCGCCTGCCCTTGCACCAAAAGCGAGAGACCCGATTTTCTGCGATCGCCAAAGGAAAGTCGTTTTGGGGACCCGGCAGCGGAACCATTCTTTCCATTCGTCTCGAAAAAGCCAGATCCCCTGTCCTTACCCCCCACCACCACCACCCACACACCCGCACCCCGCGCGTCCACTACTACGCAACACTGGGATGAACATCGATTTTCAGCTGTCCCACGCATCCCGATCGATACGGACACCTCCCCCCTACAAAGAAAAGCACGGAGTGGGGGGCCCCCCGCCACCATTTTGCTCCACGCCTCTCTTTCTTCTACAAGGGAACTGCCACCCTCTGAGAAATTACACGGTACACTCAAATATATTCATTCAAAAATGTTTTTCTCTCCCCCCCCCCCTCCGCGCCTTGCTCTGGACAAGACCTTCTCATTGCCACCACCCGACGGAGCGGAGAAGCCGTCCCTCCCTCCCTCGCTTGCCCGCCCCGAGAGCGATCCAGCATCCCAGGTCAGCCACCGCCGAGGAGCGGGGGGGGGGGCGAAGACGGGCCCCCCCCACCACCACCCGGAGCCTCCGCGCTTCTTCAGCTCACCCGATGCGGAAAAGCAAGGGGCCGGCCAAAGCCATGGGCACCTGGCACAAGGGCGGCACGCTGGTCCGGCACCAGTAAGAGACGCTGCTCGCGGCGCGGCGGCACCAAACCACCAGAGCGGCGATCCCGGCTCCGGCCCGCTGCAGCAACCGCCAAACCAGCCAAGCCATGCTCTGCGGAAGGCGGCAGCGGGGCCGCCCCCCCACCGCGGCCTTGAACACGCCCCGCCCACCAACAGCGCCTCAGCGCCCAAGGCCACGCCCCCTCCTGATGCCGCCTAGCGGTGGTGGTGGCGGCGCGCTGTTCTCTCTCCCCCCCACCAGGAATCCTGCCCTAAACGGTGGTAGAGGTGGTGGGGTTGGTCCCTCTCAGCCACCCAGGAAAACATGCAAGCAGTCTCAAGGCTTCTTGATTAAATATATGAGCATATTTTTAATAGTGTCTGCAACTGCAGTAACGTCGGAAAGCAAATCCCGTGTGACGGTTCAGCGATCCGGCTCATAATCCCATTGTAATACATACGGCCCCATATTTTATAGGGCGGAGGGGGCGGTCTTGATCAATTACTCTTTACTTCTTTTCCTTGAAGATTTATACTTCTCCCTGTACGACACGTGCTAGGGGTCCAAACGACGGTTTAACAACAGTACCGAAACAGGACTGTCGAAAGCACAGCTCTGTTATCAGACGCTGGTGGTGGTTTTGTTATGCAGATTAGTGACAGTTGAGAAAATAAAACGCTGCCCAAGGACACCTCCTGGCCTACTGCCTCTAAAGGCCCACTCGTATAACGGCAGGGAGAATGCAAGATTCCCCTGCCTAGCGTCTCTGCTGTCCAGGAATTCCATTTTCACCATCCTGAGGCAAGAGAAACGTAATATCGCCCTTCTGATGGTTCGGTTCCCCCCCCCCCATATCAATGGGTTTTCTTCCATTTTACAGTGCAGTGTGAACCTCCTGCCAGGTTAGTGTCATCACCCCCAGCAAATGTGATCTGACACAAGCCTCTCAGTCCTCTCCCTCGTGTCTTTGAGGCAGCATTAATAACCATCCTAGTGCCCATGTGCATTATAGTTAGTGACATTTTACAGAGAAATGAATGTAGGGTCTTTTTGTTGCATTTAATATCAGCATGACGTGGATTACTCTCATTCTGTTGCTCCTAGTCTAATCCTCTGTCACTGAGGGCCGGAGGGATAGAATAGCTGTGCTGTATGGTGGGCATAAGCAGCCGAGGGTCTGCTTCTTTAAAATGAGAGTCACAAAATGGCAGAACGTTTGCCCATGGTGGAGAATAATACACAATCATTAACGAGAATCATTTCTGCTTGTTTATTAAAAGAGTAAATCAGCATTGCTGACTGGGTAGCTCAGTGAGTTAAAGTTTGACTCTCCACTGTGTATCCTAAAAAAAGCCAGCCTGTGTGGCCTTGGGCAAGCTGCACAGTCTCAAGATGCCACCAAAAGAAGGGAGGATGAGCCACTTCTGAGTACTCCCTACCTAGAAAGGCCTGAAAAGGGTTGCCATAGGTCAGAATTTACTTGACAGCATATTTATTATTATTTAAAAATACCAGACACAGTCAATCAAAATTATGAAAGCATTGACTAGTATTATATAACAGATACATATTTTAACCAAAACCCAAAGTATCTGTTAAAGACTGGTGCAGTATTATGCTGTTTCTAATATTGCCATTTATTATTATTTTTAGCTCTGATGGTGTGATTTCTGAGATCTGCAACTGCCTATAGTACTGTATGAAATTTCTTGATATTGTTCTCAAAGCCCCAATGACTACGGGGGCCACTAAAGTGTGTTTCATCCACAAGCAATATGTTTTGATTGCCAGGTCTCTGTATTTTGTTAGTTTTTCCAGTTCTTTATTTTCAACTCTAGCATCCTCAGAATTTCAATGTCAATCCAGACATATCTTCATTCTATTACTACTATGTCTGTCATGTTTCATCTTTTTCATGGCAGAATTGACATTTGCTGTTAGCGCTAATTCCTTGGAACTTAGCTTACATCATATTGGTTTGGAGTGCTTGTTCTTATGCACCAAAAATCAAGCCTTCGTTTTCTTTCTTAAGGGTCCCCAGTTTTAGCCACACCCATGTTGTTTTTGTTTTTGTTGTTGTTGTTGTTTAATCGTTTAGTCGTGTCTGACTCTTCGTGACCCCATGGACCAGAGCACGCCAGGCCCTCCTATCTTCCACTGCCTCCCGGAGTTGTGTCAAATTCATGTTGGTTGCTTCGCAGACACTGTCCAGCCATCTCATCCTCTGTCGTCCCCTTCTCCTCTTGCCAAGAAGTCTTCTCTTCTCATGAGATGGCCAAAGTACTGGAGCCTCAGCTTCAGGATCTGTCCTTCCAGTGAGCACTCAGGGTTGATTTCCTTTAGAATTGATAGGTTTGTTCTCCTTGGAGTCCAGGGGACTCTCAAGAGCCTCCTCCAGCACCACAATTCAAAGGCATCAATTCTTCAGCGGTCTGCTTTCTTTATGGTCCAGCTCTCACTTCCATACATCACGACAGGAAAAACCATAGCTTTGACTATTCGGACTTTTGTTGGCAAGGTGATGTCTCTGCTTTTTAAGATGTTGTTGAGGTTTGTCATCACTTTCCTCCCAAGAAGCAGGCGTCTTTTAATTTTGTGGATGCTGTCTCCATCTGCAGTGATCATGGAGCCCAAGAAAGTAAAATCTGTCACTGCCTCCATATCTTCCCCTTCTATTTCCCAGGAGGTGATGGGACCAGTGGACATGATCTTAGTTTTTTTGATGTTGAGTTTCAGGCCATTTTTTGCACTCTTTCACCCTCATCACAAGGTTCTTTAATTCCTCCTCACTTTCTGCCATCAGAGTGGTATCATCTGCATATCGGAGGCTGCTGATATTTCTTCCGGCAATCTTAATTCCGGCTTGGCATTCCTCCAGTCCAGCCTTCCACATGATGTATTCTGCATATAAGTTAAATAAGCTGGGGGACAATATACAGCCTTGTCGTATTCCTTTCCCAATTTTAAACCAATCAGTTGTTCCATATCCAGTTCTAACTGTTGCTTCCTGTCCCACATATAGGTTTCTCAGGAGATAGATAAGGTGGTCAGGCCATGTTACCCGCTGTTTTAATTCTTCTACAGTTTCAATAATTCTTTTCCTTTCTAGGTCATATACTGTATTTTGCATAATCTGGCTTTTACTTTTCCATTTTTAAGTTTTGAATCTTTCACGTTTTTTAACTTGCTAATGTCTGCATATAATTACTTTTCTTTTCAGCTGAATTTTCCAGTTTGGAATGCTGAGATTTTTCTGGCTTTTTGTTTTGTTTTTGTTTGTTTGTTTTTTTGCAGCTTGTAACCAAGTTCTGTGGTTTTTATGGTAGCTGTGCTGTACATCAGCTGGTTTGTTTCCTTTAGTGTGTTGGTTGGGATTCTTCTGATGACTGCATTTGCATCATTCAGTATATCTTTTTCTGGTTTACTTTGCAAAATGGGGAGCCTTTGTTTTTCTGTATTCTGGCTAATATGGGTTACTATTTTTCCCCTTAGTGACCATAAGTTATTCCTCTATTGATATGTTTTCTTGTGTTATTGCATCTACTTCTACTCTCCATTTGTCTTCCATAATATGGTCATTGTTCTGTATTGATTTTTCTCTTGCCACCTTTTCTAGTTCTTGCAACTCCAGTTCTGAAAACATTTTACTCTGGATGAAAGCTTTCTCTGGTCCATCAGTTGTTATTCAGTTATGTCTCTACTTGGGTGTTTCCTTTTCCAAATGTCCATCATTCTTTTTTTAAAAACCACGTGCTATTGGGTTTGCCTTATAATAACATAGGGACGTGGTGGCGCTGTGGGCTAAACCGCAGAAGCCTGTGCTGCAGGGTCAGAAGACCAAGCAGTCGTAAGATCAAATCCACGCGACGGAGTGAGCGCCCGTCGCTTGTCCCAGCTCCCGCCAACCTAGCAGTTCGAAAGCATGCAAATGCAAGTAGATAAATAGGGACCACTTCGGTGGGAAGGTAACAGCGTTCCGTGTCTAAGTCACACTGGCCATGTGACCACGGAAGATTGTCTTCAGACAAAACGCTGGCTCTATGGCTTGGAAACGGGGATGAGCACCGCCCCCTAGAGTCGAACACGACTGGACAAAAATTGTCAAGAGGAACCTTTATAATAACATTCCATAATTTCTTGATTTTCAGCAGGAGTCACAAGTTTTGCATTTACGTTGTTGCAGTAGCTTTGCAGCAATCTGTCCTGGTTCCTCAACAGGGTCTGCTGAGCCCTGTAGTCCATTTGTCATCAGATACCCAGGGGCTATAGAGTCTGACACAGTCCTTGTTGACCTGGGCAACGACCAATCTGATATGGATTTCTGTTTGTTTCCTTTCATCATAATTGATGGTTGGTGGACACAGTTGGTCTGGCTTCTCAGCTGAGACCTGTCTGGCTTGGGAGACCCTTCAGCATAGCTCTCAGCCTCACTGAAATGTGCAAGCCCCTCCACCTCAACAAGGCCTGTGCCCATGGAGGGGATTATGATGATGATATGCCAGTATAACAATACTTGGATAAGAAAAGAGAGGCAAATCCAGCGTGTGAAACAACTTTGAGAACTCCAGGGGACTGTCCTTTCCAATATTTTTCTTTTCTTTTTTTAAAAAAACTGAAAAAGCCCTTCACGCCCTCTAGTGACCAACATTTTGAAACTATGTTTTTGTTTTTTTTTAAATGGGGTAGAAGGCCATGAGGTACTGTCCCTCAAAACATAGTAAAATTACCTCCTAGCTATTTGCTGTATTTATTTTTATTTGTTTCTTTAAAATTGTATCCCAACTATTTAGTAGACAAACCACCACTGAGTGGCTTCCAGAAAATAACAACAATGTCCTATACAACAATTTAAAAATAAATTTTAAAAAGTGAGCATATGAAAACAAAAACCTGTTTGGCGAGCCATGGGCTGGCATAAACTAAGGGCAAAATCAATATTACAAAGAGGTGAGGTTTGTAAAGGCTTCGGTAAAAAGCCAGGTTTCCACTTGCTTGTGGAAAATCAGGAGGCTGGGGGCCAATTGCACCTCCACAGGGAGGGAGTTCCAGAGTGGGGCAGCCACTACCGAGAACGCCTGGCCTCTGGTTGATGACTTCCGGGCCACTCTCAGAGTGGCCATCCACAGCATCAAGGATTGGGAGGTGTGGGTGGGACAGGAGGATGACCTGAGGGAGAGGTGCTCTGACAGGTAACGAGCTCCTGTGCCACCTGAAGGAGACAAGGTAATTTTTGATTCAAATTGTTAAACAAACAAAAAATAAATTGGAAGGACGTGCTGGGTGCCCAGGCAAATTAGGAGCTGCAAATTGCTCACCCCAGTTTACAGCAAGGATGGGGAATCCTTTATAGCAGGGGTCCTCAAGTCTCTTTAGTCTCAGAACTGTTTTACTCACTGGCCAGAATCCTACTGGGATTTTACTGTAGAGTAAATGAAATTGTGTAAGTAGCGGTGGCCAATTGCAGCTAAAGTGCCAGATTTGTGCTCCACAAAATTTCCTGTCCTCAGCTGACCTGCTCAGCTCTTGCGGACTCAAGCCCATGGTCTTTTTTAGGGAGCCAGACCATCTCATATTTGGTCTTCCTTTTTCCCCGGTGCCTTCCACCTTTCCCAGCATCGCTGTCTTTTTTCAGAGGATCTTGTCTTCTCATAATATGCCTAGAGCAGGACAGCCTCAAGTTTCAACATTTTTTGCCTCCAGAGATAGTTCAGACTTGATTTGATCTAGGACCCACTTGTGTTTCTGACAATCCAGGGTATCCACAAAGCTGTCCTCCAGCTCAATTTTTCAAAAGAATCAATTTTTTCCTGTCAACTCTCTTAACTGTCCAGCTTTTCACACCCATACATGGTGATCAGAAATACAAGAGAATAGATTATCTTGATCTATGTCTCCAGTGACACATCCATACATTCAGTTATATTTTCTAGTTCCTTTATTGCTGCCCTTCCTAGTCCCAGTTTTCTTCTGATTTCTTGGCTGCATTCTTCATTTGGATTGACGATTGAACCAACATATACAAAATCTCTACCTATTTCAATTTCTTCATTGTCAGTTCACATCCTTTGGGGAAAAAATGGTATTGAGACAATATGGTATTGAGCTTTGTTTTCAAGGTGCATCTTCCTTTATACAAAGTAGTGAGCAAGTTTGCAGCCAGGAAACAAATTCCAGGGACAGTCTTATTTTTTGAAAATCATCTTATTGACATTTGCTTTGAACAGTCTGCAAAGGGTGGGGTTTGTCTGTGAGTTAATTTTCTCTGATAACTCATGAAAAATGTGCAGCATGTAAAAGAAACAAGATGCAATGGGAGCAGGTGGAGGAGTAAAATGCCATGTGAATGATCCCTTTCCCTAGGGGGGAAAATAGCTGAGAAGATTTCATCTCAGAAGATGCCCCAAGCATGACCTTCACTTCAAGCTCATGTCCTACTTTTCAGGCTCATCATTTTCATTCTCTGTCCTCTGTGTGTGTGTGTGTGTGTGTGCTGGCGTTGCTATCCTTGTCCCTGGTGGTTTTCCCCTGTGCGATGCCCATCTGTTCCTATAGCAACAGTGATACGGTAAAGATGTTTTAGAATTGACATGGCACATTGCTGTTACGTGCCATCAGGTCAGTTTCCATTTATGGCAGCCCTATCAATTAATGACCTCCAAAAGACCCTGCTTAGGTCTTGAAAAATAAAGGCCATGGTTTCTTTTAAACAGGCAATTCATCTCCTAAGTGATGTTTTTTTCCTGTGATTTCAACTTGCCCTGCATTATTACCTTTTCCAGTGAATCTGGTCTTCTCATGATGGGTCTGAAGTACAGTGGCCTCGCTGTAGTCATTTTAGCTTCAGGTTCAGTCTTTATTTGATCCCAGAATCAACTTATTTGTTTTTCTCACAGTCTATAGTATCTATAAAGCTCTCCTGCAACACCACATTTCAATTATGTCCTTTTCCTCCCTGTCAGTTTTCTTTACTCTCCAGCTTTCACGTATATGCACAGTAATCAGGAAGGGAGTATTATAGAATGCATAATTTTGGCCTTGGTCTCCAGAAACACACCCTCACTCTTAATTATCTTTTCTAGCTCCTTCTTAGCTGCTCTTCGAAATCTGTCATCTTCTAATTTCTTGACTGCAGTCTCCATTTAGACTGATTACTGAACCAATATACAGAAAATCTTCAACAATTTCAGGTTTCTTCATAGCCAGTGTGAAAGCTGTGTCATTATTATGTGGTCATTATTTTTGTCTTCATTATGTTCAGTTGTGATACACCTTTTGCACTTTATTCTTTCACTTTTGTTAAAAGTCATTTCAAGGCATTGCTGTTTTCCACCAGTAATATGGTGTTATCTGGATATCTTACATTATTGATGTTTTCTCCACCAGAGTTCACTTGCTCAAGAACTTGGAAGTAAACTGTGACTTGTAACATGTTACTTTAGTAATAGGTCTTTTTTCCCCTTCAAGCAATAAAGTAGAACAGAGTTACTTTAGGGCCTGTAACAACCATAGATGTAATTCACTCTTTTGCAGTATAAGAAGAATGTATCTGTCTTTGTTACTTGTTGTTTCCCTGAGCAGTAGAGGGGTCACTCTGTGGACAGGCATTTTATTAGTATTCATTGGTAAGCACACAGTAAAACATACCAATTTTGCATTCCGTGCACCTGCTATCATTGAAAAGTGGTTCCTTTAAGTGGAAAGGCCATATTAGCATGCTTAGGATTTGTGGCTTCGGCAGGCACTACACAGGACTGCAAATGTATGCACAGACAAGATGACCTAGTTTCAATGATCTGCCAAAGAGCAAGTGCCATCTGTTAAATCCAGTGAATCCAGTGTTGGTTCCTCATACAAACAGCTGAGATGGAGAATTGTGGAAGTCACTGGGGGAGAAATGTGGAGTCACCAAAACCTACAAAAACATACTCTGTACCAGTGTCTATGGAAAGTGTCAGGCAACCTCAGCAGGTCCAAAATGCAGCTGCCAGATGCTGATTGGGGATGGTGACAGGGATCACTTAACCCCCCCCCCCCCCCATTACAGCAGCTCTGCTGGCTGCTGAGCCATTTCTGGGCAGAATTCAGAGTGATGATTCTAACCTATAAACCCTCAATAGCTTGGGCCCAAGCTATCCCAAGGACGGCATTTCCCTTTCTCCTCAGGCAAACTTTCCCTGAGTGAATGGCTGCCAAGTGGTTTTTTTTTTAATGGGTTGTTGTACCTTACTGCATTGAATGTGTTTTGGTGTTGCTTATGTGTGGGTTTTTGTTTTGTATTGTACTCATTTATCCTTTTGTTGTTTAGTCATTAAGTCGTGTCCGACTCTTCGTGACCCCATGGACCAGAGCACGCCAGGCCCTCCTGTCTTCCACTGCCTCCCAGAGTTTGGTCTAATTCATGTTGGTGGCTTCGATGACACTGTCCAGCCATCCAATTGTATAAAGGTAAAGCTTCCCCTTGACATTTAGTCCAGTCGTGTCTGACTCTAGGGCATGGTGCTTATCCCCGTTTCCAAGCCATAGAGCCAGCGTTTGTCCGAAGACAGTTTCCGTGGCCACGTGGCCCATGCGACTAGATGCAAAACGCCGTTACCTTCCCACCGAGGTGGTACCTATTTATCTACTCGCATTTACATGCTTTCGAACTGCTAGGTTGGCAAGAGCTGGGACAAGTGATGGGAGCTCACTCCGTCATGTGGATTCAATCTTACGACAGCTGGTCTTCTGACCCTGCAGCACAGAGGCTTCTGCAGTTTAACCTGTAGCGCCACCACGTCCCTTATCCAATTGTATAATTGTTACTAACTTAAATACTATATTTTGTCCTAAGCTGCCTTGGGTTCTTTTTCAAGGAGAAAGGCAGGTTAAAACATTTAAAATAAATAAGTAGAATCTAGGACAGTCAAGCAGAGCCTTAGTAGTACATTAGGAAGATCCATAAACAAGGTTGTTCAGAGTATCTGTTATTCAAATATATACTGCCTCTGGCTATGGAAATTTCATTTAGGCTGACTTGTAATTCTTCCAGCCATTCTGGTACCCAACTCAGCATGGGCTTGTTGTTTTAATTCTGAATGTTTATCCTGTTTCTGTATTCGGGAAAGTACCAGATAGTGGATGGAATTCTGTGACCAACCGGTTTGTCCACTAAATGAATGCTTGCTAATAATGCCTATGTATAACATTTCAGCCAATCTGGCACTTACTGTGTGGGACTACAAACCTCTTCCCATCTCCAATCAGGTTGTTGCGGGATCTGTAATTCAAGGCATTTGAGAAGAAAGTAACCAGGAAAGTTTTGCTCTTTAGCGTGTATTTGTTTACAGTATTTTGTGCAATAAACAGAATTCACCACTTGAGGGAAGCAATGAGCTTTTTAATATATTCCCCAAGGGCTGCCCATGTAAAGTGGAACTATAATAAATACATTAGTAACAAGGAACCAGAATACAGTATATGATTTTCACAGAAAGGGGTAACAGTAATTATATGTGATGTCCTGCTGGCCTAAAGTAGTGAATATCAGAACAAGTTACTTTTGAAAAGTAACTTTCAAGCTCTGACTCCTCTTTTATCTGAATCTGATCCAGTTTTTTTTTAATATGGTCTGCATATAGATTGAACAAATAAAGAGATAAGATATATCCTTGTCCAACACCTCTGCTTGGAAACCATTCTGATTCACCATATCAAATGGCATAGCATAGGATAATGAAGAATTTATCATGGGGGGGAGGTGATACCTAAAAAGGTTAGCATCCAAATGCTACAATATTGTATATACAGTAATATTAATATAAAAAAACAACGTATGGGTAATTACCTTATTACTTTATACTGTTTTAACTGTCTTGAAATGTTTTAATTTCTTCCTCTTATTTTAAATGTTATATGAACGTATTCTAATGGGTCGGAGACCGCAAATAAAGATTGATTGATTGACTACAATAAAACAGTATATCAAGTGGGATTAGACATAGATTATGTGGGCATATATGAATGACCAAACAGAAAGGTTTAACACATTTTCCTTAAAACATTATATAACTCTGCTTGGTTTCTGCCCTCACTTATTCTTTTATCCAGATCCACTCCAGGCAAATTACTCGTTCCTCTCATCCTGGCCTCTGTTTGTAATCCCAGTTGACACCCAATGGGCCCCATACTCTCTAGCTATAATTACAAGGTTCCATATTTCCAGGGGTTTGAGGAAGGCAGTACTTGGCCTGTCATTGCTTCTCTGATTTATAACTTCTCTGCTCAAATCTCTGCACTCAAGGGGTTCAAGGTGCTGCTCTTGGTTTATAAAGCCCTTAACCGCTCAAGACCAGGTTCTCCTAAGAAATGCTCTTTTCATAGACTAGGGATGGCAAACCTTTGGCACTGCAAATGCTTTGGATTACAACTCCCATAATCCCCAGCCTATGTTTCCAATGTTAAAGGACTATGGGAGTTGTAATCAACAGTTCTGGAGTGTGAAAGATTCGCCAACCTGATAGACCAATACATTCTCCAGCTAGTGTGTGAGACTCCACTAACAATCCCATAGGCCACTGAAATCTGAACTGATTGCTTTCTCCATTACAGTTCCCACTACATCAGCTGGTTTCTCCACAAGAATGAAGAGAACTCCCATACAATGCTTTTCACATCAGCTGAAGATGCATTTGTTTGCACAGCCATTTTCTTGATCAGCTGACCTTATCAGTTACCTCTAGGAATTTTAATGCAAAGTTGTATTTTTTTATTGTTCTGTATTGTTTCAACTGCTGTTTTATTGCTTTATGACTAGACGTAATTGTCATGAAAGTGCAGTGATTTATTGTGCTGGCAGAGCACATTAACATTCTGCGAGTCAATTCTAAAAATGGGAGCACTCCAAACAAAAATGTATAACTTCGAAACTGGATTTCAAATCAGTACCAAATGTATCAGAAAATCTGCTTTTTCTGTGTGCCAAATTTGGATGAGTTTGGGTAAAAGGTTTTCGAGTTATGCTTTTAAAAATGATTTTACACACATAACCCATGCAGAAGCAAGTGCCTAGCTTGGTGTCTTTTTTTTTTTTTTTTTTTTTTTTTTTGAATGGTAGTGAGCCCAAGAGGGTATCCTGTAGAGTACACCATCTTGACTGCTGCGATTGATGTTGCCAACATTCGGGCTGCCCTTTGCTATGTAAAGCCTGGCATCCTTTTTCCTGCTAGAGAATAAAACCGGGATGATATTGTACAGCAATATCAAATCATTTCCTGGCATTTTGGATCATGGATACAGAAGCACAATATCCCTCATTCACAAACTGGAGGGTTTTTTTTTAAGACTGAAGTATATTTTCTTAGCTTGCAACATTTGCTGTTTAATATGTAAACTGTTTTGGGATTCATTCATTAAAAGCAATAAATGCTGATTTGGGGGAAATCTGGTTCCTCCCGTCCCCGAAGATAGCACATCCTATGCTACTACAATTGCTTTATGGAATGTAGCTATATTTGTGTCAGGGGTACTCACTATATCTTCGCTCTGACAGTGAGGCACAACTCAGTAGTAAATCCTGTTCCATGCTGTTTTGTAAATTTGCTTGTTAATTCTTTTTCCCTTTGTTGGCTTTGAACGAATTCATTCTGCAGTTCCAATAATGGAATCCTGTCCCACTTCCTGCCCTCTTACATACATATATATTTGAATTATTTTGTTCTGTTCTTCTGCAACTTCATTTGAAGCTGTCTTATTTCTCTGTCTAGTGCTTAATTCAAGCAGAGTTCCTGGAGCCAGCCAATTATTCCTTCCTTTCTTTGATATGTGGTTATAATATCGTCACAGGATCAGGGCATGCACAAATACAACGATTACTTGTGGAGACATGCTTGTTTTTATAGAAAGGATTTTTTTAAAAAAAAAGAAAAAAGAAAAATCACCATTAGTATGTAGTTTGTGTTTTAACAAACATCCGATACCAGCATTTGTATTCCTAATCCCCTCTTTGCTTTCTTCTGATTTGGAATCCTGTGAAAAGCTGACATGGTTGAGTCTAACAGACACCCTGTCCCTTTAAGAGGCAAGGAGGAAGGCTGTTGCTGTGGAAACCAGCGGATACATTGCAAGCTCCTGTGCAAGAAAAGAAAAGGAAGTGAGTCTAGTGTGGGAGGCTTGAAGAATAAGGGGAGGGGGGCTGGGGATGGTCCCCCCACCTTTTTAGGGCCATCCTTCCCCTTTGGGGAAGGCTGTCTGGGCAGGCTGCAAATAATGGGGGATGAAGTTTTTGTGGGGGGAGGGGAAGTGATATACTGTATGCAGCTTCATCAGGATGGAGTTGTTTCATCAGGAAAGATGATTGCCAGGAAATATGGGGACATCTGCAGTCCTTGTCTCTACTCTACTAAAAGAAAATGCAAGTTTCATTGATTGATTAGATTGCCAAACTGGGAGCCAGCCAGATATTATCAAAACAAGCAAGAAAAGGCCAAACACCCAGCTTCCTTTCAGGACAAGGGGAAAGTATCCATGCAAAGTAATCCCAATATAGATATAATGTATACGGTATATGTCTTCTGGGCCATTTTGATACAACTACCTCCCTCTTTTTCTGCTATCCATTCCCCAGTTATGCTAGAATCCTTTCCTGATGGGGGACCTTTGAGGCTAGTTGTTTTATCCGCAGGACCAGAGGACCAGTGTTTGGTCTTTTTATCTTATGTCTTTCACTTTCTTTGTTATTTAGGACACTGCACTGCAAACTGTATTCAGACTTACCTGTTTTCCACAAGCTACTCATTTGCTCCTTGTGGGGGTGGTGGTAAAATGTTGGGACACCTCTTCGTTTCCCTATACTGTATGTGGTTTCTGTGGGCTAAATTCTATGTTTGGGAAGAGTCAGATTTATTTCTGTGCACTCCATAGCACTCTTGATATTTCGAGACTCTCAGTTTTGACCAGTTTTGGTTTATTAATACTGTACAAGAATGGGACTGCCAAGCTGTAAATTACTTCAATTTTGCACAGAGTGGATGAGTCCAGTGATGAGTCTCTACGTAAGCATGGAAAGTGTATTATTATTTTTTTAAAAGCAATGTCATGACCCAATGAAGCCACCGGTAACTGAGTGGGACCATAGCATCATCATACCATGGCTCACTTATGGATAGTTTCAGCATATTAATATATTCAAAGTAACTTTCAAAGTGCTATCATTGATGCATTTTTACTCTGAAGAAAATCCTGCTGTGTTCACTAGGCCATCCTTAGAATGAACTGTACATGAGGATAGTCTATATCTTCTTTCCAGAGCTCCTCACTACAGACCTTTGGAAAGTCTACCCTTCCACACACATCTATTCCACAGCCTGAAGGCGTTCTCTCCTCACAATGGAAAAAAAGAGTTCGGAAGAAACAGCAGAAGAGGTGCCAGTGCAGAAAATTCCACCTGCCAGCAAGGGGGCAGTGGAGTTCCTCTCTCTTATTGGTAAGTGTTCGTTACCTGCATATGACCTGTCACCTGCCTTTCATCTCAGAAGTGTCCCCACTGTGTTTATGGATCTTCTGCAGTATTGCTTTTTTGGTGGTGGTGAGGTGTTCCTCCAAACATAGGAATCATGTGGTGAAAGTAGATGTGATATTCAAAGTACCAAAGAGAAGCATGTCACTTTGTTGTGGTGTTTTTTTTTTAAGTATTAGTTATGGGAGGAAACACATTTTTACTGGGACCAGAGCACGCACAGAGGGAATAATTGGCTTTCCATCCAGTTCTGACAGAACACTGTCCCATCACACATGATTCTATTTCCCCAGGAAAGGAAACTCCCATTCTTTACATTGCTTATTTGTTATATTTGTATCTTTTTGTTCCTCCATTGACCTTAGGAAGAATGTTCATATGTTCATCCCTTTATCTTCACAACAAGTTTGTCAGGTATAATTTAGGCAGAGAAATATGATGGGCCCAAAGTTATTCAGCATGTTTCATGGTCCAGTGGGGATTTGAACACAGCCTTCCTGAGTCCCAGCTCCACTCTGTAATTCCTGTACCACACTGGCTTCATATGGGTACCAATAGAACCTTTTCTTCTTCCAGGCCAATAGCATATGGGGGAGCATTGGGATCATGGTTAGGGAGGAGAAAGGTAAACTACTTTTCACTGACTCCACTCTCCGTAGTGTCAACACAAAATCCTTCCACGTAGGCCTTTTCAATCAGAAGGCCTTGAAGACAACATTGTTTTTACATGCTGTCAAGTCACCTCCAACTTATGAGTGAACTCCCAAATGTCCTGTCCTCAGCAGCCTGTTCAGTTCTTGTAAATTCAAGCCTATGGCTCCCTTTAGGGAGTTACTTTAGGGAAGTTACTCAATCCTATATTTAGTTTTCCTCTTTTCCTGCTGCCTTCACCCTTTCCAAACATTGTTATCTTTTCCAGAGAATCCTGTCTTCTCATAATGTGCCCAAAGTGGGACAGCCTCAGTTTCATCATTTTTTGCCTCCAGAGATAGTGCAGGCTTGCTCTGCTCTAAGGCCTGCTTGTTTGTCCTTCTGACAGTCCAGGATATCTACAAAGCTGTTCTCCTGTACCAGGTTTTCTCTTGTCAGCTTTCTTAACTGTCACTCTATATAAACCAAAAACGTTTGTTGTAACACCTTAAGCATCACTTTGCTTGAATGGGAAATTAATGGTCCTAGAGTTACTGCATTCCTTGGCACCTCTTTTCTTTGTGATTGGAATATATATTGAACATTTCCTGTCTGTGGGTCACTGTTTTGTCTTCCATATTTGTTGTCATATTCTTGTTGGAATGCTGACAAATTCAGTGTCTCTGTGGTTTGAAATACAGTGGTGCCTCGCATTATGACATTAATTCGTTCCACTGTAGAACGAAAACGTCGTAATGCAAGAAGAAAAAACCCATTGAAACGCACTAAAACCCGTTTAATGCGTTCCAAAGGGCTGTAAACTCACCGTCCAGCGAAGATCCTTCATAGGGCGGCCATTTTCGCTGCCTGTGCAGTGAGGAATCTGTCCCAGAAAACAGCGGGGGGCATTTTGTTTACCCGGCAGCCATTTTGAAACCGCCGATCAGCTGTTGGGAAATCGTCGTTTTGCGAAGAATCGGTTCCCGAAGCAGGGAACCGATCATCGCAAAGTTAAATCCCCCCATAGGAAACATCGTTTTGCGATCGCAAAAGCGATCGCAAAAAGTTCATCATAATGTGGTTTCATCATTAAACGGGGCAATCGTAAAGCGAGGCACCATTGTAGTTCTTTTAGTATTCAATCTAGAATATGGATATCTGCTCCAGAGAGTTCAACCTTCCCTCTCCTCTCGTTGGTTCCCTTTCCTTCTTGTATACCTATCAGTAACTATGTATTCATAATTAAGGGACACTTCCCACCCCCACCCCATTCTGAGTGGAAGCAGATAAAATTCTTTCCACCTTTCATTTCTCAGAAGCAAAAGAGATCAAGCCCTGCCTCTTTGAAGAATCACTCATAGCCATCTCAGAGAGTGGACAGACAATAGGAAGTTTCTCAGTCTCCGTGGAGTTGTCCTGCTATTCGCTAGATGACTGGGAGGAAGAAGACTGCTATTTGGTCCGAGCAACCAGCAAGGGAACCATTGATGGTGTACCTTGCACAACAACCATTACAGGTAACATTGCAGTGCTAGTATGACAGTACAGTATAAGACTAGTACAGAGGAGAGAGAGACTGAGCAAACTCTTACTGTACATCCCTTACACAGTCTTCATGCCTCAAATTTTAAACCTGAAGACATGGGACTTTGAAAACAATGGATATAGTCTTAGTATTATTTAGATTCAAGCAACCTAATGCACGAATTGTTTTCTGTCCCTGTGCTATTTCTCATCATTTTTTGTCAAAGGAGACTGAGTACAACTCAGGCTACACTGAAGAAGATAGATATATACTCAGAGAGAGATTCAGAGAGAACGGCCTCATCAAGTTTCTTAGCATTTACTTGCTTTGACCTATGTTGTCATGACAGCAGATTCATGTCATTCTATGTCACGAAACAACACAGCAACATGTCTAGAGTTCTAATGTATATGTTACAGGCTTACAAAATGCACACCTGAAAAAGTTGGTAAAGGTTAACTCCCGAGTCAGAATAGTTGGGATATAAGTGGTGATGCTACAGATAACTCAAAGGTATCAGACAATCAGGCTTTTTAAATATCCAGTGAGAGCTTTCTTTTTATTCTCTGTCTTGGATGCTTCCTTGCCAGGTGAGGAAGGACTGATCTCAAGACAATGGGAAGGGAGAAATAAGAAGCTGTTAGTACAATCAAGATTGTGATTCTGTTTGGTCTGCTGAACTTCCAGAAGTACCCACCCATGTGTATTTCTTGGTTCTTGTACTATTTTATAATTCTTTTCAGTTGTGTCCTGAGATCAGCTTCTGTGAGTTTTCTTTCTTGCATTACCTTGTGAATGTGTCTCACTATTCTCTTTAGATGTAATAAAGTTTAGTTCCTTCTCATAAAAAATTCAGCTTGTAATGCCTTCTGCTTGGTTTACGTACCACACAATTCTGCAATTAAGGAAACAGAAAACAAGCCTTATGCTTGGAATATTGTTGGCTTTTCCCATTTTTGTATTGTACTCCCCAGATCCAGGAAAGAGAACAAACCCTGCAACAGAGTTCTGTCGATAAATTGGGGACTCTGATCACCTTTGATGGGTGAAAGATAGAAGCTTTATTTCCTGATCATCCTTCAGCCTAGACTGCTATCACTTCCGCCACACGTTTCCTTGTTGGTTCTCTCCGGGAGAGAACAGAGAAGAACTCTTGCCTTTGCTTTTTAGAGGTGTCAGGTCAGGCATGGCTCCCTACATTTCCATCTTTGTCAACTGGAAATAGAATTTCTATTATCTTTCCTACTTCAGTGTTTTTACTAAATTAACACTGAGTTAGCATTAGTGTTCATTTATTTTATTTTAGATAAAGAAGTGTAGATACGATTTCTTTCCAAAACGGGGAAATGTGCTGTGCCAATCATTTCAATATTGAGGTATGAATCCATAAATGAATCCATAAATTAACTTTAGTGCTCTTGGTGCTGCTTCATATATTTGGTGTAAGTGTGCAACTAGACAGGAAGGCTATGGGTGAATTCGGGTTGATTCAATGTTTCCTATGGTGGTTTAATTGCTGTTGTATTTCACACAGAATGTTCAATGGGAGGGGTGATTTGGAGTTGGGGAGATTCCAGACCACATCTCAAATTGCTAGAATTCTCACCAGGGTCATAAGTCATCCCCAGCCTCCATCCTTAACACTGTCCTCTTCCCCACTTTGTGATTTTTAATTTTTTTTGCAATTGATATAGCACTGAATTGATATAACAGTTTGTGAAACTGCAGTCCTTATTTGACATACTGTAGTTTGAAATTTGACAAGCTTAATATGAAAATATTCAGAGGCACTCAACTTGAGGAAGATGTTCCATCTGTACTGGCATACTCTTCAGTAGGACTCAGTATGTCAATACAGCAGGAACATCCTCCTCAAGTGAGCTCCTCTGAACAATGTTTTAATTTTTCTTATCAAAGTTAGTGTTATTTTTCAAAAATATAAAAGAGATGAGGAGGGGAAGAGGACAGTATTAATGACAGAGGACTGTTACATCAATTCGGTGTTATCTTTCTTGCTAAAGAAAAAGAAAGAAAGAAAGAAAGAAAGAAAGAAAGAAAGAAAGAAAGAAAGAAAGAAAGAAAGAAAGAAAGAAAGAAAGAAAGAAAGAAAGAAAGAAAGAAAAAGAAAAAGAAAGACCCCACCACCAGTGTCACCCTAGGACATACCTCCACTGCCCCTTTGGACCAATATACGAGATCATAAAATGTCAGAAACAAGGGGGAAAGCTATGTTGGGGAAATTGCTACTAAAATGCCAGCTAAACTGTGCTCTGAAACTCCCTCCCTGTGGAGGTGTGACTGGCCCCCACCCTCCTGAACTTCCACAAGCAAATTAGAACCTGTCCTGGCTTTTTACCCAGGCTTTCCCAAGCACCACCCTTTCGTATTATGCTGGCTCATTGTCTGCCATCTTAAGTCCCAGACTGGTGATTCTATGGGGGGTAGGGTTTTGTTTGTTTTCTTTTAGTATGTTTTATATGATTTTAATAATATTTTGTAAGCCGCCCGTAGTAGTGGCATGTTCACTAAATGGGCAGGATATAAATCTAAATAAACGAACAAACAAAAGTAACAAATACCAATGAAAAAAGGATGGGCTTACTCACAATTAGCTTTATGTTGTGTAGTCAACAGAGAATACATTGAATTTAACTGTGCCAACCCCAGCACAAACTGTGAGGTAAAATGCAGTGTAATTACACCTTACGTCAGATACATTTCTCACATTGCTTCAGACAAATTCAAAAGAAGGTAGGTGGATTGCTGTATTTCTGAGGAAAAACTAAGGAACAAGGGAACAGCTTGAGTTTACAAACAGGATTAATGTATTGGGTTGCACTGGGGAGAGAAAGCAGATGACATTAGTCTTAACTGTTTATGCTCCTTATGTTGTGTGTTTTTTTAAATCACTTTCTACATCAGGATATATAACAAAGAGACTGGAGACTGTGGAGCAACACACGAAGGAAAGCGTGAGGGTCAGTATTTTGTTTTCAGCCCTACTAGTCAGGGGGGAGTTTGGCTGCACTTGAACATCCAGAACTCAGAAAACATTTTTTTTCCTCCCAAGAAGCTAACTGAGGATATAATACTACAGCTACTCACCATTCATTACAAGTGGGATGCTTTCCCACCTCAGATTGTCTCTGGGCAGCCCAGAGGCAAGGGTTTGCCTCTGTGTGTTCCTGTGTGTGTTTGTGTGTGTGCTTGTGCATGTGTGATTACCCTCTTTCGCTCACCGTTGTTCTCTCACTCACCATTGTTCTCGAATGGCTCTGACACTGTTGTGGGGAGAGTCAGTTTCATCAGAGAACAGAGAGGAGTATCCCCTGTGCTGTCTACAATGTACACACAGTGGAGGAAACCGACACAGTGGGAGGAATTGTTATTGATAGAATTGACCACAAAAAAACCTAAAAAACTATCCGCTTGGTGTGGTGGTGGGGAAGAGTTAAAAAAGGAAATGTTACTAGAAATCTACAAATAGGGAACTGACAAGACTTTCACACCACACTGCCCTATGTGTGTGTAGGGGGGATAAGTGCTAAAATGCAAAAGAAAGCCATTCCCAAATGTGTACAAATTGATATGTGGTGGGTGGAGGACTCAGTGTGTTTCAAACAGAATGCATCCATCACAAAGAAAAAAAGAAAAAGTTGAAATAGAGAAATAAATTCATTGACATATTGGCTATCAATTGAGTTAAATTACTGATAGAAGGACATTTAATGGTCTATTTCTGCCTTTGATATGTTTGCGCCCATGCGCACGCACATGTTGGATAGACTCAGAAACATCTAGGAGTAAGTAGAAATTTATGCATATAATCTGTTTAAGACACATTGGTGCCTAAGGAAGGAAATGTCAATTATGTTCCCATGACAGTAAAATATATATATTTAAATTAAGCAATTGATCATTGACTAATGTGTACTGGGACCCAGTCTCTTTCTCATAAGATAGCTGACTACACCTGCTGGTAAGAAGACTTTAGGGTAACTTTAAATTCTTGGCTGTCATTGAAAGCATTATAGGGAATCCTGTTCTTGCTTTAAATTTTTCACATACTTTTGCTCTCTGATCGGAAAAAGCTGGTGGTCAGATTCAGACTGGAAAAAATACTCTTTTTTGTCTCTTATTCCCTGTGTGTACAAGAGGTGATACTGAAAACATGCAGGCTTCCACGAAGCCTGAAGGCATGTAGGCTTCAACATGGGGTGACGGTCTTATGTCTCTCTATATATCCCAAGCTTGTGGAAATTACTTTTTTGGATTCCAACTTCCAGGATCCTTTAGCCAGTGTGGCCGGTGGATTCTGATTGCTATAGTCCAAAAGAAGTAGCTTTTTAATTATCTGCTCTGTCTTTTTGAAAAGGCATAACTCTTACCTGAACTTTGTGGCCTGGACCACAGACGCATGGCTGGCATGGATATGTCCCTGTGCTTCCCCTTTTCCACAGTTTAGAGAGCATCCCGTGGAAACCAGGACTCATGTGGTGAAACGCGAAGATCAACTATTTGTGCGGAAAGCCATAGTGGAAAGAGATGTAAGTAGAGTAAGCTACTCCTGAAAAGTCCAGGTAGTCATCAGTTTTTACTGTTTTTGCACTTGTGCCCCAGTAAGTCTCATTTGGCGTATTCTCATGTTGATTTGCACTCTTTAAAAAAATCTACACTCTTTCTAAATATTTACTTCATACACAGATACACACACAGAGAGACAGAGAGAATATTTAAAACATACTTTTAAAAGTTTATTTGATCTCAGAAAACATGTTTTAAAGTGCACCTTAATGTGACTTTCAAGCCTAGAATGATATCAGAACATTCAAGCAATGAATTCCAATTCACCTGTGACCTTGGGTGCATATATGGGTGTTTTGTTAAGACCAATTCATGACCAGAATTCACAGAGATCAAATTCCTCAGGCATCTCAAGTTATGCTGCCTTAACTAGAAGAGGAGAGCTTTGATAAGGGCCTTTGTTGTCACCTCCCTGACACAGACCTGCTGGAATTTGTACTTTCAAACCATACCCTGGTGTTTCCTTTCTTTCTTTGATCTCTGCCCACCTTTCCCCCCAAAAATTTTAATTCAGGGTAACTTACAACCAAGTTAACTTTTTAAAGGGTACAGCCAAACTTCCACAAACATATATTGTATTAAAACACAATTTAAGAAATGGTAGCATTAATTAACATAACTTGTTTCGTTGTATTTGTAAATGCTATTAAAATTAGTTTGGTGCTTGTTTAAATATAACTTATTTAATCATGTTTTAAGACTATCATATGCTTTTAGCTGTACCTTTTTGAAAAATCATCTTGGGAACCTAGTTGCAAAGGAAAAAGGCAGGATATTGGCTAAGAAACTTAAGCACATAAATAGAGGCCTTCACTTTGCATGCAATTATGTCAGTAATCGTTGGAATTGCCCTGGAAAGTAGGTCATTGTTTTTATCCCTGTGATACAAATCTGGATGGTGGGGAAAAGGGGGGAAATGCAGGAATGCACTTGGTGATTTGAACTGCTGCACTGACTCTTGTTAACAGCTAGAGGGCAGCAAGGTAATGGCCTTCTTTCCTCTCTTATTGTCGAGAAAGGCTTGTCTGGTGGTCCCAACTTGCCACAGGAAAGCCCTGATGCTTTTCTCCTCTTCCAATGGCTGGGACTTAGTGAAGAATATTTTCCCTTTCCTTTCTCTGACAGGAAGAGATCCACGTTGACACCTTTTCTTACAAATGTGCACACCTCCAAGGACTCATCTCAGAGTCTGCCAACTTCCTGGTGCTGCGGGTGATGGCCCGGAGGAAGGCTGTGCCAGAGGATGCCGTTTTCCTATCATTTGACACTAACCACCACATCTGCACCTCATCCTATGTAAGTCAACTGGTCGGTGCCAAGACCTCATGTTAGTAGGGATACTGGGACCAACTTGCCCATCTCGGCAAGGTAGGGGGACAGTTGGTTTGAGGCAGGGCTGGAGCACAGTAGTGGAACACGTCCATCATGGAAGGCGGGGCTATCACTGGCTAAGAGTCTGGTTACTATACATTACCTCCAATACTAGGGGCAATGTGCCTGTGTATACCAGTTACTGAGTCACAAGTTAGAGGGCACAGATGCTCTCCTGCCTTGCTTGCAGGCATCCCAATGTACGAAGTTGTCAGGTATTACAAGAAATAGAATGCCAGACTGGAAGAACCTTTGCTCGGATCCAGCAGAGCTATGCTTATATTGTGATGTTTGCAAGCAGAAGGTCCCAAATCTAATCCCTGGCATATTTAGGGCAGTTAAGAAAAATTTGTATCTGAAACCTCTTTGGGTTCCTGACAGTCAACGTAGACATGGCTGAGCTACATAGGTCATGGGTGTGACTCAGTGGCCCAAATCCTCTTACCTAGTTATGCTGTTATAGCACAAACAGTGTAACTTGTGGAGGCGAACTGCCTTAAGTTAGGAAATCACCGCAGACTTTTATCAGTTGCCTCCTGGGTTGTATGACTCAGTCTGCAACTGATAATGTCTATGGTGGTTTGTTAGCCTGGGGAAATTCACCTTCAAAAGTTAAACCATTTGCATCACAATGAAAGATAATTAATATAAAAGTGTGCTGCTTAATATAAGACATCTTGTGCTAATATGGATTTCTTGCTCCAGTTCAGCCCTACAAGGTTATAGTCTGGACTAAAACTCCTAGTGGCCCTGCTGGCTGAGGGTTTGTAGGAGTTGTAATTCCCAAAAAGTAACTTTTTCCAAACTATGTCAGATAGCGACATCAACCAACTCTTTTAAGTCTTCCTAAATAAATCTGTGGGATCAGAAATGAGCAATAATGTAAGGTGAGCAGGAAAAGATGAGTTGGGCTACAGAAGGAGTGGGCAACTTTGATGTGTCCGAGGGCTGACATTTTTTGGCAGGTCCTGGAGCCACACAGAACATTGGGCTAGGCAGTGGGAAAAAGAAAAAGAAAACTAGCCTTGGCCACAAGTCTACTTCCATTTACATAAACTGGTACGGGTGTGTGTGAATGGACAAGGGAGCACCCTATAAAAGGTAGATCACCACACCTGATGGGTCACAGCAGCAACCATTCACCCTTTTCTCCTGAGAATCCTTTTCTGCATGATGGTGGGAGGCAGGAGAAATTGGGGACACTTTGTGCACCTCTGAGTTACAGAATAGGAAAGCATGGAGCTGAGATGCAAAGGAATGATGTGGGGAGAGATAGAGCTCGCTCCCTAGCTAGAGTGCCCTTCATCTGGGTTCAGACCTTGATGGCCAGAATAGCCAGATAACAGTAGATGGACCGCTCTTGTTCAGACTGGACCAAAAGATGCAGCCCCACTGACATTAAAGGTAGCTCTGTTTACTGCAGAAATCAAGGTATTGCTGTTTCTGAACTTAAAAAAAAA
The DNA here is from genome assembly GCF_051106095.1 of Pogona vitticeps. Classification (NCBI taxonomy): domain Eukaryota; kingdom Metazoa; phylum Chordata; class Lepidosauria; order Squamata; family Agamidae; genus Pogona; species Pogona vitticeps. Next base: position 241,059,465 of record NC_135783.1, read on the forward strand.
AATTTCCCCTTCCCGGTCTCTTCAATCCTTTCCTTCCCAGAGTGCCTTAGGTATCCAGAAGCAGCAGGTGGGCAAAGAGGAGGTGGATGTGTTCGTGATTGAGAGAGCTGTGCACTCTACAGATGACATCCCACTGACCTGGCAGTTCTACTTCCTGTCAGATGGGTAAGGGAATTCTCATGTAATCTCTTGTGCCCAGCCTTTTCTGTTACACAGTGTGAATTTCTCCCTCTGCTTTTCTACCTTCACAAATTCTACTGGAGGAATATGGCGAGCAGCACAGTTGCTGCGGGCTTCTCAGTGACCCAGTGAACCTAAAGACATGGACCAGCATTCTGCTACCTGTTGCCTTCCATATATGCTGGTCACGCTGGCTAGGGATTTTGGGGGTTGGAGTCCAACACACCGGGAGGATACTAGTTTGGGAAACCTCTGGTCCTAGCTGAGAACTTGGCACTCCAGAATAGGATGGGAATCTTTTACACGAATGAAAGGGAAGCTTGGATTTTCTACTAGAGCTCAGAAAAGTTGCTTTTTGGGGGAGATATTGTCCAAAAAAGGAACTCTTTCAATCTCTGATTCTTACTGCAGTGCTAACAAATTTTATTTGTAGGTAAGGGAGGGGGAAGAATAATATTTTGCATCTTTAGTAACCAGCTGCATACATTTTGCCAGTTGTTTAAATGACTGTGCCTATTAATAATGGCATGCCTCATCATTATGAATCCACTCTTATTGTTTAGTGTAGTAAATCACACTAGAGTAGGCCCACTGAATAGTGGTGAACTTACTCTTCTGTAAGTTCCACTGATTCAAATGAGCCTACTCTAGTTGTGACTTACTACATCAAAGAAAATTGCAATACATTCACTGGCCAAAATCCTGTTGCATGACAATGCAAATGGTGTAACTTTGGAAGAGAAATTTCCCCAACTTAAGCAATCACTCTAAACAGTATTAGTTTCATAATGAGTCACACAACTCTGTATGCATCTGATCGTGCCTAACTTTGAGCAACTGGCCATCAAAAATTATGGCATTTGTATTATGCTAGCATAACTAGGCCAGAGAACTGAAGGCATCATATAGCCATACAGCTACAGTCTTGTAGGGTTTCTGCCTGCTGTCTTGCAGTTCCACAGACAAATGCAGAAGAGTCCAGCCTGGCTAATTCTCCTCCTTGCCTCCTCCACCCAGGCATTTATCTCGCCGTGTCCAGGTTGGATCCCCGGCCACCATGGTGATCCTGCAGATGCCCATTCTGATTGAAACAGGTAAAAAGGTTTCTGCAGACCATTCTAGCTATATTTTACCGAGGGCCTCCATCCCCATCTCCAGGCGGTTGAGGATGGTCTTCAGCAGCAGGTAGGCACTCAGTAGCAAAAGGCTGAGGGCACCTCTGTTGGCTTTACTATGAGCAGCAGATGAGAGGAGATAGGCTAACTGAGGCAAAACAATATGTTGTCTTCCATTTGGGCACTGAGAGCATATGAATAGCCCTGGAGTTTTTCTTAAAGGCCTACAGTTTTCTAGTATGTTTTGATGTAACCAAAGTTTGGAAAAATGACTTTATTGTCCTCCAAGTCCTAGAAATGTTCAGCCAGCATGGCTATTAATCCCTGGCTATGATAGCAGAGGGGTTCTGGTATTTGTACTCCAGCAAAGTAACTTTTCCAAAATGTGCTCTACTTCTAACACTCTTACTCAACACTTTCATTTTCTATCCATTCCCAGATGAACCAGACCCTCGTCCAGTCTTCGAAAAACTCCCTCTAGACTGGGAAGAGGATGTGGAGCTGTATTTCAGATTCTTAGACAGAAAGGTGAGTTGTTTGAAGATGAAAAACAAGGTGACAACTGGAATCTTGCCCTCAGTTTCAAGGGCCAGAGCCTAAGTATCATGGGAGATCTGGGACTGGAACTCCCAATATTTTTATTTGTGTTTAAAAGTAACTGAGACAAGGCTCCAGATTGAACTGAAGTAGCAATACTGTGGGAGGAAAAGTTAACTGTTTCTTCATATTGTTTTCCTTGGTTAAGCCGGATTCTTGGCCCTGTGGCGTGTAGGGATATTTGTAAATTAAGCCTATATTTACCACCAAATGACCAATTGCACAAACACACAAAAATGCTTGCTGGAATGCAAGCAGCTATTTCATAGCAGTCATACTAAATGATGTTGGACAGAATCCTCTTACTTAGGTATGCCCATGTAAATCACACAGTTGCATTACAAGCCTTCACGTCCTTAGTGGTAATTTTCCACTACAGTTTATGCCATTTGACTTATTCTGGGTTACTTAAGATTCTGACCACTAAGAGCTAAATTCAGTTCTTTAACCCAAAGAAAGTAGACACATTTGTGATGGCAGTGAATTCATCCAGACCATTATGTGACGACGACAACAACAATTAAAAAGTACTTGTTCTTCTTTTTACAGTATAGGCAAGCAGTGTGCCAAGAAATGGTTAATATCATGAGGACGCTAAGTAGAAGTGCAGTGGGGTCTTGACTTGAGAACTTAATCCGTATTGGAAGGCGGTTCTCAAGTCAAAAAGTTCTCAGGTCAAATCTGCATTTCCCATAGGAATGCATTGAAAACCATTTGATCCGTATCTGCTCTTTTCCGTCCATAGAAACTAATGGGAAGCTGCTATTCTGCCTTCGACCACTAGAGGGGGATATTTTGTTTCTTTTTTTCTTAGGTCAAGAAAGGTTCAGGGAAGGCAGGGAAAATACAGTCCAGGCAGTACAGTACCAGGCAGTCCGAAGACTGTCTCCCAATCCACTCTCTAAACGCTGGGAGGAGTGAGGAAGCAGACAGGCACCCTTTTCACTGGCCAACAGTTAACTGAAAGTTCACTTTTTGCACTTTCCCTGCCTCCCACGTGGGTTTTTTTCAGTTCTTAACTCAAATCTAAGTACTTAAGTCAAGTCAATATTTTCCTATGAGAGCGGTTCTTAAGTCAAAATGTTCTTAACTCAAGCCATTCTTAAGTCAAGACCCCACTGTGTTCAGATTTGTATTTTGGGACTGCAGCTCCCAGAATCCCCCACTTAGTGATGTCAGTGTTGATGCTGCCACTGACTCGTAGGTCTTAGCCATTCAAGCTCATTCAGAGATCTTTAAACTACTAGCAAGGATCCATCTCTCAACCTCTCCCCCATTTCCTCATCCTCCTCTACCTTATAGCCAGACCAAAAAAAAAAAAAAAAGGAACAGAAACTTTGCTATTGAATGTTTAAATTGAGTAAACCTGATTGGTTAACACCTGTGAATCATCAATATCACTGCTGTAATCACTGATTTCCTTTCTCGTGATATTAACCCTTCTAGGCCAAGCCGTAAGCTTATAACAAGAACAATTATACAGTATTTTGTTTATGATTTTGCATAAGGGCACAGACAAATTCCTTGTCGTAGTACCATTGAATTAATGGACTTTGTTGAGTCAACGCTTATGTAAATCCAGTTGATTCAGTGGGTCTGCTTTAGCTGAGACTAACAGTTGGATGTAGCCCTAAATACATTGGGATTTTCTTCTTAGTGAGAATGTCTAGGAGTTAAACTCGACAATATAGTCATACAGTTAAGCACATTGTTAGAAGTGGGACTTTCATAATGTGATGAAAAATATTTTTTTATGTAGCATGTGCTTTTAGCTCCATATCTTGCATTCCAACACACTTTTTGTATGTTTACACGCTTGGCCATTTGTGGGTAAACATAGGCTAAACTTATAAATCTTTTCTGTGCTTGTATATCTGAGGAGGGCACATTGCAGAACATAGAACAAGCCATTAGCCCTAAGTGAACTGAATGTCTAGTCCATTTTGACCATACAACTGTTGTCCATAAGGAGTGTAGCACAAGGAGCTACACGGACCAAATCCAGGCCATATTGTCCAGGTTCTGTGGGGCTTTAGCCATGACTTAAATGGTTGCATTGATTTGAATGGGGCCAAGTACAACTAGGTTTGGATTCAACTCTACACATCTGCAACTTAGTGTATGGTTTATAGAAGGATGTTGCAGTATCCACAGAGATGGAAGGTTATTGCACATTATTAGCTGGGAAAATAATGCCAGTGAAATTCAATAGGGAGAAAGCCATGTCGTTTCTGTGCTTGGTATGCTAGGGCATTCAGAAAGCTTGGGAGCAGTGCTCTTCTAGCGCCAGGAGTGCTTGTGGATGAAACATGATGGGACACTGCTGAGAAAGTAGGGCATCACCTTGGCCATTCTTCTGAAGTATGTGTGCGTTTCCTTCTCTCAGGAGGAGCTGCAAGCAAGCCATGCCACCTATGTGCAACGCCATCCAGAGCTCAATGCCCTTCTAGCAGACTTCCTACAGCTACTACTACTTCGCAAGCCTGAAGATGTGGTCACCTTCGCTGCTGAATTCTTTGCCACCTATTCAGCCCAGAACCCACCATGCAGGTCATTTCAGTCATCTGACAAGCCCAGCCCTTTTCGTAGCCATGTCTAAATGGTTTCAATGGAATGCTAAAGACTGATGAAATAAATGCCTCTTTAAATTTTTTTGAGAACTGTTTTCGGAAGCTGTAGGAAGGCTCCTTGTCCAGGAGATGTGGTGACTCTTTTTTATTCACCAAGTGAATGAATGGCAGAAATCCTTTGACCAAAACATCCAAGGTTTGGCGAGCAGGGAGAGAGGCCTAAACCCGAACAATTCAGAACTTCTAACTTTAGTTTCAGCAGCTAACCAAAACAGCAACAACAATGCATGCAGTTCCTGAGGGATTAATGGACAATAAGGGCCACAAATTGTAGCATTTTCCCCCAACGTTTAAAAATTGTATTTAATTGTAATTTGGTTGGTTGAACCACGGATGGGTGTGAAAGAACACTCACTGGCCTCAGTTGAGATGCCACATCTGCACCTGTCTGCCACCTTTACAGGAGCAGCACAAAAATGCTAGATGTTTATGCCTAGCTGTTCTTTTAGATAGAAACTTTGATTTGCCATTGAATCTTAATTTAGCCATTATTTGAATATACAATCTTTTCTTTAAGGTCAAGAAATACTAATTCTGTTTATATGGAACAGAAACTGGCTTTGCACTGTGCTTAGTGACTGGGAGGGTCCTCGGGATGCAGCAGGCATCTCTCCACTGGAACATTTTTCCAAATCTTTAAAATTTGATGTTTTAAATAAATGAATAGGGCAGCAACACATGGAATCAGATAAACATTCAGTGGCCCTTAGAAAAGCAGATAGCCTCCACGAACCATGAGAGAGATGCACAACAGATGACACTTTGATTAAAGTGCATTTGTCAAAACTATTATAAAGCTGAAGAGCAAGTAGCATGTCTGTCATTTATTTTGGAAACTTGTAAATAGTGTTTGTTGAATTTTTACACACTAAAATCTTAATTTTGGTTGATCAAAATAACTCATTTTGCTGGGGCATTCCACCATCTAATTGTTAGGTTTTCACTTATATTTCCTGGGCCTGGCATGGTTTTGCATTGTTTTGCTTGCTCTTAACTATAAAAGTATCATTTCTTTTACATTTGTGGACCTATTTGCATGAAACTAATAAAATGGAAACCTCATAAAGCCACACAAAACTAAAAGCCTGCTTCAGGGAAAGAATTGGCCAGTCAGTTAATAGCAATTACAGTTTTGTTGTATGCAGAGACTATATAGTTACTTTTTATAAGTAATTCATTATGTAACATTAGACAGTTCCAAAAAAAGTAATTCATACTACTATAATAATAAATAGTAACTTGTAATGTCATTCCTTAACATTGCTCCTTGTATTTTAATTCCTTTTATTGAAAAAAAATCTTGCCAAGAAGAAGAAGAAGAAGAAGAAAGAAGAAGAAGAAAGTGACCTAAATTTTCTTTTAAAAATCCTTCATAACTTTTCAGCCCCATCCTGTGGTAAGGAACAATCATTGCTAGCTACATAAATAGGTAACAACACTATCAGTCATCATCACCTTTTTAAAGGACCATTGTTATGCTCTCATCCTATGTCCTCCTCACACATACCCTTGCAGGTAATGCTGATAGTTGTAACATGTTACTTCCAAACTGTGCTTATACCACACTTTTCTGTATGATACATACAAAGTAGTTTACAAATTTTAAAGCAATTAGAATTTCAATAGAATCTGAAATTATAAAACATCAAAGACAAATAAACCAAAAGATAACATGCAGCACTATAATAATCATAGTATCAGTAGCAAGAAGTTCTCAAGAATGTATTCTCGAAGGCTTTCATGGCTGGGATCTGATGGTTGTTGTGGGTTTTTCGGGCTCTTTGGCCATGTTATTCCTAACATTTGGCCAGTCTCTGGCCGGCATCTTCAGAGGACAGGAATGCAGCTACAGCCTTTCAGCAGAAGTTTCCCACAATCATCTATTGTTAAAATACTATCACAGGACATCATGTTTTACGGAGAAAATAAGCAAAAACAAGGCAATTTTAATCTTGCCTAGTGTTGCATGCCCCAAACTAGTACATCCAGATATATTGTACTGCAATTCCCATCCTTTCTTCTAACACATCTGGAGGGCACCATGTTGGGGAAAGCCAGCCTAATTCCTGCAACAAAAAAAGTTTGCTTTCAAACAAGGAAGCAGCTCTGCATAGCAGTGTACTAGTACGTAATTTGAACTGTCTGGAGTGACTAATGCAATCTTTATCTCAAAGCATGGGGAAATATGGAGAATTCCCACTTCTGTAAAATTCCACAGACTTGTCTTGTAAAATCAGCTTTTTATTTCCGGGGGGTGGGTGGGAGGGAATTCCCCACAGAGAATAAATAGATTTAGCCATTACAGTAACTTGGTCAGGAGTTGGAACCTATCCTAGTCTGACCTCCCCTTCTGTGTGTGTGTGTGTGTGTGTGTGTGTGTGTGTGTGTGTGTGTGTGTGTGTGTGTGTGTGTGTGTGTGTGTGTTTGTACACACAAGTTCTGTTCAGGAGTTACAGCAGCATAGGGCTAAATGGTGGAGATGCATACAAGTCCCAGCCTTCTGTGTCCCATTGCCATCCAAGACCTCAGTGAGACCTTTGCGTATTTAATTCAAAAATTCAGCTGAATTTGCGCTCATGGTACTTTTGTACTTGGAAGCTCTGTCTTATCAGGACAACTGATCACAAAGATGAACCTATGAGAAGGTCAAAGTGGAATATGTGAAGAAATGCTTTACCTCCAAGTAAGCGAAGAGGTGTATTTCCATCCCGCATAGCACATTTAATTCTCCTTGCTTTCAGGCTTAGCATCAGAGCTGTAACTAGCAATTTTGACACCTGGGGCAAATGACAGTCTTTCCCACCCAGTCTGCCCTAAGGCATGGGCACATGCTCTTTCCTCAAAATGGAGGAGGATAATGTGGTGCTCCCTTCAAAAAAGGAAATGTATGCTTTCCCAAAAAAAGAAGGGGGTGCGATGAGCAGAGCAGCAAGGTGTTGCAGTATTTTCCCAACACTTACCAATAGATTCCCCCATAGACTGTGGCAAACTATATATTTTATTGCCCTGGGGCAAAGTCCCAGTAGCGTTGCCCTATTTACAGCCCTGTTTAATGCCTGAATAGGGCTAAGTTCTAGTCTGAAAAGGGTAGGGCTACAACTGTGGTGGGAGACACATGTAAGTCATCCCCACCTAAAAGCCGGTGGGAGCAATGGGAATACAACGATGTAGACCAGCTTGAGGGCTGATCTAAATGAAACACTGGAGTTGCATTGAAGTAAAGCACCCTCATTTAATTTGTCAGACTTATTCAGACAGTCCTTTATTATGAATGAAAATCATCATCCTAAAAACAAATCTTATCTAGTCAGACCCAGAGCTCTTGCACAAACCCGTTCAAATGTTTTCCATTTTTTGCTGTTTCCTTAATACTCCAAATAAGCCTGGTGGAGAAATGATTCAAGATATTGTCAACCAGGCAAATTTCATGAAAGAATGAAATCAAGCAGAAAGAAATCAACCCTGTGTGCTGCGTTGCTACACAGTGTCACAAGATACATTTCTAGTGTTCTGCCTCCCTGTGTTTTCTCAGAAACTCTTCATCTGACTTTGTACAATGGTTGCTTTGTAAACAGCTGCATTGCTGTCTGAACGATTGTTCGTAGCATACCAAAAAGAAAAGTCGGCAAAGTACCTATCCAGTTCTACCCTATTGTTGACCAGGAATTTTTTAAAACATAAAAAAATCATTGGCTCATCTGTTGAGGCTTCATTTGCCATTACATTTCTCCTGACCTTGGAAAAGTCAGTGTTTTAGACTACAAATCCCAGAGTCCACCAGCCAGTATGACCAGTGGTCTTATAAAGTATCCTTTTGATCAGACTTGCTCATTTCTTAAAAATATGTACCATATGTTCTCAGTGAAATCTTAGGACAATTCAGAAATGCATTATCTCTCTCTTTTTTAGGACTTGTAAAAATGTTCCATGAGTTTACATTCAAACTTGACTGCCATTTTTTCTTAATACACTTCCATAATACAATTTGGATTAGGATGAGGATGATGATACTACTACTACTAATAAAAAGAATTAGAAAAACTAGCAAAGTACAGAGACCTGACAATCAAAACATCTCACCTCTGGAAGAAACACAGTTCAGTGGCCCCCATAGTCATTGGGGCATTGGGAACAATATGAAGATACTTCACGCAGTACTATAACCAGTTGCAGATCTCAGAAATCACACCATCAGAGCTACAAAAAACAGCAATATTAGGGACAGCATACATGCTGCACCGATATTTAACAGATACTTGGGTTTTTGGATAAGGTGATGTGTGAAGAATGGTTTCCAATCTGTGCCCCCCTTCCTATTTGGCCAAAACAACAACAACAACAACAACAACAACAACAACAACAACAACAACAACAACAACAACAACAACAACAACAACAACAACAACAAAACGGCTGATCTAAACCATTGATTCCCAGACTGAAGGAAAAACACCTTAAAGGGTGAAAAAATACCAAGAAGAGGTGGAAGATATTTCATTTTTTATTTTTAACTCTATATTATGAACTATTGTTCTCATCAGGGGCTGAATGATGATAGAAGAGATATGTAGAAGCAGATTTGGTGTAGCTGCTCCAAAAGTGAGGGCAAAGTATGATGGTTTATTTGGTAAGATTTAAAGATATAATACAATATACATTAATGGGGTGGTATATAAATAAATAAATAAATAAATAAATAAATAAATAAATAAATAAATAAATAAATAAATTCACTTTATATCCTTATAAATTGGAGGAAGTTTCACTGATTGCATTGCTATTACTATAAATGTTATCTATATTGTAGTTTTAATAATTTTTGAATAATGTTTTTCTGTTATTTACTCCATAATTCCATAATGGCTGGAACAATACATATTGTTATTAATGACCAAGATTTTGTGGGTTGCGTACGTTGCTGTTTTATTAACAGTCTTAAAGAGACATAATTCTAAATCTTCAGGAATTGCCTTGTCATGGCGGAATCCATCACCTCATGCAAATTCCAAGGTGTGTCCTTCTCTGTGACATTTGGAACTAATATGTAGACTACACACTCTGTACTCATGAACAAAATCTGTCACAGCTGTGTCTACCCCATTGCAATAATATTGGCCAAGATATGGCATTTTCTGCAAGAGGAGCTGTGTTATCCAGCTCTTGCACCACAATAGCAAAGCGGCAGGGGATACATTTAGAGCTGATTTATTATGGCTTGTGCTTGTGGCAAAAGCTCGTGTCGTGACAGACAGGTTAGTCTCAAAGGTGCTATGCAACTTGAATGTTATCAGAACATGACAGGCCATGTCTAAGTAGGACCAGAAACAATAAGAAGTAGATGTTATGAGGTATTTTTTTAAAAAGAAAACTTCAGCCCCAAAGAAAAGTAATGGCACAGAAAGCAAGACATAAAAAAGAATGAAAGTGAGACTATTTCTTCGTTTCCTCAAAGATGTTGAGAATCTTGTATTTTATTCATCGCAGTGGTGGGAAACAGTAAATAAGAAAAGGAACTAGAGTTGAGATTTTATTTCCGAAAGCTGTTGATGTAGCACTTTGTTTTGATGTTGGAGGTTGTTGTTCCTGCCAAGGACCTTGAGTGATACCACATCCTGTTTCTTTTCTGGCCTTTCTGATTTTTTCTTGACAGTGAATTAGGGTTGTCACCTTTTCTTGTTCGGGCTCTTTGGCAGGATTTTCAGCGAGTAATTTATTCCCATTGCTGCCCCATACATGGGAAGATAAGCCTTTACCATTTTCCAGTAGCTCATGGAGATGTTAAAATAGGTGAAATCCTCCCAGAGTTTCAAAATTTACATAGAACATCATTTTTGTCACAGAACTTGGGAAAGTTATTTTTTGGAACCTACAACCTTGAAATCCCTCAGCCAGAATAAAAAGATTATCTGAGATATGAGGCTAAGAATATACTCCAGCCTTTATATTTAAGCCTTTATATATAACCTTCCAGAAACATATCAATAAATCAAAATTTATCCTCTGATTTGTTTAATAGCTTCTGTGGCTCTAAATTATATATATAATTTAGGCTGATGAAATTAAGCAAACTGGTGGAGTGGGGGGGACAGAAGTGTGTATGTGAAAGACTCTGTGAGTGAACCCCATCTCTGTTCTCAAAACCAAACTTCTAAACTTTGTTTTTCAGTTCTATGTCCACCTTTCTGAGCTACCACTTTGCTCCTGGCTCCAGATGACAGAACCCAGGGTTCAAGTAGAACTTCCAAGCATAAAGTCTGTTCACTCTTCCCTTAGAGTAGGAGTGGAGCAGAAGGCAGATCCCTAAGTAATCTGCAGTAATTAGGAAAAGATTGCTTAGAGTGGCAGTACTATACTTTAGAGATAAAAAGGAATCCCTCAAGTATTGTCTGTGTGAGATTGTCACATCAGGAAATATTCTTATGTCCTGTACTTTGCAAATTTGCGTACTGCTTTGTCATCAGGCCTAAGCCCTCCTCAGACATGAAAGACTACCTCAGTCTGGTTAAACTTTAATAGGGTTTCCACTTGAATGATGGAAAATCTGTAATGTATTGTATAACTAAAAATGTGTAACAAAATTACAGTTTGATAATAGCAAGAACAATCCCCCCCTTGTCTCCCTGCTGTCACCCTAAATTATAGCAATCAAACAAGAAAGCTTGGAATGGAAGGTCAATTTTAATCAGTCATTCTCAACGGGAGCCATATGGCCCCCTGGGGGCACCAGCACATTTGAAGGGATCCACAGACTGGAAGCAATTCTTCACACACCACCTTATAAGGTTTGTTATGAGATTTATATAATCCTGACTTGGCCTCTATTTCTTTTATATTGTGTTTATGGTTGTGGCCAAACAAACACACACACAAAAACTGCTAGATAACTCTGTGGTTTAGGCATCTGGCTACAGAGCCATAAATTAGGAGTCTGATTTCCCACTGTGCCTCCTTGATACAGGCTGGACTCGACGATCCATAGGATTTCTCCCAGCAATACAGTTCTAAGATTACGTATAAGGTTGAGAATGACTGGCTTCAATTGTCAAGTCAGGCACATTGTTATCATTTGTATTGAATTGGGTTGTTCCTGCTCCTCAAAGGTGGTTGTTTGAGCTTCTGTGGAATGAGAAATGGGACAAAGATACAGGGCTGGTGAGCAGGTTAAGTGAGGCTCAGCAGGAAATGGAGAACCAAAGCAGTTCCTTCAGAACCCATGTAAAATGGAATCCTAAAGCCACCAGAATTCTAGTAGTTGCATTCTGCATTAACTCCATCCCTCCTGAATGTTTTATTCTTATTAAGATCTTGCTGCCTCTTTTCTCTTTTCTGTTTTATGACTGCATTGCTACACCTTTCTATTTTAATACTGTATTTGGGACTTTATTCTTCTGCCAACTGTTCCAGAAACTGTAACTGAAAGGATGGTCCGAAATAATCCTAAACTAATGAATGCACATAACTTATGAGGCAGTATCATCTTTAAGTCATTGGGATCCAAATACAATCAGTTCCTGTGGAGCTCTTGCTATTCTGTACCAAAGTTCCCAAGAGTTACCTAGCTGCACTAAAAGCAAAAGTGAAGCTCAAAATGCCTCTTCTTCCTTGACAGGTCAACACATATGTACAGACGATTGTGCAGTGAGATCAGAATTATGGTGTAATTCTTCGGTTACATTAGGAGCACTTCCTTCTTTTAACTCCTTGTGAAATCTGGGACAGAAATTGCTGAGCTCACTTTTCAGATTCACCCTCCCCTGGTTGCTCCATTATTCTGTACCTCAGGCCATGCACAGAAGTTCCTTTAGTTCATTTCTTAATGATTTGTGTGGCTGTGCAGTTTCACCTCTGAACTGAAGACAACTTTTGATATAAAGAACATCTAAATGGGATCAGAAGATTCAGGTATGCCTCCTTCTACTTAAATCCGTGTCTTCTGCAATTTAAATACTGTACAGAGATCTCTTTTGGCACTGTTCCTCAGGTTGGCTTTCTGATTCTCAGTCACCTTTTTCTTAGCTTTTCTTAGCTTTTCTTAGCTTTAGCATTACAAAATGAAATCTGTTTTTTTTTATGCCAACCTGGTGTCTTCCAGAAGTGTTGGACTCCCTACCCTGAGACATCTCCCAAAGGATAGCACCAAAGCAGATGATTTGTCTATGAAATAGTTTAGATCAGCCTTCCTCTACCTTTTGCCCCTCAAATATGTTGGGAAACAACTACCATCATCCTCAGCTAGCATACCTAGTTAAATGATGGACACTGTGGTCAAACACAGTAAGACACTGAACAAACAAGCAAACAAAAAATTATCCAGAGAAAAATAGTGGCATAGGCAGTGGGGCAAAAAGAATACATAATGAAAGTGAGATTAATGTCTTGGCTTCCTCAAAGATGCCAGGAATCTTCTTACTTTTATTAACCAAAGTACCATGAAGTAGATTTTAAAAATACATTTTAGTGTCACACATTCCTGCTGGTCAAAATCATTTTAGTAGACATTTGCCTATGAAAGGGAAAAACTGGAATTTTACAATTGCTATTGATTAACTTAAAACAGTGAATTTAAATCCATAATGTCATAGAAATCTGCCTTGCCAGATTCAGAATAAACTAACAGGGCGACTACACTGACAAATAATACAGAAAATGCTCAGGGCCTGGGATGGTCTGATCTGCATAATTTTCCATTGACTACACAACATACAAGTCAATGTGAATCAGCTGAGTGGCTGACCAGAAGCTGGCTTTCCCAGCTTCCTGCTTCAGGGTGAGGAGATAGTAAGCAAAAAGCAACTTGTGTGTATGTCAGTTACCCTCAACTGAGCACTCCTTATCTCTTAGCCATATTTTTAAAGGCTTGATGCCAGTATGTACTGATGTGCTAGGACATCTAGAAGACACACACACACAGAGAGAGAGAGAGAGAGAGAGAGAGAGAGAGAGAGAGAGAGTCCCTGCCCAAGTCATAAAGGGGCAAGAGGAGCAAAAAGATGCAGGAGAACCAGGGAGGGGGCCATGAGGGCCATGGGGGAGGTCTTTATTTGGGCTTGAGGGAAGGGGTTCTTCACTGAGGGAGCTGTTTTGGAGTCAGGAGACATGAAAGCAAGGTTGTTTCCACACCCAAAAAAGTAAATTAAATACAAAGTGTACTGATATTTTTCTTCTTCTCAGTTTTACCTGGTAGAGGCAGATTTATACCCTCCAATTATTATGTATTATTATATTAATATTTATATATTAGGTCAGAATTATATTCTGAAAATATATAATTTTTTTACCCCACTAAACTGCCTTTCTGTGCAAATGTGGCGGTGGTCACAGGTTACTTTGCTATTATAAAAGGAGGCTGAAATTTGAAAATTGTTGGGAAACACTGGCTTACAACAACCAGACAGGAGTGAAAGAGGAGGAAATGGTAGCCCTTGTTTGCAGCTTGTTATGGTAACTGATGGCCATCTCATGAGGAGAGAAGACTCCCTGGAAAAAACCATGATGTTGGGAAAGTGTGAAGGCAAGAGGAGAAGGGGATGACAGAGGATGAGATGATTGGACAGTGTCATCGAAGCTACCAACGCAAATTTGACCCAAGTCCGGGAGGCAGTGGAAGACAGGAGGGCCTGGCGTGCTCTGGTCCATGGGGTCACGAAGGGTTGGACACGACTAAATGACTAAACAACAACAATGGTAGCTGTATTATAGCTATGCCTCCTGTAAATCTAGATGGCCACAGTAAAGCTACCTCAACAAGCTGCAAACAAGTGTTCATTGCCAATTTCCTCTTCTCTCTCTGCACTTTCCTGTCTGGTTAGCTAAAGCAAATTCAGCAAGGGAAACCCAACTTTCCTGGTGCAAATTCACAGCAAATCACTTCACATTTTCCCCACTGTGTAGTGACACCCCAGATTTCCAGATGAATGAAGCAAAACCCTGAAACTTGGGGCTTTTACTATTCTGAAAACATTTTAATAACATTTATTATTCTGTATATATTTCTTTGTAAATGGTAAATCAATTTTTGTCAGTGGAGAACAATTTATTTCATTTCCATTCCAGAGGTAATCTACCATTCTCATTAATGTAAATTAACAGTTTGGACACTGTGATGGGTGGGGACTGTTGCTTATTAGGTTTAAACAGAGAATAAATTATTGCTACTTCTCTTAGAGTATTGCTATCAGATACACATTGACACTTGTACTTTTCTCTGTAACTTAAGGTCAGAAAGAATGCCTTAGCTTTATTATGGTAATCTAATTATAAATTTCTCAGGCTTGTTAGTCTCTGATTCATTACTAATTAAATGTTTCTGCAAAATGATTTTCTCACTAATTGACTGGTATTTGGACAAAGGCTGAATATTTCCATTAATAGCCATGTAAAACCAAGTCATTTTCCCTTAGTTTTTTACAAGTTAGACCTGCAACAAATTCATGTTCTGGATATTCTGAGTTGCAACCAGCCAGTGGTGCAGACTGCATGAGTCTGTTCCAGAGTTCTTTGTACAGGTCTATGAAGATCTCATTTCCATCTCCAGATCTCTGTCCATGTGTGTCCTGTTCCCAAGGTGGGCTGATCCCAAGTATTAGGTCTTGGTAGGCTAAAGTACTTAATTGTCCTTTTGTGTAACTTGTATTGTTGGCAAGAAGCTACTGTTAGGACAGAATATAGAGAGACACGATGGTTTCCTATAGGCAAAGGAGTCAGACAAAGGTGCATTTTATCCCCTTACCTGTTCAATCTGTACACTGAACATATCATACAGAAAACTGGATTAGACTGAAATGAAGGAAGAGTGAAAATTGGTGAAAGAAATATTATTTAATTTCAGATATGCAGATCACACCATCTTACTAGCAGAAAGCAACAATGACTTAGAACAGCTTTTAGGGAAAGTGAAAAAATAAAGTGCCAAAGCAGGATTGAAGTTGAACATTAAGAAGACACAAATCATGACTACAAAAGAACTACAGAACATTGGTATTGACTATGAAGAAATTGGAGTTGTTAGAGGTTGTGCATACCTTGGTTTAATCTTAATTGTTAAAGGTTTATATAACTTGGTTCAATCTTCAGTCCAAATGGAGAGTGCTGCCAAGAAATCAGGAGACTTGGAAGGGCAGCAGTGAAGGAATTAGAAAATATCATAAAGTGTAAGGATGTGTCTCTGGAGATCAAGACCAAGATCATCCACCATATTGTATTCCCAATCACTATATAAGGGTGTGAAAGCCAGACAGTAAAGAAATATGGCAGGGAAAAAACTGATTTGTTTGAAATATGATGTGGATATCCTGGACTGCCAGAAAGACGAACAAGTGGGTCCTAGAGCAAATCAAGCCTGAACTATTTCTGGAGGCCAAAAATGATGAAACTGAGACTACATTGTGCCTACATTGGGCACATCGTTAGAAGGCAAGATTCACTGGAAAAGACAATAATGCTAAGAATGGTTGAAACTAGCAGGAAAAGGAGTATACCAAATATGAGATGGACCCCCTAAAGGAAGCCAGAGGATTCAGTTTATAATGGCTGAGCAGGCCAGTTGACGACTGGACATTTTGGAGATCACTTATTCATGGGGTCACCGAGGCAACTTGATGGCACATAACAACAGGCTGAAGCATGAATAGATTAGGCAGAACCAGAGAAGGGATTTCAAAATTGAAATAAATCAGAGCCTAGCAACAGAGTCTTGCTTGACAGTTGGAGAAACAAATGAGTGCAGGAAATGCAAAAGCAAAATCCAAGAGCAATCCAGAGACAAGCGAGACCAGTCATAACAGAAAATAAACAGGGAGAATCCAAGAACTGTACTCAAGGAGTCCAAAAGTCATGCAGAGAGGAGTAAAATCAGCAGAAGGGTCAGAATATAGAGCAGACAAGTCGTAAAGCTTAAAGAAAAACCGTCCCAAAAAAACTCCCAGTCTCTGCCTAAAAGGTAACATATATCTGAGTTGCTAGAATCTTACTCAA
Organism: Pogona vitticeps; assembly: GCF_051106095.1. Lineage (NCBI taxonomy): Eukaryota > Metazoa > Chordata > Lepidosauria > Squamata > Agamidae > Pogona > Pogona vitticeps. Next base: position 241,075,960 of record NC_135783.1, read on the forward strand.
AACTCAGCTGCATTCAGTTGGTGTAGTTGGGAGAGTAACAGAGATGGAGGATTTGACCTGCTCATCTCCTTGACAGAGATCAGCATTCCTGGGGAGGTTTCTTCTCCCCAGGAGTATTTCCTTACAGCTGCACATCATATGGGGATATCTAGCCTCCAGCTACTTTGATCCTGTAGTATACCTGTGGGCTCAAAGGGAGAGCAGCCTCCCTCCCTGCCTTCCTTTGAGAAATCAGTCTCCTAGACCCTCAAGGGGCCAGTTCTGAGGATCCAGCAGTTCTTATCTGTGAGCAACTCCAGCACACACTCAACCATCATGATGCAGGAAGTGTTTGCAGAAACAAGCTCCTTTATTTGAGCAACACAACTCAGAATGAGCCAACATGGCTCAACAACAAAACTTAAATACTTTATAGGAGTCCAGGGAGTTGATTGCACTCCCATACAGTCCAAGTCAACAGAATGAGTCCACAAGAGTCCTTTACTGGGAGGAGCAGAGCCCTGCCTCCTCTACCAGTTCCAGAATCCTTCATAGGTGAGCAAGGCGCAATGTGCCCCAATAAGGATGCTGCATGCAGGCACTCAGGTGTCCCTCGAGTAGTGTTGCCTGAGCACCTTCCCCAGCTTCACCTCTATAGTCCCTACTAGCGGCAGCTGTCCCTTAGGTGCAGTATTCTTTCTTGGAGGCATGGCCAAAATCCATGTGCACCTGGCTGGGCTCACCAAAGTAACAGGGAGCAGAGTGTGTGGGGGGGAATTGGAGGAGGGCCCGTACACTGGCATCAGCTGTGCTGATCAGGAGGTCCTTGAGGCAGGGTGGCTTGCCCCTGCTGCTTCCTCCATCAACATCACTGGTTTTTGGGCCTCCTCACCTTATCTTGGCAGACCCAGGCAGCTTCCTCCAGCAGCACGAAGCACTCATCCCACTGTCCTATTTATTTATTTATTTATTTATTTATTCATTTATTTATTTATTTATTTATTGGACTTATATACCGCCCCATAGCGCTACAAGCACTCTCCGGGTGGTTTACAATTTTTTACTTATACAGGCTACACATTGCCCCCCCCCAGCAAGCTGGGTACTCATTTTACCGACCTCGGAAGGATGGAAGGCTGAGTCAACCTTGAGCCAGCTACCTGGGATTTGAACCCCAGGTCGTGAGCACAGTTTTAGCTGCAGTACAGCGTTTTAACCACTGCGCCACAAGGCTCTATGCTTGGATCCCCACATCAGATGGTCTACCAGCTGACTGTGGGATGATCTGGCAATGGCAACATCTCCTGGGCCTTGAACAAATCCCAGTTGATGGTGTTCACCCAGCAATCTTCTTTGCCTTCTCTGCTCTACTTCTGAAATCCCCAGTCCTCCATGGCTACAGGTTTGGCCTCCAAGGCATCATCCATGTCTGCGCCACCAACACCCCAGTCCCCAGGTCAACTGAGGGTCAGGAATCTCATCCTGACTCTCAGGGTGGTGGAAACCCCTCTCTTACCAATAGGGTGATTCGGGTCAGTCTCTATACTACAATGTGCCATGGGAAGGGGAGGGTCCAGGGGAGTGAGGAAGAAGCCCTCTCCTTGGAGATCTTCCAGCTTCCAGGCAACCGTGGTCTGCACCATTAACACCTTCATTCAGCAGGACATACATGAAAATACACTAGGTTTTTTTTTGGTAATCGAGATCATTATGTCTGGTTCTTAATCAGTCAGTAGTTTCAGCTGTTGTTTTTTCCAATGAGAACACATGTCTTTGTCAGGGCTCAAGAGAGTTGTGGCCTAACTGAGATTACTATTGGTGGGTGGATTCCATCACGGTTACTAAGCTTAAAAGTATGGTGAGTAGGAGAGACCAGCACCTCCTGGGCACTTCGCAGTGCATCCCTTTAGTCTATTGAACAGCTGTACTTTGTGTACATGCTGGCAACTTGACTACTGTTTGTTTCAAGGTCCCTTTGTTTAAGTAAATACATAGCTTAGGCTAATTAGCTTTGTTATTTTGCCCATTGTATTTTCTGTATTTGTAACTGGCATGGCTGGATCTTTTTCTTGGCTCAGAAATGGCAAAAGAACTTTCTAATAGCGAGCATGGAATGAGGTGTCTGACTATCAGAGATGGCATCTCTGGCCCACTCCATCCAGAGAAGCTGGCTTGAGAGACCATGCAATGTTGGGTCACTTTCATCCAGTATAGGGCAACTGGCTAGTTTAAAGGGCCCAGGACAGGTTTTTCTGCCATATGGCCATGGCCAGGGGGAATAACTGGGGCATCTTGGAGGAAGAGGAAAGCAGCTGCCACCCCTGCCTTCTAGCATGTATCATCTGAGGTAATAATTTTACTGTTCTTTGAGGTCAGGTAAGCCTGGTCCCAAAATCACTGAATAGATTTTGAGCATGGATCCACCACAAGACAGGTGCAAATCCTGTAATAGCAGGAATACTTTCCATTTTAGAGCTTGCAATTAGTACATATCCTATTAAAATGTTGCCTCACAAGAGAAGCTGGAGTCACCAGACTGGTTTTTCCAGACTGTGCATCACATTGGAAAACGTGATGTTTGCATATGAAACCAGCTTTCTGTAATTAATACAGTGTCAGTATTGGGGCAAGGCAAGAGTTTGGTGAGAACAACTTGAGCAGGAAAAGCACATAGCATGGGTAAGATTGTGACAAGGTGCTGATATTTTGTAAAGTATTTATTTAATTATAGCATTGTGTTTTTTAAAACCACTGTTCTCTCTGTGTCTGTAAAGTGTTTCTCTGATCTTATTAGTTATGCTCTGGTGAGGTTTCTTCCAGTCCGCTTAAAGCAATTATCTGGGTGCTTTGAAAGAATGCTTTTATCGTGCAATTGTCCTGCTTTGTTTGTGGAATTTCATTGAGTGGGTCAAATACTGTGTTGCAGCCTCCCTTATTTTCCCATCCTTTCCTGTGTGTCTGTGAGAACATCACAGAAAATCTGTTAAAGAAAGAATGAAAGAAAAGCTGCATGGTCTTTTGATTCACATCGGTGGGAGCTATACGTCCAGGAAGCATCCTTTATTTCTCTTCTTGCACAGAACCAGCAACCGTTAGCTGAAAAATTCTGCAGGGCAACCTGGTCCAAGGATGACCATCACTCTGTGCCTTGACTCCTCTTACCAAAATAAACTGTTCTGTGCCAGAGCTTCAGGGGATGGAAGTGTACCATGCAGGTACCATGTTTCCCTGAAAATAAGACAGGGTCTTATATTAATTTTTGCTCCAAAAATGCATTAGGACTTATTTTCAGGGGATGTTTTATTTTCCAGTTATGTCATATTCTAGCTGCTGCACAATGGTGGAGGGAGGGGTTGATCTTAACTGGGGCTTATTTTGGGGGTAGGGCTCATATTATGAGCATCCTGAAAAATCATACTAGGGCTTATTTTCAGGGAAACAGGGTGGCAGATACCATGCAAGTAGGAGCTCCTGAGTGGTCACTGTCACCTGGCAGCCCCACTGCACTTGTGCAGGAGCAGTCCCATGAAACAGCTGCAGTGCAGGCTATGGAGTCAAGGTGGGCTTGTGCTGAAATGATGGTGCAGCACAGAAAGTGGTTTGGAAAACTCATGGTTCTCAGATATTAGCTCCTATGGATATTTGTCCTGGTCAAATTACCATTCCTTCAGCTGCAGGCAAAAGCTGTGTGATGCACATATGGCATGGATATGCTGCCAAAAAAAGGTGTGCTTATTGTTGAAGTCTTTTCCTCTTCCAGTGTAGGAACACTTAGTTTGTGATGCAAGAAGACATATTCATGGAGAACAGGTTTGCCCGTGGGTTTTAATCATAGTGGGAATCAGAGCCTGGAAATGTTGCTTTTTTTTCTTCCTTTTTTTTTTTTTTTTTTTTGCTAGGTGGGAATTGTGAGGTTTTCTGTCAGCATCTGATCTGACCTTTTGGGAAACAAGTTGCTGGGCTAGATAGTCCATTGTTCCAATCCACTGTAGCCCTTTCCCTGTCTCCATCCCACGTCATATGATTGGTTGTTATTAGCATAGTTGAGAAAATTTACAATATAATCGTTGCATGTTGTAAGGTAAAAGGGTCCCTGGATTTCCAGGAAGAACTTGACATGGGTAGCCATTGGAAGGGATGATGATATATACCTTTTTGGTGGAATAGAGGGGCTAAATTTAATAATAGATATTAACAGCGGTTGTTGTTGTTGTTGTTATGTTAAAACAACAATAATGATGTATCAATTCAATCGCTAAGTTAGATTCTCTTAACAATTGTGTCTTCCTTTCATGCATTACTGCTAAGTGCCTCTCCTTTCCTTTGACTCTTCATAGGCAGTGAAATCAGACGAAAAGCTAAATATGGTGCCATTGAATCACCAGAACCAAATCATCATGAGGAGGACAGAGATCAAACCTACCTGGATGAAAAGATTGCCATTCCAGATGTTGCGGGAGTAAGTCTTCAACTAGGAGGTTAATACATGGCTCCTTTCCCTAGAGCAGGACTCTTGAGCAGGCCTTGGGATGAACAGGGAAATCCATTGTGGATCTCTAGACTAGGCCAGTTAGATAAGGTCCCTTTAACAGCTACGCAGTATGAAAGCACCTGTTGTGAGAATCTCAATATAAAAAGGGAAAAAACTGGTTTTGCTTGTAAGGTTAAGAAGAAGGGAGCTTGCTGCTGGAGGCCAAGTTCTAGGGTTTAATTTGCGGCATGTTGAGAGAGGACTGAGGAAAACCCTTGGCTGAAAAGCTCTGAAGAGCTGCTGCAGACCTGAGTAACCCATCTTCTCCAAGCTGGGGTTCTTCAGATGTTTTAAACTATACCTTACAACATTCCTGACCATTGGTCCTGCTAGATGGGGTTAAAAGAATTGATCCAAAACATCTGCAGGGCCACAGGCCAAAGAACTCCTCTAGAACAGCAGGGCCATGGTCTGACTCTGTAAACAATGGCTTTTTATATATTCGCGAAGGTTTTCATGGCTGGGATCTAATGGTTGTTGTGGGTTTTTCAGGCTCTTTGGCCATGTTCTGAACAACCTTCAGAACACGGCCAAAGAGCCCGAAAAACCCACAACAACCAATGGCTTTTTATGTTGAAATAAAGTACTGTAGTGTCATAGTTAGAGACCTGGACTGGGACTTGGGAGAATGTAATAATCACAGAGCCATTATATTTATATTTTATATTTTATATTTAGTGGATGACTTTGGGCAATCACTTTCTCTGTGTGACCTACCTAACAGGGATGTTGTGAGGACAAAGTCAGGAGGAGAAAAACCCTGGAGCAATGGCAAAATATGAACATGTTATAAATAATAAAATAACATAAATTGAAATGAAAATACAGCTATATCTGCTCCAGTTATATCATCATCATAGAATTGCAGACCTGAGAGGGACATGATGGATCATCCAGTGCAACCCCTGTCAGGGAGGCACAGCGGGGAATTGACCTAATTTTGTTACTTGAATTTTTCATTCTATGTTACATAGACCTCTGTGAACAGTATAATCTTATTCTCTGGAGTCCCACATCATTCCTTATGGAAAGTTTCATGATTGATTGATTGATTTCCCACCTTTCCACAGCAAAGTTTCACTCAAGAATCTTGCAGTCTTTATAAAGGAAAATAAAATAAAATAAAATGTAGCCATAAAAATCATTTAAATCAGATACATACACAGTTAAATGTGCAACAGAACAGACCAAACTGCTTGTGTAACAGTGGACACTGGGCATCTGTTTCCCTAATGAAAGGAGGAGGCAGTAGCACAGATGAGGCTTAAAGTTTCTTTCAACCGGTAAAAACACATGCACCGGGCATATATATAGAATGCCAGGGAGGAAATGAGGAAGCGCACTCGCTCGTGGTGCAGTCATAAAGTGTTTTATACTTTCTCTTTATGCAAAGAATATATCTTATGTGTACTAATTAGCAAGCAGTATTCAAACAACAACCTGATTAGGATAGGAACTTATACCATATAGTCTTTTCAGGCCCTCAGACAAAGAAACAGCTGCATTGCAACTATATATGTACTTGCTGTAGCTAAGCAGATGTATCTGGGGAAATTCCATGAAGCGACGGTCCAGCCAGTCTAAACAGGTGCAACCCTAGTGTATCAGGCCGGTATCAGGCACAGTAACAGAAGCATTTGGGGTGTTTTTAAAAAGCTCTTTTCCAGCATTTCCAGCAAAACCCCATAAGCAAGTTTGAACAGACATGTATCTATACCCTTCTAAGAAGCTGGTGTAATGGAAACCAACCACAATACTGAAGGGCGTGTGTTCCATTTGGGGGCCACCCAGTAGAAAGGAACTTCCCCAGTGGCTGTTATGCCATCTGCTCACCTGCTAGAGTTCTTAAGAAGGACATTCCTGGGGTTCTTAACCTGGGGAGAGATTGATCCTTTCTGCCTGCCTGCAACCAGGCTGCTCGCTTTCCATTGAGTGAGAACAAGATAAAGTGCTGCTGGAAAGGAATGAGTGGTACCAATAGGGTGTTCTATTATTGCTCAAGGACTCTAAAGGGGAAGGGACAAGGGGTTATGCCCTGGAGTGACACTTCCTTTCCCACTGTGACAAAGTAACTGTGCAAGAAGTATCTAGAGCCCACCGGAATGCAGTACTGGCATGTACTTTCTGTGGAGTACTGTACAAAGGAAGTCAGAACAACAGTGATTTTATGAGCTAAGTGTGGCATTTTCTCTCACCAGTACGGTTTCAGTTTTAGGAAGCTCTGGGCTTTCACTGGTCCTGGCTTCCTCATGAGCATTGCCTACCTGGACCCAGGAAACATTGAGTCAGACCTACAGTGTGGAGCAATCGCTGGCTTTCAGGTGAGTACATAAGGGAGAGCAGGTTACGGCTGTAAGGCAGGCTTGCACAACATACAAATGACCCGTAGGTGAACATCCATCCCCTCTCTGTCTGCTGGGGTCCAGAAGCAATTCCGAACACCACTGCTAACACAGGGCCAGCACAAGACACTTTACTACCAGAGGCAAAGGACAAGATGGTGCCTCCTTCCTTCTGCAAACAGCAACTGACTGGGCTGGAGGGATGAGCCTTATTTCAGCATGGATTATGTTAGAAGATCCTCCAGTATGTGCCCTGTCTGATTAGTGAAAATGGGCCAGATCAGGGGTATTTGGGCAATCCTCAGATGGAGCAAGTAGCCACTGACTGCCCATATGGTGGAGGACCCTCGCCCATGGATCCTTCATATTCAACACTGGCACTGTGCCTCAAAACCCTGCTCATGGCCTGCATGCAATTCCAGCTGATTCTGGCAGCCAGCTCAAGGTTAAATCAGCCTTTCATCCTGAAGTCAGTACCCAGCGGGGGGTGAGGGAATGTGTAGCCTGTATAATTGAATTGTAGAACACCCAGAGAGAGCTTTAATTGTTATGGGATGGTATAGACTCAATACACTTTAATTTTAAAAAGACATATGGCAATTCGAAAGGAGAAAGGGGGAGCAGAAAGTAATATCTAGGAGGACTCAGCTGGCACCAAAAGTAAAGGAGAATGATAGCTGAACCCTCCCCTATAAACCTCAAGACCTCTCCAGAACACTCCAACCACTGAGTCACCAAGTCTCCTTGCAGTGCTGGGGCCAGCTATTTTGCACAACTGCAGAGTGAACTGCATGATAAATTGCTAATTAGGACTTGCATTCTAGAACCTTCCTTCCCACCCACCCCCACTTTCTTATCCAACTTAGTTTGCTTTCCTTTATGCTACTCAGATTGAGCGTGTGTATGTTACTGTGCATAAAGGCCTGCATTCTTTTTGCATGGCCTTTTAGTGGCCAGATCAGAATTAGTACTCCAGAGTCTGTCTTTCTCTCCTGCTCCCTGTTTTTCTTCTTCTTTTCACTTGTTGATGTGACAGCGCAAATGCCACTGTCTGCTTTGTGCTATTGTTAAAAAGGTTCCTGTGTGCAGAAGTAAAATCCTCCTACATGTCTCCCATTTAACATTTAAGGCCTACCACTTCCCTGAAACAGATGGCACAGTGTAGGTGTACAACCATCACCACCCAAATCACAGCCATTTGCATTTGGAAATGGGGCCTTTCCCAAAGACTTAAAAATGTGCAATTCTCACCATGGACAAGAATTGGGTCAGGGTACTACCAAGAGGGCAGAGGTGGTATCAGTCTGCGCACCCTTTTCCAGGCATCAACCAGGTTGGAGGGGAGGGCGGTGAACATTCCTGTCAAAGAGCAAGCAGCTGAGTCACATGCAGCCCTGTCTGCTTTTTGCTCTTCAGCCTGTACTGGCTGAGGTGAGTGGTTCACTCTGCCTCATGTGAGGGCTTGCCCTCATTGTTTACAGCCTTGCTTTGTAAGGACATTAAAGAATCACCAGAGCCCATAACAAATCAGGGTGAAGGTGGGAGATTCCCCTCATTGCTGCTGTCCACGTTGCACTTTCCTCTCCTTTTAGTTCGGAGAAGTTTGGCCCCATTCTTTCTATCCAGCCTGTGCAGATGGCTAGCCATGCTGTGTAGTCCCTCCTCCCTGTGACTCCCTCAATTTATGTCAAGGCTAAAGCTGTGGAGATGTTTTTGGTTTGCTGCTGCATTGTTACAGAAAGACAACATGGTCATGTGTCCTTGTTCCCCACACAGCTGCTCTGGGTCCTGCTCTGGGCCACAGTCCTGGGTCTGCTCTGCCAAAGACTGGCCATCCGGCTTGGAGTAGTTACAGGCAAGGACTTGGGAGAAATATGTCATTACTATTACCCCAAGGTAAGTACAATGAAGGTGGGAACTGTATGATTAGGCAGTCAATAACCAACTCTGGCTAATGCTTTTTTATGACTGGGGGAAACTCTCAGACATTGAAGGGCTGAGTTCCAGTAGTGAATCAACTGGCCTTTGAATCAACTGAACTTATGAGAAGCTGACTCACCAAATCCCCACTGAATTAATGAGCCTACTCGAGTTGCAATTTACTATTGGATTTCAGTCAACATCTTCTTATAGATACAGTATAAGTAAATGTCTTCTGCACCAGGTCAGCTGTGGCCCTGAAATATTTTACTGCACCCAATCTCCCATGCAAAGACCGACTAAGCTGGCAATCAACATTTTCAGTGAGATATCATCTTCAGTCTAGCACATCTGAGGCGGCAGGCTCATCTTGCTGGGCCAGGACAGGTTGTGTGGAATATACACAGCTCTGTCTATTAACAGAAGAGAGCTGGGAAATTCGGGAGAAGCCTCCAGGAAGCTGTCTCTGGTGCCTGAGATGATTGTCTCACAGTACCTCATGATATGCTGTGACTCACATTCATTTGGTCAGAGGATGACTGAATGCAAGATTGATTGTGAGGAAAACCTCCCTGTGGGTGGTTTTTGTGAATTCAGTATCTACATTGGACTCAGCAACAGTTAGAATTTGGAATCGGGTACTCAGATGTTCCCTATCCCAGTTTACCTCAGCTGCTACTATTCAACAGCATGCAAGTTGCATCATAACTGAATGCAACCTTTCCTAGCAGGATGCTTTCGAAGTGTTTCCCTCACTCATACTGATGGGGGTGGATGGAAGCTGAAGGGCACTAGTCTGGGAAAGGCTACTTTAATATGATTGAGAAATGGGTCTCAGGATGGTGGTTCTGTTTCCAAGTTTGCAAAGAACCTCTGGGTAAAGGCTGTCCATGCAGTTTTTTCTCTGAATGGACCCATCTCCCTCCCTGACTGATGCCATGGATTATTGGTCTGCTTTTCTCCTTCAAAGAAAGAGATGCAGCTAATGCTTCTGCATGCTTCTCTTGGGTCTCCTGAAAAAGACTTCCGGAACAAAAAGGTAGCAGAAAGATAGTTTATTGCAAAAATGAGACTATATGTGGTTGCTATTTTTTATGTTATGTTTTGTTAATTGATATTTTGGATTTATGTTACTATAATTGTATATATGTTGCTGTTAGCCGCTCAGAGTGGTATAGATTTATCAGATGGGCGGGATATAAATCAAATCAAATCAAATCAAATCAAATCAATCAATCAATCAATAAACAAATAAATAAACAAACAAACAAACAAACAAACAAACAAATAAATAAATAAATAAATAAATAAATAAATAAATAAATAAATAAATAAATAAATAAATAAATAAATAAATTGCTATTTTTTTTCCTAATCTGGCTCTGAGATTGAAACTCTTATTGTTATTGAAACAGCAGTCTGTGTTGTTTTATATTTAAAACAGCCTTCCTTAAAAGAACACAACTAATCCATATTTCATCTGGTAGAGCAGATAAATAATTTGGATCCAACACCACAAGCAGAATTTGGCAGACACTATCTCAGCTGCAGAATCCATCAGCAGAGCTAGTAGTTTACATGTTCAGTCTGGTGGTGAGATATTGAGTCACTGTTTGTTTGTCACTGTTAATTTGTCACTGTTAATTGCTGAATTGTTATTATTACAGGGGAGGGAATGTGCATGGAGAGGTTTCCTTTCTCTGTATCTGATATTGGCTTAAGTCCAGAGGCTCAGACATGAGCTAGCATGGGGAAAGGTGAATCAGAGCAGCCACTATCGCTGTATTTGATCTGGTTCTTACAAAATGGCCTCTGTTCCATTGACTGCAGGTCCCACGTGTGCTGCTCTGGATCATGATAGAAATTGCCATCATTGGCTCCGACATGCAGGAAGTGATTGGGACAGCGATTGCCTTCAATCTTCTGTCAGCTGGACAGTAAGATGCCCATTTTTTTCTTAGCTACATGTGACAGGGATTAAAAGAACAGGCAGGTCTCACAGACATTGTTGACTAATGAAACCCACATTGCACTGGCGCGAACAACCAAATCCACTTAAATTCTTCTAATAGAATGATCTTTGTACAGATTGGGGTCACAATGGTTAATACCATTTTTGCCACTTTTCTTTTTGATGAGGCGGCGGAGGAGGACCGCCTATAATTTCTAGGTCCTTTGTAGTGAACAGCCTCCTTGCAGTCTGATCTGGATAAGAAATGAATACAGCTGAGGAGTACTTCGTACATATATCTTCCTTGACTTCACTGTGTTCTGTGCTACTACCAGTGAGGGAAAGTGCACTAACAACTCCTGTCTTTGAATCCTGGCATCTTCAAATGGGGCCAACAACGACTACTGTCAGAGACCCCAGAGATCCACCGACAATCCATGTGGGCAGCATTGAATTAGACGGACTGGTGGACTGGCTCAGAGGAAGTTGGCTTCCATTCCTCCACTACATTAAAGGCACCATAGCAACCCTGATAGTTTTCTCCAGTCCTGGAGGTCTCTTTTTCATCTTCTGACAGGACTTCGTCTTTTTAATCGTAATGCACCGATTACATTTCTGCCTGTCATACAATTATCAACAGTTACAGAAGCTCTCAGAGGAGGAGAGGAGGAGGGTTGGTTTGTTAAGATAGTAACTTCTATGACTTTTGTTTGCAGTATCCCATTGTGGGGTGGAGTCTTGATCACAATTGTGGACACTTTTTTCTTCCTCTTCTTAGACAAATACGGTATGTATGCAGTAAGGAGCTAGTCAGCTGTACAGAGGGGCAGCTTTTGCTCTGAAGCAGGGTTCACATCGCACTCCGATTCTGAAAAGTTACCTCCTCCTGTCTAGCCTTTGGGTGGCTTATGGATGGATGCAACTAATTTTAGACAAGGAGGCATGTAAAAGTCCTGGTGGTAAAAGGTGGCAATTTCTTAGGGACAGGAGTGCCCCCGTGGTGTAGTGAAGCCAGGGTGTGCAACATCAGAGCCTCTGGACTTTCTGAGTAGAGAGATTACGAGGACATCTCCCTCCCCACAAGCTTTTCTGTTCCCTCTGAGCACAGCTGTAAACCCCACAGTAGCTGGGAGAGAGGTGGATTCTCCAATGAACAGTATATTGTTGGAAGCTGTCCCTCTTGTAATGCAAAGTATTTGTGGTTGCTTTGATTTTGAATGGGCAATCTGGAACCATCATCTTTACAAAAGACCTACTCCTCATTTGTTGATGTGGACTGATCTGTTGCCTATGATTTTGGACTCTCCTTATAGAGTGTGGGGAGATGGTGATGATGAGAATCTATAGTTTTAAATTTACCACTTCCACCACTGGTGGTGTCCACATGCCTTGCACATTAAGAAATATCTGAGATAAATGTTGATAATATTTGAAGCAGCCTTGAATCCTAGTGTCTCCTTGCAGTTGAGTTTCTTTCTCTTTGGTCCTTCCCTCATAGGTCTCAGGAAGCTGGAGGCTTTCTTTGGTCTCCTCATTACTATCATGGCAGTGACATTTGGCTATGAGGTAAATTCACACATGCGCTTGTCAAACATGGTACCTTTCCCCATCCTATCTTGAATCTGATCCTTTGGGAGTAAGCAACGGATCATGAGAAGAACCCTGCTAGTTAACTCAAGGATGCTATAATTCACAGGATGCTACTTCGAGCATCCTGTGTTAATGGAAGCTCATGAGCACAAGAAGTGTCTAAAATGCAGAAGTATTTTCTGGTACTGCTTCTGAATAAGAGTTTCCCTTTTGCTATCAGGGCTGATAGCAAATGACATACCACGACTGCATGGATTTATCCAGTCTTTAAAAAAACCCATCTGTGCTGTCACCACATCTGATAACAGTGAAATCTATAAGTTAATTGTTCATCCAAATGAAAAGTGGTGAAGCTCTTTTTATGCAGCTCCATCTCTCGTAGTATCGGACCCTGAGTTTACCCACTGAAGTTGAGTGACAGGACAAACAGGGCAAATAAAAGGGACTACTCATTCACTGAGGACATAGCTGAAGTGTGGCAGTTGCTTCCACAGGAAGTAGTGATGGCCACCAATTTGAATGGTTTTGAAACAGGTTTATGTAAATGTCTGTAAATGGAACTGTCATGATGGCTGTCTATTCCCATCCAGTTTTAGGTGTGCGTAAGGAAAGAGTGAACAGGAAAGCGTTGTTGCAATCATGTCCTGCTCATGACACAGGCCTGTGATTGGTCACTCTGGAAACTGAATGCTGGACCAGTGAGCCTTCGGTTTGCTGTGTGTTCTCCTATGCCAACCCCTTCCATGGTGGAGGCTCCTTCCTCTTTCTTCAGTGGTTGCCATTTTGAAGACACACACATTACAGTGATGGGGCGGGGAACTCTAAGTAGATTGCTAAGGGAAAGGGTATGCGTTCTCACCTTTCTCTGCATTGAGTTACCTTTCATCCTTCTTCCCTCTGCAGTATGTGGTAGTACGTCCTGACCAGAAACAGGTGCTGAAGGGGATGTTTCTCCCCTATTGTAAGGGCTGTGGAAATGAGGAACTTCTTCAGGCAGTGGGTATTGTCGGAGCCATCATCATGCCCCATAACATCTATTTGCACTCCTCCCTCGTCAAGGTCAGTATGACTCAGATCCACTCCCCCCTTTTCCCAGACAGTGGGTAAGACAGCACCATCTGTGTCGTCAGATCTGTCTTCAGATTAATTCATAGTGGGAGTGACTGAACATCTCTGTTAGTTACAGACAGCACAAGACAATATACACAGTTCTTCCCTCCTTTGTGTCTTCACAGCAGCCTTGTAAGGCAGGTCAGGTGGAAAGTCACCCACTGAATTTCAGTTGGGAGAGGGGATGGAAGCTGGCATCCCAAGTCTCTGTCCAAAACAAGTGACTACACCACACTGGCTCTCCTAGATTGTACAGCTGAGATGCGGAAGAGGACGACATAGAAGGAAAAGAGAAAGAAGGAGTAAATCATTCCTAATTATCAGGCTGAAATAGTCAAAAGGACGTAGGTCTGGTAATACTGTACAGCCCTAGGACCAATTGATGTAGAATTTATTAGTGTCATGGTCAGACTCACTTTTTCCAGTGGCAAAGGTTTTTCCAACTCTGGCTTACCAAGCATCGACCACTGGCATATTTCTCACCCACAGTCCCCAGTATGTCTTCCGTTCAAGTTCCACAACAGTTTCAGAAACAATGCATATTCCAAGCAGTCAGAGCCTGATTAGAGTAGCACAAGAGGCACATGACATTATGTCCCAACATTCATAACTAAATAGCTATATATATATATATAAATATATAAAAGGAAAAACAAAACAGGAAACCCAAATGTCAAAATATTGTGTCACTTTCTTGGTTTTTTTTCTCTTAGTGTTTTTTTTTAAAAAAAAACTTGTTGAATTTCTTCTCTCCCATTTTTGCCCTGTAATTTTCCAAACATGTTGAAATAGACTAGCATGGCTACCTCTTTGGAAACAACTAAATACGGGTGGAGTTTTGTGGGCTCTGAATTTGATTGCTGTGGCAATACAGCAAAATGGATCTTTAAAAGTTTCTCGGTGGATCATTTGACTGCTCAAAATCCCCTCTGCTCCACAAGTTGTTTTTTCCCTACAGAGAAAAATGTATGTGAACCCAGTGTTTTATTTTATTTTCCTTTGTGAGTAATTGAAATGCTCCCTTTTAAAACTGGCTGTAATGTTCACAATGGCTTAAGTTGGTTAAGAAAACAGCGTGCTAATATAAGAATTCATTGTGTGAACATGAAACTCAACAGGGTTTTTAACTCATGTTTTTTGGCTATGTGACCAGGCCCTTACATTGGTATATTTAAAAACACCAGTCTCCCATATAATTTGACCTTTGAAGTGGAGATAAAAGAGCTTGAAAATTGTGCTTTTTGAATGCAGTACATAAGTTGTACCACAAGTGCTTCTGGAGAATGAACACAAGCTTACAAATGCAGGGGCAGTGAAAAGTGTGCCCAAAATTGCATGTATTGGGGAAGAATGCATAAAAACTGTATGTAGAAGGAAAGGGACATAACCCAAATATGCATTAACTCCCACTGGAAAAAGGGAAAAAATCTTGTAGCTTGGTATGGAATTCCAAAATGATGAGAATGCTCATGCAATTCTGAGAAATGCAACAAAAATTGCCCTGACAGATTTTCGCTTCAGTAGTGATTTCACTTTGAAGGGAAGGTTCCCCATCTCTCCTTAGGAACTTAACTTCCAACCTCAGTTTCCACAAAAGTAACTTCAGACAAAGCTCCCCATGTGGCCTCAGTGACAGCCTCCAGTGTAATATTCTACAGCTCAGGCAACTTTGGGAGGGTAGGGAGTTCTGTTGTTAATGCACAGAGTGATGAAACATCATGTCTTTCCCCACAGACTCGAGAGGTTGATCGCACCAACAAGAAAGCAGTGAAAGAGGCCAACATGTACTTCCTGGTTGAGTCCACCATTGCACTCTTTGTCTCCTTCCTCATCAACCTCTTTGTCATGGCAGTGTTTGGACAAGCCTTTTATCATAAAAAGAACATGGATGTGGTGAGTGCTGACCGATTTCCCCACAGTCTTCTCACATGAGACCCGTTGGGTCATAAGAACCAGTGGTTCCTCCTTTAGCACATCATGTGCTGGTCTTTTGCCTTTCGCCTATTCCCCCTTCCTTTCCAGGGAAGGAAGGGACCATGACTTGGAAGAAAGAAAGGACCAATCCCCTGTAGTCAAGCTGGGGTTGGTCAACTCCTTTGCTCATCCTCACCCATCACACAGTCTTATCTTTCATTCCAGGCAGCAGAGGGCCTCAGGGCTGCCCCACAACAAAGGTGAAATGCCTTCTTCTGCATAATTATTAAAGGTCAAAGAGCCTTTGTGAAGGTGAGGGAAGACTCCCACATGAGCCTAGAATGGCCTGGTGTCCTGGCTAGCCTCATTAATGGGTGTCTGTGGGTGAAACATGGTGAAATGTAGGCCATGTATAAAGGAGGCAAGTGTCTTTTTAAAACATTAACTCTTCGTAGCGTATTGTTTAAATACACTCCCTCTTTTGAACATTTAATTTTGTAACTCTAGCTGTGGACCAGCTGATATTTTACTAACTGTGTGGACAGCTAAGAGAGCTAAGATTCACCATATGTGAGTCTCTTGCCCTCTGCTCTTGAGTTGGCCTCTTTCTAGACAATTTTGGGTGATTGGGGACAGAGTTCAGCTGTGTGAAGGGCATCTAGATGCACCCTTAGACATCACACCCAAACCTGTCTTTCTGAGGGGCAGCAAGAAGGTTACATGGGAACATTTTTCACCCCAAGGTTTGAGTCAGTGAAAGTTCCCCTCAGTTATTTTTCAGTAGTTCTGGTATATATTATGTTGTTTATCTGCTTATGTCTTCCAGTATGAAGTCTGTGCCAACCAAAGCACTTTCTCCAACCAAACTGTTTTTCCTTACAACAATGAGACAGTTTCTGTGGACATTTACCAAGGGGTAGGTTTCGAACAAAATCATGTCCACTCCCCTTGCTTCACTGCTGTTTGTGCAAAATATGTTGAGCTATATAGGATTCCCATGTGAGCTTTGTGTTTCTCCTGTTTGGGCTGTAGAATTATCTTATGTTGTTAGAGGAGATGATGTATTAACTAAAGGCTGGCTGTAGGACCTTTGTAGGCCATGCCTTCCTTGTTATTCTAACCAATCTCTTTTCAAACAAAGGAAATTTCTCTTGCATTTCTACAGTATTGTGGAATCTGTGTATCTCATTGCTTGACCATTTTGTAAAGTTATTTAGTTTTAACCAGAGGGAAAACTAGATGAAATAACAGGTTTCCATGGGTAGACAGAGCTTATGATAGAACCTTTCTTTCTACCTCTAAATGCCTGGTTGACCTTCTCCTCATTGGTCTTCTAGTTTTCTACAAGACATTAGGTTAATTTAAGTTCCTCTCTGACCCACTTGTGCTGTGAATTTTATTTTCATTGGTTCTGTTTTTTTTGTCGTCTGCCTTGTTGTATCACTATTTGTTTATATTTTTTCCTAATTGTGACTATGAGATCCTTTGAGGGCCCTGTGAGGGTGGGGGTCAAAGATTGTAATATACATAAATAGTTGCACAGATATTTTCCTTATTTTCTTGCAAGACTACAAAAGGCCAAGGAGGAATATGTTACCTGAGCCAATGGTGAGCAGTCTGTGTGAGCAGCATCAGCACTACCTATAACCATGTGTTCCTGTCTTTTCCTGTTCAGGGAATCATCCTGGGGTGCTACTTTGGGCCCATTGCACTGTACATTTGGGCTATTGGAATCCTTGCAGCAGGCCAGAGTTCAACCATGACAGGAACATATGCAGGGCAGTTTGTTATGGAGGTAAGATTTTGATGTTAAGATCTATTCAGATCAGGATAGGGAACTCAGAGCCTTTCAGATGTTTGGGGATACTGTCCCCATAATTAAGAACAACTTTGGTTGGCTTGACAGGAGGTGTGGATCAAAACATCTGGAGAATCCCAGAATGCCTGCCCCTGGCCTTGACCTACATAAACTTGAGTGTGAAGCTGCCTATAGTATGATTTTTGTGTGTCTTAGCCTGCGTTTTGAGAACCAGTGTGGTGTGGTGGATAGAGTATTGTGCTAGGATGTAGGAGACTTAGGTTTTAATCCTCACTTGTGAAAACTCACTGGGGGTTGTAGTAATGTCAAACCATTCCTTAAATATCTCACTTACCTTGAAAGCCCTATTCTAATTTGATATCAAACAACAGCTTGCACTTGCAATTATTTAGCTGAGTCCTTACATGTCAGGTAGAGAAAACAGGGTCTTTCCATGACAGGACATCAGTTGTTCAGATTACAGAAGCATACATGATAAAATACAAACAAAGCCAGTATCTCATGAGGTGATACAAGCGCGGACACCTTGCTTGGGCAAGTTAGGGCCAAAATAGCAAGAACAAAAATGCCTTGGGATTCCATCGCTTGACATTTTAATCATGTAACATCAAATCTGCCATAGGCCCCCCCCATGAGATTTGGGAATTGGGGCCAGGATGGGTGGGATTTAAGTCTTTCCTCCAACCAAGGCCAATTCTTTAAATAACAAACAAATGAAACCAGAAAGTCTTATGGTTATGTTTCCTAGTGTACAGATCTGGAAAAGGCACTTCTTTGAAATACAGTGGACAGAATCCCCTACCTGCCATAGCCAAGGAAAAGGTGTAGCCTCTGAAAGACCTTGGGAGTTGTAATCCAAATAAATAAGTTTTCAGACCTCTCAGTCTCTTCCTCACTGAACATTTCCTTTCCCCTCTCCTTATCGTAAAATCCTCTGTGTCTCTTTGTGTAACCAACATTTCTAATGGCATCATATTAACTTTGTACTACATTTTAGTTAAATGCTGTCACAGTCATATGTTATGTAAAGTAAGTGATCCATACTAGTACAGTAAATGTCTTTATCAGTGTTTATGTGAAAAGAGGAACCTCGTGTATAAGAATGGATCAGAAGTTCCTCTACTAATTTCAGTCCCCGTTTACTACAACCCACAGTCCCGTTTCCCATGGGCGTCTCCTCACAAAGTGTTGCACAGCTGCGCAGTCCTTTAAGTTCAAGCTATTCTTAGCATGTTAGTTTCAATTAAGGGTACTGACTGTGCTGCTCAGAGCAGCTGGTCAGGAGAAAAAGCCTAGAAGATATTTAGCCATAGACTTTGCTAGGTTGGGAGAACCCTCAGCGGCTACTCAAGTCTGATGCTAACCTAGATCCTGGGACTTACGTTGACCCTTACATTCTATGTATGTAGCCCCAAATAATGCTCACTTTTCTATAATGGGGGGGAGGTACCTGGACTCAAAATCTGACATTATTTCTGTTGAATTTCAGTGACTGAAATCCTCTTGTTTAGCTACGCAAAAGGCATAACTTTTGGAGGTGAATTGCCTCATGTTAAGAAATCCCCATGGACATTATCTGTTGTATGCTGAGTTGTGTGACTCAGTGTGCCACAGATAACATCTGTGGACCATTCTGGACTTTCTGGAGTTACACTATTCGCAATACTTCAGCATAATGAAGCAAGAGGATTTGGGCCAATGTGTCATTATTATCAACCCAGTGTTCCAGATTGTCTAAAACCTTTTGAATCTTGATCCTTTATTCCATGGGTGTGGCTATCCATTCCAGCTTGGTGCCATCTCCAGATTTCAGTAGCAACCCCCCCCCCCAGCCCTCTTAGCCAGGTCATTTATAATGGTGTTAACTGGCAGGTTGTGGTACTCGCACTGCAGGTCTCCCTCTAGGAGGATGCTGAGACATCAAGGGGCTCTCATTGAAAATCATTGCTCAACCGGCAGTGGACCCACAGTTCCCAAAGTGGCCGCCTTCACCACCCTACAGCCACATTATGTGTGTTCTGCTTGCCTTTGTATACATGCAACATTAGGTGACATGATTTTTTCTGGATTTGACAACGTGCTTTGGCAGATGAATTCTGAGCACTGCCAATTGCTCAGAGGCCCCAGTTGACACTGACAAGCCATCTTTTAAAAACTCTTCAGGTGTGCATGGGGAACGGGAGGTCTTCTTCCAGATGTTGCTAGGCGGCATCTTCCAACCTCTGTTACCACCAGCTGTGCTAGCCAGGGCCAACAGGAGCTGCAGTCCAGCAACATGTAGAGAGTCACAAGGTGTAGCAGGATTTATGTAGAAACTGTTAATTTGTTAGCCTGCAAGAGAACGTAAATCCAGCCAAGCAAAGCTGGAGGCCTTTTTTTGCCTTTTTAAAAAAACCACCAACCTGGTAAATCCCTTTGCTCTTTGGGTTGTATAATTCGAGGCATTCAAATTATTGTAATGCTGCCATCTGGTGGCTAACGGCCCTAACTACAAGTCCATGGTGAAGATCACCCTGCCCAGGCACCCATCCGTCTAATCCAGTGCTCCACATCTACAGAGTGAAACGATCTGGAATCAGCCAAGAAAACTGAGTGTGAACTTCCTCAGTGATCCTTTAAAAGCATATTAGCAGCCCATAAGCAGGACATTGTTCCCTAGCAACAGAATTGAGTGGCACGCTCCCTTTGCACATGAGAAGTCCGTATAATCCTAATCACATCAAATGCTATGAACATCTTTTGTGGGTAAAACCTTTATAAATGGCCTTCTTCTTGGAATCATTCTTATTCCTGCTCAGACTGGTGGTTTTGTCTCCCATTCAACACTTACAAGTCTTCCATTCTCTTTACCAATGATTCTATGGGCTCCAGGATAGCCTTCTCCAACCCAGTACACTTCAAATGTATTGGATCCCAACCTGTTTACCCACAGACAAGATTCCTGGTAGATAATGGGCCTCATGGTCCTGTGATTTACCGCGAAACATCTTGTGGACATATCCTGGGTGACCACTTTTTATAGGGTGTAAGAATCCTTCACCCTATATGTATGTGGAATGCTTTTGCTCAAATGGAAGGGATCTTCCCAACTAGGGAGGGAGAAGGTGGATGGACTGTATGCTGTTGATCAGCATCAACATTTACATCAACATTTTTAGCCAATTGGTCTTCAACTCATGGCTCAAGACCCAGCTCTACAGCCTGTGCTGGTTTTGCACCTCCAAATGTGGTGTACTCCAGTCTAGTATATATCACCTCCCAGCCATGGGAGTTGTAATCCAACACATCTGGAGAATAGCAGGTTGGGGAAAAGTTGCATTACTGAATGGCAGCCTTATACAAAATAGGTTGTAGCGAGAACTGCATCTCCCCCGAAGAGTGAAAATGCAGAAGCAACTAATGTGAAAAGTAAGTTTGCACTTACATTTCATGGAAAGGTTGGTGACTGTTATTCTAGCATACCTCCCTTTGGCCCTGTGACCATGAACCAGCTGTGTCCAGAATGATTCTCTGATTATTAGGAGGCAAAGGGGTCTTAATGGCACTTTAAAAGATAATAAATTTATCCCTACGTGGTTATAAGCTTCTTCCTTGGGATCTCATTTTGATTCCCAAACGATGAGCTTTCTTGCTCTTCCAAGGCAGTCCCTCTGCTTGTCATACAAGTAACTCTTCTCCTCTTTGTTGACATGTATCACTTGGCAACAGTCTCTTTAAGGTCACTGATGGGCATTCCCCCTCATTCCCCTTCCTTCTATGGTCCCTTAATGCAACATGAGGGTGAAAGGGTAACAAGATGAATATAAAAAGGGAGAGTGGGTGCTTTGGTAAATATGGCAGCTCTTGTTTGGAGGCATGACTTCGGTAAAGTGGCCATCTGATTTCTTCTCTTCCTCCCTCAGGGCTTCTTGAAGCTCCGCTGGTCCCGCTTTGCTCGGGTGGTCTTCACTCGTTGCTTTGCTATCCTCCCGACTGTCTTCATTGCAGCTTTCAAGAATGTGCAAGCTCTGACAGGCCTCAATGACGTCCTCAATGTGCTGCAGAGTATCCTGGTGAGGCTCCTTCCTTCAGACGCACTCCTCAATATGTGCAAGGTGCCCCTCCACCTAGGAAAAAATGACTTGCTTGAGCAGGACCTGCCCAGGACATAAAGCAAAGGAGCAAACCATGTCCCCTTGCTCAGATAAAGATGAGTAACCAGTGCCCGCAAATCATGTTGGCACAGAAGCCAGCCTCTTTCAAGCATTTATTCCTGTCTCTAGCAATAAGAACAAAATAATAGCCGTTTACATAGCTAGCCATATTATTCTATCACAGCAAAATAACAGTTACGTGGCACCTTTTACATTAAGAGATTTATTGTGGAGCAAGTTTGTTTATAATTTATTGGGCCACCAAAATACCAAGAGAGGAGGGAAGTGAGCTTCCGTGTCCAGAACTCTTCATCAGGCTGCCCCTACCTTTCTCCTCCTCCTCCTCCTCCTCCTCCTCCTTTTTCCTTTAAACCTACTGATGGTCCAATAAACATATTGTCCAACTCTGCTTGGGGCTGCTGAATGATGGCTGAGATAACACTATTGAAGTAGCCCACTTCTGGGCAAAAACACTCTAATTATCTTAACATTTGAATTTGTTATAATTTTACCTATATATGTACATAATTTTAAATTGCACAACCCTTTGATACTGCTGTAAGTTGGAAAATAGTAGGTATTCTCTAATTGTCAACACTTTCAGAGTTTGGTGTTTCCTCCAATGAAAATATTTCAGAAGCTTCTTAGGCAGACAGAAAAAAGGGGATAGCAAGGGAACATTGTTCATTGAAAAAATGTACTCAACACAGGTTTTTTTTTTGGTATTTCTAGCTGCCTTTTGCTGTCATACCTGTTCTCACCTTCACCAGCATGCGGCCTCTTATGGAAGACTTTGTCAATGGAATGTAAGTAGTTCCAGCTGCAATGGATGAAGACTCCTTGGGGAATGAATTTGGGGAGCAATTGTTTCCACATTAAGGGATGGTTAGGAAGTTTAACCTCTCATTGGGACATCTGAGTAGAAACATTTTAGTACATTTAAAACAACCCATCAGATCTTGGAACTAATTTCTTAAACCTGTTGCACAGCAGTTACATAAACAGTGTAACTTAGAGACAAATTGTCATAACTTGAGAATTCTCCATATATATTATCAGGTATGCAAGTGACAATGTCTACAGAGTTTACTTAATACAATGCACATCCAAATGTTACACCTTTGGTGCAATTGGATTTTACCCCTTCATTTGCTGCTCATAATTATAATTTTATAACAATTTTTAATCATTTGAATGTCACCAATGTTAATAATTTCAAAAATTATTAATATTTCATGTTATTTTATTTCACTGCTTTTGGGTATAATTGGTGAGGTTTGACCATTTTTAATCATTTTAACTGATTAAATCTTTAGTTTAAAAGTGACATGCCACTAACTTACTTCTTAGCACAATTAAATTATAATTTCCAGTGAAGCAAACTGACCATTAACAAATTACTCTTTGAATTAACATGAATTGACCTGTTTTTTCCAACACTGAGATTTACAATTATCATAATGTTACTGAACTCATCCTAATCCTTCTTTTCCATCAGAGCTCAATGGCATTTGCTTTGCTTTCCCTTCCCTGTAAACAATTTCCTCTTTGATTTTTCCTACAATTAGAGATATGCAGGAAATGTCTTAATTCTACCAAAATGAAGTACTTGGTCTCTTCTCAAAGGCAAGGCATTATTTACTCTGATGTCAATGTTTATAGAGAAGGAATATCTAGGATTTTACTTCCTTGCTTTTCTTGGAGGGCAAGGATGGAGGGGAAGATGGCCCAGAATTTACACATACAGGGAAGATTGCTTTCAAGGAGGAGGAAGAGGAGAGTGCTCTGTAATCAATGGAATCCCTTCTTCCTGTTTGTTGGGACCCTTCCTTAAAAGTCTTGTGGGGCTCTCAGTATATTCTTGACTCAATTTTTCAGGTATTTATGTGCCCATGAGGGCTGCTTCTCATTAGGGCTAGAATCCTGTCTATGTGCATTCCATGGCACAAGGCTGATGATGTCATCAGCCAGGACCTTTGTTTTTATTGTGTTCAGACATATGTAGTGATGAGCCAGGATTCCTCTCTTCTAGTTTAGTACATCTTGCCATGACAGCTGTTTTAACACAGACATCCCTGTCTTCTCCATAGCATTGGGAAAATTGTAATGATCCTGATCACCGGACTGGTCTGTGCAATCAACCTCTACTTCGTGGTGACAACAATAATGGACCTGAACCATATTGTGTACTACATTGTCATATCGTTCGTGCTAGCTGCTTATGTGGCTTTCATCTTCTACTTGGTAGGAAGATTACAGATCAAAGGGCCCCTTCTGTAGTACTGGGCTAAAGGCTACCCACAGTTAGGACTGACAATGCCCTCTCTCCCCCTGCCGCCCTATTTTTGGTCTGATCGTTCCATTGATTTCTTCTTGATACTTTGTTTTTCTTTTTTTAAAAACTAAGCAAAACCCAAACAATGGACTAGGATTTCCAGAAGGGATAATAGCAGTTTTCCAAGACTAGCCCTGTGATCACAGTGCAGTTTTCCCACAAAAATTACCATTTATTTCCCTGTAGATTATCTCCTACTCCCCCTTTCCTTGACTATAAGTAAAGGTAGACCTGTAGAAGAACAGGGCTGTTGTGTATAAAGTTGGGCAGTGTATCAGGACTTATCATCATTCCAGAATCCTCCACCACTTTCATGGAGGCACAGGTGAAACTCACCCAGTTAGCACCCTTAAGAGGGTTTGGAATATAACACCAATCACCCCCAGGCTGGCTTGAGGGTGGAATCCAACTCATCTGGATGGTGCTATGACAGTCTAGGCAAGAAACGTATGAGGAACATAGTATTAATTTATGGAAATTTCTTTTACATGATAGGGTAGCCCAGCTGTCCAGTAGTTACCGCTGTGAAACGACCATTTAAAAGAGTTGTGTGATAGTTATCAAAGAATTTGAAGGAAGAGGTGAGGGAGGGACCAAGGAGGGTGGGAGGAGAGTGATTAAAGCATAGGGTTCTTATGGAAGGAGATCTTGGAAGAAACAGGAGGCTGTTTCACACTCCACTCCCTCATTTGTTCTTGGGTCTTGTCTTCCTTTGTCTCCATTCCAGATCTGGACTTGCCTTATCTCACACGGAGTTGCTTACCTGGCCCGTGGGCGCCACACTCGTTTTGGCTATGGACTCCAATGATAGCACATCCACCACTTATCAGTCAGAGACTGATGAATCACGATCCTCCTCCCCATTAGGACAAGAAGCAGATGTCTCCCCAGATGTGCTGAGAAGCAGAGGTGCAAGGAACAACGTTCTGGCCGAAGTAGTTTAGTAGCTGTTGCTCAGTGGCGGAACACATGCTAAGTGTGCAGAAGGTTCCAAGGCCAATTTCTAAGTTCCTTCAAAGAACTGTCAGGTTCTGAAGAGCTGGGGACACTTGCCATAGATGGTTCTGGACTTGACAGCCTATTTTTCTGATCCAATAGGAAGTGGCTGATTATCTGTTGCAGCAAACTGTCAGAAAGGAAGAGTGATGAAGCAGCTGTTCCAAATGATCAGAGATTGGTAGCCACTCCGACAATCTCTGACTTGGGGCCATGTATAAATGTATAAATATTTGTCATGTAGTCCCATTCTTAGGTCTGAGGAAGTGGACTTGTTCTGAGGAAGTTGACTATTCGCCTTTGTGAATTACATCATTACACCAGCATAAAAATTCAATTGGATCTTGGCCTGTCGACTTGACCCTGAGTAGCAGGGGAGCTGCAGACCTTAGCAAGTGGAGCTTTCACTTTGATGATTTTGAGTGAGCAGCCCACACAAAAGTCAATCTGGTTTATTTCTGGCCATATGGCAGTGCTTTTTTGCTTGCTGAAGATGACTGTCACTTAACAGAAAGTGTATCCAAAGTGCTTCCTCACACGCATTAAGCAGGGAACATCTCCCTCTCCTTCCCTCTCCAGTTTATCTCTGGGCCTCTGAACGGATGTTGATCTTGTTCTGAGTTTAGCTAACTGCCATGCTGGTTCACTGTTTAACTGATCAGTTAAGGAACAGAAATACATTATAACTGTCAAACTAAATATTTGGGGTTATGTAGATAACAATAGTCATGTGCTGTCAAGTCAATTCTCACTTATGGGTGACCCTTTTCAGGGTTTTGCAGGTGGAGAATACTCAGAAGTCGTTTATCCTTTCCCAATTCTAGGGGCATTTTGGGGCTGTCCAGTTTGCCCAAGCCCACACAGGCTGGCTCTAATCACAGGAGGCACAGTAAGGAATCGATCTCCCAACCTATAGCTCTGCAGGTAGATACCTCAACCGGGAGCTCTCCAGCCAGCTGTGGGGTTATGTGGTGGAAAAACAATGTATTCAACAAAAGAAGACAGAGAGTTATTGTTGTTCACAGGAAATGATAATCAAATGCTTTCCTAAGACCAAAAGATACGCATTGAGTATTGTGGGCTGATGCGGCTACCAAAAAACCCAAAAGCATTCAGAGGGAAGAGATTTTATTGAAAAATAACATTTCTAGTACACGTTTAAAAAACAGAAATTTCCTATGTTCAAATTACCTCACCGTATTTTATTAATCTTTGCAATAATAAAGTGGAGACTACTTTTAGAAAAATCAAAATGTCACAATTCAGCTTTTCCCCTCCTGGTGTTCCAGATGTTTTAGGCCAGCAGTTCCCTGCCTTTGGTCCCCAAATGTTTTGGACTACAACTCCCAGAAATCTACAGAGCATCTACAGAGTCTCCGCTTCCCTATCTGCATGCCTGCCTTGGCCCTGAGTTCATCTGCGCCACTTGGCTGCTTTACTAGCCTTTTCTGGATAGCATAATGATAATTCTTAACTATGACCCAGCACTGACTTCTGAAATCCCTTGCGTCCCTCACCCCAGTGAAGTCTAAATGAATTAGCAACCCCTGGAGATGCTCCCATACCAATTAATGTCTGAAACAAAGTCCCTGCTGAGGGACTAAAAGCTTTTGACTCAGAGCACTAAACCTCCTACACCGGCATGGGATTAAGGCTGCTCCTGTTCTCCCAGTGGTTTTGGATCTTTCTCAGATGAATGACAGATAGTGATGGGGGAACTTCACTCTTGAATTTCTGCTGATTACGTATTAAATGCACAGAGCATCCTTTGAGTTAATGAGTGCCAATACTAACCAGGACTTCAGGGAAGACTACAGACACATCCAGACCCATACGGATCATCTTCTGCACCGATTCCAATATGTCACCATTCTGGTCACTATTTTTGTTTTAGTTCGTATGACCCCAATCCCTCTGAGATCTCTCTTCTCACTGACAGTTAAGAGATAAGCCCAGGCTTTCTGAATCCAGCAATATCACAGAAAGATTAAAGATCATGTTCCAGTGACAGTCAAAAAGGGGCAAGTCTCTCTATTGTTCTGTGCCAACAGATTTTCCATATGGACACACACTCAGGAACTGGTATTCCTTACTGTGCCTCCAGGGAAAAGAGCCAGCCTGTGTGGCCTTGGGTAAGTTCCTCACTCCCAGGGCACCCCCAGAAGAAGGGAGTGGTAAACTACTTCTAAATATTCTCTACCTAGAAAATCCTGGAAAAGGTCACTGTCAGTCAGAATTGACTTGACGGCACTATACTTAGGCACAGTCAATCAAAATTATAAAGAGATTGACTGGCATTATATAACAAATACAAGTTTTAACCCAAAACCTAAGTACTGTATTGGTTAAATATTAATGTAGCATACTGTATACACTCTTCCTAATACTGCCTTTTTTGTAGCTCTGATGGTGGTATAATTTCTGAGATCTGCAACTGCTTATATAGTACTGTGTGAAATTTCTTGATATTGTTCCCAAAGCCCCAATGACTATGGGGACCACTGAAGTGTGTTTTTTCCAGAGGTGAGATGTTTTGATTGCCAGGTCTCTTTGTTAGTTTTTCCAATTCTTTATCTTCAGCTCTGGCATCTCCTGGAATTGCAGTGTCAATGATCTGGACATTTCTTTGTTCTATTACTACTATGTCTGTCTATCCATTTGGATCCAGAAATCCCACAAGATCTTGACTTCCTCATTTTCTGACACCTTCTCTACCTGATGTTCCCCTGGGTTTCTACTGTTATTGTTTTGTTTTTTAAAAGGGATTCCAATCCTTCATCCAAATTATCTCAGCAAAGTCTTCTAAAAGCCCTTTAAAGTCACAAGGTGTCACTCCTGATATTTCAGATGAGAGGCAGTGGCATGTCCAAAGGGATAATTAGGTGGGGCTGGCAAAAGGTCTGTCGTTTCAATCTACCCACGTTTCTTAAAAGACCAAATGCAGCCATAGGTGGCACCTTTTAGTCTGACACGGCTTTGGCATAGCCAGTGTGTGTCTTAATCTCCTCTCTCCCATGCCATTATGTTGATCTGAATCTGTAAGGATATGATTTACCCTGTGGGATTTTTTTTAAATGCAGGTACTTCCGTGTTCATCAAAAGCAAAAGCAGACATAGTTCATGGTAAAAAATAAATTCCCCTTTCCACACAAAGTTCCCCTAAATGTGAGGTTCTCAAGTTTGAATGGGAAATCTGTGAGCTACGGCCCTCCAGAGATTGCTGGACTCTACCTCTGGGTCAGGAATGATGGGCGTTTAAATCCAACTGAAGGCTTAAGGTTGCCCACACTTACCTTAAGGGGCACCAGATGAGCACTCGGGATTTTGCCGCCTTCCTCCCACCTTTACCACAGTCACTTACTATTATTTTTAAGTTTGCTTTTGCTTATTTGCCCATTCAGATGGCCATGTATGTGTGTCAGGGCCAGAGGATTTGAAAAGTGGAATGGCAGTTAAGACAAGTCTCACACACTAGGTTAGGGAAATGAACTGGAGGACTAATCCAGAGCATTATAGGGCAACATCCCAGATAGGTCCCTGGAAAAAGTTTTTTTTTCTGCTGCACTGCTTGGAGGTGTGGCAGCCTTTACATTGGACATGTACCTATCAATGTTGAGATCTTACCTCAGCTTGTTTGAACTCAGTGGGGTTGGCAGATGACTCTCCTGTGTTCTCACAACAACCCTGCAAAGTAGCTCAAACTGAGAGACGGCAACTGGCCCAAAGTCATGCAACACTCACTAGGGACTAGAATCCAGACATTCCAACTCCCTCCTCAACACAACGGCCAGTTCACCACACTGGCTTTAATGTGTATTCACTGAAACAAGGGAATATTCTCTGCCCATTGGTGATTAAAGGACATTCAAATGCAAGGGATTTGGCTAATGAAAGACTCCCTTAACATCAGAGACACCATTGAGAAGGTCATGTTATATACACTACGTTTTAAATGCTAAGGGTTTTTCAGTAGGAATAGCTGTAAAACATGAAGAGAGGAAAACTGTGGTTTAGAGTTCACCATGGGACCTGTGGTTGAGAGAGCCAAATCAAAAATACACCAGGAAATATAAATGTCCAACATATATGTTTCCAAATTCAAGGACAGGGATTGAAAGTTGTACAGCTGGAACAACACAGCTATTCAATTTTCACAGCACATTCTCATCCCAGAATTTGAGAGTTCTCCAGCTCAGTACACTTATTACAAAATTATCCTCCACCTTTCCGGATATTGGAAACTTCTACAGATGATCCAATGCAAGGATGAGGAACATGTGGCCCTCCTGATATTGTTTGAGTGGGACTCCCATCATCCCTCACTCCTGGCTTGGGCTGATCATGAGTAGCATTCTAGCAATATCTGCAAGGCTGATGCCATTTGCCATCTCCAATCTAACCCATTCAGACTTTTGAAAAGCATTCACTATCGATACAGCATGATTTCTCTGGCTGAAAGAGATGAGTATCAATAAAGGTAGCAAGAAGTGAATAAAATAAAACTAAGCATGCTCTTGCAAGGCTGAGAGCCCTTCCTTCTGAAGACAACTTTGCACACAAAAAGCCCCACTAATTCAAACAATCTCGGAAGGTACCAATAATTCTGCAGCTCAGTAGAGATTTTTACCCATGGATATGCATGGTAATTTCTTGTTATATCAATACTCGGAAACTATTTACCCTGAATGTATGGATTGCCTCTACTGAAAAAAGCATATCCAGTGTACTGCAGTGGCTAGAGTGATGGACAAAGAATTAGGAGACCTTGATTTGATTCCCTGCTCCGCCATGGGATGGGGATGGAGGTGGTAAAACTACTCCTTAAATATCCCACTTACCTTGAAAGCCTTATCGCAGTTGCTCTATGTCTGTTCCAACATGACACCACAGAAGAAGGGGGAAAGAGTGTACTGACTTGTAGTTATTCCTTCTGTGGGGTTTGATCTATGAGCACTCATACAGACACAAAGACTACCACAATGGAGCCATCTTCAAGGGATAAATTGGCATCTGCTAATCCTTTTGGGGGTAAACTTTATGGGGTGAATGGAGAGATTGGTTCATGTGATCCAAGCAGTGAATCCATTTCATTGGGAACTCTAACATTTTAACACAATGGGATTGAACAGGATATGTTCATAGCTTTTGATTTCTTCAAACTCTCATCATTAATGTGGACCATATGGATTCAAAGACAGAGATGGAAACCAAAGCATCCATTTCAGTGATGGATGGAATTTATGTCCCATCATTCGGTCCAGGGCTGGGGGACCTGTGATTCTCCAGATGTCATTAGACTTCGATTCCCACCAAAACCAGGCAGCCTGGCTAAGAGTGAGGGCTGTCGGGAGGGGTAAAGACACAGTGTCTAGAATGTCTCATGTTCCTCACCTTTCATTTAGGGCAAACGGGCACAGAAGGAGTTTGTTTCCCCTAGACTGTGGAGGTTAATAATACTCCAGTTTGGGTTGTTGTTGTTTTGAGACTGATTAATGCTAGGAGATAATTCCAGAAGTCTATAAAATGAGAAGTACAGGGAGCATTTGAAAGTAATTACCCACAGTATTTAGTCCTGTACTTGTAAATGGGGTGCCCTGGCACTGGTGCAGTGGTTACCGACCTTGGATCTCCAGATGTTTGTGGACTACAATTCCCATAAGCCTTCACCACTAGCTGTGGTGGCCAGGATTTCTGGGAGTTGAAGTCCAAGAACATCTGGGGAACCAAGGTTGGAGACCACTGCTTTAAGATGTCAAAAGACTCTTTGCTGCTTATTTTGAAAAAATAGGAAAGGAAATTACCACCACCTTAGAGCTGTGGAGTTGGAAGGGACTCTATGCATCATCAGGTTAACTGGAAGCATATTTTGTATTGCACATATGGAGACAAGATGCACAGTATTAAAATGTCCATAACTGCATAATTCAAGTTATCTTTTTTTAAAAGTATGCACTAGTGGCCTGTGTTTTGAGTGGCAGCTCAACATATAATCATGCATGTGTTCGTGGGCATGTGCTAAATGTGTATTTGTTAGTTCCAAAGCTCAAAACATTCCCGAATAAATCTCATTAAAATATTATTCCGTTTTCTCCATTTTCACTTCCCTCCTGCTCTTCCGTTGTTTTCCTTGTGTCTCTATTTAGATATTGCGCCTCTTTGGGGAGAAACGTGTCACGCTTATTGTCTACAGAACAATCCACAAAACCTTGATTGTCCTATATAAATAATAAGGAGCGACCGGAAAGAGGAATGTGCTCTGAAGACCCAGGGTGTGTGTGGTGGGGAGGGCAAGACACCCCCTTCCCCAGCTTGGCACCTGGGCTGATCTGGCTCCGCGTTACCCCGTCTTTCTCCTGATACCCCTGATCCTAAGGATTTAAAAAAAGCAAGGCGCCTCCTTGAACTGTTCAAACGGGAAAGAAAACACACACACACACCAGCTATTTGAAAATGCAGGGACAGTTAAGCCCGCAGAACCGCCCATGCCAAGAGGCAATTATGCAAACGGTTAGAGAAAGGTAGCACTGAAATTACAGGCAAACCCAAATGAAAGAGGCAAAGCCTCGGGGGCATCTGCCACAGACGTGATTATGTCACGCACCCAAAGGCCTGGCTCCTCCGCCTTGAGTCCCAAGAGGCAGAAAACGGCATTTTGAACGCGCCCTCTCTCTGCTATCCAGAGATCGGGGGATGCGCGGGGTGGGGGGAGGAATCCGCCGGCTTCGCCACGTGAAAACACTGGAACTTGGGGACAGGTCTGATGAACGAGGATGACCACATATCACCCTTTCATCTGCTATGGAGATCGACTGCACTCAGTTGGGAATTGGGTTTTTTTTTCCCCCCTTCCTCATGGATCACCTTTGGAGCATCTGTTTTCTTAGGTTACACGGAGGGCACCGCCCCCAGCCCGCTCGTCCCCAGGTTCTCGGCGCGCCTCCCTCGGTGGGAATCGAGGGCCGTGAAGAGGAGAGACGAGCAGCTCGAGATGCGAAGAGAGAGGAGACCCTCCGCGCGGTGGCTGGAAAGGCGGGGGCGGCGGCGGCATCGACAACCCAGACCGGGAAAGCTGTGCGTTGGAGACGACGGAAAGGAACTTGCTTTCGGTCCCTTGCCGTGGAAACCCCTCGACGTGGAGCTAAGAGCAGAAGCCGAACAAGTTGACCCCCGAAGGGCGCAAGAAGGCGCGCCGGGGTCCCTGGAGGGACGCCAACCCCCCTGTCGTCCCTTCCCTCCCTCACCAGGGGCGGCGCTGTGAGGAAGGCGCGGAGAACGTCGGGCCGATTCCGACCCGGGCCCGCCTTCCTTTCTTAAAAAAGACCGCCTCTAAACCGTGGACCCTCGGCTGGCGTCCGGAGCAGCCAAGCCTCGGAGCGAATATATACAGTAGAGGCCCGTGGGTTCCGTCGGGCGGCGGCGGCGGCCCAAACAAGCCGTCTCGTTTTGGGGCCTTGAGAGGAGGGGGGTCCCCAGGCCGGACGCAGTCCCTCCTCGGGGAAGGCAACGGGGGCGGAGGAGGCGAAGCCCGGCTCGGGCAGGGCATTCACGCAGGGGCCGTCGAGCTGAGTCTTTCGGTCCGGGCGGGCCCCGCCAAGGTGGCCCGGCTTTCACAGGCGGGCGGGGTGGCTGCTCCTGCCCACCCCAGCCACTCGTTTCGCCTTTGGTTTGGGCTCGCTCTTGACAGACGCTCCCTTGCCCGTTTCAAGACTTCCCCCCCTTTCCCCTCCCCTCCCCTCTGTCCTTCCTTCCGAAGGCGCCCCACGAGCGGAGCCCCGGATTTCCTTCCCGAGCGCCGGCGGCTCCTGCTGCGACAGGCAAGACTGCGAGGTTCCCAAGCGCCCACCGCCCACCGCCTCGCCTGCCCTTGCTTCCCTCCCAGCCCTCTGGAATCCCCCAACTGCGGGGCAGCCAGATTCCAGGCCCAAAAGCTTGTTTATGCGAAGAATTTCTGCTCCCTTAAAAGGGCGATGGCTCGAGAGTGTGGGGGACCGGCCGGAGGCGAGCTTGAGCTGGCCAAAAGCGTTTCTGACTCGAGTGCGCACGCGCGCCAAAAAGAAGGCGACGACGCAGCAGCCGAGCCTTTGAGGAGGGAAACGTAAAAGTGTTCTCAAGTGCAGGCGTACACGCGTAAAGTTCTAGTCAAGAACCAGGGCGCTTGGGGGAACGTTTGTGGATTTCCCCATGTTGTTGGATTGCAGCTCACGTCAATCCGAGCCAGCATAGGCAATAGTGAAGGATGATGGGAGTTACAATCCAGTAACATCAGGAAAGAGGCACGGGTTTGCCCGCCCTTCATTTCAGATCACAGAAACATTTTCCTGGACATGGCTGCGGATCTAATCTCACGGTTCATTCAGTGTGCTGGAAACAAGTAACGTCCACAGAGGTGGGCAAGCTAAACGGCGTTGGAAGCAAGCCCGCCGAACGGTTTGCAGCAGATCAACAGATTAGCAAATGTGGTGCCACTGACATTACGGAAATGAACGGTATAGGTTGCTTTCTCAGGGTCTCCTACAAGCCCGTGGTGACTAAAGGGGGTGGATCTTGCCCTTGTACCCGAGTGTTCTCCAAACACGGGGTGGAGTGAGGTAGGAGTAGATGAAATACAGAGAGGTGTACACACACACAGACACATGCGCGCGCGCGCGCGCACACACACACACACACACACACACACACACACACACACACACACACACACACACACACACACACACACACACACACCTTGGGTGATGGTTTTTTAGTTTAGGCATCCTTCAGTCTCGAAAGACTATGGTAGCGTGCTCTGTATGGAGGGCTTGGAACAGCGCCTAGTGTGGCTGAGAAGGCCAATTCGAGAGTGACAGTCCCTTCCACACTGAAGACAAATCCAGTCTGTCCCCTGTCTGGCTCCCTGGTTTTGCTGCTTATGTGACTTCCTCTTTGCCTCGGCCTGCTGGGCAAGAGTCTCTTCAAATTGGGAGAGGCCGTGATGCACTGCCTGCCTCCAGGCTGAACGGTCAGATGTCAGGGTTTCCCATCTGTTGAGGTCTATTCCTAAGGCCTTCAGATCTCGCTTGCAGATGTCCTTGTATCGCAGTTGTGGTCTCCCTCTGGGGCGCTTTCCCTGCACTAATTCTCCATAGAGGAGATCCTTTGGAATCCGACCATTAGCCATTCTCACGATGTGCCCAAGCCAACGTAGGCGTCGCTGTTTCAGTAATGTATTCATGCTGAAAATTCCAGCTTGTTCTAGGACTGCTCTGTTTGGAACTTTGTCCTGCCAGGTGATGCCAAAAATCCGTCGGAGGCAACGCATATGGAAGGTGTTCAGCTTCCTCTCCTGCCGTGCACAAAGGGTCCAGGACTCACTGCAGTACAAGAGTGTGCTTAGAACACAGGCTCTATAAACCTGAATCTTCGTATGTGTCGTCAGCTTCTTATTGAGCCATACTCTCTTTGTGAGTCTAGAGAACATGGTGGCTGCTTTGCCAATGCGTTTATCCAGCTCGACATCTAGAGAGAGGGTGTCAGAGATGGTTGAGCCGAGGTACACAAAGTCATGAACAACCTCCAATTCTTGTGTGGGGATGGTAATAGAGGGAGGTGAGTCCACGCCCTGGCCCATGACTTGTGTTTTCTTCAGGCTGATTGTTAGTCCAAAGTCTTGGCAGGCCTTGCTGAAATGATTCATGAGTTGTTGGAGGTCTTCAGCAGAGTGGGCAACAATGGCTGCATCATCTGCGAAGAGGAAGTCCCGCATACATTTCAGTTGGACTTTGGTCTTCGCTCTCAATCTAGAGAGATTAAAGAGCTTTCCATCTGATCTAGTCCGGAGATAGACGCCCTCGGTTGCAGCTCCAAAGGCATGCTTCAGCATGACAGCAAAAAAGATCCCAAAAAGTGTTGGTGCGAGGACACAGCCCTGTTTCACTCCGCTTTGGATGTCAAAGAGATCTGATGTTGAGCCGTCAAAAACTACAGTGCCTTTCATTCCCTCATGGAAAGATCTGATGATGTTAAGGAGACGCGGTGGACATCCAATCTTGGGAAGTATTTTAAAAAGGCCATCCCTGCTAACCAGATCGAATGCTTTTGTAAGGTCTATGAAGGCCACTAAGAGTGGCTGTTGTTGTTCCCTACATTTCTCCTGCAGCTGTCGGAGGGAGAATACCATGTCAGTGGTGGATCTATTAGCTCGAAATCCGCACTGTGATTCTGGATAGACTCTATCTGCAAGCACCTGGAGCCTCTTCAGCACAACACGGGCAAGCAGCTTCCCTACCACACTAAGAAGAGAGATGCCACGGTAGTTCTTGCAGTCACCCCTGTCTCCTTTGTTCTTGTACAATGTGACGATGTTTGCATCCTTCATGTCCTGTGGTACTCCACCTTCCCTCCAGCAGAGACAAGAGACTTCATACAGTTCGGTGGTGATGATCTCCTTACCGCATTTCAGCACTTCAGCAGGGATGTTATCCTTTCCAGGTGCCTTGCCGGAGGCGAGGGAGTCCAAGGCCGCTTTTATTTCTGCTAGGGTTGGTTCGTTGTCCAGCTCTTCCAAGACAGGCAGGCACTCAATGTTATTTAATGCTTCTTCGGTTACTACATTCTCTCTGGAATATAGCTCAGAGTAGTGATGGTAGGAGTAGATGAAATACAGAGAGGTGTACACACACACACACACACACACACACACACACACACACACACACACACACACACACACACACACACACACACACACACACACACACACACACACACACACACACACACACACACACACACACCCCTTGGGTGATGGGCTACCCAGAGCCTGCCTATGCTAATTCCCAGCCGTTCCAGCTCTGCAGTAAGACAATCGTGGTTTACTGCTACATACAGTACAGTACTTGGTTTTTCATCCTATGGTTGCTAATCCCCATTCATTGCAGCTTGGGTTGGTAGAGGTGGGAGAAGTTGCTAGTTTGGATTGCAGTTCCCAGAGCCCCACACCAAGCATGGGCAACGATCATGTTGGCCCCGGGATTCTGGAAGCTGTCAGTCAAAAAAAGAATAGTTATTGTATCTCTGCACGGCACCATGCCAAACAGTGGATCCCGAAGCTGATGAAAGAAAGCCAGGTACCACCAATTCATCACATGCTCATCAGGAGGATGTTTTTTGAATGTGGGTGCCCATTCCCACCACACACAGAGAGAGAGAAAGAGAGATTTTTCACTCAGTGTAATGTTTGACCAACGAGGTTAACAGGAACAATGAATGAAACCTTTCTGCTCTTATGCTTCTGTGTCATAAACAATATTCAAAGAGGAGGTTTCTCCATCTTTCTTCTACTAAGATATGTATGCTTGTCTTACAAATATCTCAAATATCCAAAGAGAGAGAGAGAGAGAGATTCAATGCTTGCTTATGCTTCTTGTTGGGGCCATTCATTGAAAATCTAAAATAGCTGTTAGTGGTCACTTTGGTAGAGTATTCTTGATATAACATTGGTGGTGTCCTCCCCAAATCCCATCCCTGGCCCTGCTTACTGAATTGATGGGAGTTGGGAATATAACAACATCCAGGTTGCCCTGTTTTAAATGGATGGAAAACATCCTGATAATAATAATAATAATAATAATAATAATAATAATAATAATAATAATAATAATAATAATAATAATAATAATAATAATAATAATAATAATAATAATAATAATAATAATAATAATAATTGTTATTATTATTATTATTATTATTGATGATGATGATGATGATGATGATGATGTGCGGTCATTAAATTCTGACTTATGGTAATCCTTTTCAGGATTTTCCAGTAGAGAATACACAGAAATAGTTTGCCATTCCAATCCTCAGGGCGCCCTGAGACTGTGAAGTTTGCCCAAGGCCCCGCAGACTGACTGTACCCACAGAAGGTATAGTGGGGAATTGAACTCTCAACCTCTGGCTCCACAGACAGATACCTAAATCACTGAGTTATCCAACCAGCTCTTGTAAATATAGAGAACAGATACATTGTAAAGCTTCCAAAGAAATGCCCTGCATTCAAAAAAATATTCAATTTTTTTTAATTTGGTTGTGAGGATGATAGGTAACTTTAAAGAAGAATCGTTTGATGAAAAAGCTGTGATTTTTTAAAGGAAAGTGAATGTTGATTTAAAAGCAATTTGAGGAAATAAATCATAGGCAGTTGATGGAATAACAAGATATCTATTTCAGGTTACAAAAACTGGATCTATTAAACTACTAACACAAATATGCTGCCAAATATGGGAAAATTGGGAACATTCAACCTATGTTTCACTTCCAAAGAGAGGAGATGCCAAAGGTTGCCACAATGATCAAACCATTGCATCAATTTGTCATGCAACCAAAGTGATATTCAAGATTTTACAAGAAAGGTTTTTACTATTTTTAAAGCAAGAAATGCCAGGGGTTCAAACTAGGTTGAGAAAAAGAAGAGGCACTAGAGATCATACTGCAAATATACATTTCAGAAAAAATACCATTTGTGCTTTTTAGACTGTAACAAACCCTTTGCCTTTTAGTTTGTGAAAAGCTATGAATTGTAAAATAAATTGATATATTTCAACATTTCATTATTCTGATATGTAACTAATACAATTAACCACAGGTTACAGGGGACAAAATACTGTACAGCGAAATTTCCAATTGTCAAAAGTATCAGTCAAGGGTATAATTTGAATCTTATTTGTTCAGTTGTTATGCAGAATATATATGGACAGCTGGGTTAGATGAAAGTGAAGGGCAAAATATGAGTTGCTGAAACATCAAATAGTTTTAAGATATTCAGATGAAACCACATTACAGTATTGACAGAAAATAGCAGTGATTTGGAACAACTACTAATAAAGGTTTAAAAGGCGAGATAGAAATCAAATAAATAAATAAATAACTGCAAATGCTGGTTTACAATTGAATGTTTTGTTGTAATGTGCAATCAGTTTGTTTCTGACTTGTTGCTATTCTAATTGGATTTTCAAGGTATATAAGAAATTTAAGAAGTAGTTTAACATTGCCACCTCCCAGTCAGTTTCCTGGCTAAGCAGAGGTCTTGAACGCATATCTCTATCCACCATACAATGTACCAGTGCTCTCTCGTTGAACATTAAAAAGACAAAAATTACTTGAGAAAAAAATAGCACAACTTCAAAGCTGATAATGAGAAAACCAAAATTGCTTTAGATTTTCTATACCTTGGTTCAATCACTAATTCAAGTGAAGACTAAATAAAGCCAAGAAAAAAGACTGGAAAGATAGCTATTAAGGAACTAGAGAAGATTCCTAGATGCTAAGATGCATCATGGGAGACCCAAGATATTCCCAGTTATTATGTATGGATGTGAAAGCTAGACTATGAAGAAAGTTGAGAGAGAGAAAATGATGCATTTGAGACATGGTGCTGAAGCAGAGCTTTGCAGATATGCTGGACTGCCAGAAGAGCAACCAAGGGAATCCTACATCAGATCCAGCCTGCACTCTCACTTAGAAGCTACATTAGAAGCAGAACTCTCCAAAGAGGTTAAATTCATTCTTGACCTCAGTTCAGCTTGTGGTCAATTAGCCTGGCTTTGTTTCGTGCCTGGTCAGGGCTGGCCAGCAAAGCAGTT
Organism: Pogona vitticeps; assembly: GCF_051106095.1. Classification (NCBI taxonomy): domain Eukaryota; kingdom Metazoa; phylum Chordata; class Lepidosauria; order Squamata; family Agamidae; genus Pogona; species Pogona vitticeps. Next base: position 241,114,202 of record NC_135783.1, read on the forward strand.
GGTATAGAAGGCAACTTCAGGAGCAATCCTGAAATCCCATCTCTGGAAAGGGAAACATGTCTCAAGTTTCTTCCTGATGATGTTTTGTCCCCTGAAAGGAAGCCCGAAGTGGAGCTTCAGTCACTATGGATACAAATATTGACAAGACTGTCATCTCAACAGTCTTCATGATAGGGCATCCCCCGTGGCACAGGAGGGCATCCGTTCAGCTGGTGGACGTGGCCTGTTTGGCACACACAACTCTGTCTATTCCTGCTTCCTCAGCATGTGCTGCCTCCTCTTCCATCTGCCTGACAGTAGAGACACTCCTATCCCCTTCTTTGTCTTTGGTGTGCAAAGGATGCAATGTAAGGCCATGATCCTTTCTTCTAATCTGTCAGGATAGTGTTGTTTTGTTTTGTTTTTAGGGACTAGGAAATCATGATACTCTACACTGCTCTGACCAGGAAAAGCCAGGACATAGTTCCATGGAACAGAAGTTACTGTGGTGTGATGATTGCCACGTAGGACTAGGACTCAGGAGCCTTGGGTTCAAATCCCGCCCCCTCAGCCATGCAGCTCTCACTGCATAATTTTGATCCAGACACATTCTGTCAGCCTGACCTACCTCGCTCTCTTTAAGGATGAGTGGCAAAGCCAAACCACATAGGAAAAGTGGAATTTGGAGTATAACAAGTAAATACATAACATAAATTTAAATCCCTGGTATGGAATTTTGGGATTTGGGAATCTAGCTGTAGATATAGATGTTGCCAATGCTTGTATGCTTCAACACTTTAATAGCACAGTCTTGTATATCTTTACTCAGACGTTCTTTCCTTTTTAAAATGGAAATAACTCCCAATCAAGTACAGTATGCATGTTGTCAAAGCCCAAATATGCATTGTCCCCAAAAATTAAAAAAATTAAAAAGAAATGACTGATCCTGGATGTTCATCTTTAAAATCAAATGTATTGAACCTCCTCCAGGACCAAAATGCATTAAGCAGCAACAGACTCCAGGTGGCATGGTAGAACACAGGTCTGCATCCAAATGAGTGTGCAAGACAATGACACAAACATTGTTCTCCTGTAAGGCAAGAAACAGTCCTGCACTGGGAGTTAGGATCTCAGTGATGCCCTAAAGAACTGCTGGATAGCTCAGTGGTTTAGCTCTCTAGCTGTGGAGGCAGAGGTTGGGAGTTCGATTCCCCAGGGGGCCTCCTTGACAAAGGCTGATGATCCATAGGGGTCATTTTCCAGCTCGGCAGTTCTAAGATGATGATGATTAAAGAGGGTGATTTTACAAAGCACGTTGCATTTGAAGACATAAACTCTTTGTACCACACTACCCTGCTAGCTACACACTGAGGTCGTTTTAGGCGAAAGAGAGGTACCTCAACAGCTTTTCTCTCAACCTGGAAGCAAGTGGATGATGGGGAAGCTGGAAGGCCTTGGGGATTTATAAAGAGAGGCGCAATTCCGACACCACCACCCCTCAACAAGAGGGCAGGGAAACTTCCTCACCCGCCACTAGCAGACTTTGTCTACAGAACTGACCTGGGGTGTGCAGCCAAGAAAGGTCTTGCTTGGAATGGCCCTCAAGAAGGTCTGGCAAAGAACGGGGCGAGATCTGGCCTGACGGGTTTGCACTGGCTCCCCCCCCCCCTACGCTTGAGTAAACGCGTTTAGACTTGATCTATACCTCCCACGCTGCGAGGTGGAGGGGGAAATGTCCCACTTGCATCCGGCCCCAGCCCGTGTTCTTTCCACGACCACTTGTCGCAAATAGGCGCTCGAGGCCAAGGAAGTGGCTCCCCTCGCTCGCCTTGAAGGGTGAGCCCCGACCCATGGAACGGAACCGAGATGCTGCTGGTGGGAGGTGAGACATTGGCGTCTCGTGGGGAGATGCGGGGAGGGGTGACAACGCTGCAAAGCTGGCAACAGCTGCATAGGCAGAATGCCCCGTCCTCGGAGCGCTCCCGAGTGCCTCCTCGCCTGGCTACTCTTCCAGTCTCCATCTTTGCAGAAAACGAAAATCGCTTTAAGGAGGCTTTTGTATTCGCGCGCGCCCCCGCATCGTTCCAGATGGGACTCTTCCCCCGCGATCGGAGTAGGAGCGAGCCAAGTGGGGCGGGGAGGGGGCGCCAACCGCTTGCCCTTTCCATCTGGAGCCTCTCCGACGTACCTGGCCCCGAACCCGCCGCCTGAGGTGGGCCAGGAGAAGTTATTGCGATCTACAGAGGAGGCTGAGCCAGTCTCTCCGAAACGCTCACAGAGGCAGGAGCCGGCGGGTCCCTCCATAAGCCGTTGGGTCCAATGGTGGCGGTGGCGGCGATCCCTCGCTCTCGCTCTCAGTCCCGGCCCCAAAGGTCTCCGGAGAGAAAGCTTCTCGCTCCTTGCTCCGGAGTGGGAGTTCATTGCTTTGCAGAATGTAAAGAGGCGCGCATTTTTATTATTATTATGATGATTTTAACAAGCTTTTTTTGTGGGTCTGGTTTGCACAGATCTGGCACGCAGCTTCGACGCGCCGCACCCGGTTTGATTCCTTCCAACTGCCCCAGGATGGGAGGGAAGAAAGGACCCGCTTCCTGGACTCGGATGGAAGAGTTGAGAAGGATGCTGCTGCTGCCGGCGGCGGCGGCGATCCCCGGCCTCCCGGAGTCATTGCCCTTTTAAGGGGTAGCTTGAAACCGCGCCTGGGCTCCATGTTTGTATCAGAAACCGTGAAGAGGGAACTCCATGTTGTAACAAAGTTTCCTTCGCCGCTGTCTTTTTCTTTTCCCCCCTTTTTGTTTTGTTTTTCCCTTTTCCCCCATCTCCCCCCGCCCCTTCCCCACCCTTTTAATTTTCCCCTTTCCATTTCCCTCCCTTTTCCCTCTTTCCTTTTTCTTTTAATTTTTTTTTAAATTTTGAAACAACAAATCTGTGAACTCCCTGGAAAAATTCCCCGGAGCGGCGGAAAGACAATTGGCGGAGGGGAAGCGAGAACGAGAACGACCCAGCGCGCCCTGTACCTCTGGTCTAATGGACAGCGGGTCCATTATCACCCAGGTTAGCAAGGAAGAGGTGAATACTCCTCTGCAGGAGAAAGGTAACGATCCGCGCAGGAACCCCCCCCCGTTCCACTAACCCACCGCGGGGCGGAGATGTCGGCTGGCTTTGGGGCCCGCATCCGCCAGTCTTCCCGAGGTCAAATGCGGGGGAGGAGATGATCGTTGCGCTCGGCGCCCGTCAGAGCCCCTGACCACCCAAAGCGGGGGAGGAGGGGCTCCGATCTTGGACCTGGCAACATTTTTTGTTCCCCCCCAGTCCCGCTGACAGATCGAGATCGCCCACTGGTCACAAGGGAGAGCCGGATCTCTTCGAGCGCCTCCCTCGGATTGGGCAGGCTGTGTTTACACAACAGTCCCCTTCCCAGATCGACCCTTTATTTAATTGGGATCGGGATTATTGTGACAAAAGGGAAAGGAGGGAAGCGCTTAGCCGGATTTTCGAGCACGTGTCTTTATTTTGTGCAGGAAACAACTGCCCACCACTCAGTCATTTCCCACCCACCCACCCACCCATCCCCACCTTCCATGGCGAATCGCAGCCATCCCCTTGCGCCCCGGAGGGGTTCGTGCAACGCACGGGGTGCCCGGTCGCCGAAGAGGCGCCGCGTACTTTCCCCGATCCCTGCCTCTCACCCAAGCCGCCTCTCCTCCGCTCCACCGACGTCCCGCTCCACTGCTTGGCACACCTGTGAATGTGTTGTCTCGCGTGTACTGGTGCAAAGGCTTTACAGGCTCTCAGATCACACCCCCACCCCATGGTTGGAGGCGAACCGAGGGCCTTGCTTCCTCCAAGGAGAAGGTTAGCTGATGGCTGAAAAAGCGGTGTTAAGGGGGAGGGGGAGAGCACTCCGCTTAGGTCAGCGTATCTGAGCATATTTGGGGGTCCTGATGCGCCCGTGCCCACGCACAGATCTTTTCTGTATGCGATGCTTACCAGAGAGGGGGGCGGGGGGGGCGGGGGGGGGAGGCGGGCTCGAGGTCAGCAACAGGTCTGATTTGGGAAGCGACAGGTATCTTCACCTCCATCCCCAATAAAATACATGCATCTCCCTCTGGATCCCTGGTTGTTTCTCTGAGCAGGAGATACCTTTGATTTCTTTTTTAAAAACCAGCTCAAATCAACATGGAATAGGTACCTGGAGCTTTTCTGCCTGCTGCCCTGGGTGGGACCAGGGAGATACATCCTAGGATACAGGTGGCACTGTGCCCACACTGATGTCAGGTAGACCAGTTCATGGCTGAAAAGGATCCTTCTGCCTTCATCCAAGGAGCCAGACATGTTGGGTGGGGAAAGGTGTACTCATGGATGGTGGACTGGATGGATCTCTTCCTTCTGTGCGGTCCAGAAACTGGCCGACTTGGGAAGGACAGCTTTGTTTTCCTGCCTCCCTGGCCATATTCCCACCACACCCCTTTTCCTTCATGGCTAGGGGAGGGGCGCTGTGCATGTTCCACAGGGGAGGTACAGTGATGCTGCTGCAGGGCTGCTGGGGGAAGGTGCCAGTGCTAGTGCCTCCTCTTGGTGGTGGGCAAATGGTAAACATGGGGGAAGCAGACAAAATGTGGGGGGAGAAGCTTCTTGCCTGCCCTAGATTTTCACCCATTGATCCTCGGTGAGCTTGGCTTATAGGGAAGAAAGCCAAGTAGCAGGGTGAGGAAAATGGAGGCCGTTAACTAAGAAAGTAGGAAATTTCTGGTTACATATTTTAGTGACCAAGGAAATAGAGGAGAGTGCTTCCCCACTGCTTTGCCAAGTGCCAAGCCACTTGCTTCCAGTCATCTTCATATAGGAGGGAAAAATCCTCTCGCTTCTTTTTCTAGCAGTGTGACACACATGAACATCCTTTTCCCCCACCGTGATCACCACTTTATCATGCATTTCAGGCCTTTCAGGATGCCTCTGTAGGGCAGGGAAAGGCAGGGAAACCACCTTCCGTCTAGCTCATGGCATGGAGGACCAGCTTGTCAGTTTACCCTATCATCCAGCTAGACCATGGAGTGAGCTGGACCCATGGTCGGAGCTGGGATGAAGAAACTTCTGATGTAGGTGAAACATGGCACTGAAACTTTTAGACTTGAAGATACCCTGAGACAGTGGTTCTTAGCCAAAGGGCCCCCAGAGGTTCTTGGACTACAACTCCCAGAAGCCTTCACCACAAAATGTGTTGGCCAGGATTTCTGGGAGCTGTAGTCCAAGAACATCTGGGGAACCAAGGTTGGAAACCACTGCTTTAAGATGTCAAAAGATTCTTTGCTGCTTATGTTGAAAAAATACGAAAGGAAATAACCACCACCTTAGAACGGCAAAGCTGGAAGGGACTCTATGCATCATCAAGTTAAATGGAAGCCAAGAACATCTGGCAACTCAAGGCTGGGAACAACCGCTCTAAGGAAAGTCTACCAAAATTTGTAGTCTCCCTGGTCAGACATAGCCTGCCAACAACATCTGGTCTCCGCAGTAAGGTCCCTGTTTCATGACAATATCTCACTTTTCTCCTAATGAACTTAGGGTCTTGGTATCTTGTGGGGGAGGTCAGGCTGAAAGAGACCACCTAGTGGGCTTCAAGCATAGGGGAGAGGGATGAGAACATGGACCTCCCAAGTCCCAGGTGGACAAGACCAGCCACTGCACCAGTCTGTATCTTGTGTCTGTTTTCTTCAAGAGGCAATGTAATGTGCTTGGATCTTAAAAAATAAATGCAAGATTTGGCACTGCATACTCAGTAGATGTACGGCTGATGTACATTCTGTTGGATCAGAAACTTGGCGGATTGGTCAGAAGACTGATTGGTCAGTTGTGAGATGCCTCCCATTGTGTCTGTGGGGCAGAGATTCTCTTCAGTATGCTGTGAATTCTAGTATGACTAGAATTCACAGCAAAACAAAATGTTTCTAGGCTTTGGGATCTACTGCTGAGCTGTGAGCCTTTCCTAAAAGAGGATGTCCCTGATTCAGGTGGGTCCCAAAATAAGGGAGGAGGGACCACAGGTCAGTGAGAAAGCACCTGCTTCACATCCCTAGCATCTTGGGGGGGGGGGAGAGAGTCAAAAACTGCAACTCTGGGGAGCTCTTGCTTGAGCCAGAGAGATGTCTTGGCCTCCCTGGACAAATGGCCTGGCCTGGCCTGGCCTGGCCAAAATTGAGCTGTAACATTCCTCGAGAGGAGGAAAGGAAGGAAGGAAGGAAGGAAGGAAGGAAGGAAGGAAAAGCCAAAACTCTTTTGAGATCTTCTCAAAAGGAAGTTCTGCATCAAAAGCAAACAATACTGGTGAATAGGCGGTGTGTGTATTAATTGGATAATTTCCTTGTGTTAATCAAGTCCTTCATTTTGAGGGCTCTTCCTCGATTTAGAATGATTGGCTCCTGGTTCTGAACTTCACCAAACAACACGGACTACAACCAGCATCCCTTCCTGCGACTACTGCTATCTACTTGCCTTTAAATCAGGATTTTGCCAGGCTTGCTCTGGTTGTGGAAAGAGCCCTCCGCCCAGTCGGTTGGTACTAATGAGGTCGGGGAGCCCCATCCTGGCCTCTCGTAGGATAGCCAGCTGTGTTTCCTGGGGAGGTGAGGAGGCTCTTCTTTTGGAAGCGTGTCCCAGCCTTGAGCCACCCATTCTGATGCTTTTGCTTTTAAAAGGGATGTTATGAAGATGAATGGGAAAGTCCCCCGGTTGAAAATGCCCACTCCATCTGTGCTCTTGTTTTCTCTTGCTTGACTGTAAAGGTCTTCAAAAAGGAAAAATAGATCAATGCCCAACTCTTCCCCACCTCCCCACCACACATTAGAAACTGCTTAATTGTTCTCCCCCCCCCCCCCAACCCACTCCTCTTTAAGCTGGACAAGCCATGCAACAGGATCTCACTGTTCATCTGACTCCTCTTTTTCTCTCCCCCCCCCCCTTTTCCTTTACCAGCTTCTAGAGCTGTTCTGCCTATGAGACAGACAGACTGAGCTGAACCCTGGCTTTGTAGCACGCCAGGCTGTGAATGGCAGGGAAGCTTCTAGTTTGAATTTTATCTCTGCCATCAGTCCCCTCTGTGCTCCTGGAATTTGAAATCCCAAACATCTGGAGGGCCAAAGGCTCCCCTGCTCCTGCCTTAAACATGTCACTCTTTCTCCCAGCCTCTGTCCTTCTGCCTTTAATGTAAGGGATATAAATATTGAACTTGCAATGCTATGTTGTTGTGATTTAAAACAGCTGCGATTTATCTTTTTAACTAGGTAAGAGTCCCTCAGCACCATTTTACACCAACAAAAAATAACAGTACAGTACTGTATTTCTAAATAGCAACTTGCTAGCTACTTTCAGTTTCATTCTTCCAGGGTTTTTGGCATTTGGAGTGGTTTGTGCACCCTAACCACCGTTTTCCAGGGAGAGAAAGTTGGCTTTATATTTGCCAAAGCTGCCCATTCTTGACCTATGGTCCGAAGTGAGAGATATAATCTAGGTCAGTAAGAAGGAGGGGGAAGACTGGGGAAAATATTGTGTTACTTTCAAGAAGGATCGATTTATTCCATTGTGAGCATTTGTGGTTCAGAATCCCCTTCTGCCAGGATGTGGATTTTGGTCTGTGAAAATGCATGTGGAAATAAATCTCTTAGTCTTTGGAGTGCCACAGCACTCTCTTTTTCCCCCTCTTTTTTCCTAACCTTTAATTTTGCTCACCTGATGAGAGTGGCCTCTTTGGAAACCTAGACCCATCTTCCCCAGCATGGTATTCTTCAGCTGTGTTGGGCTGTAGTCCCCACCACCTACCATGCCAACAGACCTGGCAATCTTCCACTTTGAAAAGGCTGTTTTGGGGTCTCCTGCCAGCCGACAGCCAAAAAAGATGGAGTCAAGTTTGGGGCACACCGTCTCCATCTCTGGTGTTGTGCATGTGTTGTGTGCCATCAAGCCAAGACTGACTTGTAGTGATCCTAATAGGATTTACAAGGTATGCGAGATACTGAAGGAGTGGTTCTACCCATTCCGACCCCCTTAACCCTAGTGAGTTTCAGTAGCCAAGCAGGGATTAGTCTGTCCCTCTATCCACTACGCCATTCTGGGTCTATGTATAATTCAATATTTCTTGAATCAAAACCAAGGAATATATCCTGCATCTCTGAGGACATGAAGGCTGTCTTTTATTAACTCAGACCGCAGGTCCATCTAGCCCAGTTTTGTCAACACTGACTGGCAGCACATCCCCAGGGCTGCAGGCGAGGTTCTGTTGCAAGCCCTGTTTGGAGATTGAATGTGGCCCATGATCCATGACAGAGCCATAGCCCCTCCATCCAGCATCCTAAATATATCAAACACCACCATTTTATCTGCTTTTATATAAGGTTTCTTGCAATCCTATACAGACTTAGCTAGGTAGAAGTCCCATTGAACTTGCACCTGGCCACACTTGGTGGAACTTGCTTTGAAGGAAATCCGTACAAGACGGCACATAGAGGAATACTGAGTGGCTCTTTTAGTTTCCACTGGGCCCATTTGTCAGGGTTGCTTATCTCTCTGTTGTTCTTCGCATGTGTGCGGGGTGGAGTGGGAGGAGGAATTTCCTTCTGTTTTTAAACAGTTGTAGAACTTCTCCACTGTAAGTACTTAATGGGATCCACACTGCTTGCCTACTGGGTGCTCTGTTTTATGTTTTGTTTGCTTGGACTCTTTCCTTTGGGTGTGTATTTGTGTTGGGGATTCCTCCTTCTTTCCTTAGCCAATGAGGTCAGCTTCATGATGGGCTGGGAAGGGCAATGTAGCCTCTCTAAGGATCTATGTGTATGAGAGAGAAAGACAGATAAAGATACAGATACAGATACAGATACAGAGAGAGAGAGAGAGAGAGAGAGAATCTGAATAGCTGTACAGAACTGGCTTGCTGTACATCTTCAATTCCAGCCTGGTTTTCATCTACAGCTCTCTCTTGTTATTGCAGAGAGCTTGGGGGGTTGTTTCTTTTTTCTGTCATGAAGAATCTGGTTCATCCTCTTTGGCCGCCACATCATTAGAGGGAGTGCTACCCGAGGCCAGGACGTTTAACTTAATGACTTCCAAGTTCACCTCCAGCTCAACTGATTGGTACAACTCTGTTAACAGATGCCTTTGCTTATGAGCTGCCTACATGTCAGGTGATCACAATGCCTGGAGCACCATGAAATAAAAATTTGAGTGCCTCTGGAATGGAATGTGTTTAAAACTTAATGGCCATCCACCCAAACAAGGTGAAGAAGGGTGGTCCCTACAGCTTATTGCACATTGCTCCACCTGCATTCCTAGCCACAGATCATGTAGGCTACTTTGTATAAAAAATGACCCTTCATTGCTTAGGGCTAGTTCACAGATTATTTGAGGGGACACTGGAAGGATATCTGGGACTGTTTGGGGCCTTGCTGTGCAATTGGTGTAACTCTGTGCTCAGGTTTAGTCGGCCTGCTGCTGTGAGGGTGGGGTGCAGCAACATCTGTACATGCAGAAAGAAGCCAGTCCAATAGCAAAGGCCATCCAGGCTGGAAAGGAAGTCTTCCTCTTGCTGCTGTAGCTGTTTGGGCTGCCCAGGGCAAGGTGGGAGAACCCTGACCCCCCCCCACCTTGGTTGCACAGTGTCAAAGAAAAAGGTTCTAAGGAGTGTGATATGCTGGCTTCCCGAAAGAACTGGTCAGGTGGGTGAGACCCATAGACACTTATGGCTTGTGGGATCTGCTATTGTTTGTACTAGAACCCTGGAACTCACTTATCAGAGCCAATTATTCAGGCTGAAAACAATGGAGTCAAAACTCCTAACACATCCAGTGGAGCTTTGGATTTAAACCAGGCAACCAGTTAATTCCTATATACTGCAGACAAGGAATGTTGAGGCCAGAAACGGGGCACACGTAGCCCTCTAGATGCTGTTGGACCACAATCCCCATCACTCCTCAGCAGTGGCTTTTGTCGCTAAGGATGATGAGAGATGTTGTGCAACACTCTCTAGGAAGCACATGTTCCCCACTGCTGAGATACCCTGTTAAAACAAGCACCCTTGACAATATCCCGCAGAGAACCCAGAATTCCATCGGTAGATTCTGATCTACTTTGGGGTCACCATTCCCATCATGCCTAGTTAGCATAACCAATGGTATGGATGATGGAAGCTGTCAGCTTGTCAAGTAGAGGAAACTGCAAGTCCTTATCCCTGTAGGATGGTGAGCATAACATTGGCCAGCCTTACAGGGCTGTTGTAAAATTCAAAATCTGTTGGAAGCCCTTGGACTATCTGAATACCAAACAGTGCTATTATTAGCTGTAGCGGTGGGGAATATGCAACAACCAACACACTCCTGCAAGTCTCATCTCTCAGCAACCCAGGCTTTTGGTTTCCAAAATGTCACAGAGAGTAATGCGTGCAGCATAGTGTCAAGATCTCACATTATTTTTACCTGCAAGCAAAGAGCAGGAAGAAGGTCAGGCTGGGACATTAAGGACAGGATGTTGGGAATGGGAGGATCTCTTTTCACCATTTTCTAACAACAGAAGGGAGGGGCTCTATAAATTCATGGGACAGAGAGCCATAAGGCAGTGTCTTTACCATCTTTTGCCTTGCTGAGAATCCTGGCCGTGGGGCACACATTCCCAGCATTCCTGGACAGAACAGGAATAGGAGCCCAGTGGATGGGGGTGGGGGGTCAAAAGGCTGGAGAGCCGGATATGTTCTCTCCCCCCCCATCCCAACCCCGGTGGGAGGTCGGTGGTAGCCCGCCAAGCCCGTTTCTCTTTTTGCATTGAGGTTGGGAACATTCCCATGAGAACAGAGACCGCACGCCTTTCCTAGCCTGGGAAATCTTATGCGGTCGCAATGCTAGCAGCCATCCACAAAGAACTTTTTTTTTTGGAGGGGGGGTGCCTAGGGTGTAGCTGAATGCCCAGGGTCAAGGGGAGGGCAGGCCCAGAGAGGAGAAAGAAAGGGCAAGGAGGCGGGCGTTGTGGTGCCACCAGGTCGCCTTCCTCAAAAGAAAGCACAGCTTCCTTAGCATCTCCCTCCCATTCAACACTCGTCTTAGAACTGCGTGGCTGAGCAAGGTGCACCAGTAGAGAGCTTTACCTACAGCTGCTGCAGCCTTCAGCCCTTGGCTGCCCCCCCTACCCACCCACCCAGCAGTGGCTCTGATCAGGTACTTAACTCTCTTTGCCCCTCTCTCTTCACTGTTCTCTGCTCCTCTCACTGTGATGCCCAACCAGAATTTTGTGTGTGTGTGTGTGTGATGTGTGTGTGTGTGTGAGAGAGATGTGTGCAATATTTTTACACACAGGCCCAAACTCTTATTCTATGATTCTGTGCACATATGTACCTGTGATTCATGTCACAAGCTGGATCTGTATCTAGGAAAGTGTCAAATTAGGTCTACATATGTTCAGGCATGTTGTTGTTGTTGTTGTTGTTGTTTTGTGCTGTCAGCTGGCTGGATAGCTCAGTGGTTCAGGTTTCTGTCTGCAGAGCCAGAGGTTGCAAGTTCAATTCCCAAACGGTGCCTCCTGGGAGAAGAGCCAGCCTGGGTGGCTTTGGGCAAAGCCAGGACGCCTAGAGAAGAAGGGAAAGGTAGAGCACTCCTGTTTATTCTCTACCTGGAAAACCCTGGAAAGGGTCACCATGAGTCAGAATTGACTTGATGGCACATGATGATGATGGTGGTGGTGACAATGTGCTGTCAAGTCAGAACCAACATATAATGACCCTAATAGGGCTTTCAAGGTAAGTGATATAGCTATGGAATAGTTTTACCAACACCACACCAGACCTCCTACTCTACCTCTCCCCCCCGCCCCCTGAGTATCCATGGTTACTCTTCTATGGAAGAGTCTCACTGGTTTCGAAACCCAGGTAATCCGTTTCAGACTCGGAATGCATCTCTCCTGAGTCCTAGTCCATCACTCTATCCACTATACCACATGGGGTATTCTGCAGGCAGGCAGGTATCTTAAAAATAATAATCATATGCTGTCAAGTGAATTCAGACTCATGGTAACCCTTTTCAGTGTTTTTTAGGTATAGAGAGAGGACTTGGAAGTGGTTTACCCTTCTCTTCTTCTGGAGGCACCCTGGGACTGTGTGCAGCTTGCCCAAGGCCACACAGGCTAGCTGTACTCACAGGAGGCCCAGTGGGGAATTGAACTCCCAACTGCTCACTCTGCAACCAGAAATCTAACTCAGTGAGCTCTCCAGCAAGCAGTATTTTAGCAATATAAAAATATAACCATGCATCCTATGTAAATGCAAGCAAAGATTTAAGTAAATGACCACGCCCAGGGATGTTTCTCTTTCTCCCCCTCCCCTTACCTGTATAAACATATGATCTCAGTCTGTCTTCATGCCACTTACAGTCTGCATGTGGACAAATCCCTGAGCTGTGGGCATGTATGAAAGTAGTTTATGTTTTGATGGTTTGGGGACAGTAGCTGAGAGTAATAAATAGCTGCTTGACCTGGAACTGCCTTTAAACCTTGCATCACCAAAGGAGATTTGGCAAGCAGGCTCCTCCCAGTGCACCGTTGCAGGGTCAGATCTTATTCTGTGGTGAATGGTTTGAGTGGGTCATGTCACAAAGGCATGGCTGCCATTATAGCTTCTATGCTGGACCTGGATGAGGTCCTTGGAATTGCCTGGAATTTCACAGTTGGTGAATATCTGGATTCTTGTGTGGACATGTCTCACCCCATGGGGCTTGGAAGTGAGGGGGCAGAGGTGTGTGGCTCCTATCCAGCATGTAGTCAATAGTATTGATTTCAGCTGGCTTTAAGCATGCCTGATCAGATCTCTCTATTATTCATCTTCCATGTCCCCCAAATATTAGATGACAGCTCTTCTCATTCTTCACGGGTCGCCATGGTTGATCAGGGCTTATGTATGTTGTGGTCCAGCAACAGAGGCCAGCCTGACTTGCTCACACAGGCCAGATGCACTAAAAGGGACTTCCTGCATTCAGAGGCTGTTTGTACCAAACTAGCAGGTCTTGGGGGGGGGGCAATAGGAGGGGAAGTGCATGGTTGGCCATTGTGGGAAAGGGCGTGCTGGATGGCCTTTGGTCTGTTCTGGATTACCTGGGCTTTGGATTCTGCAAGATTCTTCCATCAAAGAGGCATGCCCAATGAGCAGGTGGCCGGCAAGAGAGATCACTCCCTCTTGTGCCCTCCTTTTTTTGCAGTCCCAAGGAAGTGAGCAGAAACAGGAGATTCCTCTCTCCTTTTCCAAGGCTTTCCTGATGCATTACTGCCTGTAAGTGGAGGTCTGTTTTCAACCTAGTGCACCAGAACTGGGGCAGTCCAATTGTAATGTAAAGTGTAAATTGCAAAGATTATTCTTTCTCTTTCTCTCTGTATTCACCCCTGCTGGTTAGAGTTCACAAGCCTTTGTGTTCTAAAGGAATTTTTGTGGTTGCCTACTTTGCATTCTGGCTTCAATGAGTGCTTGTCTGAGATTTGTATATTTCATTGTGGTGACATAAATTGCTGGGCTAAGGGTTTCAGGAAGAAATCTCTAGCATTTTCTTTGCTTATTTTGTTGTCTTTCCTCTGGCAACTTCTCTTTGTGTGTGCATACATGCACATGCATGTGTGCTGCTGATCTAATAGGTGGACTGGGATTTTATTATTCATCACATTTATATCCTGCTTTTCCATCAAAACAGGACTCACAGCAGGTTGTTGACTTTTTAGCTTGAATGCCATCTTGACCTGAGGAGTGATGAAATGTAACTGTAGCTTAAAACAAAACATAGCAAATCTTTTTGCACCAGGCTTGAAGGAGAGCACTTGAAACTCATAGGGGTCAAGCATCATTTGTTTGAGAAGCCAGCATCAGCTAGTTAGTTTTTATGTTATAACTGTTTTGTTTGAAGCATGCCTGTCCTGCTTTCTGCTGAAAAGGCTCCCAGAGCCATTTTGAGACAAATAAAAGCAAAAGGTTCTCTGCCCTCATGCCTCTAAATTAAAAAAAAACACAAAGCAAAAGGAAAGGGGGATGAGGAGGGTAGAGGAAAACAAGAACTCACACGTACCAACTTTTAATGTTGCATGCTTTTTATAGTCACCTGATGGGATGCAGCTGGACTTTTGTTTGTTTGTTTGTTTGTTTGTTTGTTTGTTTGTTTGTTTGTTTGTTTGTGTATTCATTTTAATTATGACCACCTGGAATGGGAATAACTCTTAAAGGCGGGGAGGCAAGAACAGCAGGTGTCTCAGCAGAGTCAAGGCAGAGAATCCAGTTTCATTCTTTCCTTATGCTGCGCAGCTCAGTGATTTAGGCCTCTGGCTGCAGAGCCAGAGGTTAGGAATTTGATTCCCCACTGTGCTTCCTTGAGCTGGACTTGATGATCCAGAGGGTCCCTTCCAGCCCTGCAATTACAAGATCCTTCTTCTTCTTCTGTGGCCTGAGGGCTGCCAGATGACAGTTGCCGGAGAAGCAAAACCCCTTGAGGCTGGAGGTGGCCCTGCTTGTTATCTCTGCACTTGCTTCAGCCTGACGGGAAAGAAAACGTGCAACCAGCCTATCATGTAAGGCTTCAAACTGAAGGGAGTGCTGGTTTATTTAAAAAAGCAGACTATTCTGCAGCACCTTAAAGACGGCAACACATTTGTCCTAGCATGAGCTTGTATGGGCTAGCTAGAGGCCATTTCTTCCTGGTATATGCAGTGTTATTATTACCCAGGATTTCAGATAGTGTAAAGCTGATTCAGAGGTGATGGTGGGGGTTTGCAGAAACCCCCACCATTAGTGGGACAGTCAAGTACAGAAAGCACTGACAGCGGCAATAGTGTCATTAACACTGGACATTCACAGAACTGTTCCTGGGAATGCAAGCCTTTTAGAACTGGGGAAGCCAAGTAACGCATGTGACACATTAAAAAAAAAACTTTATTCTGATTCAAATCTTGGATGGCAGACAGGACTCCCCAGTGACTTCAAACTTCACTCTAACCTTCTTTTGGCCTGTCTTTCCTCTACAGCAGGTACTTTAGTAAGAGAGCATCTGGGGGCACAAGGGCATTGAACCAGTTATTTTTTTCCAAAAACAAAATGCTATTTCTGGTCCATTTATTATTTTGTGTAGAAACAGGCCTGTTTACCTTGTACAAAACACGAAAGGGGATTGCTGACAGAGGACAGGATATAACATATGGGAAGATCAGCAAGCGAATGGACCCCTGATGTAACAGGTGACCATCGCCTGTAATGTTTTTGCCAGAATAGAGGGGAGGGCAGAGCCTGCATCTGGCTTTGTGGCAGGGTGATGGGTCTGGTCTCCATGGCTGCATCCTTTTTATGTGTTTGTTTGTTTGTTTTAATCATGAACAGCTGTTGTTGTGAGTGAGCAGCCACCGGATTTACTGGGGGAATGGCTCTAAGCAAGCAGAGGCCCATAGCCCAAGGCCTGTGGGGAAGAAGTGTCATTATTCAGGATCAGTTGTAGTTTGTTGATGATGTGTTTGACTTGTGTAACTTGTGAACATGCAACAAGATGTGTTCTACCATTTTTTTTCCTGCTAGGCTTTTTTTTTAAAAAAAAGCAAATTATTTCCCAGTGTCAGTCTGGCTTTGCCAATTTGTTTGTTTGTTTGTTTGTTTTCATCACTGGATGGGTATTGCAGTTGTGATGGAAAAAGAAACCAGACACAACTCCTTAAACTGTGAGCCCCCTGCCCATTGAATCTGAACAGATCCAGGGGTATCAAAGGGTTAGGCTGTGGGCTGTGGATTTTGTGATGTGCTTTGAGTGACAGATGCCATTTTTGGCCATTGGACTCCCATTGTTACATCCCATTTGGTCTTTACTACGGTTGTGGGAAGCTAAAAGCACATAAGCATGTGCAGTGGTTAGGCGGTATTAGCTAGTTTCCTCCTGCTTAGCGATGCCTGAGCAGTGCGAGTGATGGCACCGGCACCAGCAGATGGCTAATAAGAGTTCCTTTTTTAATTTTGAGGTGCCCATGAGTTCCGTACAATGATATAAAGTCATATGCACCTTAAAATTGCAAAGGACACCTTTAATGTTTGTCACTGCAATTGATGTCCCTCCTTATGAGCTGGCAGAGCTACGCAATAGGATTTTGGCCTTTCTGCATAAAGTGATGCTTATCTATCATCTGTCACGGCGGGATACAGAAAGCAAACTAGTTGTGTGGACTGGTCATGATGGCTGCATGAAAGTCATTAAAGTTCTGATGGAACTTTTGCAATGAGGATATTGTCATCAGCACGTCCCAGGTGGGCAAGGGGTCTGGTGCTAGGAATCTGTAGTCCTGAACTGGAGCCCTGCATGTGCCCATGGCAGCACCATTGCTCTGATGATACATGTCCCCCAAAAAGCTGAAGGAACTGTGTTTAAGTACTGGATGCCAAATTTTGCTTTCTGCATTATTTCTCGTGGATTGTAATCCATCTTTGTGAGGCAGCTTTATTAGGAAATTCTGCTTTGTTACTGACTACAGGTATTTTACTATGTCATAACAAGTAATGGATTTCCCCTAATCCTAAAATTTTTGTGTTTTAAAGGAACAGATTTGTAAATGGCCTGTATTAATAATGCAGTTGTCATGGTCAATACAGTTAATGTCCTTCTAACTTCACAGTTTAAGAACTCCCATTTCTTGTCTCTAAATCATATATATTCTTCTACATCCATGCTTGAACATCTGGGTAACACTGCATGCATCTGAGGATGTGGGCTGTAGTCCATGCTGCAATCAATGCATTCATTCATCTTCAAGGTGTTGCACGACTCTGCTGTTTGTGCTATGACAGAATAGCCTAGCTACCCCTTTGAAAATGGTTCCTTATTTAATTGGTATAAACTCTGGAGGCTGTGTTGTTGTTTGCATTGCTGAGCAGCATACAGTACAGCAATGCTTGTCTTTCTGGCATGTATAAAAATGGCCATTGACACTTCCTTGGCTGTTTCACTGTCCTCCCTGATAATTTTGGCCTCCTGGTGGACTCCTGTACCTTGTGTGGTGTTGGATTACAGTGTAATCATTACAGTGCTTGACAAGTTCCTGTGTAGCTAGCTGTTCACTCATGAGAGAAGAAAATTCCAAGGGGGTAATAATACTAGGTAATTAAGAGTGTGGCCATTCTGAATTACATGTGATAACGCGGGCAATGTTCCTAGAATCTTCCATGAAAGAGACAGCATGTTTCCCAGTATTATTTTGTTTTTATCTTCAGACAGGGCTGGAAACCCGGTCTGAAACTTTTGGGGATCCCCAACCAATCAATGTCAACAGCCCTAGATCCGATGGACCAAAGTCTGACTTGGTATAAGGTCGCTGCTTCCTGTCTTTCTTCCTAAGCAGTACTCTTAGTCTAAGTGGCTGTTTTGCAGCATTTGGCAAGTGACAAACGATTTGCCTTGCATTTGGGCTTCAGCAGCTGTTCAGTATTCAAGCTTTGCCCCAGGAAAGGTTTGGATGGTGTTTTGTATTCATGCAAGGCATCTCAGGTCTCTGTATTTTTTTTTTTTTAAGGCTGAATAGATTGGTAGCTGGAACTGCTTCCCTTGCCCTTCTGGTATGCAAATCTCAGTCCATGTTGTTGTTCTTGCTGTTGTTATTCTGATGAGATATGTTGTTGTTTTTTCTGATTACCCTTGGCAGTTAGGGGAGAGGAAAAAACAAAAAGAGCTAATGCAAAATATTTGGGGGAGGAAATGAGGACTAAACATAAAGGGGAATATTTCTCTCTCTCCCCCCCTGCAGGTTTACAAGGAACATTTGCCAGCCCAAGAACATGGTGTACCAAGTACAATATTTGGCATATTGTGATGGTGACCCAGTGTACACATGCAAACTGTTCTTGAGATTGCAGGTCCACTGGCATCAGGACAACTCGTCACTTCTGGATCAACGTGTCCAGTATCACCCTTCTGCCTTCTGTCATTTATCCCAAAAAGCTACTTGTATAACACCTTTTGGACGCAAGCATAGAAGCTGACATGGTGCCGAATTCTCAGAGCAGTCTGTTGCCATTGACTCTATGTCGCTAGAATAGACTGATGCTCTTCCCTCTCTGGCTCGTCCTTCTCTGATTCAGCTGTCTGTCACATAAAGACACTAGCTGTATTCAGCCAGAAAGCCAAGACATGTTTTGGTGTTCATATCTGAACCTGCACCCTTTTACAGTCTGTGGCTTGCAGGAGATCATCAAACAAGAGTATCATGTTATGCAGTGGTCCCCTACCTTGATTCCCCAGAAGTTCTTGGACTAGATCTCCCAGAAGCCTTCACTATGAGCCAGGGTTTCAGAAAGTTGCAGTCCAGGAACATTTGGGTTACCCAAGGTTGGGAACCACCATGCTGTGGTTTCCAAACCA
Source organism: Pogona vitticeps (assembly GCF_051106095.1). NCBI lineage: Eukaryota > Metazoa > Chordata > Lepidosauria > Squamata > Agamidae > Pogona > Pogona vitticeps. Next base: position 241,132,564 of record NC_135783.1, read on the forward strand.
CTGATCGCACTAGCTGTCTTCCTGTTCATTCTGAATTCAGACATCCTTTAGGACAGTGGTTCTTAACCTTTATTACTCGGATGCTTTTGAACTGTAACTCCCAGAAACCCCAGTCAGGACAGCTGGTGGTGAAGGCTTCTGGGAGTTGCAGTCCAAAACTCCTGAGCAACCCAAGGTTAAGAATCAGTGCTTTAGGAGACCACAGTTAGTCTCCTCCTGCTGCCCTGTTGCAACGGGAGTGAATTTGCAAGGCTGAGCAGAGACAAAAAGAAAAGCAGGCAGGCCAGCAGCTCTGAATCATGGATTGTTTAAAGTACATTAGGGCAAACAATGCTAGGGCATTATGCCTGACCTGTGCTGGCTGGTGCTAGGTTTCCCAGGGTGCAGCTAGATATCAGGGCCACAGATCCTTGTGTGGGTCTCACCAGTTCTTTCTAAAGTGAAACTGGGGGAGGGGGGAGCGCTTTGTAAGTGCAGCATGAGTAAGACAGAGAAACCGCTATCTCCCCACACTTTGTCCTTGTTAAAACATTTTTATGGGATTTTTCTCCTAGCAGGGGTGACTTATAGTCAATGTCCCAATGGATGAAAAACTGCTCAATGCTGGGGGAGAACTGGTTTCAGGAGGCAAGGGGGAATTGGATGGTGGAAGGTTCAGTTCCTTCCACCTAGCTGACCAGGTCTTGCTGTTTACGGACTAGTCTTGTATTTGTGTGCTTGAGTGGTCAGCATAGGTGACTAGGACTTGCACGCTGGAGAGTGTGTGAGTTGGCCAAGGAGGGGTGGCGTGGTCCATTCCAGCTCTCTTCCCAGGACAGAAATGAAGTGAAGTGAGTGGTTAAATATAAGAAGGCACCTGTCTTCAACTCTGGTGTAAACATGCTCCTCTTGGTTCCTTCTTTGCCAGCCCCAGTAGGCCTGTACAATTGCATGAATGGCCAAGTTTGCAAAAGGTTTCTGCTGGCTTGCTGTTGCATCTTATATACGTTATTGGTGTGAACAACCATAAAGGGAAGGCTTGGAAAAACAAAGCTGTGCTATAAAACACCAAAACAGACAAGCTGTGTGGAATAAGACTGGCTTTTTTTTTAACCCACAAGAAAGGAGGCACTTTTTAAACTCCACCCTGCAGCTAGGCAACATTGCTATCTCAATGAACCCTGTTAGCACCCAAGACTCCTTTGCAGGCAGCACCCAGAGCTATTCATTAGCTGTTATTGCACCTTTGAGCTGCCTTCAACCTGCAGAGAGGGATTAACCCCTAAGTTACCATTTTCTCTTGAGTGTGGTCCCTTTCTGTCACTAAGGCAGCACAATCCTATGCCCTGTGGTGACTGATCTAAGCCGCAGGCCCGGTTCTGCACAAAGGGATGCGATGGTCACCTCTCATTTAGCTCTCAAAAAAGTAAAATTATGACTGAGCTGCCTTTCCTTGGATTACAGGGGGATGCTGACGTGAGCGACTGTTCCTTTATTTAAAATGAAAATAAGTATGTCCCTGCCTATGAGGAGCTAAGCTAAAACCCTTCACCCTGGTATCTGATTGTTGTTTGTTTGTTTCTTTGTTTCTTGAGAGTCTGAGGACTGTCCCCACTCTATTTCCCACCAACCCCAGACTTCAAAGGGCCACCTATCCTGTTTTTTTTCAAAACCAGAAGTGACCAGAAGATAAATTTACCATCCTTTTTTGCCATCCTTTTCATCATCCTTTAACCACCTTCACTGCCATCTATTTTAATTTATCTTGTTGGTTATTATATTTGTTTGAATGTATGTATTATTTAATGTTTTTTATCGTGTTTTGATACTGTGTGGTTTATTTTGTTGTTAGCCGCCCAGAGTGGCTTGTTTGCCAGATGGTGTGGGTTATAAATCCAATCAATCAATCAATCAATCAATCAATCAATCAATCAATCAATCAATCAATCAATTCTGATTTTGAAAAACAAACAAACCCAAATCTGTCTTTAATCCAAGATAAGTGTAAGTGATATAAAATAGCATTAAAAGGAAGCGTTATATCCCTCTTCATGCTTGTAATGGGTGTTGGCAAGACTGAAACGGGCAGAGGAAGGTAGGGGGAGGAGTTTTTTAAAAGGACTAAATATTGTGGCACATTAAAGACTTAACAGATTTGTTTCAGTGTGAGCTTCTGTGGATCAAAACCCACTTCTTCAGACCCACTGAAATAAAGCTGTTAGCCTTTAAGGGTGCCGCAATATGTTGTCCTTTTCCCACCCACCTCCTTGCCCCACCTTTTCCCCCCTTTAATGTCGCCAACATGCCGAAGCAGACTAAAATGGATGCTTTTTTTTTTTTGGAACTTGCTGAAAGCAATGTGCTGGGTTCAATTTGGAGCAGGGTAGTAGCTGTTGTTTTCTACGATGAGGGATGCTTGAGGAGCCATGGCGGCCTTTTCTGAGGCTCACAAGGTGAGCAATTCCCACTCCTGAAACAGAAAAACATCCAATTACCTGAACCTTCCTCCTGTAGTCCCACTTTATCCATGGATTCACGTTCAGGTTTTAGCATCTTCCGTCTAGCTTAGCTACACCATGTAGTTTAGCTACAAATCTTTGGCCGGGGTCTTCTTTTGTTCTGCTCAGTCCATGATGGTAAATTTTGGAGCCATTGTTTTAGGGTAAGATGTACAGCAACCCTTGGAATGCTCTACTTGGTTTTTTTGTGTAGAGGAAACCTGCTACTTGAAACTCCTTGCTGTTCAGTGCTGCCATTGTCCAGTGAGGCAGGAACGCCCCCCCCCCCATTGCTTCTCTCATACCCTGAGTCTACTTAAGTGGGTGGGAGTCAAGCTGAACAAGAAGGTCACCTGAGGACATAAAGTTCAGCTATAGAAGTGTACCATCATTGCATGCGAGGCTAACTTATAGAAGTCATTACCACAGGATGTGGTGAGAGCTGTTGGCTTCCATGGCCTGCTTAGAATTATTAGGCTCATTTTCTGTGTGTTTATTAACAGCTAGTAAACATGACTATTTCATTAATGATAGCAGTAGTAAATGTACTTGGTTGAAAACACCACGGCTATGAATACCAAAGGATGGGAACAGACAACAGGGGATGACCGTACTTCTGAGCTTCTAAAGTTATCCATTCTGCTTGCATTGAGATCAGGGTGGGTTTTTGTTGTTGTTTTGCAGAATTCGATAGTTAATTTTAATCCCTTGTGTTGTCATGTGACTCCTGGATTTGCCTTCAGACTGAGATTGACTCTTATGGGCCACAGTGGAATCAGAGAGAAAATATGATCATCATCCAGTGATACATGAGGCGTGGGCAACACTGAGACTGCAAATCCCCTTTTTCCTGCTCCTGAGACCGTCTCCCCACATTGACTTAACTATTTCTAAAACCCATGCCAGTGAAACCATGTTCTGAGTTTTCTCCCTCCTTTTTTTTCAGGAGGGAAAAACGTAGGGCTATAGGGTCACACAGGGCTCTATGGTAAAGGTGGAAACACCGACACCCTTCCATGCCACTGAAACAGGGCAGTTCTCACCACATTTTATAGATATACAGTAGACGGTATAGCTCCTAAAGATCTGTGGGACATATGTGTACACCTACAGCTTTCCAACACAACAAAATTGCCCCCCTCTACTGCTGTATACACCTGCCAGGATTAAGTCTCACTGAACTCAGGTGGGCCGACTGGTCAGTAAATATGGGAACCATCACACACACACACACACAAAATCCACCTTTCCTTGCTGGTACTGTAGATTTCCCCTAGCCGCTCACTCACAGCCCCTCCTTTTCTAGCAGCCTGGTGTCTGTGATCCAGGGCATCTTAAAGGAGCGAGAATCTCATTATCTGGGGCCGGATTAGGGAGCAGGAACCACTCACAGCAAAAGGATTAGATGAGGGAGTGAATTTAATCCAGAGCCTCAGAGATGGCACATGATTTTTTTTTTTAAAAAAAGACAAAAAACAACAACACCTTAAACTTCTCCTGGTGCCAGGAGCCACATGCATGACAGAGGAGGAATGGGGGCATATTTTTCCCATTCGTGGAGAACTAGGAAAGGATGCTTGTGTGGGGTATAGTAAGAAAAGTGAGGGCTTTCTATGAAATGTGGAAGAAAAAGGGGGCCCTGCTCTGAAGGCTAGGAAACTGGAATTAAAACTACTGCTTGAGTCTGGAAGTCCTTTTTCCAAGCTAGCGTCACCCGCTTTTAGCCTGGTCTCCCGCTGTCCCTTATGCCACACCCAACGGGGCCTCCCTTGTCCACTTTGTGCCTCCACTCCACCCCACTGGATCCACTTATCCCATTTGATCTCTCTTCTACCAAGCGTTGCACTTTCTTCCTCCTCTTAGTCCCGGCTCCTAACGTGCCCGCTTTGCCTGGCACTTTCCAATCTTCCCCCAGAGAGATGTATCTGTCCTTTTCATGGGAAACCCAGTGTGTCTGATCCACTGTCTGGAACTGATGGATTCATTTGGTTGTCCACCTGGGACCTGTGGTTAATGATGCAGAGTTTTGAATTTTTGGTTAAATTCCTCTAGCTGTGTGGCAGCAGTGCAGGGATTCACAGAGCAGAATAGATACCAGCTCCCCAGAGCAGTTCAGCCCTTTTCTCATTATCTGACATTCACAGTCTCAATAACTCACTCTGAGACATTAGTAATAGAAAGAATAAAAGGCTTCATTACTTGCAATTGAACAGATCAAACATCAAACTGATAAACATGACTGCTTTTAGCAATACTTCAAAAGACTTCCGGGGGGGGGGGGGGACAGAGCAGAGAGGCAGGACCCTCTTTGAACTTAGAGGGAAGGAAGAAATGATGGGTTAGTGCTGGATGGATTGAGGTCATCTAAGTCCAGAAAGGTCCCTCCCAGTCAAACCTGCTAAAGGCAAAATATATGGCTGGAAAAACTCCAGCAGTTAATACTCCTGTGTTTTGTGTTTTCTCCCTTGCAGTAGCAAACTTATTCTTTAAAAATACACACGTACTCCAAATTTTTATTCATAGTCCATTGTGACTATACATGCACCACGTTAAAGAAAAAGCACGATAGCAAAAATCAATAATTAGAGCTACACACTGAAACAAACCTAGAGGTAGCTCCATAATGTTAGGCAAAAAGCGTAGAACAAGGATGTACAACCCATGATCATCCTCTGCAAATCCTGTTCTGCACTGCGATGGCCTCCCTTTCTCTCCTCTTCATCAGGCAAGCGTCTTTCTATATCCATCTATGGCACAGAACCACAGCCCATATAAGTCCGTGGCAAATGCAACCCTCTCCATCCAAGCACAGAGAAGGTGGGAAACCTTTAAGATGCTGAGGCAGCTTGTTGCAGTCTTTTCCCATACTGTTTGGGAAGGGGGGGTCTCCACACTTTGGAAAAGGGGGCCCGTCCAAAGTTTGCATGAGGGAGAATGAAAGGAAGTCCCTGTCCAAAGCCAGGCTACGTACGCATGGCTGAAACGTGTACTGTGGGCAGGATGGTGAAGAACCCTTCTCTGCAGCTGGAACAGGATGAGGGAGGGAAGAGGACTGGACAGGAGAGCCCTCCGATTCCATGATGACGTGGGTTGTGTCTCTCTCTTCCAGGTGCTCAAAACCAATCACCTTCCAAGAAGCCCAGGAACCGCAGCATCTTCCAGTCCCTCTTTTGCTGCCTTTGCCATGACAACTCAGAGCCTATCCCTGTCAACAACAACGCCCCACTACTGGTGGAAGAAAATGGCTCGGTGACCAAGGTAGGCCCAGCTCTCAGTCAGGTAGCCTGGTTTCTTCACACCCATTGAAACAATGGAGGGTCAGCATCCTTTCTGTGAGGGTTTTGTGGGCAGCCCAGGCCCCATCTTTTGGGGGCACCCTAAAGGGGGAGTTTACTCTTTTTTTGGAGTACAGTTCCCAGAATCCCATAGCCAGCATGGCAGTCTCTGCTTAGAGCAGTAGATCTGGTTAACTAAAGAAGTGTTCAGATTCCCTAAAAGGAACATCCCTCCCTATACACCATCTTTCTGTTTTCCTTTTATTCTGTTACCTTTCTCCTCATCGGTTATATTTCAAGCATAATTGCTAGCCTCGTGCTAATAGTCTCAGTGCCCAAACTGTTACCTATCAGGCTGGAACTGGGAGAGTGCTCTCCAGTCTTAACAGGCCCTTGTCCTATGGTCCAGAGCCATGTCCATCTCACAAGAGCCGGACAGCCTTTGAGGAATGCACTTTTGGATCATTTAATATGTACTAGTTAGCCTTCTGTGACACGTTAGTAAACCCACCCAGCCCCCCGTACTTATAGGGAAGGCACTTAAAGTTCTGGGCATGCATTTGGGTCTACCTGGCAACCCAAATACTAGAGATCTGCCTTTTTTAAGACAACACTGAGAGATAAGACAGGTGGGCCCAGCTCTTCTGGTATTTGAAGCCCAAACTAGTAGTTTTTCTGAGCTCTATTTAACATTTTTAACCATTCCACTTCCCCCAAACCAGCTTGCCAGGGTTATCTTTTGGTCCTTCTATGATATCCCAGGATTTATTGTCTGATGCCCATAGATGCTGGAGAGCTGGAGTATGCCACTCGCTCTAGTTATCAATACTGTATAGTAGTGTCATTTTTTAATCCTCTTGCGAAGCCTAAGGGACTGCAGAGGGCGTAGCAAATACATAAGGTTCTTGCTTAGATTAGGTTGCCAGCCAAGTCAGCGGCTTCACTGGAGCCTTTAATCATCACCACCACCTAAGGCGGCTGAATTATGAGTTCCTTCTAAGCCGACAGTGAAAGTTGAGTAGATTTAAGAACTTCCTCCTGATCCTTGTTCCTGGCGCCCTCTGGTGCCCACTTGTTTAACTGCAGTTGCCCTGGCTTGTGTTTAGAGCTGGCTCTCCCTTGTATTAGAGTGTGATCCACCTCAACCCAGGCACTTCCTGTCAGCCCATATCCAAAAAACAACAACACAGATTTTGTGCCTGCAAGGTCACAGGGTATGAAATGAGCTTAGAATGAAAAAGATACTTCAGCTGCCAATCCTTCTGCCTCGGTGGCCTCTTCCTGTCTAACTCCTGCTCCCTAGACTGAAATCCTGGTGAACAGCTAGAGTGCTCCCCCCACCCCCCAGGTCCCAAGCACTGGTTTGGAAAACTGGCATCAGCAGGGACTGCGAGGAGAGAACCTCCATTTTTCTAGAGGATACGCGGGGGAAACTGGTGGTCTCAAGTGCCTTGATGTAGACTGGACTCGCAGATCACCCTGCACAATTGTTAAAAGGCTGGGTTCTTCACTTCGGGTTCCCATCATCTCTCACCCTGTTATCCCTCACAAAGCATCCTCCCCCCTTCCTGAATGCATATGTGCCTCTCTACAGGCGACTGTCAGGTACCTGCTACCAGAAATCAAGCCACAAGATGCCAGCAAAATTTGTGTGGTCATCGATTTGGATGAGACGTTGGTGCACAGCTCCTTCAAGGTCAGTCCATCCCTAAATGTCTTTTCACGTCCATGAATGCATGCTGGAGGCAGGCGGGGCGGGCCCTTTTCTGACACTGCTCACTTGTTCCATCTTTATGTACTTCCCTATTTCTAAGAGGGTGTGTCTCCTGCATTTCCACTGCACCACGTTTCCTCAGCCTGGATCCCTTCAGAGGTTGTTGGACTCTAATGTCCATCATCCCCTACCACTGGCCATGTTGGCTGGAGCTGCTGGGAAGGGAGATCTAACATTCATCTGAAGGGCTGCATGTTCCCCTTTCTTGCACTCAACAAGGATGCCTAAATTGCTTTCCACCCACCTTTTCCCAGATTCCTAAGAGGTGGGGGGGAGCTCCTCAGTATCCCCTCCCCCAGCATCCTATCAAATTAGGGCCGTGACCAGAGGTGGGGGTATCACTGAGCAGAATGAAGTGATTGTCTCCAGCAGATGATCCTGGTTGTTGCAAAAAAGAGAATTATATTAGAGAGCAGCAAATCATTATTTATTTATTTTTGTTTAATTGCATTTTGTTACTCCCAGGCAAGGTGCTTATGAGATTTTGTGTCCCCCCCCCCCCCGTCCCCAGGGTCCAAAATAGCCCAGCCATACTTGGGTCCTGTTTGGTCCTTCACTTTGAAGGGTCTGCCTTTGAAGAGAGAACCATTTACTGCTCCACCTCATTCTCCAACCTTCCCATCCTGAAAGGGCTGTTTATGTCAAGGCTAGGTTTGTGTGAACTGCAATGAATTGTTGCCGATTGATTAAGAAGGGCAGCTAGGAGAGAATCAAGGGGAAAGTCCAGCTGAGAAACAGTAGGGAGGACAGCAGAAGCCCCGTCGTGCTCCTTTCTACAAATTTTCCTCATGCTCAGGCTTTTCTGTCAACAGAACTGTTGCAAAGGGCAGCACTGTTTAAAAGGAGAGTGAAAATCCATAGAATAAACAGCAGATACATCAGTGGTAGCAGCCACTGGGGGCATTTTTGTTCTCCGCTGTTGCTATGTTACTTTCAAAAACATGTTTTCCCTGAAAAACTGTATCACCAGAAAAGGCAGCATGTGACCCACAGACGACACACTCCTGTTTTTCTCGCTCCAAGACCCACCTCTAGACGACATCACACCCCCTCCCTTGCTGCAGTATATACGTATCTCTGGTGTGTGCATTCATACGCGGGTGTATATGCTTGTATATGTATATAAACACAGATGTAGGTTTGTTGCATGCCATCCAGTCACTCATTCAAGGTTCATAGAGATGTTCAAGGAGTGGTTTACCATTGCCACCACCATTCCCAGTGAGTTTTCATAGCCAAGTGGAGATATGAACCCTGGTGCTAACACTCTGCCCACCACATCAGTTATTCATATATATCTCTTGTCTAAAAGGAGAAACACAGATCTGGCACCTCCTCTGGTTTGTTTTAGAGCTTCCTCTAAAAATAAGGATGTGGTGGTTTGCTTTCCCTTCCCAGTTTACTTCCTTTTTCGGATTAAAAAAAAAAACCAACAGAAATCTACAAGGGCGAGGGAGAGGCCTGAACTGGCTCCTGGCACTGCCAGAGGTGCCCACCCAGGCTGTAACTCTTACATTACTTGTTGGTGGCTTTTTTTTTCAGACTGTTACCCCGTCTTCCTCCCAAAGACCTGGAGGAGGACAGTAACTCTTCTTATCTCTACTTGCTGCATCCTTTCTCAGCCTTGTACCTCCTGTGTGTCTTGAAAGTCCCATCATGCCTTACCATTTGGATCTGCTAGGTTGGGCTTCATGGGAGTTGTAGTTGCAAACACCTGGAAGGCACAAGGTTGGGAAAGACTGTCTAATGGAGTCTTGCACCACGGAGTGCGAGTTACAGGATTGATGCTGAAATCTGAGAGTTGTGAGAGAGGCCAGTTGTCTCCCTCTCCTTTCCCAGGGAATCCTGCGGATCAGGTGGTGCAGAAGTACAGGGAATGCAAGGAACAACAGCAGTATCAGAGTGCCTCGTGTCTCGGCTGCACCCTCTGCAGAGGGTTTTGTCACAATAGCTATATGTTACTTCCAGTGTCGCAGGCAGGATGTTCCAGAGAACACAAGCAAGAGAATGCTCTTGTCTTCTGTCCTGCTTGTAAACTTCCTGCAGGCTTCTCTTGGTCAGTGTGTCAGCTTCTAATTGGCCTTTTTTTTCTAATCCGAGATTAATTTTTCAGAAACAATCTGTCAACCTGGTGGTTCTTATATTCTGACCTCCTTTATTTCCATACTATTCCCAGACTTCAAAATGCAATCCAGAATTGTAGCTCCAACATACCCCTATATAATCTACTATTCCCTTCCTCCTGACTTCAGCTGGAGCTGAAACCCTATAGAATTTAGAGTTCTTATCAACCTGAATGGAGTAACATTCTAAGGACATATCTATATAACTAACTGCCTTTTAAAAAAAATCAATGTAACCGGGTTGTACAAATTTATTTTCCTGGTCATGGCACTGAGATTTCTGTGCTACAAAATGGTGTGTGTGTGTGTGTGTGTGTGTGTGTGTGTGTGTGTGTGTGTGTGTGTGTGTGTGTGTTTCTGTTTGTGTCTTCACCTTTTTTCTTGCTGAGATGTGTTCAACATCTCCTTCACAAATCCAAGAGATCCAGTCAAAGTCTGCTCAGATATAACTATCCAGATAGTGGATAGTGGCTGGGATTTCTCATTGATCCCTTTAAAGGCTTAATTTACAACTTATTAAAGAAGGATCCCACTTTGATTCCTGCTGCAGAAGGACAGGAGTGGGGTGAGGCGGGAAGTGGAGACTATGGCTTACATATTGTGGGCAGAGCAGAGGTTTGACATGGGCCTTGTTCCAGAGGTTGAGTAGACTACTTGTGGACTTGCAACTCCCAGAAGGTTGGCTGTAGGATTCTGGGAGTTGGAGTCCAAAAATAACCTCTCCAAGCTCTGCCTGCTTCAATAAGTCTGAAGAAGCCGTTGCCAAAGAAACCTATTGAGGTAAGAATTGGTGAGAATAGTTGTGGTCATAGAGGAACCCAGCTGAGATCTAACATGCCAATTGTCTTGCATCTTTCCCCAGCCAGTGAACAATGCAGATTTCATCATCCCAGTGGAGATTGATGGAGTGATGCACCAGGTATGGAGATTATGGGGTCATGCATTAATGGGCAAAGAAGGACTGGAGGGAGGGGACAGTGCCATCTTCAGGTGGAACGAGCGGTCCAGAATAGAGCTTGAATTGCAAAAGGAGATTGTGGAGTAATTGTGTGATGCAACATTCAAGAGGTGGAAAAAAAAAACTCCATCAAACTCAGCTGGGGATGGGTGGGTTGGCTGGTTGTAATGGAAGCTGGGAGTGAACTTTTCCCTGCTCCTGTTCTTCTGTCTCAGTTGTGCTCGGCACCCCTCCTTCTGAAGGCTGTGACCAGGTTCAAGTAATCCAGGATAGGCTGTAGGTACTGCAGTCAGCCTGTTCTCGATTACTTGGCCTTGGAGGCGGCCAGCTGCATCGGCCGGAGTGAATATGTGACTTCTGTGAACCAGGCTTTGAGAGCCAGAGTGATTCTAGGATGGCCTGACCACACTTTTTCATCTCAGGGGTGGCAACATCTCACATTAAACACTGAGTACCATGTGTCGAGACGGGGGAGAAAAGAAACCTCAGTTTCTCTGTGTGAAGGATGTCTCGCCTGTGAGTCAGCCAATGGACCCAGGATAGTATATGACAAACTCAAGTCTTGAAGCAGCTTTTTGGGGGACCAGCATGCATAAGACCCCAGGATTGTATTCCTAAGGTCAGCCAGGGCCTCTAAAACAAATACCACCCCGATCTCTCTGCCCAAACTTTGGGACCACTAATCCTGAACAATCCCTTACCATCTCCTCCTGAAAACTCTGTTACCTGGCTTGTTTTTAATTTTCTCTGTCCTTCTCAGTAGCTCACTCACTGTCGGTCCCCAACATAAAAGGTTGGCACTAAAATTTATTTAGCTTCATTTTCACACCTGTTTTTTTTAACTTTGGCTTCAGAGAGCTTCTGAATTTTGTAACAGCCAGAACATTGAGAACTTGGTGTGGTCACAACCAGGCTTTGGAGTGCCATTCAAATGACTATCCTTCTGTCTGTGTTCCTGATTAGAGATGGGCATGAATCAGAAAAAAATGTAATTTGTTTTGATTCGTGATTCATCAGGTCGACAAATGTATGATTTTTTTTCTGATGACTCGATGAATCAATGCATCAATTCATTTTTTAAATTTAAAACCCTATGAAATGCCCCCCTGAGCATTTAGGGAGACCAGATTTTCAGGGAAGCTTCCCCTGACTTGCCTCTACAATCCTTGCAAGTTTGGTGAAGTTTGAGTTTCAAATGTCTTAGTTATACACTCACAAGTAGGGCCCCACCAGGAAAGTTCCCGACGGTCACCTAGAGACACCAAAATTACAGAGAAGCTTCTACTGACTCTCCTCTATGTGCTTCAACACTAACATTTCAGGCTCTTCTGATGTATGTTACCCTGACAGGCTCATTCCCCTAGACACATTAGAACACATAAACACACTTGCACAAAAATGTATCAGTTCATAGGCTTGCTTGTGCACCAATATAAGCTGTGTAATTTGCCTGCCATCCTCTGCCCAGGACAATGGGTGAGACTCTCTCAAACGGGACATGTAGAAGCTGCCTAGGCTCATCCTTTAGAAGAAGCAGTGACGGAGGTGCAGCCCCATGAAACCCTCCTCAAAACTGTGGGTCAGGAAGCTGGATAGCTCAGTGGTTTAAGTATCTGGCTGCAGAGGCAGAAATTGGGAGTTTGATTCCCCCACTGTGCGTCCTTGACAGAGGCTGGACTTAGAGATCCACCTCTGCAGTTCTAAGATCAAGAATTCTTTTCCCAACCCCTTTTTAGGGAGGGAGTTTCTTCAGAAAGTAATGGGGCTGAAGTTCCTTCCCCTTGTCCTGCTCCAAAGATATACAGGAACATGGCTGGTCCTTCAGTCATTAGCTGCCACCCCTTGTTATTGTGCCTATATAATCCTCTTTCTTCTGCAGACACACAAGCACACAGTCCTTCTGTTCTGCCTTAAACAAACAAACAAACAAACAAACAAACAAACAAACAAACAAACAAATGGACATCCTAATTTTAGGCATTTTTTTAAATCAAACATGCCACAGAAAGAAATTGTATCCATAAATATTGGTCATATTAACTTGCTCTTGTTGCTGTAGTATTTGAATTCATTCTATTAGAGGTGGTGGATTACCTGTTTTTCACTCACTTTGCTGGGCAATTGGCTGGTTTTGCTTGGAACTAAAACCTCACCTTTTTCTCTTCCCATGAAACGAGTCAAGCTGTGGGCTGTGTGTCTTGGTTGCTGGCAGTGGCACCTGACCCAAGTAAAACCAGGCTCACCGTTCACAAAGTCAATAGGGCCTCCACGTCAAAAACTAAATGCTCTTTCATTAAGATCTGAAAGGGGTATCTAGGAAAGCATTACAGTGGTGATAAGGAGAGAGATGTCAAATGTTATATAGGTCCTTATCCTTTCACACTTAATAAGAGGTGTATCTGTATTGCACTTGGCTGGCCTGTATCTGAGTCGCGCCATCCTGTCCAAATGTCCAGTCTTCTCGGAAAGATGTTATACTCAGTGGCAGAAGAAATGATGAATGCAGAAAGTTGCTGGTCCAGTCCTTGGCACCTCCAGTTAAAAAGACTCAGGTGACAGATTATGAGAACTACCTTATTGACAGCCGCACCAGGCAAAAAAACCCTTCAACTTTTACACTCTTCTCATAGATTGACACTCAATTTCTCTCTCTCTCTCTCTCATACACACACACACACACACACACACACGCACGCACGCACGCACGCACGCATGCACGCACGCATGCATGCATGCATGCACAGTGGATGTCTTCTGGTTCTGGTGAGACAGGGGGCTTTGAAGGGAGATGCTGAGTGCAGGATGAAATGTAACCACACACCACAAAGTCCCCACCTCAGGGTTAAATGAACAAATAGTCTGACTTGGCATAGCATCTCATGTTTCTTGAGCAATTTCTTTGTTGTTACCTAAAAGAGGGGTTTCCCCTGTACTTGGCTTACTCCTGCTTAAGAGACAAACAGCATATGTTTCATACCATGCTGTCAAGTGGTTAGCTGGCTAAGAAGGCAGGATGCGGACTCCCCAGGGATGTGTGTGCCCTAACTGACTGCCTCTCCACGCTCTCCCTTCCCTCTCCAGGTGTATGTCCTGAAGCGACCCCATGTGGATGAGTTTCTGCGGCGGATGGGTGAGCTCTTTGAGTGTGTGCTCTTCACTGCTAGTCTGGCAAAGGTGAGCTCCTACCTACCCACCCCAACACACACACTCTCTCTCACACACACAAACAGAATGGTGATCAGGACAGTAGATTCTACAGTATTTGGAAAAGCTGTAACACTAGGGGGGGAAACAAAACAAGCCATATTGGAGAAAAGGGTGGACTTCAAAGTCCTGTTTCCCAGCAGAAGCACATGACATTGGCCACACTGGCTGGGGGATTCTATTAGAGGCAGTCTTAAAAAGTAACTTTTCCAGCCTGTGAGAGATATGCAGGTAGATCTCCTGGACTTCTGACTCCCGGTTGTTTTACAGTAGCAACCTTTCCCCAGCTAAATTGTTGTAATGAAGAACTCTTGGAGTGACCAGAAATGGACCTGTACAAAAGGCTTGCAGGGCCCTACTCAGCCTTGGTGCTAAGAAGAGGTTGCCTTGCTCACAATATGTTGGGAGGCTCTCTGTGCTTTAATTCTAATTATATCTGTTTTTCACTAGCCTCTGGCTGGTGGATCTTGACATTCTAATAAAAGCTGGATCCTTCACAGCCCCAGGCCTGCCTATCTGTGCTGGGAGCTGCAGCAGAAAGGGTGAACTGCCTCACCCAGAGTAGGGGTGAGCAAAGTCTTCAGGGAGAGGCTGTCCTTTGGGGTTTTAGTCATAGCAAAGCACTTGGAAAAGCCAGGGCTGTTGCAGGTACATGAATGATACGCAGAGTTTGTGAAAGTTACAATCTGAGCTCCGGCTTCCAGAGTCCCACAGCCAGTGGCCGGGTGGAGTGGGGGATTCCGCGTATTGTAGTCCACAGATATAAATAACATAAGCATTCCCCCAACTGCACAAATCTAAGCACCAGACTACCTACACTTGGGTAAGGGGCCTTTCTTCTCCTTGAACTTGGACCTCAGTCTCCACCTGAGCAACAGGTAACAGCCAGGAATTCTGGGGGGGAAAGTACACCTTCTTGTTGGATAAGTGAAACTGAAAACAAATATCATGCATGGGGAGAAAGAGACACAATGCAAATCTTTTAATATGTATTGTGCAGCAATTACACACACACAAACAGACACAACTCATAGTACACCTGGAGAGTGCAGCCCAACTGACGGCCATTCCCGTCTCTTCCTTCCAACACCCAGTATGCAGATCCTGTGGCTGACCTGCTGGATAAATGGGGAGCTTTCCGAGCCCGCCTCTTCCGTGAGTCTTGTGTCTTCCACCGTGGGAACTACGTCAAGGACCTCAGCCGCCTAGGCCGTGACCTGACACGGATCATCATAGTAGACAATTCACCCGCTTCTTACGTCTTCCATCCAGATAATGCTGTAGGTAGTAGATGGGTAGCTAAAACAAACCTCTGGATCTTGTGTGGTTTGTAAGTGGGTTTTTTCCTTGAGCAGGTCAGCTTTCTCCTCCTCATTATGCAAGCGGGACACAAAACCCTGATGATTGCAGCTGAAACAATGGGGTTTCCACAGAGGGCAAATGAGGCAAGCTTTTTGGCTGAAAGGGGCTGAGAACACAGCTGGGGATAATATGTCTTTCTTATTGTGAAAGGATCTCTTTGTGGGTAGGTAGGTAAAGCAGCACTTTCTTTTCCTGAGCTCTGATGATATGTATAGGTATGCTTTCAGACAGATACATGTAGATGTAGAATTTTTTTCCTTTTGTATTATTGGTGTATTTTGCTCTTTTGACCAGTAAGGGCCCCCAAAGCGATGTTCAGTAGATGGTTTAAACTAATTAAAACATCTTTAAAATATTTTTTGAAATATTTTTTTAAAAACTTGAAATATTAAAGAAAGGTTATTTAGGCAGCTGATTGAAAGCATTGTCTTAGAGCTAATTTAAGCACTTGTCATAACTATAGCCCAGTTTTTATACTGGGATTGTTCACCAGAGGCTGAGCGCCACTGTTCTGGAGGTGAGGCTGGCTCAGTCTACTGGAACCCTTTAGCCCTATTTGGGTGTTTTCCCTCACAGGGCTAATTAACTGTTGTGTGAAAAATAAACATACTGGCGCCGTCTTGCCATGGCACACTCATCTCCCCAAATGTTTGTGGGGAATCATATGCACCTCAACTGAAACCATAACCCCAAACCCATCTACCCCATGGCAGCCTAGAATATGATCTCACCTTGGACATCTTGAGTAGGAGAGAATATAAATGCAGTGACCTTCCTAATGGCCATCACTTTCTTCCTGGAATTTTCTCCTTTTGAACAGCATTTTTCCCACATGAAGAATGTTTCTGATAAGTGAGATGTGGGTTACAGGGAGATAAGTGGCAGAAGAACTGAATGCCACATCTCCCCTTTCTTTTTATGACACTTGGTCAGATCCATATTTAAATGTACAGACTTACTACAGTTACTTGGGCCCTGAGATGCCTGCAGGATGGACCACTGTTTTGTAGGAGAGAAAAAGTTCACCCAAAATGTTTATAAGCAAGATCACTTTATGCTGGAAAGGGCTTCCATCTTTGTTGAAACTGCCTGTAAAGCACATCCCCCTCTCCCGAAAAACATATTGGCGGCTCTCTGTGCAGGACTCTCTGGCCTCTCAGCCACCTCTTGTGAGTCCCTGTTTTGGCAAAGAATAGCACTCAACCTCCTCACTTCTCTCCTTCTTCCTTCCTGGCAGGTGCCTGTGGCTTCGTGGTTTGACAACATGGCCGACACGGAGCTTCTTGATCTCTTGCCGTTCTTTGAGAGACTCAGCAAAGTGGACAACGTGTATACAGTGCTAAAGCAGCACCGGACTAGCAGCTAGTGACTGCAGGGGGGCTTTGGGCAGGGGGAAAGAGGGGTGTAAGCCCATCTCCGCTGTTTCTTTCTGTCGAGCAGGGTGGCCTGCTCTCCCAAACTTAGCCCCTGGCAGCCTCACCAACCAGTGCAGTGCACAGGAAACCCTGAAGGGGGCAGCAGAGAGCAGTTGTTTCCATGGGGCATCAGAACAGAGGCCAGTGTCTGAGCGTAACCTTGAACCCCTGGGAGAAAATCTCCTAGATGCTGTATTTTAATGGTTTGCCCCCTTCCTATTGTATTATGGGATGTGGAGACCAGAATTTAACCTCCCCTCCTTTTTCTGCCTATCAAATGGGACCAAAACAATGGTCCTTTCCCTTCCAACCAGAACCTTGCCCGTTTCCATACCAACCGGTTGGGGGTGCTACACAAGGACCAGACACAGGTACCTACTGCATCTCAGCATCACTCCGTTCTCCCCCTGCTCCTTGTAGATGTTGTCCTAGATTTCTGGGAACAAGTGGTAAAGGTACCTCCGCTTTGTTTTTGGCATTGGTCACTGACTGACTGGAAATGTTATCTAAGGGAGGTTGGAGGAGGAGCCTGAGAGAACAGGATAAACTTTTTTTGGACGACAGAGGACTGAAAAGAGAGGGAGGAAGAAGAAGACAGAAGTTGTAGAGGGAATTGGCTGCCTCTGTAAAGGAGACGATGCTTCTGCTTCCCAAAAAAACCTCAGCTGATGGGTTGTAGTCTGAGGTTGGAGGGCTGTATCTTCATAAAAGGGACAGCTTACTTGCAGGCAGCCGCTGTAGATAAGTTATCTCTCTTGGGATAGATACATGTTTATTGTTCCTTCTTGAAATATTCCATTTTGTAGAGGAAATTTCCACAACAATTTCCAGCTTGGAGAAGCAGACAGGGGAATAAGACAGTCTTTTTCTATCTGTAAGAGGTGGTGGAATGGAGGAGCGGCATTTTCTTCTGAGAAGTAAGAGAAAATTAGGTCTCCCAGTTTAGGCCCTGATATGGCCTTCAGAGGTTGCAGGAGTGACTAATCCAGTGGTTGGAGGACCCGCAGATCCCAAGCACAACTCATTCTTGGCTCTTCTGCTGATGGAAGGCAGAGCCCCAACCTGGATCAGTGGTTGATTACAGCAGAGAAGACAAAGACAGCTTTTGTTGCCATATGCTTGTTTTGTGGAGAGACTGAGATGAAATGGAGTTAGGGGTTGTTCTTGAGGTGGTGTGCTGCAGGCTTGAAGATGGCTTGAGAAGAAAGTTGGTTGACCTGTCCTAAAGAGGACTGCTAGCATCTAGAACAGGGATGAGCAACTGTGACCTTCGAGAGTTTTTATTATTATTATTATTATTTTATTTTATTTTTATTTTTTTTTGCCTACAATTCTCATGAGCACTAGCCAGCAATACCATGGTGCGAGATCATGGGAGATGTAGTCCAAAAAACATACGGTCATAGTAGCTCAAACAACCAGGTGTGGGCAAAGACTGAGTTCATAAGCATGGGGTTGCCTTACAAGACTCACATAGGGCATACTTTAATTGTTGTACTTGTAGCTTCTTCCTATTTTGTACAAATCCTGACCTCCTCCTTCAGCCTCTGTCTTCTACAAGGTTCATGGTTTAGCTCCCTTAACTCTGTCCTTTCAGGGACTATGAGAATAAATCATGTGTACATAGGCTGGACTATGGGCAGGGGTAAAATCTGTATGTCTCTGCATTGGAGGAAAGAGGGTTTTTTCCTCTGGCACTGTGTGCTTCTATATTATGCTGTAGTGCCTTCAGGCTTCACAGCCTACATGCCTGGCTTCGGTAGGGGGGGGCTGAGATGCAACAATTGCCGATGGGCTATAGTTGGAAACCCATAATCTTCCTGGACTGAAAGAGTACATGGGTAAATTGTGCCTTTTTAGAAGTGATGGACATGCCAGTATCTTTTGAGAGAGAATGGACATAGTGCAGGGTGATGTTGGTGGAAGGGCTTGCTCTTTCCATTGATTTAACAATAGTTCAAGCCACTTCCATTTCCCAGAGATGTTTTTAGCCAAAATCAAGATCCTTCCCATAGAGGAATCTACTTTCTTCCCATCTGTCTCTTAAGAGCTTTGAAAGCCCATGTAACAGGAAGGAATCTTGACTCAGAATGGAACTTTTTCGGTCCTCCTCTGTCCAGACACTTCTGCCAGATACTTATTTGCCTTGGATTTTTCTCCAGTGCCATCTTGACATTTGCCTTAAACTATGTCTCTCTTTTTTGAATACATGAAATCCTTGTGCCTTTTAGTCCTGTTCTTGCCTGCTTGTTTAAAAAAAAAAATTGTGATGTCACACATCTTTGGAGCCTTAGCCCATGCCAGGTTGAACTGTGTAAGGGTGGCACCATTGTGACTTGGGGAACAGGATTGGGGAGGAGTGCCTGATCCTGTAATTTTGGGAAAAGGCTGGTCAGGCGTTGGTTGTCAACTGTGGCTCATTGGTCGACCTGCTGTTAAGAGAGCACACAGCACATCAAAACTTGCTGCTAAGGAGCAACTGATTTGTTCTTCATAACACAGTATGATGTCACAGTTCAATCTTGCTAAACCCCTATTGTAATGGATTTGGAATAGAGGAAGTAACTCACTGCTGCCTGACGAGGCAGCTCCATCAGACTAGGATTCTGTCTCTTACTGTGTATAAAGGTTGCTTAGAAAGCTCTTGAACATGGGGTTGCCTTTTCCAACAGCGATGGCTAAATTTAGCCCTCAGGCCAGTTCAATCATGAGAACTGTAGATCATTTATGCAGTGGAGGAAAAAAGTCATTTTTTAAAAAAAATTAAATGTTAATTGTGATTTCATTTCCCCCCCCCCAGAAGAACAATAAAATAACGAGACCCCAGTCACTACTTCCTGAATCCATCCCAGTTTCACATCAAAAGCATCCCCATGTTAACCACAAAAGAAAGGCTTTTAAAAAGCATCTCCTCTGATTTTTGTTTCACTCTGGTGCTTGCACATATAAATGGCTTTAATTGCTTAAACTATAAGAAAAAAATCCATACACACTCCTAGAAATGCATGTGGAACCCAGTCCTTGTAAATGCCCACGTGACACGAGCTAATCTGTGTGTCTCAGGATAATGTGTGGATTAAAATTTAGCCCTATACTGAATTTTGCTTTTCCATGAAAGTTGTGCCAGGATTCTCAGGAGTTCAAACATATCAAAAATGTGTTGAGAGTACATATTTTCAAGTTTGTTTAAAAAAAAAAAGTTCACATATGAATGTGCCAATAAAGGCCCAGGATTCTATTGTTGTTCTTGTAAGCTTTCTGTAACTTGGCACAGCTGACTGCAGCTAAGTCACACACTTAGTCACGTGCCTGACTATACAACTCTGATGCTCCTGGGCATCTCCTCATTAGCTACAGCAAGTTCCACACACCTTCCACAAACACCAATAGGCTTCTGGCCAATAATGTAGAAGTAAGGAGGAAAGCACGCAGAAAACAACGTAAACTGGAAACAAGTCGCTGGTCGCTCCACCATGTCTTTCAATTCCACCTGTATTGATGTCAAGTTAAAATGAATTGGCAGCAAAGGATCTTGTGACACACAAAAAATTACGTTTTGCAGGAACATGCTAATACCCCAAAATTTTTAAAGAAAATTAAAGCTGCTGTCCAATGTACCTTTATTTAGGTGGCACGACGTTCATCAGCGTAAACATGTGCTGCATTGCTTGCTATGCCTCTCTGTCTGCCTTGTCCAACCGTCTAGCTTTCAGAGGCACAAATACTAGTTGGCTTCCATCCAGCGTTCTCCTCTAGAGCGTAAGTGAGTTTGACCAAGTTCCTACCAGCAGAAATACAGTACATTGAATTCTACCATGTTCCAACCTTCTTATTTCTTGCACTGTAGTTTAAGGAAAAACACACACCCTTATTCCTCTGTTCAGCATATTCATTTGTTGCTCCATTCCAGCAGCCCTAAGAAGCCCATTTCTTAGCAGCCATGAGACACTCTTGACCCAACAGCCCCCAAATTGATGAAATGCTTGTTTTTTAAAGTGGTGCCAGACAGACCTTTTGTGTGGTTGAGCTGGCCTGTGCCTCCTCCCCCCCACCTCTTTTTGGACAGTTGTTTTTTATTTTATTTTTTTACAGGTCGGAGAAAGAAGAATTTTAACTGGGCACATTTCAGATTATATAAATATGTATAATGTGTATATATCTGGGGGTGGGGACGGGGGGTGGGGGAAAACAGTGGAAGGGGAAAACATCAGGATTTTTATAGCTGTGTTTTTAACATGTTTCTGGGAGATGGTGATTATTTTTGTGTGGTTGGTTGTCATTATTCCTCGTGTAAAAGGAAATGTGGTGGGAGTGGTTTTGCTTTTATGAGGTGATACCTCTTTGGGGGAGGGCCTACTTCCCTTCTCCAAATGCCTGCTGCTTCCCCTGACCTTATCCCTAAGACATGCCCTGGAGCAAGGGAGTGAAGTATCCACAGTTGCCTTTGACAGCCCTGGTGTTACCAGCTTTTAGCAGGGAGTCAAAGGGGAGTTACCAGGGAGACTTCGAAGCCCTCGTTCCTATTTTAATTTCTTTTCTAGCTGTGTCAGGCATGGAATGCCCAAAGCTGCCCCTCAAGAAGGAAGAGGCTTCCACCTCTTCTTCTCTTTCCCTCGCTGCACACATTGTCTTGATTCTATCCACACCTCTTTTCTCTGCTTTTTTTTTTAAAAAATCATATTTGCAAGCAGGGTCTAGCCTTAGAAGGACTGGCTTTTCTTCCAAAAGATTTTGACCGCCCCCACCCCACATCAAATTATCTCCTCCTCCTCCTCCTCCTGTTCTCACCTTACTGGGAAGTAGATTCAGTGCCATCAGCCAGTTTGAGTTCCCTAACACGGTACTGGAAACTTCAACATCTTATTAGAAAAGTATGGTAAGTGTTGAGATCTTCTCAGTGCCAACCTGAAAGATCCATCAAGAGCCACAAGTTTTCACCTTGAGACATAACGATGTGAAATGATTCAGTGGTTCGACTGCCCTTCTGAGTGTTCTGGGATGGGAGAGGACGGTGTCACTTCAGATTCTCACATACCGTACAGCTGTTGTTAAATTCTAATCATTAATGCTTGGTTTCTCCAAAGCAGTAGTGTATGGAGAAGGATTTTGCCCCCTCTTGCATCTGTACAGACTCTCGCAGCATCTCTTTTGACCACAAGCTGATCATTAACAATGGAAGAGAGCATGAAAAAAAAAATCAAAAAGTGCCTTCTCATGTGATTCAAACTGTAAAAATAATCTTTAAAAAAGAAAATTACAAATCCTCAAGACCTGTCTCTGTCTTTTTGTATAGCGTACAAAGCATAAGCAGTTGTTGTATTTAAGGATAAGAAGAAAACCTAAATGGGGTTTGGCGGCTTTGCAAAGCGGAATGCTCCAAGCAATAACTTCGTAACGGTTTCTGTAAGAACACACACGGACATAGCAGTCAACTCTTTGTTCTGTTCAGATATGAGAAGCTCTCTCAAAAACAGAGGTTATGTGGATAGAGTTTAGATTGGTTGTGGAACATGGACGAAGAAAGAGGTTTGAGGTATTCTTCCTGGGAGAGTTCTAAAGGACACCACTTTGGGTACTAGCGCAGATCCTGGTCCATCTGAGAGCTCAGGGACTCTCAAGAACAGCAGGCAGAGAAGGACCTTCTCTTTTAACTTGATGTATCAGAGTTGGACCTGGGATTTTCCACACACAAATCATTACTACCGAGTTGGGAGTGCCTCTCACTGAATGCCAGGGACGTGGTGGCGCTGTGGGCTAAACCGCAGAAGCCTGTGCTGCAGGGTCAGAAGACCAGCAGTCATAAGACTGAATCCACGCGACGGAGTGAGCTCCCGTCGCTTTGTCCCAGCTCCCTGCCAACCTAGCAGTTCAAAAGCATGCAAATGCAAGTACTGTAGATCAATAGGGACCACCTCGGTGGGAAGGTAACAGTGTTCCGTGTCTAAGTCGCACTGGCCATCTGACCACGGAAGATTGTCTTTGGACAAAATGCTGGCTCTATGGCTTGGAAACGGGGATGAGCACCGCCCCCTAGAGTCGAACACGACTGGACAAAAATTGTCAAGGGGAACCTTTACCTTTACCTCACTGAATGCCATATAATGGGTTGACATCCCACCTATTCTAAGTGTTCAGGTCACCAGCAAATAAGGTGTGTCTCATTTTCTTGTCAAATAATGATTGTAGGCTGTTTCTTTTGCAACTCTTTGCTTGTCTTCTGTACATGTCAGCTTTAACATATGCTTGTTTTAGGATCTAGTCCTGTGTGCATTTACTCGGGAGTCAGTTCCACTGAACTCTGAGTTTACTTCTCAGTCAACATATAAAGGATCTTGCAATTCTGTTTTACCTAACTAAAGGTAATATTTATTGACCTGGGGGGGGGGTTCCGCATCCAAGGGAATGTGCACAGGTCGAAATGCAAAGAGTGCTTTTGCAAGGTGATGCCCATGTAAAGAATACTGAATTGTGTGCAGGAGCCATGCCACTGTGCAGTTGCCTGACCTTAATTTGTGCCTCCAAAAGCCATTTAGCTGTGAAGAAAGAAGGGGAGGGAGAAGGGAGTCTAACAGAGAGCCCTTGCTTTGACACAGAGTTTCAGTTTCTCCTGTCTCCTGGATGTGTGCAGTTTTAAGATGTTGATGGTGCTGCTGGTGTATCTGTTTGCCCGCCACATTGGGCAGGAGGTGCTGCTGGCAAACAGAAGGACACCTTTTATATAGGAAAGGGTGACAATGACTGAAAGGAATGGAACTACAAAAGGAGACTCTACAAAAACGATGTCAGCGAATGCTGGGGAGGCCCTCAAATATTTCCCTGCCTGAAGTGAGATACAAGATGGCATGTTCCTCATATAAAGTAATCAGCTGGACCGGCAGTTCAGTATTACTTCAGCAATGAAGGTTGGTCAGTGCCTTCCTCAACACCTGAAAGCAGCAGGTTAGCTTAGGAAACACAGAGCAGGTGTTGTGCCATACGCCTATTTCTGCCCATCCAGCAGCAATGACCTAAGGCAGCCACTGAACCATCCTAGAGGAGGGCTGGTCCTGAGGCAGGTAGTTACTGTTTATGTATAAATGTACTATTCAGGGCAATTCCCCTGCCTCTTAGTGTTCTGATTTGATACCCCTCTGCCACAGAACAGGCTTCCTTCATTGTCTTCTGACCCACCCTATATCTCCCCCCGACACACACACACACACACACACACACACACACACACACACACACACACACACACACACACACACACACACACACACACACACACACACACACACACACACACACACACACACACACACACACGAGAGTTCCAAATGCCCTGGTTGGTTCTTGCCGTACAATGCCATTTTATAGGAACTGCTCAAAGTCTGCAGAGCAGTCCAACAAAGCTAGAAGTTTGCGAGTTTTCCTTCTCATTTGTATAAACACTGAAACCCTATGTCATTGCAGTGTTAAATTTAATGACTATTACTGTTAATGCAAAAGGCAACAGGGCTTCACTCTTGATATGCCAAAATGATTCAAAAATATTCATATGGGAGAAGATCTCACAGGGCTTCTTATAGGATGCGAGCATTCAATGCCAGGTCAGAAACTTAATACAGTAATTACTGAAGCTGTTTGTTGTCCATTAGCAGAAACTGCAACTCAAACAATCTCCAGGTACACTTATTTATGTGGCATACATTACCTAAAGAGAAGAATTTCCCTTTTTTCCCTTCCTATCACTGTGATGAGAGAGAAATGATACTTGGTTTTATATCCCTTCCCAAGTAAGACAATTCTCAAACTTCTGCTAACTCTCTGAGGGCTCGGATGTCCCAAATGTAGGAACCAGAAACGGAAAACAGTTGTTGGTTGTTGCTATTTTAAACTACAATCCTCAAAATATTCTAAGCAGAACAGCCAGTAGCTGGACTGACAGCTGAAACTCACTGAATTGCTTGCTATGAGACTGAATCTTCCACAAATCACGCCACAGGATCAGCCCTACTGTATGGGCTTACGCAGCTGTCGTTCCCAGCACCTTGGCTGCCTTGGTCTGAAACTGAGGCAGCAACCTTGCTCTGCCTAATGGTAGGGCCAGCCTAACAATTTAGTCTTATTTTGAAAGGGTGGTCCAGGCAGTCTTGGGGTTCTGCTGCCTGTGCATATTCCGTTTTGTCCTTTTCTGTTACATTTTGGAGGCTGGTGCATTTGTTCCCCAACGAGGCTACAAAAAGGCCCCATTTTCTTCATTTGTTTGTTTCTTCCTTATATTCAGATCCGGCTCTGTTTGTACTGGTTATGCTTGATTTGTCCTTTGTTGTTGTGGTCCCCCCCCCCGCCTTCTCTTAATGAGCTCCTAGTTTCTCTCTCATTCTCATTCTCTTTCTCTCTCTCTCTCTCTCTCACACACACACACACACACACACACACACAGAGAGAGAGAGAGAGAGAGAGCCTTTTAAAGAGTATTTGCTGGAATTCAGCTCATTAAGCTATGGGGGGGGGAGGTTTAGCTGGCAGCCTAGTGGAGCAGGAATAATCCAAGCTGGGCTGCTAGCTCTGTGCCCCTCCTTTGCTCACAACTGTTTTGCTTCTCTTGCTGAGCCTTGGCTTAGCAACTGCAACCAGCAACAAACTGCGGAAACGAATAAATTTTGAATTATTAAAAACATTTGGCATCGGGCAGCACCAGGTAAGAGGCAAGGCTACCGCCTTAGTGGGGTTGTTAACTGGAATGTCAGAAAGCAGGAGACGGAGGGGTTGCCAACTCTTCAAGTGGCCACAGTAGCAAAGTCTCTTAATGGCAGTTCAGGATGTCTATATTCCTAGGTTGTGATGTGCTGTGGAAGGGTGTAGCAAAGCTAACTGGCTAATGTTTTCAAAACAGTCCAAGCTGTTTTCCTATCAGCTGGCAAACCTCGCAATCTTTCGATGGCAATCAGCATTATCACTGGTTTGTCATGAGAGATGGAGCTGCCTGGGGAGAGCTAAGGTAAAATGCAAAAGTCTCAATCTGTCACACACAAAAAGTTATGGAGTTTGAATTCATGTCTAATAGTATTTGGATACCATTTCACCTATAACTCTCTGGTGTATTTCCAGAGCCCCAGGTCTGATTACCAAACATCACTTGCCACCACTCACCCTTCCCTAAGGGCTTGGCTTTTAATCTCAAATCATACATAGTTTGTTCTTTCTTTGTAATTTAAATATAATCTGCATCCTGTGCTACACTAAATTGTGAAGATGAGCAGCTTAGTGAACGGATAAGAAGTTTTCTTTATCACTTACAAAGACATTGCTTTAATTGTGTTTTGGGGACTTTGGGTTCATTACAGATGGATTGCTTGTTTTTCTTGAGAAAGTTTACTCTGATTATGCTCATTTCAGTGACAAGTGGGAAACTGTGCCCCACCATGTACTCTTGGACTACATTTCCTATCAGCCCTAGCTAGTACATCCAGTGCTAAGGTTTTGTTTATAGCCCAACAAACTCTAGAGAACCACCCGCAGCCCATCCTGTGATAAAACAGCTGAAGCAATATGTGTGGCCTGAACTCTCAATTGTGGCAGAGAACCAAATGCCCGTAACAACGCTGAGCAACGTTTGGCTATCCAGAGGTTGCTGGACTCCAACTTCTATCTTATCAGATCATTGGCCATCCTGGCTAGGGCTGAGGAGAAACAAGGACCATTAGAGCAGATGCATTGTGGGTAAAAACAACAACGTCTGAACATTTCTGGAGGGAGATACAGGGACCAAACCCATCGCTATGAGAATGTTCCCCAAAAAGGAGGGCTGAACAACAGACCAAGGCCGTCTGCAAAGAGAGGCAGCGGGCAGGTCTCTCTCACAGAATGAGAGCAGAGTCGGCCTTTTCAGGGATAGTGTTTTTCAGTTTCCAAATGAACCAGCCTGTTATTACACAGTTGTGTTCATCCCTCGCACTATTGTGAGGGAGTGTAACATGTTGGCATCTGTGATTATATCTCCCTGCGCTGTATAAGCACTCTGAGCTGGTAGTAGCCCTGGAAGCTGGAATTTCTCTAGTCTCCTGAGTCTCTCATTCTTCAGTGAAAGATAACACAAGCAAACGTTGCAGCTGGATGAACTGGATGGGTTGAGTCTGCACTCCGCAGTAAAGGTATAATAATGTTCAAAACCAAGGCAGGTATATATTTTATTTTATTTATTTTTATTTATTTTATTTATATCCAGCCTATCTGGTCGTGTGAGGACCACTCTAGGCGGCTAAGTCTAAAAAGCATTATGTGGAAGTAAGAGTTTACAAAACAGCTCTGCCTGCTCTTTAATGTAAGGTTTAAAATGACAGCACATGTTTTCTTGTCTAATACATTTAAAGTATTTAAAACTTATTTAATACATTTAAGTACAGTATTTAAACACAAATATCAGATTCAATTGATCTTTGGAATTCATTACTCTATGGTGTGATAATAACAATAGTAAAATGACCTGTTTTCATCTGAACCGCCCACAAACCGATAAATCATCAGGCTATTAGCTGATAAGCTTGACTTCAAATGGCAAATATAGTATGCCCATGAAAATAAAATACTGTTTGTGGTTAATGCTTTCAAACTCCTGGGATACTACTTAATGATCATATGAGAAACAAATGCTTGTTCCTTTAACTGGATTACTATCAAGATTGTTACCATTTTTATTGCATATTATTTAATCACGTTAATTGGGCCCTAGAGGCTCATGGGAAAGAAGAACCTATTAGTGAAGTTAGGTCAACACTGTAACAATACAGTATCTACTGTTTTTAGCTGGAGTGTGTGGTGGGCCAGTGTTGGACTTTTAGCTACTAAATAGGAATAACTGCTTCAGAAACTCTTATTTTAAATAAAAATAGTAAATATAAGCTTATCACTTCAGGAAATCCACTCAGAAATAGTGCAATAGGGGGAAAAACCACCCTAAAATCTGCAGAAGGTTTAGGATTATCTTTCATGTGTGGGAATATGCTGGTAGTCCATAATGGAGGAGATCCTTTGTGGTACTAACTCCTTCTAACAAAGCGAAAATACAGCAAGCAGGGCTCAAGAAAAGAGAAAGTAGAGTAATTTACGTATTATCAAATACTACTTTAGGAAAGACAAGAGATGGCAAAAAATGGCCTCATGTCTCATCCATTCTAGCCTGAGACATTGGCTTCTTCAGGAAGAATACAAGAATTGGACATTCAGGTGGAGCTAGCTGCAATCTCCTGGCAATTAACTGCCATTTTCTAAGACTGTAAGAAGAACACCCTAATGCTGGGTCATGCAAAAAGCCATCAAGTCCATCATTCTGTTCTCACAGTAGCCAGCCTGATGAAAATATATAAATTGAGGGTGACCCTTCAGAAATCAACACAACAGGCACAAAGACCCAATGATAGATAAAGTACTTTACCTCCATTGTGCTGATGTACCCAAACATTTACATATTGAAAAACGTGCAACAGATAGTATCATCCATGTGGCACAAACACTACACTGGGACAACAGCTTGGCACAAGGTCTTGAGCCAAATGTGAAGTGTGATTCCAGCGGCTCCCAGGCTCAATTTTTCTGAAAACCTGTTCCTACAGAGCACACACATTAAATTACTTGATAGTGTAACACTTTTAAGTTCTACGCCAGACAGCACAAACAATATAACAACAACAAAATGCCACAATTTGTGCACCCAAGTCTTTGGTAGCCGTAAAAATACAGAAGTTGCTTGTAGAATTTGCAAAGTTCAAGTATCTCTTTGATTTCAAAGTCAGGCAAAAATTCAAGATATCTTCCTCAACTGGGTTGGATATTCATAACACAGGAGAATCTTCAAATCCTTAAAAGAAATTATCAGTACAATTATGTGCAATTCATAAATTCACTATGTAGATTCACCCCTCCAACACAAACATATAAAATTATACCTAAACCAATTGGGCAAGGGCCTTACTAGTGCAAGGAGGGACGTGGTGGCGATGTGGGTTAAACCGCAGAAGCCTCTGTGCTGCAAGGTCAGAAGACCAGCAGTCGTAAGATCGAATCCACACGACAGAGTGAGCTCCTGTTGCTTGTCCCAGCTCCTGCCAACCTAGCAGTTCGAAAGCATGTAAAACTGTGAGTAGATAAATAGGTACCACCTCGGTGGGAAGGTAATGGTATTCCATGTCTAGTCATGCTGGCCACATGACCACAGAAACTGTCTATGGACAAACGCTGGCTCTATGGCTTGGAGACGGGGATGAGCACCTTGTAGCACAGAGGCTTCTGCGGTTTAACCCGCAGCGCCACCACATCACAATGTATGAAATCTTGAGCCAAATAAAATTTTGTGGAACAATTTTTTTTTTAAAAAAATGATCTATATACTGCCTGTCTTCCAGAACTAGGATCCTACAACTTTTTTTTTAAAAAAAAGTACAAACACAATTATAAGACTAGAACATAGTTAAACAGATTATAATATTACTACATAATTGAGTTAAAACAATTTTGGAGCACTTCAGTTCAAATAATAATAATTTTAAACATTCAGCCATTGAGGTTCTGTTCTTAGAAGTCTGTCATTTGACAAAGTTCTGCCTCAACAAAGCCTTGTTTGCTTGTTTGCCCCCTTTCTCCTGAAGGATCCAAAGTGGCTTACAGTCTTAAAAGAGCAAAGTTAAAAGCCAAATAATAAATTATTACAATATTTTAAAAGTATTAAACAAATATTGTATTAAAACTCATGACAAGAATAATATTAAAAACACAAGTAAAATAAAGAATAAAATGCTCCTTTAAATATACATATATCCTTGGTCAACCAGTCCTTTAAAGGCCCACTGAAGGATGGTGTGCAACTTGCTACAAAAAGAGTGGACAAATCCAATTTCATATTCAAGTCCCCTAAGGATAACTGTCTGCAAGAACACCATCTTGCATGGGTTCCTCAGCAATGTTCCATTTTACTTTGTGCTCTGATATTCATACATCTTCATAACTGCAGAGCCCTTTAACCATTCCCATAGCACTCCACATGTACTACCTGTAGGTGTTCTCCTGGTTTCCATTTTTCCCATTATGCACAAAACATTCTTTGTCATTCCTCATTTCTACCTCCTTCTCAAATACATAACTGTATCATACAGTGATGTACCAGCATGCTTAGAAGGGCCAGTCTTATACTGTAATTGTGTTTGTACTCATCCTGACGGTCCCCACAGTGGGCTGCTCTGCAGAAGAAATCCAAAACTGGAGATAGCTAAATTAATTTGTATAAACAAATAAGCTCTAACAAGTGTTGTCTTGACCGGGAGCAAGTGTTTTGTAAAGCTAATGGCTCCTAGTTGCCAATCCCAAACCAAACTATCCTCAAGCAGTTTGCATTACAGCAAGGATAGCTGGCAATACTATTCTGTTCCTGGGAAAATCCATGTCTTCCTAGGTGCCCTGAGGTTTGCACCTAAATTTAAGGAAGATTGGGAGTGGGGGTGGGGAGAATGATATTGTACTCCCTGCTAATCAGGAAATCCCAGGTCTTCAACCCTGTGAGCTCTGGCTCCACTATGCCACTGGTATCATAGCATTACCCCCCCTTCATTCCTACAGTACATGCTTTTGCACAAGTGACTTTCCCAAATATACATTTGAAAATTTAAAGTGATGGTGTTGTCACATCACTGAGGGGGGAAATCAGGCTGGTGAAGTAATGGGGTTTTTGTGGCCCACCACTGTGTTGTTGGGCAACAGATCCCATCTGCCTAT
Organism: Pogona vitticeps; assembly: GCF_051106095.1. Taxonomy (NCBI): domain Eukaryota; kingdom Metazoa; phylum Chordata; class Lepidosauria; order Squamata; family Agamidae; genus Pogona; species Pogona vitticeps. The sequence goes on from NC_135783.1 coordinate 241,162,901, forward strand.
AGCAGCCGGGATTGATAAGAGCTGGAGCCCAATAATATCCATAAGGGAAAGTTCTCCACTCCTAGACTATAAAGGGATGCAGGTCCTTGAAGCTTGCTGAGGCGAAATGAGGAGCAGGAGGGAGGAGAGGGAATTCTGATGGCTGTTTTTACCACTGGGTTAATAAACCAGGCAGGGTGCCCCACCCTAATACTATCCCGCCTGGCGCATGAACTTCGATGCTGTAACTGTTCTCCCAAGGAATGGTCAAAGAAGGCAGAGTCCACAGTCCAAGGCAGAGTTGACACAGCAAAGGTCCTCTTTCCCCAATACGCCGTTTGCTTTTCCTGAGGCTGTAAAAGTCAGAAAAGGAGGAAGCAGCTGGTTAATATTTGAATAAGCTGCTCGGAACATCCGCCTGGCTTCTTCTCCAGAGGGTCCTTCTCCAACACGATGCTCTTAGCCAAAAATACTCCCAGGACTTTATTCTCCCCTTGATGCCTCTCCCCAAGCAAGGCAGAAAGGAACTCTAACCCAAGGCAAGGGTTACTGTTGAACCGCTCTTCTTTTGCTCAAAGCCCCTCCGCCCCTCTGCCCTGCATGGTGGTCTTTGCAAAAGTTGTGCCAAAATCTGTCTTAAGCTCTCTGCATGTCTGCGTGCGATACCAACATTGAGTGGGGTATTGGAAGGTGACATGTGGGCCAGCCAGCCAGCCAGCCAAGCAGGTTACTTATGGACGTGTGCCAGCCCTATCAGAGTTGCTTTTCCGCCCCACCCATTAATCAGGGCTGGAGGCACGATGAGACCCAGCCTTGGTAAGTACCTTTGAGTCTGTCACAGTCATGCTATGTGAAGGCCAACTGGAAAGGAGAGATCCATTTTGAAGCTAAATGACGAGTAGCTAGAATACTTCTAATTTCACTTTAGAATGAATGAATGAATGAATGAATGAATGAATGAATGAATGAATGAATGAATGAATTAATTAATTAATTAATTAATTAGTTAATTAATTAATACCCCACCCATCTAGTCAATTGACTACTCTGGGCGGCTTCCAACATGTATAATAAAACATTATAAAAATAACAACATTATAAACATCAATAATCAAATTATTCAAGATGAAAAAAAATACAAGAAGAAATAAATCAAATAGTAACTAGAGGGAAGGCCTGCCTAAACAGCCAGGTTTTCAATTGGCTTTTTAAAATGCCCAGCAAGGGGGGGGTGCACGGATCTCAGGATTATTCCAGAGGTGAGGAGCAACCACCGAGAAGGCTCAGTTTCTTGTTTTTTTCCTTCCGGACCTCCCTCGGCATCAGGCTCTTCAGCCTCATCTCCTGACTAGATCAGGTGATACGGGTAGAATGGCTCTACTCTTTTTTTTAACCTTGCCTCCGAGACAAAGTCCACATGGAATCTAGACTACAAATGCAAGAAATGTAAAAAACAGTTCCATTTTCCTTTGTGAAAGTGTTTCATAATTTTCTAACATGCAACTTTTGACGTTATTAATATGACCTAAAATGGCAAAAGAAATGCATTTTAAAACTCTCTATATCTGTTCATATGATGTTGACTCAGCTCAATGAGTTAGATTTCTGGCTGCAGAGTGAGGAGTTGGGAGTTCAACTCCCCACTGGGCCTCCTGTGAGTACAGCCAGCCTGTGTGGCCTTGGGCAAGCTGCACACAGCCCCAGGGCGCCGCCAAAAGAAGGGAAAGGTAAGCTACTTCTGAGAACTCTCTCTGTACCTAGAAAACACTGAAAAGGGTCACCATAAGTCAGAATTGACTTGACAGCACATCATCATCATCGTTATTATTGAAAATATCAACCCAAAAATATTGACTTGTATTCTATGACAGATACAAGTTTTACCCAAAACCTAAGTGTCTGTTAAATATCTGTGCAGTATATATACTCTTCCTAATATTGCTATTTTTTGTAGTACTGTTGTTGTTGTTGTTGTTACTATTATTCCAAGGATGACAATTAAGCTGCAGCTAATAGGACCAGAAGCAATTGCACCCATTCTTTCAGCTCTCTTCTGTGCTGGCGGCCAGGCTGCAGCTAAATGTTGGGCCCACTCCTGGATGCCACCTTTTAAGCAGAACACCGACTAAATAGAACCATGCCCAAAGGTGAACAACCGGAACTGGGATGGGGAAATCAAGTCCTATGAGGAAAGTTGAAAAAGTAAAGTGTGTTTAGCCTGGAGGGAAATAGGGTAGTGGCCTTTCATTATCTAAAGAGCTGTCATTGCTGAAGATGGAGTGGATTCGTTCTCTGTTGCCCCAGAGACGGGTACAACTAGTGGGTGGAAATCTCAGGGAAACAGATTTCAGCTGTTAGAAGAAACTTAACACACAGTGAGCTGTTTAACGGGGAGTGCTGGAGGAAATGGCGGGCGCTCTTCAGCTGGGAGGCATTGAAGAAGAGGGTCAGCCACCATCAGTCAGCAACACTTTTGCTGCAACACTGGAATCATACTTGGAGAGGACAAGAGCTGGTTTGGGGTATCTCCAAACTTAGAATTGCAGACGATTCTGCTGTGCTGAATGATGGTGCTTGTTTTTGGTAGTGTGCATGGAAGGAAGGGATGATCTGAAGACAGTGTGTTTGACCTCTTGAAGACAGTGTTTCTTCCCTGTGCTCTTTCCTTGATGCAAATGTGCCCCACCTCTCAGCAATGATTAGCTTTGTCCCCAGACATAATGCTGCTTTCCCTACCTGCAAGTAATAGCAGGTTGGTCTGGTGGAAGAGTGGGACCACCCTACGTTAACGAAAGGATGACTTGCTCTTTTTTACTTCATGTGTTTGATCTTCTCTGTGGGGACAGCTAAATACAAAAACAGTAGCCAACAGGGATCCTAATTACAGTTTTATGTCCATTCATTCATAACAGATCTCTTAATCCTGTATCTAGTTGTTCAATGGGAATACATTAGGTTAGCTTTTAATGTAAGTTCCATTGATATAGTGGGTCTGTTTTAGCGAGGATTAACAACCAGATTTAGGTCTTACTGTCCAACATGCAATGTGTAGCTGGCTGGTTTTTCTTGCGTTAGAATCCTTCCTTTTAATTACGAGTGAACCTTCATCTGTCACATTTTGACTGCTCAGTTTCAAAATGAAAATCTTCTGATCAGGAGTATGATTCAGGATGTCTATCATCTTCCTGCTTTCTAGCAAGTGTGAGAGCATCTCAGTCATTTGGAGGTATTCTCCGTGTGTCTCATTTTGGGGAAGAGACATAAGTGTTCCCTGTTCAGATTTTTCTCACCATCTTGTAAGACTTGTAAGGTAAGGCAAAAGGAAACACTGCTGCTGCTTCTGTTGAGTTCACATTTCCCAGTGAAAATCCACACTTTGCCCCTCATAAGAATAATAGGAAATCAAAGTGCTTCTTGCTTCACAAATCCTTACTTAACTGAAATTTGTGATACATTTTTGCAAAGGAAATATGCACACCAAAGAGTAAGTGCCCTTGAAAACCATGCATGCCTCAAAATGTGTTTATACACATGTATGTGTGTAGTGAAAATTGTACAAAATTGCACTCCAGTCAGCATAAAAAATGTGGCCATCAGTAAAAATGTGCAGAAAAATGTGTATGTGTTGGGGGGGGGGACCCCACTCCAAAATAGATGCATCTGTTTCAATGTGGGAAGAAAAGAAAAAAAATCTTACAGGCCAGTACGGAACTGGGAAAATAATGCCTTTTAGGACACTGAAAATGCAATGGAAATGAAAGTAACGTGTTTTCACTTTTCTCTGCTGTAGAAGCCAAACCTGTCCTGTGTCCCTTTTCTACACGACTGTTATGTAAACAGGACCCATTTACCTCTGCCTCCACCCTGCATCCGAACACCAGGGCTGCCAGTTCAGCAGCTTCCCCTTTCCTGAGGTTTCAGAGCTAAAATCTGAGGCCATGGGGCCAGGCCTTCATGTTGTCACAGAGAAGGGTTGTTGTGGTTTGTTTGTTTGTGTTATGTCACAAGGGTTGGCACCATGTGCAGCACAGTACACAGTGATGTGTGTGTGCTTATGCCACAAGAAAGTTCAGGCATCCTAAGGATGACCTTGCAACTCTCTGTCTTGTTACTAACGGCACAAAGCAGGTACACCTCTCCCCACCAGTTCTCTCCCCATCCCCTTCCTCTTGATTTTGTATTGTTGTTGTGCTAGCACTGTACCCACATGATGTAGATGCAAGCACTTTTGCCCCAGACTAATGAATTCTGGCACCAGCTGGGAATGGTTGGAGTTTGGTGTCCAGGGTTTAAGGTCACTTCACACACAAAAGAATCAAATTTCCACCTCCTCCAGGGTTTGTTTAGTCGTTCAGTCATGTCCGACTCTTCATGACCCCATGGACCAGAGCACGCCAGGCCCTCCTATCTTCCACTGCCTCCCGGAGTTTGGTCAAAGTCATGTTGGTGGCTTTGATGACACTGTCCAACCATCTCGTCCTCTGCCGTCCCCTTCTCCTCTTGCCTTCACACTTTCCCAACATCAGGGTCTTTTCCTGGGAGTCTTCTCTTCTCATGAGATAGCCAAAGTATTGGAGCCTCAGCTTCAGCATCTGTCCTTCCAGTGAGCACTCAGGGTTGATTTCCTTTAGAATTGATAGGTTTGTTCTCCTTGCAGTCCAGGGGACTCTCAAGATCCTCCTCCAGCACCACAGTTCAAAAGCATCAATTCTTCGGCGGTCTGCTTTCTTTATGGTCCAGCTCTCACTTCCATACGTCACTACCAGAAAAACCATAGCTTTGACTATGCGGACTTTTGTTGGCAAGGTGATGTCTCTGCTTTTGAAGATGCTGTTGAGGTTTGTCATCACTTTCCTCCCAAGAAGCAGGCGTCTTTTAATTTCGGGGCTGCCGTCTCCATCTGCAGTGATCATGGAGCCCAAGAAAGTAAAATCTGTCACTGCCTCCATATCTTCCCCTTCTATTTGCCAGGAGGTGATGGGACCAGTGGCCATGATCTTACTCCTCCAGGATAGCTGGTCCTAAGATGTATCTTCCTGGCTGGGGGCCCAGGGAAGCAGAACAATGCCGTAAGAATTCAGCCAGTGTCCTCAGACCTGGGAGTCCCACCAAATACCTACCCTATAGCACATATGTGTGTTGCAGAATCCATGACACATATCACAGTGGCCTGTACCAGTGCAATGCCAAACTATGCATTGGGGAATACAGAACTACAGGCTCCTTTGTTCCTCCTGAATGTTCATGATCATTGTCCTGGGAGGGGCACTGTGCCAGGCAGGAGGCGTTCATCTGGGCATTTTATGCACTCTGCTGAAGAAGGGTCAGTCGCAGGGTCTTTACTTGCAACAGAAGGGCAACTCGGGAGGCGTTGTTTGCTGGTCTGCTAGGGACCACAGCGGGCACAAGGAGCTGCCTCTGCCAGGAACGCAATTCTGCTAGCTCAACAGTGGAGATAAGATAAGTTGAACCTTTCCCTGGGAGTCATAAAGAGAGAAGCACAGAGGAACCTCCAGTCGTTTTGTTTCACGTGTGTCACTGAAGGGCTGTTAAGCAGATGGTTAGCATTGCAGGAGGCTTGGGGTAAGGGCATCCCGAGGGAAGATGCTGCTCCCAAAGTTTTATAACAAAAGCAAATTGCCACATGCAGCAGAATCCCCTGATAACCTGGCTCAGCAGATTTCCTGCTGGAATGATCCTCCCTGCAAACAGCCCCTTTGAAAACAGAAAAGTAGTGCATCTGATAAAAGACTAGCTGCCCCCACCGTCATATGCTAATTTTCTAAAGGCAGAGTTGGCAGGCACCACACCGAATCATAGGATTCTAATGCATCTCTGCTTATGCTCTAGACATGAAATGGGGGTCTGCTGCACCCTGGAGGGAGGATTTATCCTGTCATAAGTGCCATTCTTGCAACAATGGAAAATAAATGGGTGATAAAACTGACTTCTGCCCCACCCACCCCATGCAACTGCACACCCATACACTGTGAACCATCCATCAGCCTTTCATAGATCAATCAATTGATGTAATCCAAGAAAGGGCACTGGTAGAATTTTGATTACGGAGCAATTGCTGCTCATGCAGATGAGCTAATCTGCATGTTGTGAGAGAAGGCAAACAGTTCTCTAGCCTTCCCTGCCAATCATCCTGTTGAAATCAACTCCAGGTTTATTAGTTCTGCTTTCTTTGGAAGAATTACGATCACAAAGAAGGCAGCCCACTGCTGGACCTGACACCTGGGAGATGAGGAGACTGATCACTCTCATGATTCAAGTTGAATCCCATCAAGGGCATAGCTGGAAACGTTGTTCTTCGTTCACATGATGTTTCTCTTTGGGGATTTCACTGAGGCAATGGGGATGAGTCAAAGTTTTGTTCTAGCCCCTTCCTAAAAGCACACTGGGCTGTATTCTTCAGATCCTTTATCTCTGCCTCCAGAGCTGATCTGAGATATTTTGCTGCCTGAAGCAAACAATAATATGTAGTCCCTTTCATTACAGACAGAAGCCACCAAGGCTGTCATTGATGGGAAGCTTGTGGAACAGGTGGGATGGGAGACTTCCCCTGAATTTGAGGGTGGAGACCCCTGTTTTGGTCACAAGCTGCTCTCCATTAAATCTTATTTCAACCCTGGTTTTAAGACAGCATCTTCCACCATTCTTAAGGGTATGAAGCTAGCCATGGGACTGTAAGGCAGGCTGCCTGCAAAGCAAAGCAAAGCGTGCTGCTTATATACCGCCCCATAGTGCTTCAAGCACTCTCTGGGCAGTTTACAAGTTAGTTATGCAGGCTACACATTGCCCCCCCCCCCCAGCAAGCTGGGTACTCATTTTACTGACCTTGGAAGAATAGAAGCCTTGAGCTGGCTACCTGGGATTGAACCCCAGGTCGTGAGCACAGTTTTAGCTGCAGTACAGCAGTTTAACTACTGCGCCACGAGACTACACACAATTCTATCTTCCAGTAGAGGGGAACCTCCAAGCAGTCTATGCCACAGCCCCTCCACATCATTCAGCAGCTGGCATCTGAGATGACTGCCTTATTCTGCCTAATAGTAGGGCTGGCCCTCATTGCAAGGAAGGATCTTCACATACTCCTATGCAGAGCAGATGGTTGGGCATGGAGGTAGAAGACACTGTGTGTTTAGAAGAGGATCTTAAGTTCAGAACGTTTGGGAATTCACCATACTTCATTTACTCTTTACTCCATTTGCCCATAGGCTTGTGGGGTTACTTCCTCTGTTTAAAATATCTGCATTAAATCTTTAGCAAAAACCTATCATTCTTAAAATTCAAGATTGCATTCCCCCTTTCTAATACTTCTATAATATCTGTTCATTTTTGGTGTGGTGCATGTTTGCTGCTTTCCTAGTTTTCAAAGCAGTTCACATTTTAAAATAAAGAGAATTTAAAATTTCCTAAGAGAGCACCCATTATTCATTGTTCAATCAGCAAACACCACATAGTCCCTAAATTATGCAATCTACCAAGTAAAGCTGTGTCCCACAGCTCCTATATTCAGCTTAATTATCAAAGTCCCTGTGGAAATAACCGCTGAGTTCTTTAGTGGCTCTGGGACACCACTGGGGGTATATTTTCTCATCCTACTGGAGATCAGGAGGGAGCAAGTGGAGACGAATGGTAGCCCTAAGGCTTTATGTTGGCCCAAAGCTACTTTTCAAGCCTTGTGACCATCGCACTCTCCTACCCACCCAATAAATATTTTCCCTCAAATGTTCCTCTTTTTTTCTTATAAAAACCCAAAGGGGTGAAAACTAGAGATGGGCATGAATCACTTCATCATGCTTCATACGAAGCGCTGGGCATGGCACCATGGGCCCATGCTCCACCCACCCTGGCTGGCCAGGCCACTCATCATGCTTTGCACACTGCCCGGGTCCTCCTTCTCCAATGGTGCTCCAGAGAGGCCAGGAGCTTGTGTGGCCCATCCCTGCCTCCTCTGGCAGCTGACCCACAAAGAGGCAGGGTGATTACACAGCCAGGGTATGGTTGGCTGCCAGAGGGGGCAAAGATGGGATGGCCAAGTTTCTGGCTTGACTGGAGCACCAGCAAGGAAGGAGGGCCCCATTGGGATGCAAAGCATGGTGAGCGGCCCAGCCGGCTGTGGTGGGGTGAGGGATGGCCCCATGCAGCACCTCTGGTGCCGTGCAGTGAACTTCGTACAAAGGAGGGAGAAGTGATTTGTTCCCATCTCCAGTGAAAGCCTCACATGGTTCCCAGAGAACCTGCAATAACCACTTTTCAAAACTGGAAGTGGCTTTCCAGACATGTCTAGGATTTTCTTCTTTGGTGGTTTGGGGGGTTGTTATCCCCATATTTGGCATTTCTTGCAGCACCTGGAGGATCTTGCAGGCTGAAAATTGGCCAACACGACCATCATAGTTGTCAACCAGTTTCAAAGGCAGGAATAGATAACTTCCTGAAGTTGCGGGAAATGATGTAGTTTTCACTGTATTTTCTGTATTTAATTTCCATCTGACCTCACTGTCTGCAATCTGGCCTCCATACCTCCCCCAACTCCAGGCTCTATGTAACCCCCCCACACACCAGTCTGGAGAACACTCAAGGCAGCTGATGAATTGGGCTGCAGACTCTGTAGTCTCTTCTACCTTGACTAGATCACCCACAGATATTCCAGTGAATCCTGACCCCTCTTCTGCCTGCCTCTGTTCCAATCTCTAAATTAAATGGTGCCCTGTCTTGTTAAAAATCTATCACATTTTTCAACCAGTCAAGTCAGATGATGGGAAGCAAGACTAAAGATAAAATTAAGAGGATGACGAACCAAGCGGAATACAAAGTTGTAAGCATGTACTCCATAACCGATCTGTTCTTGCTTTCTGCAAAAACATTAGCAGATTGCACTAATAATGTAGCTGATGAACTGCACTGGTATCTGAGGAGGGCCACAGGGGCACAGGCCTTCCCTCCAGCACAAGCGAGCAGCACCCTGACTGTGTGCCTAGGTGGTCGCACGCCGAGAGAGTAACACGGATTACAAGGACACTGTGAAGGGACCTTGGCTCAAACAGCTGCTCTTCCCTTCCTAGGTACGTCTGCCCTTATATGGCAAAGGCAGGTGGCTACAGCGTTGTGTGTGGAGGAAAGGAGGGACCAAAGGTCACCTCGGTGCTTGCTCTGTTCAGGTACGGTTCGTCGCCAAGGTGCCCCGTGCCCACCAAGCCGCCGTCACAGCTAAGGTAAGTGGCTCTCTCTCAGGATCTCCAGCTCCTGGCACTGGCTGCCTCTGCATGCGTTAGGGCAGGGGTATGCTTGCCCAGTGTCTTCCGAAGTTGTATTTGCTCTCTGCTGGAGCCATGAGTTAAACTTGTCTTGCCCTTAGGCAACCTGTCTCCTCTCTCTCTCTCTCTCTCTCTCTCTCTCTCTCTCGTGTGCCTTTGTTTTAGTTTTTTTTAATCACCTGGAAATTATTTCAGGTTTGGAGGAATGAGGGCAGTGGAGATTTAGCTGAAGGTCCTAACTAGAAGGACACCATTTGCTTCTGCTTCCAGCTTTAATTTGAGCATGTTTCTGTGATCCCGAATCTGCTTCATGCAGAGAAAGCTGTCACACTCGCTTGCTGGCTTAGCAGAAGCCCTGTGCTGTGAAACTTGGGGAATTAGTGAATGTCTCCAGAAAGTGACAGGGAAGAATCACTCCTAGGAAGCTTCACTTGTTACAGAGATGGAAAAATGCGAATCTAGATTGCCAAAGGGACTCCCTGTGGATCCCTTCTCTTAGATGTCACATTGTGCACTGGTTCAAAGGTGTTAGAGGGACCCACAAAGAGGTTTGCAGAATCACAGATTCTGTTTCATCCACTGTCAACTACCCATCAGCAATTGAATGCTTGTGTCTTATAGATGATGTCAAACAGACAGCTCTGAATTGCTGGATTTGTCTTGGAATCCTACACATACTCAAGGTGTGATCCCATATGGAAATAGATCACAGTTTGAAGCACTTGTTAGCTGGTACAGTGTTTGGTGGGTTTCCAGGCAGTAACACAATCCATAGGGAAATGCACTCTAGCCTGTCCCAATCTGTGCCCAAACTGGACCTTTTTGGTCTAGCAGTAGGGCTTCTGCTTTGGGGGAGGGGGTCAGGCTAGAGCAATTTCCTGGCAGATGAAAGGGTCCCTTGAAGTGAGTTTGCCTCCGTTAAAAGCAATCTTTTCCAGTGTGATCATATGCAGGCCTTTGAAGCCATCTGATTGCATCCTTGCATTGCCACAGATAGACAGACTGGCTCGCTTCCAATGACAATGCATTGGGCACACCTGGGAGGTCCCTTCAGAGCACTTTTCTGGGGGGGACCTGTTTTCGGTGGCTATAACTCAGACCTCCCAAATCCAGTCTTTCCCAAACTTGGCAGGGGTGGGGAGGAGAGTCAGTGGAAGACTTGCTGTGAGTTTAGCAGGGACCATTCCACCACTCTCAGAAATCCCAAATCACACAAAATCATAAAGTGTACGAGTCTTCAACACCAATAATAGTTTAGTGTTTCGTTTCATTCTGGATAGGTGTGTTTCCTCGAAGCACCCCAGAACGAACCACAGAATGGCCCAGTTCATGGTTTTGGTTGTTTGTTTGTTTGTTTGTTTCCTTTGTGGTTCTTTTTCTGCTTATCTCTAGTAGCAACTTACTTTAGCATAGTAAGTAGCCATTGGAGCAGGCCCATTTGAACCAACTGAACCCACAGTGGAGTTGACTCACTGAATTCCCGTTGATTCAGTGGGCCTATTGTAGTGTAACTTATTAGGCTATAGGCAATAGGATGCCAGCAATAGCTGCTAGTATTATATTTTTTGAAATACTGTACATGAGATCTATTTCGTTGTGTTTTCCTCAGTGCTGGCAAAACTTGGACATGCAAACTGAGTGCTAAGATTTGACCTAGTGGTGATTACTCTGCCTCCCACATATGCTTCTGGGTTGAGGTAGAAGCCAGGCAGAAAGAAGGCCAGCTTTAGGACTGGGCAGTTGTTCTGAGAGCCAGGCTGAAGGAGGCATCCAGCTCGGCTCAGTGGCTTAGTGTCTGTCAAAGAGTACTTACTCTCTGCAATGAAAAGAAGGAGGAAAAACCTTTTCCCCAAAGTTCTACAGATTGTTTGAGTACGAAATGGAAGCACGAACAGCCTTTAGCTAGTTTTAAGAGAAGTCTACATTTTAAATGTCTGGGTTGGTGTCACTTGTTTTAAATAAAAATCTGTGCAACTTTACTTCTCAAGGTTTTGGTCTTGTGCACACCCCACACAACTGGGCAATACTGCAAACACTGACTGGATTCGGGGATGGAGATGCGGGGGCAGCAAATGCATTCCTTACCTTCTGCTTATCCTTTTGTTGGCCTCGGACCACTCAGCTTTCATTCTGTTTTGTTATCAATTATGGTTTATTTTAATTTTTATGGTTAATTCCTTTAATCAGTCAATCAATTTCAAGGCTTATTTAATAAATATATGAAACTATCTTGTGAAATATGTAAATATACTGTATATAAAGGCACCTTATACCAGGTCAAGATTGGCACCATATTGCAGTCTGACTGGCAGCTAGGATGGCCTTTTTTTCCTTTCCTTTTCTTTTCTTTTCTGTCTTTCTTTCTTTCTTTCTTTCTTTCTTTCTTTCTTTCTTTCTTTTTTTTTTTGCACAGTACTGAAAAGAAAAGCATGTATGCACAACCCAGAGGATAAAAGAGATCCTGATTTGCATATGCTAATGTATATATACATTAAATTAGAAATCATTTTTTAAATAGTTGTTCTGGGTTTTTCGGGTGCTCTGGGTACAGGTTGCTGTCCGCTGAAGATGCCGGCCACAGAGACTGGCGAAACGTTAGAAAGAACAACCTTCAGAACACAGCCAAAGAGCCTGAAAAACCCACAACAACCATTAGATCCCGGCCGTGAAAGCCTTTGCGAATATATTTTTTAAATAATTTGAACAGAATCAGAATGCACGTATCTCAGTCGTGTAAGGAAGACAGTATCCAGGTGATCTCCGTACCTACCTGTTGAGTCAGCTCTTTAAGTATTCTTTCTCCTTATGGTTCTCTGCCTTTAAATCAGACTTGGACTGGATAGCAAAAAGAAGATTGTCCTCTGATGGCCCTTGGCCAGCAGTTTTTACTATTTTGTGTCATTATTTCCTGTTCTTCCACCCTGCTTGGGGGTGCGGGGGGGGGGGAGGGATTTACACTGAAGCTCCACCCTGATGACCCTCAGATATCTCAGAGTCAGATTACACATTAAAGGCAAATGCCAGTTTCCTCTTCTTACAAACTACAAAGCTCTGCTAATCTCTCAGATTATGAATTACAAAAGCAGTCTAATTTACCAAAGGCTTAGTCAGGCAAGGTAGAATAAACAGGCAGTCTTTTCTCTCAAGGATGCACAGTCCCAAGCTGAAGAATCAGTGTCTGGTCTAAGGAGAATCTTATTCAGGCATTTTTCTGCTTTTAAAAATTGGCTGCATGTTGCTAATGCCTTTCCAAGCCCATCTCTGAAATCCTAAGGCAATTCCAACCTCACCCTTCCCACCATTTCAAAGCTGAAAATCTTAGGAAGCAGATCTCTTGTCTCCATTGCTTTATCCAGGGGCTTCTCTTTAGTTGCAGAAGCCACCAGAATACACACAGGCCCAGTCGGAGTTTGGAACCTTGTTTCCCAGAAGCAGTTCCTTACTTTTAAGTGACTTGTCACTGTTGTTTCTTCGTTGTGTGTTGCGTTAAAATGTTTATTTCTTTAAACTACACATACATATGCAAGAGGACCCCATGCATAAAAATCCCCCCCATGTTCCCCTCTCCCCCAAAAAATGATGTTTTAGGTGTAGAGAGTAAACACTAAAGTAAGCCATCCCAAGAGCTGAGCTTGCTTGATTCAAGCGAAGCATTTCGGACGACAGAGCCGACTCATTTGCCCACTTTGCAAGATCTCATTTTGTCTTGGGTGTAACTAATAGTCCCAAAACTGTTCTCCTTGTTGTTGCTGTTCTAAAGCATGAGGAGAATGTAGCTGCAGATTTCAGGGAGTTTGTTACTCCCACATGTCATACAGGAGCAGCTAATAAGCTATTCCCTTGCAAAATTAGGATGGTGAAAAAGATTGTTTTGAGGAAAATCAGGAGCAGGCAGTGTGTGTTTTTTAGTTTTTTTATTTTATTTTATGGAAAAGGATTTGTGAGCTTGTTTGTCGTACTGATTACAAATTCCCATACTGGGCATGTACTCAAAGCATGTACAACTCGATTCTTAGTGTACGTCCACCCACTTGAGGTTCAAACTATTATGTTTATTGAGGCAGGTGTTTGGCAATTCAGCAGGGTTGCTGTAAAAGAGACTTTTGATCCAGGCAAATGCTGTCATCAGTGCCATTGCCACCATCATCTTCTCAACCATCATCATCATTGCCTTTAAAGACTTCTGTGGTTTTAATTGCAGCTGTTTACTGTTTTTACTTGTTTTAGAAGGTTTTTTTCACCTCATCATTGTTTGCCACCTCAAGTCCCATTACAGGGGGCAATGTATAGACAAAAGCAAACAAGATCTGAATGAACACAGATGATAACATATTCTGGTTCTCTCAGTAGTGCTTTCAAATTGTAGGAATGGGTGGTGGTGGGAATTTCAACACTACAGAAGTAGCCCAGATCGCTCTGCGATTTTACGGTGTTGGTTGATATGCATACTTTGTGACATGGCTATTATCAGTCAGTTTTCCCGTTCCTTATGCCAGATCTCACCACAAAGGGCTAAGCATCATGCCGGAACTCAGTGCCACGGTTACCCGGACTCTGAACAAAACTACACCTGGACTCCAGATATGGAGAATTGAGGTACGTACTGGTGTGGTTTGTGTAGGGGGTGTGGGAGAAAGAGAGAGAGAGAGAGAGAGGAAAAAACAAGATAAAAGTATTGTATCAAGTTGAGGACAAGTTGTTTTGTGTCGTCAAGTTGGAGTGACCCTAATATGGACTTTCCCCTAACAGGGCTTTCAAGGTACAGTATATCACAGAAGTGAGTACACCCCCTCACATTTCATAAATATTTTAGTATATCTTTTCATGTGACAACACTGAAGAAATGGCACTTGGCTACAGTGTAAATCAGTGGGTATACAGATTGTCATTTCTTCAGTGTTGTCACATGAAAAGATATGCTACAATATTTATGAAATGTGAGGGGTATACTCACTTCTGTGATATACTGTAAGTGAAATATTTAAGGAGTGGTTTCACCAATTGGTGAAAAGCCCAACGTGCATTTTGAGCAGAAATTTGAACCCTGGTCTCCAGAGCCCTAGTCTGTCACTATGTCCACCACACCACGCTGAGTATCCCAGGACAAGACCAACTTTAAAAAGTGTATTTCTCTCTATGTGCTCTCTGTCTTCCCACCATTCCACATTGTCCTGGGATGTCCTGCCTTTTGAATGCTGCGGAGGAATTGCAACAGAAATTGCAGAATCCTAATGTTTAATGTGCTGTTTTGGGGGGCAACCCAGATGTGACATTAATGGCCTATCATTGGATACAAGAGGATCAGGAAGGAAGAGGCTAATCCTGTCCCTGCCTTACATCCCCATCTGCTATTTAAACAAGGACACCTCCACAGGCTAAGCTGGCATCGCATAGGTCTCTCTAGCTACAAGGAGTAAAGCTTGGTGCCAATGGGGTATTCCCTTCCAAAGCAAATAGCAATTTCAGAAAAGGGATTTTCCCTTCTGTGCAGGGGGGGGGGCACAGTTAAATCTCCTGCCTACTTTTATCTTAAGAATTATCAGCCCCATCCTCCAGAAAATGTAATTAGCAGTTTCTGTAAATGTGCGTGTTAAATGCAAGGACATGGGATAGAAAAGGAATCTGAAACATTTATTGTGAATTTATCCAGCATGTACTCTGCAAAATTATGAATGCAAGCTATTTTTCTGTTTCCTAACGCAGGGAGGAAATGTAGCAATGCTCTCTTTCAGTTATTTTCCTTCAAATTATATGCAAGTAAAAATGCACAACCAAAAATGTGTACATTTGAAAATTGATGTAGGAAATGTGTATTGTAGCAAAAGGGATCTTCCAAAACACATATGATTTTTGATGCAGGAATAGGGGGGAAGGCAGTGCAGAACCTGAATGGGATGAGAATATTTTGCTAGATTCTGTAGAACACAAAGAAAATTAAAGATTTCCACAAGACTAGCAAAGACACATTGAATGTCATGTGTAGTATACAGGAAGAACGCTCTTCATGATATAAACATATCTGAGTGAGAGACCTTTTGCATGGACCCAGCTCATTTTCTCCTTTTTTTTTTTCTTCCAGAACATGCAGATGGTGCCTATACCAACCCAATCGTATGGGAGTTTTTACGAAGGAGATGCGTATATCATTCTTGCGGTAAAAGCGAAGGCTTTATATTATTTAACTTGATGGGATGGGAAAGAAGAAAGCCCCCAAAAGAAGCAGACTTAGGGGGGTCTTGTCCTGTGTGGAGGGTGGCAGTGGGTTGTGCAATGCAAGGGGATCATAGATGAAGCAGATTGTTTACATGGAAGTCTGCATGTTGGTGGGGTAAATGTGTGAGTATGAACATGCAACCTTTAAATGCAGATTTGCCCACGTTACATAGAGCTTTGTGGTACCTTAAACTAGTTTTATTTGGCATAAGCTGCTTCAGATACATTCGATGAAGAGGGTTGCTGTCCATGAGAGCTGATGACAAGGAAAATATTTTAGTCTTTATTTAAACTCTTTTTGTTTCTGATGCAGTTGCACATCTGAAAACGCTTAGATGGAAAACTCAGCTGATTTACTGTCCAGATTCTGACTGGTGTTTGCCTAAAGTTTACATAAATTGCAGTGGCTAACTGAGACTAAATGAGAAAGTGTTTGATCATGTGCCTGGTCACAGGGCAGGTCGCATAACTGAGATGTGCCCTGACACCTTGTCTATTAGTTACAGTTAGCCCCAGCAATTTATGCAAACCTTACATGAACGCTGGTAGGATTGTTCCTTGTCTTAATACCCTGTGTCTCATGCCAGGGAATTTAGAGTTGCTTGCTTACAGTTTTTATACAGACAGCTTGCAGGGCCTAGGATCAGCATTAGTAGCAACGATGCTATGTGCCTTTCACCCATTCTCTGGTCCTTTGCTGTGATGATTTGAATCCATGCACTGTGAAGGACTTGATTCTCCTCTTTGGAAAAAACCAAGATACGTTTTGCTTTTTAAAAATGAACAGTGGCATTTAGTTCTTCTGGATAAGGCCAGATGGTGCAGTATAAAAATGTATGTATGTATGTATGTATGTATGTATGTATGTATGTATGTATGTATGTATGTGTGTGTGTGTGTGTGTGTGTGTGTGTGTGTGTGTGTGTGTGTGTGTGTGTGTGTGTGTGTGTGTGTGTTTGTGTATGTGTGTGTGTGTACGTACGTACGTACTTACGTACTTATTTATTTATTTATTTATTTATTTATTTATTTATTTATTTATTTATTTATGTTTGTATTAACCAGTATTCATTTAATATGGTTTGTATTAACCAGTAATGCAATTAATATGATTGGCTCTGAAAAACTGGAGGGGTTAAAATCTGTTGCAACATCTATACAAGGGACTAAGCTATAACTTAAAAGTTTCCCTGTCAAAACTCATGTCAGACATGAACTCACAAGGTACTTGTAAGCATCATTCTTTGCCTTGGTCCATTCACCATCCACCTGTGACATCTGTGATAATGCTGACTTATCATACAAGCTTGCTGAAAAGATAAGAAGAGAACTGTGGTTAGATCAAGAGAACAGGACTTAAATCAATGACTAACTTAAATCCCATTAACATCATGGAACCTGCTCTGATAAGGCTGGATCTAGCTGCAGCAAGAGGGGACTCATAGTTTGAGGGGTGTCTCATCCTTAAATATTCCTAAGTGATATAAACAACTTAGTTTTATCTTGTGCTTTTAAAGTTTGTTAACTTTCAATGGTATTTATATATTGCCACTTTTTGTCATAGTTATTGTTATTTGCATGGTTTTTAATGATTGTTTTTGCATTTCTGCTTATTGGAAGCTGTCTTGAAGGCTGAATTTGGCCAAAGGTAGGGTAGTCATCAAACAATAACTTATCAAAGCTTCTCACCCTACCCATTGCTACACCTTCTCTCTATTCTTTCCCCATCTGCCCTGCCAGCCCCTGTCTCATTGCATTGTTTACATTCTGAAATGATGGGTTATCGACATGCAGCCTGGCTGTGAGGATAAGAAAGGGATGTGTGGATGAATGCACAATTGAGTGACTGGTTAGATCAGAGCAGAGATCCTTGTCTAAACTTTGCTCCTCTAACAGGATATAAGCAATATAAATGTTGCAAGTTTAACCAGAAAGCACAACAACACCAGAAGACTTCAGAAATAATATTATAAAGCTGGAAAAGGTGCAGAACAAAGCATCTGAAAAAATAAAGGAGATGGAGCAGTTCTTCTTAAGGAAAGGTTAAAACATTCACTCCTGTTTAACTTAGGCACATCTATACTGGCCCTTTTGGTGCTGAGTGGTGTAACCTAAATAGTGTTCCTTGAAGGGGGGGGGGTATTTTTGCCTATGCTAGACCATTGCTGATACACTCAATCACTTAGATGAAATTTTTCAAAAATTGTTTTTTTTCCTTTGCCTTGTATGTAGTACTGATAAAGATACTGCCTACAGCTGTGGTTTTTCTATTGGCACTAGAGTTGGGCATGAATCAGAAAGATTCATTTTGATGCAGGATTCATTAAGGTCAACGAATAATGAATTTACAATTTTTTTCCTGATGAATCAATGAATAAATTCATCAATTTGTGTTTTTTTAAAAACTCCTGTAAAGCAGCCCCACAAGCACCTAGACACCAATTTTGCCTGGAAGCTTTCTATGACTTTTCTATATATGCTCTGCAAGTTTAGTGAAGTTTGGGTTTCAGATGTCCATGTCATATACCCACAAGGAGGGCACCCAGGAAAGTTTGCCCCAGGCACCTAAAGACACCAACATCACAGAGAATCATCCACTGACCCTCCTCTACAATCCCTCCAAAGTTGGTGAAGACTGGGTTTCAAACATCCAAGTTATACACCCACAAAGTGAGTCCCCCTAGGATAGTGCCTTTTAGCAACTGGCTTGGGGAAACTTAATCTTCACCAAACTTGGAGGGATTGCAGAGGACAGTCAGCAGAAGCTTCTCTGTGATTTTAGCATCTCTAGGTGCCTCCTGGAGGGGCCTCCTTGTGGGTGCATAACCTGAACATCTGAAACCAGAGTCAGAGGAAGCTTCCATGCAATTTTGGTGTCTCTAGGTGCCTGGGGGCCCCTTTTACAGACAAACAAATAAAAAATCACTAAAATTCATTGATTCATATTCATTGGAGGGATTGATTCATATGAATCAACAAATTAGCGATTTTTGAACAACTTTGGTTATTCATTTTTTTTAGTTTGTGCCCATTTCTACCTAGCACTGCTCACAAAGGCAAATAATTTTTCCCAAAAAATTAATCTGATTCAGCACATCAGTAATAGTCTAGTAGATAATAAATAAATAAATAAATAAATAAATAGATAGATAGATAGATAGATAGATAGATAGATAGATAGATAGATAGATAGATAGATAGATAGATAGATAGATAGATAGATAGATAGATAGATAGATAAATAAAATAAATAAAATAAAATAAAATAAAATAAAATAAAATAAAATAGTTTCTCTGTTACTTGGCAGAGAAGTAGGGGAAGTGTTCTATTTGCTGATGTCGTAAAGTGGCTCATTTATTAAGCCACTTCATAATACTGGAAATTCAAACGTGAAGGAACATTGGCAGCTTTGACGAGTGCAAGGCTTGATTTTAGTCCGTGCTGAGTGACCACACGGGCTGGGAACAGACTAAATAAAAGTGCACCAACACAATGCCAAAAAAGTAGAAGCCCCTCACAGGGTGCCTTGGGGGTACATTTGTTTGCTTGTCAAGTAGTCACCAGAAAAAAAGGGCAGACCAATCCACCCCTAGCAACGTACCCAACAGCAGGACAAATGCCCATCTGAATGAGCCCTTGGAAGAAAAGGAGAGACATGATAGAGGTGTATATAGTTATTCATGGTTTGGAGAAAGTGCCTGGCGAGTTTTTCCTCCCTCTCTTCTAATACCAGCATCCAGAGCTGTCTGCTGAAGCTAAATTGTGGGAGATTTATGACTGATGAAAAGAAGTAAGCATATCATTGTGGAAGTTACTGCCACCAGAGCCAGAACTACACATTCCCATCAAACCCCTGTCAACACGAAGCAAATTTAGTCACTCCGCGTGACATATGCCTCGGAGCACTTTAAACTGGCGCCCACTCTGCTCTGCAGTGTACATTGAGTGATGTTTTAAAGCGCAATAAGGCTTCAGCTGGACAAGAGAGATCTTCCTTTTCTGCAGGGCTTGCTTATCCAGCATGTCCAGGGCTGAGGAGACACACACACACACACACACACACACACACACACACACGTTGCCACTACTGCTATCATGCACTCTCCAGCCACTGCCGCCGCCACCATTCATTCAGCCACCCACCGGACAAGCAAGTCCTGCAGAGAAGGAAGAACAGCCTGCAGTGAAAATGGGGCCATTGAAGCTGACTCTCCGGACAGTAAAAAGGTTGCTGGGTGGCTAATGCTGGGAGCCTTCCCAGCTACTTCAGCCCAAGCCAGCACTTAGTATTGTTCTTGTCCAGGGTGAGAGTGGAAATGCAGCCAACAGTAAGGTTTTTTTTTTTTACTGTGGGTTATCTGCAACTTGGATCAAAACCATTCCTATCGCCCACACGTGCTCTGCTTTCCCCAGATTAGAACACGTGTGCGAGAGGAGTAGTTTGCTCTGGATTGCAGGTGAAGCTTACTGATGTCTACACTCCAGCAGGAGTTGCGGACTTCTAGGGTGCTTGTCTTACTCCCTCTTGTGAGTATAAGCAGACATCTCAGTAACCAATAGATGATATGAATGATAATTGGCAAGGCTAACTAAGTGTGGGAGTCAAAAACCTGAGCAGCAGAGTGAGAATCAGGAACATCTCTGGAAGTTGGGTTATCCTATGTCAACCTGCCTTGCTATGTAGCTTTTTCTTTCAACAGACCCATAAGACTGGAAACTCCTTCACCTATGATGTCCACTTCTGGCTGGGCAGCCTCTCATCTCAGGATGAACAGGGTGCAGCTGCCATCTACACGACTCAAATGGACGAGTACTTGGGTGGAGTAGCAGTGCAGCACAGAGAGGTCCAAAACTATGAGAGCGAAGTCTTCCGAAGTTACTTCAAACAGGGTCTCATGTACGTAAAGTTCTTTGTTGCCCCCTGTGGCTGATAATGCTCATGACCGTTTCTTGGCTTGGCTTTTTCAATGTATCAGTGGGTGCCCTAACATCCAGGGAGGAAGAATCCTGATGACAGTGGTTCTCTGGTGCACGTCTACTGTATACCTGGTGTGCCTATATTTTCTACAGTGAATTAGAGTTGCCATCTCTTGAAACATACGTAAATTTACATTGGTTCAGTAGTGCTATCTGTGAAGAAGACCAAGCAGATTTTGGTAGAGGGAATCCAACACAAAATGAATGGTCTGTCTAAAATGAAACACTAAAAAAGGGGATGTAACAAGGAGTCACCCTGGTCAAAGGCAAAAATAGAACAGGCCAGGCTGGGCTTTTTATGACTGAGGGACACAACCTTACAAGGGAGCACCAGTGGCAAACCCAGTTGTTATGTAATGTATGTAATGTTATGTAATGTAATGGCTGTAGGGAGTTCATCGCAGAGCTAGGAAAAGTTACTTTGGAAATTATAACTCCTCAAATCGCCTAGACAGCATGGTTAGTAACTGTGCTGTCTTGGACAACTTGGAACAAGAGATCCAAAAGGTAAACTTTTCCAAATTAAAATTCATAGTCTTTCATAGCCTACATTAAAAATTGGAGGGGGGAAAAGAGAAAAATTGGAGAGAAAGCTGGACCGCTATTTGTCAGATCTGCTTTGATTTGGATTTCTGTATTGACCAAGGGGTTGGACTCAATGGCCTTATAGGTCCCTTCTAGCTCAATTATTTAAAAAAGTTTTCCCCCTCCTTTTTAAAAAAATAGATTTCAGAGAATGGTCATGGGAGTAAGTACAGCCCTATAAAATCCAGGGATGAGCATGTGAGGCCTCCAGATCTTTGGAGGCAGCTCACCTTCCTCTATGCTACATCTAGCACCCCATTAGAAGCTGGAGTCACGTTAGTGTTGCAGAAAAGAAATTCCCTTGAACCTCAGAGCAACCATGTTGCCCATGCTTCCTACCCAAGGACTAGTCAGCTACTTTGTAAGCTGTAGGAAGTATGGAACACTCATGTTGTGACTATCAGACCTCTTTTAGTACTTACGTAACAGAGTCCTTTTCCTAATGATATACTTCATGTAATATATAGTTTGAGCTCAAATGAAAGCACTGTAAGTTAGCAGATATAGGATGGTGGGGTGGGGTGGGACACGGTTGAAAAGACAGGGACAGAGATAAGGAAATAACATGACAACTGGACTTGCTAGTAGCAACTGCATGATATAATAGATTCTCAAGAATCTGACATCTTCCAATTTTTTGTGTGATCTGCTCCAGATCTCACATCAGCAATGGGATAGTATTAGAAAAATGAATGACGGTTTGATTTGGATTTGCACGCTCTTCCTTCACACACTTTGCAAGTGATAGAACAGAACTTAAAGATTTCACATTTTGGTTAACTGTTTAATGTTATGCCCAAACATCGAAACATGATTTGAAACTTGAAATAAAAATTTTCAGTCCCCTTCTCTTGTAGGTGAAGAGGACATATCCGACTCTTAAGCAGGCTATGGATTCTTTGGATAGAAGTCAAGCCTTGTTTGACTTTTTTTGCTTTGGATACATTCGTTCGTGGCTGATGTTGATAGTGTATAAACAGCCTTCCCCAAGCCAGGGCCCTCCAGATGTGTTGGACTCTCACTGTCTTCATCCAACATAATCATTAGCTGTGCTGCTGGTAATGATGGGAGTTGTGGCCTGTCAGTTTGCGGGACCATGGCTTGGGACAGGCTGTTGTATGTATAGGTCACAAAGGGGCATTTGAGGTTTGAGAAGTAGTTGGTTGTGAAATCACTTTGTAAACATCAGGAACTCTGATGAAGACTGAGTGGACAGGAAAGGCTGGGGAACTTTGCTTCTTTCCTCCCTCTCCACAGTGTAGATCCCTCACATTTTCTTAGGCAAGGCATGTTGGGAAGAAACCAGCCCTTCTCTCAGTGGCAGACAGGGTTCTTGGGGCTCCATCTTGGACCAGGCTAACTCTGACCTTCCTCCACAGCTATAAGAATGGCGGTGTGGCCTCTGGTATGAAGCATGTGGAGACCAACTCATACAATGTGCAACGCCTGCTGCACGTCAAGGGCAAAAAGAACATAGTAGCTGGAGAGGTAGGTCAATGAGACAGAAGGGCGGCACAGGGAAAGGGTGGAGAGCAGTCATCGTTAAGAGTGCTAGAAGTGCTCTTTGGAAAGTCAGGTTCGAACACCCGCTTGGGTGTCCAGTTATATGTTCTCAGACTGACATACATTCACAGAGGTGTTGTGAGGAAAAATGGTAAGGAAGAAAGCCACGTGTACAACACTTTGATCTCACTGAGGAGAACATCACAACTGCAGCAAAACAGAGGCTAATTGCTGAACTCCTAATACAAATGTTTGCATGGAGACTGACAGGTCATTTTGACCGATGGGAGAGCCAGCAATTTCTATTTTTTAATATTGTGTATCTGTTCTGTGCTAAAAATAATTTAAAATAATTAAAAAATAAAAACAATTCTGCTTCCCCAACTGAGAGAATCCAGATATGCTCCCTTCAACACCTTTCCCCATCAGTGTTTCTTTTCTCATGTAGGTGGAGATGAGTTGGATCAGTTTCAACCTGGGGGATGTGTTCCTGTTGGACCTGGGGAAGCTCATCATCCAGTGGAATGGCCCTGAAAGCAACCGGATGGAGCGGCTGAAGGTGCAAAGGAGGTGGCTGAGGGAGTAGAAGTAGGGAGGCTGGGGAGCCCTAAGAGAAAGAAGACAGATGATTCCAATTAACAGGCTTTTGGTGATGTGGGGTGGGGAATCTGATAGTTTGAAGGATTAAAAAAAATGTATGCAACATGAATCCTGTTTATGAACAATCAGAAAGATTAAAAGACAAAGACACACACACACACACACAAAGACACACGTAAGAACAGGATACCAGGAAAAAGAACTTCATCTTTTGAAACAGGAGCTCTCTTGTAACTTCCCTTCTTGAGCAGTCTCCAACCAAGAACCTCTTTAACAATAACAATAACAATAACAATAACAATAACAACAACAACAACAATAATAATAACAATAATAATAACAATAACAACAACAATAACAACAATAACAATAACAATAACAATAACAATAACAACAATAACAACAACAACAACAACAACAACAACAATAATAATAATAATAATAATAATAATAATAATAATAATAATAATAATAATAATAATAATAATAATAATAATAATAATAATAATAATAATGCTTCCCTCCTGGAGCACAAGTAAGAACCAGATATGAAGGAATTCGTTGTGTGATGGCATCAGAGCCCAGAACTCAGTATATGATTGAAGAATAGACTGACACCTAATGAGAACTGCCAAAATTCCATTCAGGATAAGTCCTGCTCTCATGCATGCACGTGTGTGTACATATTATCTTGCTCTCTTATGTGTGGATTTTCCCATTCAGACTTTTTCCTGCCAGCTTCTGACCTAGCTGTTGTTCTGACCTGCTTCCCACAGGCGATGACCCTAGCCAAAAACATCCGTGACCAGGAGCGTGGGGGCCGAGCGCATGTGGGTGTGGTGGATGGTGAGAATGAATCTGCCTCTCCTGGGCTCATGAAGGTCATGACCTACATACTGGGGGAGAAGAGAGACATCCAACCGGCCATCCCCGACTCTGTGGTGGACCAGAAACTCAAATCTGCTCTTAAGCTCTATCAGTGAGTGAATTTTGCTGTGCAGTGGCAGATACCACGAAGGTCAGAGAAGGTTGTGGGGGGAGCAGATACAGAAGGCAGGGACAAACCATTCTTGTGCAAAGGGGACGAGAGGAGGAGTGTAGGGAGGCCTTCCGCAAATTAACCACGCTGGAGAATAGTCAAGAAACCAAGGGTTTGTGTGAAACTTTTTTACCCATTTATTCTGCCATCACAACAAATGATGCAGCTGTGAATACTTGCACCAGGCTCCTTCATGGGAGCAAATCTGTTTGTGGCTTGTAGGTTCAGTTTTGAGTAAACCCAGAATAACCTGGCAAGAACTGTGATAACAGAAAAAAATGTGATAGCAGAAGATGTACCGTAAATAGTACATGAAACAGACAAACAGACAGCCCTCTTATAAGGAAGAGGGCTTTACAGATGAACTCCTTGCATTTTGACAGATGTCATTATTAAATATTTCTAACAACAGGGCTAGACAACTTGCAGTCCTTTATATGTTGTTGGATTGTGACCCATCATCTCTCACCGTTGGCTCTTTTGGCTATAAGGTTTATGAGACTTGCTGTCTGACAGCAAGAAGAAGAACCACATTCTGCCACTTCTGTGGCAATGAAGACTGGCCATTCCAGTGTCATGGGGGCTATGAATCCACTCCAGGTTTTAGCTGAAAATTTAAAGGAGGTATCCAAGGCATTTAATTTATTTTGGGCAAAGGGTTCTCCTGCAGAGTTCAGGCAAAACACTGGAACAGATTTATCATCCCTAAGACCTCACCGTGACAGCACTCCACTGCCAGTGACCTACAACAGCGAACATAAAGAAATCCTGTTGTCCTAGTCACATCTTTTGGGGGGAAAACAGTGAAAACATTCAAAGGCAGTTTGGGATACAAGTGAAGTGCAGACTTCATCCATCACATATCACAGGAGTGCTGAGTAAAAAGAACCATGGTCAATTTTTATTTGCTATTTCCCCACTTCATCCTAAACATGGAAAGTCTCTGAAATTCTAAGAGAGCTGAATTCTGTAAGGTTCTGGACTGTGTGTATGTTTGAAGAAGTCCAATCCTGATTTAAATTTTCAAAATCATTACTTTAATGCAGAGCTGGGAGCAGTTACTTTTGGGGACTACAGTTTAAAGAATCCCCCAGCCAGGATGGGCATGCTGATGGGGAATTTTAGGAAATGTAGACCAATAATGTGACTCTCGACCGGGTTCTAATGTGATGTATGGATGCAACACATTGAGTAGCTGACTTTCTGACATCTCCTGGTTCTCTCTCCCTCTCTCAGTGTATCTGATGCAGAAGGAAACCTCCTCATCCAGGAAGTTGCTATCCGGCCCCTTACCCAGGACCTCCTGAAGCATGAGGTAAGTGCTTTCCTTGTTGCATCTGGCTGCACTGTCACAAGCCAGGGGAGCAGATTTTTTAACAGATTCGTTTTGGGAATCACAAGTCACATTTTGCCGCCTAAGGTGGAACAGCAACCAGCCAGACTGTTTTGGTGCATGAGGCAGATGAATCACATGATTACCTCTCTCTGTCTGTGCAGGTAAAGATACAATTCAAATATTAATAAACAATTTGCTTTCATGACCGCTTATACCTTATTTCCAGAGATGGCCACCTTACTCTGCCTTGTGGTACAACTGGGCCTGAAGTCCTTAAGACCAGGTGTGAAGAAAATATGACCCTCCATTTTTTTACTTTTGTCTGGAGGGGAGTGTTATCTCCCATTAGTTTTGTGCAGCATATGTAATGATTCAGAATCATGAGTGTTGCTGCTCAGAAATGTCTGGATGGCTACCTGTATTGTAAGAAGAAGTCAGGCGATGATGGCTGTAGGCAGCGATTGTCTTGTCCCTCTCAGTTGCTTCCAAATGAAGACCTCACCTAGATGCTGTTTTGCCTCCTGTCAGGACTGCTACATTTTGGACCAGGGTGGCATTAAGATCTTTGTGTGGAAAGGCAAGCTTGCCAGCAAGGAAGAGAAGCAGGAAGCCATGTCGCGGGCCCTGGTGAGTGAGAGTAAGGAAAAATGCGAATGGGTCTGCTGGGAGGTTGCACCTGGGAAGTTGGGTTTCCCTGGGTTCATTCACTTCAACCAACCACACAGAAGACAGGACAAGAAATCAGCCTTATTTGCTGCTTGTTAACTGTTTGAATTCCCTCTTCCCCACACCTGGTGCCTGGGTCAGCTTGTTCACCTCCCTCCCTTTCTTTCTTTCTTTCTTTCGTTTGTTCGTTTGTTCATTTGCTGTTCTAGCACCAGAACAGGTGATCAATGAAGAAAAAAGAGGAATTGACAGAGACAAGAAGTTTTCACTTCAGCTTTGTTTATAGTTTTTTGAGAAGAAGAAAAAGGAGTGAGGACTCTGCAGAGAGAGAGGAAGATGTACTGTAACTGCTCTGGCATCCAGATTTTCAAGAGGGATGGTTAAAAGAGAGCGATCTTAAAATGTCCTCCTCACTACCTGCCAAGTTTTTGGTGGTTTTTGTTCCCTATGGACACCTTGCTATCCTAGTAATAAATTGGCAAGCCTTTGTTCATAGGCATCCTTCAGTCTCGAGAGACTATGGCAGCGTGCTCTGTATGGAGGACTTGGAACAGTGTCTAGTGTTTTGACGCTGTACGCAGAGCTGGAGTGTCCTCTCCAGAGCATGAAGCCTGGGTAAAATAATATTAAAGCAAGCCTTTAAAAGAAAAAGAAATGGGAAGAAGCAGGAAGATAAAAGAAGGCCCAGGCAGCTGGTGGCGGGAGGAGCAGATTCAAATGTCAGCCAGTTTCCACACTGCCCTACGTTTCTCACTGCTGTTGGAGTTGGCTGGAACGGCTTTAAATACAATGGCTACAAGCCTCTCCACATCAGCTCAAGCAATTACATTGCATGAGCTGATGCAAATGCATTTGAATCCATAAAGGAAGAAGCCCTAACAGCACAGGGAATAAGTATGAATTAGAGGTGAAAAACTCCAGGCTGATGCACATTGATTTGTATGTTACCGTGTTTCCCCAAAAGTAAGACTGGGTCCTTATATTATTTTTTGCTCCAAAAATGCATTAGGACTTATTTTCAGGGCATATTTTATTTTACAATCCTGTCATCTTCTTCTGGTTGCTGTGCAATGATGGAGGGTGGGGTTTCACTTAACTGGAGCTTATTTGTGGGGGTAGGGCTTATGTTATGAGCATCCTGAAAAATCATACTAGGGCTTATTTTCAGGTTAGGTCGTATTTTCCGGGGAACAGGGTATATACTCAATGGAAAATAATGTCAAACTATTCCCAGTCCTGGACTATTTCCTGCATTATTTGTCAGTGTTTTGTTGTTTAGTTGTTTAGTCGTGTCCAACTGTTCATGACCCCATGGACCAGAGCACGGCAGGCCCTCCTGTCTTCTACTGCCCCCCCTGGAGTTTGGTCAAATGCATGTTGGTAGCTCCGGTGACACTGTCCAACCATCTCATCCTCTGTCGTCCCCTTCTCCTCTTGCCTTCACACTTTTCCACCATCAGGGGCTTTTCCAGGGAGTCGTCTCTTCTCATGAGATGGCCAAAGTATTGGAGCCTCATCTTCGGGATCTGTCCTTCCAGTAGCTCCATTTGTCAATGTAGTCACACCCTAACTCTGAAGAACTTACTGTTCTTGGGGGTGAGGCGAGGCTGGGCCTGTCCCGTTCCCTATCTGGCAAGAAGTTATGGGCCCATCCACACCGAGCATTTGTTCAGCTTTTCTTGCACCCATGATACCAGTATTGCACCTTTGAGGCTGAACCTAGTATCAAAAGAGTGAAAGTGGGACAACCCCTTTATTTTCTAGGGTTTTTTAAACCCACTGTTTGAGTGGTGGTGCATTGTTTGCTCTGCTTTGCTATTACTGTATTTGTCTCCTGTGCAGGATCTGGTCATGTAGACCAGAGTACCACATCCTGATCCATGCACTTTATATGTGTGTGTCATTTGAAGATGTTGTTCTCCTGGTCAGTCCTCCTCACTCCTCCCCATGCCTTATTGCTGCTTTTGTTTGGTCCTGCACACAAAAGTGAATGCTAAAAAATGAAAATTAAATTAGAAAGCATGGTGGCCAAAATGTGATGGCTTGAGAGTGGTGAGTGGGTAAATCAGAAGGGAATGGAGGAGAGAGTGAAGTAGTTAGGGAGAGGGCAGAGAAAATGGGTAAAAGGAGAGGGCAATCTTTGTTGGGAGTGAGACGCCAGGGAACAATTATGAATGAATGCAAACAGTGCCAGGTCCATCCTATTACAACCAGCTACAAGTACCCTTCCCCCTGTGTGGATACCCCCTACTGGAATGCTCTACTCAAATCTGAAGGAAAATCAAAACCAAAAACCAAAACAGAATGACTTGGAGCAACCCCAGGACAACCAGGGACAACACCACGGTGTGGACAACAGGAAGTAGTTTGTTGGGTGCCAAATTCAAACAAAGAAATCCTCCTCCAATTATTGGTGTTAAAAAACCGAGGGTGGTGGGGATGGTATATATCTTTTTGATATTTCCTTCTCTTCTAGCTGTGATCATCTCAAAGCTTTTCGTTGGTAGAAGTGAAATCTTAGGGGGAAAAATATGATGCTTTCAAAAAATACACAGGAGTATGATTAGTCTCTCATCCAGCTTTCACCAAATCAGAGGCAATCTGCAAAGAGTCTTTTCTGGATGGTGAATACATGCACCACCTCATTCTTTGCAGGTCTTGCTTGTCAAAGGCCATATAATCCCAGAAATGTCTTCATCTGAGACATTTCTGAAGAAGTTCTGCTCAGTAAAATCACAGCAACATGATTTCTCCCTGCCCAAACATCCCTTTTAATGTGAGTTTTCCTATTGTGGCCTTGTCTCTACCTCTTTCCCACCTCAGGGTTTTATCAAAGCAAAGAACTATCCACCCAGCACCTCTGTGGAGACTGAAAATGATGGTTCAGAATCAGCCCTGTTTAGGCAGCTCTTTCAGAAATGGACAGTCCCGCATCAAACTACTGGTTTTGGCAAGGTCAATACTATTGGAAAAGTAGGTGAGTGCTGGAGACTATGAATAATGATTGGCCAGAGGCAGGAATGGACCTCACAGCAGAACAGTCAGAGAGGGTTGTGGTTAGGGATCATCCTCTCCCAAATGTGAGAACTTGTATAGGATCTCTTGGGGGTTTCCTTCACATCCTCTCAAAAGAGACATAATGCTGGAGAAGCAGGGGAGCAGTAGTCCTTCCAGAATCATTCAGTGTGGTGTTCTAGAGTTCTGGCTGGAAGAAAGCCAGCTCGTATTTCATGACTATTGGCAGCCTCCTCTGGGGAGCTTGGAAAGGTTCCTTTTTTAAGACTACAACTCCCAGAATCCCAGAAGTCTCAAAAGGTAATTTTTCCATGCTCCTCTGCAAGAAAAAAGCCCTTCCCTCCTCTGAGCTACAGAGGATTTGTGTTCCATATTAACAAATATGACTCTAGAAAGAAATGATGCTGGGTTCCATCTTCCCTTTTTGTGGTAGGGAAACCACAAGGCTGGCTGGTGGGGGGGGGAGTTTATTCCACTATCAACCCATAAAATATTCTCCTTAGACTTCCCACTGCTTCAACCTTGGGGCAAGAGTATGGTCTCAGATAGTTCTGCGGGTAACTCTGTGCCTACTCTCTCACCCTTTTATCATCTCTTTCAACAGCCAAAGTGGAGCAGGTGAAGTTTGATGCCACCACTCTGCATGCAAAGCCTGAGATAGCTGCCCAGAACAAGATGGTGGATGATGGCTCTGGAGAGGTGGAGGTAAGGACCAAGCCAGCCCAATGTGTCTTCTGTTGGCACGGAGGCCAGTTGGATGACACGGCACCCACATAAAGACAGAAGGCAGATCAAGCACAGAGGCTTTCTCTTGTGAAATAGATTGTTCCTGTGGTTTTAACTAATTGGACATAAAGTTCAGGATGTGCACTTGCAAAATATGTGGTATAACCAGCCTAAGACCAAGCCATGCCACTTTAGTTCACAGGCTGGAAACATTCCTTTTTAATACTGTGATTCCAAGCATCATGGCCACTGGCCAGTCTGGCTGGTGAATTCTGAGAGTTGTAGTCCATAATTTTTATTTTATTTTATTTTAGGCTGTGCTGCAGTCTACTTATTGCAACCAAAGAATTAAAAATGCCTTTGGTTAGAGCTGTCCACATGCTTGTTTTTCAGAAGCCTGAGTAGGAATATTCAAGGCAAATGCCTTTTTAAAATTACCATATCTACTGTATTTATAATTCACTGCCGTGCTGTCTTTTGATTTTTGGTGTTTTACAGTTACGCTAATTGATTAACATGCAAGCAAGCTTTGTACTCGAGAGGTGGGGCAGAAGTTGGAGTCAAAGCCTTGACAGGTCTCAGTTTCCCATTCTGAAAGGACAGCAAGCCACAAAATGAAACCTATCACGAGGAATTCAGCTAATTGATGAGAAGCAACATTAATGTGTTACAGTTGCAAAGACTCTTGGACAGAGTGGTGTAGACATTTCTACATATTTCCCTACATGGGAAGAAGGCTACATGCCCTGGACCCATGACAGGCCCTATAAAGACTGCAACAACTACAAACAGGAATGTGAGCTAAGTAGTATACAATAGAGCAAGTTGCTCCTAAACTAAACAACAAACAGGAAACCATGTTCCACATAAGAGGAGGAAGTGCTCTTGTCTCATTGATTTTTATGGTTGCCAGGAGACAGAGGACTTGTCCAACTGCAGAAGCACTAAGAAGTTTTACAGAGCTGTCTGGCTCTTTAAAATAAAGCAGTAGGAAAATACAACAAAATGCTGGGGAGAAGCTTCTCGGCTTGTAAGAGTACAACAGGGAGGATACTGAATAGCTTGGGATAGGCTTGTAGTCTTCAAGGAACACAACAGCAGGGGGACCAAAACAGTGCAGAGAGGCGTCTTTGTATTTTTTTACAAACACAACAGCAGGAACATTGAAAAACTTGAAAGAGGATTGTAGTCTTTTAAGCATTAAACAGCAGGAATACCAGAAGAGCTGAAGAAAGGTTTTCACACCAGCGTTTTTGCTGGCAGTTGCACCAGCAGGAAATTTCAAGACTGCTTTGTGCTTCATTGCTATAATTTCTAAATTGCCATGGAAATCATTTGATCATTTTGATCAGAAGACATGGCTACCAAGTGTTTTAAATAAATAATGTAATGCCAGGTTTGGCAGGGGATCCAAATGCTGCATTAAGGTAGCTCCAATTCCTCACAATTAAAAAAATGAAATCTATTATATTTCTGTCTGTATATTCTCCTTACACTGTCTATCCTCACAGCAATGTGGGTTACAGTCATCAAATAATTATTACACGAGGCACACTCCCCCACTCCTCCCCCGTGGCCATTGGTAACCTTGGTCAGGTCTGTGTGTGTCTGGGTTCTGATGTTTCATGTAGCATCACTCATACAGGTTGAAGTACGCCCCTGTGTCCAGAAGGACAGAAAGGAATTGTGCAGTTTATTTATTTTCAAAGAAAGCAAGAGTCCCTAGGAAACGAAATTCCACATCCCTCGGCACATTTGTTATCTCAGGGCACGGGTACATTAGTATGCTTTGCATACATATAACATTGACAGCTACATAAATCACTGCTCTATGTACTGGTTGCTCATAGTCACTGTGATTCTTGTAATCTCTAAAGTAGTTTAAAATTAGACTATTTAAAATGTGTACATTTTAAACATTGAAGCCATTGCATCAGAAACCTGTGCAATATTCCTAAATGATGATTCCTACACCATTTTGGGATAAAGACTCAAGGCAGGGATGGAATTTTGTTGGAGTGATAATTCTTGAGCAAAGTATCTATTTCACACCTCCAAAGACTCATTACAGGACAAATAGGCACAGCTACAGTATGAGGCTTGCTTAGAGTTTCGGTGAAATAAAGCACAATACAAGACCATGTGTACATTTTTTTTTAAAAAATGTGATTGATTATGTAAAATGGAAAAATATACATTAAATGCTTTAGTAAGTACAACTACTGTCTAAAAGTACAATAAAACTAAACATTCCTAGTCGAGTTTAAAAATTATGGCCTCCTAGACTGCTAACAAGTCTAATTTTACCCATCCCAGTTTTATTGGTTACATTTGCCCCTACCTGAAATATATATAACTATCATATTTCACATATTCTGTGTATGTCAATAGGTGTGGCGAATTGAGAACTTGGAGCTGGTGCCAGTAGAGAATCGTTGGCTTGGGCATTTCTACAGTGGTGACTGCTATCTTATCCTCTACAAATATGAAGTCTACAATAAGTTCCATTACATCCTGTACATTTGGCAGGTGAGCACAGGCAAAGAAAAACGAGACATGGAAAGTAAATTGGGGTGTGTGTGTGGAAATGCTCTTTTGAACTCAAAGAATCTGAGTTGATCTGGGAGAGCATTGGATGGGGGGGGTTGTACGAGAAATAATTGAAAAAGTAAATTTTCCAAGTTTTGAAGACGGCTGGCAAAAATGGAGAAGTTTAGTACTCTGTGGGTTGTTTCTCTGCATGTTGCAAAGCTGGTGAAAAGACTGCATGCAAAATTTAGACAGTTTCAATTCTCAGAAAGGATCTTGAATATGTTACCAGACTCTGCTATGAGAATGCTGCATCTGATTGGTCAGAGCATAATCAAGAGGGGTGAGCGTCTTGGATAGAAGCTCCTTTTTCTGCTGAATTCTGCTGGATGAAGACTAGGACTACTGCATTTCCCCGAAAATAAGATCGGGTCTTATATTAATTTTTTCTCCAAAAAAATGCACGAGGGCTTATTTTCAGGGGAATGTTTTATTTTTTTCATGTATAGCAATCTACATTTATTCAAATACAGCCATGTATTCTGGTGGCTGCACAATGCTGAACAATGGTGGAGGTTTCACTGAACTGGGGTTTATTTTGGGGTAGGGCTTATATTACAAGCATCCTGAAAAATCAGATTAAGGCTTATTTTCAGGTTAGGTCTTATTTTCAGGGAAACAGGGTACATCTCCCCTCTTTCTGAATAAAGCCCACTGTGTTGCCGCTTCTCAGGGTCGCCATGCCAGCCAGGACGAAATCACTGCCTCCGCGTACCAGGCGGTCATTCTGGACCAAAAGTATAATGGTGAACCTGTGCAGGTGCGAGTTACCATGGGCAAGGAGCCTGCCCATCTGATGGCCATTTTCAAGGGACGCATGGTGGTCTATGCGGTGAGTCAAAGAGACCTAGGCAGGGAGACTGCCTAACTAATGACAACCCAGTAGTTTACACCAGTAAAAAAAGAAAAACAAGCAGCAGTTGGGGATTTAGATTTTGATCACAGCAATTGTGGTAAGATGTCTAATCTTTCCCCTGATTGTTTTTTTTCAATCCCACACACATCACTTGTCTTGCTTTGAGGGCAAGGGCAGAATATAAGTAAGCGGTACTTCTCCCTGCCCTCATGCCCAGGATCTAATAACAAGTTTCAGGGCTGATGGAAGGAGAAGGTGCATTGCAAATTAAGGAAATGATAAGGAGAAAAATGACCAGGTAGCAAAAAATGAAGCCCTTCCAACTGTTCCAAAGTAATAAGAGCCCATTGGAAGATCAAAGGGTGTTTCTAAATTAGAGGTAGGCAAAGTGTTGTTGGATTACAGTGCCAAGCATTCATCCTAACGGGCTAGGTAGGATAGGCCTTGCATCTTGCACACCTCCTCCTCTAGGTTGAGTGCCCCTAGCACTCCTAGTTAAAAGGCACCAGGTAGCTATTCTACCTTTCCCTACTTAGCAAATTTTAGGCAAAATCCTGTTGCAGAGTTACGGTACATTGGCAGAAGGACGATGACGTAATTCACAGTGGCAAACTGCCACTAATTTACAAGTCACTGTTTAGATTCTTGGTCAGGTGCTAAGCCACCCAATGGGCACACAATGATGGACCCAAACGCTTACTTCTTAACTGTCAGCACTTTGCCTTGTGAGTAACACTGTTGCCCTTCCACTGACATCAATTTCTGTGTTAACTGAAAGGAAAACGACAGAAACAGAATGTAGGGGCTTTTCTCTAGGTATGCTCTTTGAGCAGCCAGAAGGGCCTTGTTTGCTCAGTAGCAGAACGACTCCCCCGCAACCAACCTGCAACATTCTCACTCTCCTCTCTATCTTACAAGAGGCAGGAGGGGCATTTCCGTTGTGAGAAGTATGTTTCAGGGATGGAGACTAGAGTTGTGGGTCTCGCTGTCAAGTTGGACTTAAGTTGGACTTAAGTTGACTTGGACTTGACTCAGTGTTTTTGGTTGTTGTTTTAAATGACTCAGCCTCAACTCGTGACTCAGAACCCACCCACCCTCTCTCTTTCTTCTGGGGGGGGGAGCTTGTTTTAAAATAGGGACTTGTGACTTGGTACCAAAGACTCCGAGTTGGACTTGGACCCAAAGACTTACAAATATCCCTGGCATGTTTCCTATCCTGTGACTAGAAGACTGAATTAACAAGAGGGGGACAATGTGTTGTAATTAACTTGTAAACCACCCACAGAGTGCTTGAAGCGCTATGGGGTGGTATATAAGCAGTACACTTTGCTTTTTGCTTTGCTTTTGGCCCAAGAGCTTCCTTACCAGACCATTTCAGGAAATTCATTTGACTGTAAACACTCGGAGTTGCTTTTTTACATGTTACCTCATGAGCCACAATTTTGTAGTCATAGCTTTCTTTTCATTCCTTTCTTTGGAGAGTTTGTTTTGTTCGCTTTGTAGGCATTCTCCTGTTGGATTATTGCCACCAGTTGCAAGGGACAGGAGCATCTCATCCCACAATGTTGGGATGTGTCCCTTCCTTGGGCTGTTGGTGATAATTACACAAAGGGGAGGGAAAATAATTGCTCAATCCTTGTTCTGAAAATAGGGTCAAGAAGCAGTGGCTTTAAATGTCATTCACGGCACTCAGATGAATACAGTGGTAGAAAATCTGCCTAGAGGGGTCCTGGAATCTTCTCTTTTGTAAGTCCTCAGTATGAGAGTGAACTTCAAACATTATCCATTCCTGTCCTGTGGCAGACATTGCCCTGTTGAGGGTCAATGCTATATTTCTGTGGTTATGTAATAATGATGTTCAATCTCCTGAACACACCTGATTTGGAAGCTAAACCGGGCCTGAGTCTGGTTAGTATTTGAATGGGAGACAACCAGAGAATACTTTGTCTTTCCTAAGTACAGCTAGGAAAAAATTCTCTATGAAATCCTGCAGAACTGTAGCAAGTCAGAGTAAACAATACTGGCCTAGATGGGTAATTGTATAACTTACAGTAAAGAGCTTCCTATATTCCTTTGACGGAATATTGGGTGCAACATAGTTTGTGCAACAGTTTCAGGAGTATGTCGTGGCAGTTGGAAGCAAGAGTGTGAATGGATTTGGTCTATAGTTCTTACTCCCAAGTGTGACTTTCCAAATATCACTGCCTCAGGTCTTGTAGCATCATGATGGTAGAGCTCCTCCTTTGTATGACCATCAAGAACATGGGCCAAAATCCCATTCTGTATTTATGTGTGCATAAGAAGAGGCACAGAAACTGGCACAACTAAATGGTACAAGGTACACAACTGCTATGCAACCAGTACCTCACCAATAAATGTGACAGTTTCTACTGTTCCTCTTGTGTGCACACAAATATCCAATAAGATCCTAACTATGGTTAAGAGGCATGGGGTTAGATATATTTCCAGGCAAAACACATTCTGAAAATGTTTATATATTGGGTCCAATACTGTTACGGGTTTTTGATACAGTATTTATTTTATTTTACTCCTTACCTAGGGTGGTACCTCCCGAACTGGCAATACAGATCCAGTGCCTTCCACCCGCCTTTTCCATGTTCAGGGAACTAATGAGTACAACACTAAAGCCACCGAGGTGACTCCCAGGGCCTCCTGTCTTAACTCTAATGATGTCTTTATTCTCAAGACCCAGAGTTGCTGCTATCTCTGGTATGGAAAGGTAGGTTTGTTGTGTCCAAGAGCGAGGAGAAAACTTTACGTGCAGGGGGAAAAAATCACTTTTTTTAGACCTTAATCCCCAGAATGCGCCAACCAGCATAGTCACTTTGATTACCTCTGTCAAGAACACTGACATCATCCACCCAATGGAAGCACTAATGTCTTAATGGGAGGTTTTCTAGAAGCCCCACATTTCCTGGGTTTGAGGAGCAGCTGGAATCTGGCATCCTCAAGGTGGGAGGAAGCAGGGAAGGAGGAAGAAGAACCCTCAAACTACGATGCTGAAAGCCTGAGGTACTCTCTAAAGCCCTTCCCATAACCTGCTATATCATCCTTTCTTCAGGGCTGCAGTGGAGATGAGAGAGAGATGGCCAAGACTGTGTCAGATCTCATCTCCAAGATGGAGAAAATTGTGATCGCTGAGGGTCAGGAGCCTGCGGAATTCTGGGTTGCCCTGGGCGGGAAGTCTCAGTACGCCAACAACAAAAGGTGACCGTCATACCACCCTCAACACATTGATGGTGTCTGATTTTTAAAGCTGAGGAGGGTCAGCCATGGTTAATGATTTAATGGGAGGCCACTAAAGAATACCTGGTAGCTCCAGGTGAGACCAGGAGAGAATCCTGCCTGAATCCTTTCAGTCACAGTTGGCAATACTGGGCTACACAGACCAGTAGCCTGATTCAGAATCATAGAAAGTTCTAATTTTCCTATAATAGCTTCACAGATCTCAAAGGAAGCAGATCCATTTGCCTATGACTGGGGATCAGGGAACTGACAGTATGCACCCCCCAGGGAGAAAACAGAAGGGACTTCCTCTCCTTGTGTCCTCGGCTTAACTGCCAAGGCCTACACAGTCTTCAGAGTCTACAAAGTATGCCTCCAAACACACAACTTGCAAGCTTCAGCCTTACCAAAGCTTAGACTGAACTGAGCAGAGCACAACATTCATCACTTGTCAGAATCAAAAAACCTTAGGTGATTCTCCGAGAGCTCAGCTTAAGAAACAAACATATTATTTTAATAATTGTAATAAAACTCAATGGTCAGCTATAGATTTCTTGGTTAGGCTTATAAGCCTGCCTTTCTTCCAGTAAGCTCAAGAATGTGTGCCTCACCTTTTCCCCCTATGTTGCAGCTCTATAAGGCAAAGCAGGCTAAGGATGACTTTCCCCAAGGAGTTTTATGAATCAGGAGGGACTTGAAGTGTGGACTTCACAAGTCTGAGTCCAACTCTTCCACGTGGGCTGCACAGGTGTAGGGGTATGTGCTTATTGTAAAAACACTTGAAGAGGAAGGTGACCTTGAGCCAACAAGGGTCAAGGAGGAACTCAATGATGATGGTGGTGGTGCTGATGATATCATCGTCTGAGAACTGCAGAGCTGGAATGGACCTTTCAAGGAGAAAGGTTAAGTGCATGCTCACGAAGGGAGAGGCTACTGCTTCCGCCTTCCAGATTGCTTCTGTTCCAGTGCAACCTGGCAGAGAAGCAGCTGATTGTGTCTTGGGTGGGGCTGAGCCTAGATCTGCCCTAGCAGAGCCTGATCTGCCTCTTCCTTCAATCTCCGCAGACTGCAAGAAGAAACGCTTTCCATCACGCCGCGGCTCTTTGAGTGTTCCAACAAGACAGGCACCTTTCTTGCCACGGAGATAATCAGTTATACTCAAGATGACTTGGAGGAAGATGATGTGTACTTGCTGGATATTTGGGACCAGGTGAGCCAGAGGGAGCAGTAGAAAGAAGCAGCTTCTGCTTTTGGCCACTACCTGAACAATAGCCAGAAGTAGGGGCATCATGGAAGAATTTTCATCATGATTAACTGTGCAGCTTAATTGCTCGTTCATTTTGTTTCCACAGCCACTTCCCACCTGATATAATTACTGAAGCTATCAACATTTGATCATTGATGTTGGGCTACATTTTCACTCAAGATTTTTCAGAGTATTTTGTCTTCCTCTTTCCTTTACCCTTTCTCTGTACTGGATTATCTTGTTCTTTGTCTCCATTTAAAGCTCTGTCTCTCATTTTATTTTCTTAACCGGTTGTCAATGTCATTCCTTTTTCCCATTTTAAGATCCCATTGTGTGTATATTTAGAAGATAATCCTCAGGTAGGCCTCCACATGGGGACGTGGTGGCGCTGCGGGCTAAACTGCAGAAGCCTGTGCTGCAGGGTCAGAAGACCAAGCAGTCATAAGATTGAATCCACTTGACGGAGTGAGCACCTGTCGTTTGTCCCAGCTCCCGCCAACCTAGTGGTTCGAAAGCATGCAAATGCAAGTAGATAAATAGGGACCACTTCGGTGGGAAGGTAACAGCGTTCCGTGTCTAAGTCGCACTGACCATGGAAGATTGTCTTCGGACAAAACGCTGGCTCTATGGCTTGGAAACGGGGATGAGCACCGCCCCCTAGAGTCGAACACGACTGGACAAAAATTGTCAAAGGGAACCTTTACCTTTACCTAGGCCTCCACATATAGCTTGTACAGGGAATACATGGTCTTCCTAAACTCTCTGCCATTTCTACAGGGAGAACAGATGCCCAATAGAACAGCTTGGGGAAAATCACTGTTCCCAAGCAGGAGAC
Organism: Pogona vitticeps; assembly: GCF_051106095.1. Classification (NCBI taxonomy): domain Eukaryota; kingdom Metazoa; phylum Chordata; class Lepidosauria; order Squamata; family Agamidae; genus Pogona; species Pogona vitticeps. The sequence continues at coordinate 241,201,579 of NC_135783.1, forward strand.
CAATGAAATAATCAGATCAGTCATTATACTGCTTCATCTTCAGGATTCTTTGCCTTGTTTGTACATGAGCATACTATAAGTTATTAGATCAACCTGAAGGAACAGGTTGCACCTACAGCAGTGTTGCTGCTGTAGATGCAACACTGAGTTACTTTAGAATAAAAGTCCTGTGGATATATTTATTATTAGTAAAATATGTTGGGTCTTTGAAGAGCCCCAGAATTCCTTATTGATGTTGTTGGTGAAAGCAGGGAGGTATCTGACGTAAACTTTAATGTCAAGGAAATCTGCCACTGCATGCATGCCCGCGCTTACCTATTCTTGAAGTTCCTTTCCGCATTAAGACTCTAAACCCAGCTATTAGCATGTACACGCCATCTTAGCTTCCAAGAAGCCAAGAAACATTCAAACGTTCCTCCTGTAGGTTTTCTTCTGGATTGGCAAAAATGCAAATGAGGATGAGAAAGCGGCAGCAGCTGTCACTGCCCAGGAGTACCTGCGCACTCATCCAGGTGGCCGTGACCTTGATACCCCCATTGTGGTTGTGAAGCAAGGCTATGAACCTCCCACGTTCACTGGATGGTTCCCAGCATGGGACCCCCTCAAATGGCAGGTAAGCAACACTTGTTCACAGATATAGGAAATGGAAGCGCAGAACATTTACATCCAAAAAGGGGTTAACTGTTCTTATCTGAAACAAAGATGTCCATTTTGAGAAAACATTATTCCTCCTTCCTGTCTGTCTTTCTTCTTTGGACATAGAAGTTTTCTCAACATCAGCCTTCATGAACTTTTTGTTTGAACTGAGTTGGTAGCCAGCTGGACCAGCTAGTCAGAGGACTATTAAATGTGTAACCTCAGACTGACATACTTCTAGTTGGCAGGTTTCTTTTAAGAGTTGCATAGAACTCACTGTGATCCTCCAGCTATATCTATGGCAAAAACAGATTTTGGTGTCTGCTTGCATAATGTGGCATATAAATTCTTACAATTTGTGTTTACAAAGGACAAGAAAAGTTACGAAGAACTGAAGGCTGACCTTGCCCACGACAATGAGCTGGAGCAGCTCACTTCGGTGAGTACTGCCATCTGAGCCTAGAGGCAGGGAGAAAACAAGTGTTTATTTTCATGTCTTTGAACATCAAATGGCACTAGGGAAGTAGATACACAAATAGTTGAGGTCACAATTGTTCTGATGAAAACCAGTAACTGTAGAGTCTACTGTGAAAGTGTTTGCCCCGTGCAAGTTGTACGACAAAATGCTTTTGACACTATTATAGAACAGAAAAATGAGTTATAAAGAATTTGAACATTGCTAAATAAAAGGTAACACAAAGACCCTGTTCCTCCAGCTATCACCACCACAGAGGGCTCCTCCACCATCTTATACCATTCCTCTGTCGCTGTAGTCAATGATGCCACAGGGGATACAACACAAGGCCAGAGGTTGAGTCCCTAGAGATCAGTCCTTCCCCAACAGCATGAGCTCTTCCACACTGCTCAGAGTTCCTTCCTGCCCGTGTTTACAGTACAACAAAGTCTATTGGTGGTACTCAAGTTCACTGTGTGTTATTTTAACTGAAAAGTACTTAAAGGGTTTGTGCGCTAAACCTGTCCGATACATACTTCAATCCCTTAAAAACAAATGAAAAACAAACCAACACCACCACTCCATGAATGTGGAATACTCTGCTTTTGTATCTACAATTCAAAATGCCAGGGCATCTCAGTGACACTGACTAGCAGGAAAAATGATGCAAAATCTAATGTCAGCAATCAAGATGGTGTACAGGATCCCCTCTTGTGCTTGCTACCACTCACAAACCAGTAACAAAGGAAAATCCAAGAACCTAACTCCTTTTTCATCACTGGTGGGAACTGTAAGCGACTCCTTGAACATCTCACAAACTGTGACTGTAATAGGACCTTTGAATCAGAAGTTTGAAATTTTCCTCACAAAATGCTGCACAACCTGCAAGGTATTCATGGTTAATTTCTGCACTTGATTTTACATTGTGTGGGCTTACCTATATTCACAAGGTGTGTCAATAGATTTAAGAGTATTTCACTTCACAATATCTATGTTCTTTCAACTTGATTTAAATAGCCTTAGTGCAGTCCAGCCATGGAAAAAAGTGTTGGGGTTTTCTTTTTCCTCCAGGAAATCCTTGAAGCAAAAGAGGTCTTCACTGCCAACACCAACTTTAGCAACAGGTCACTGAGAACATATTCCTTGGAGAAACTGGTCAATGTGCCTGTAGAGGAGCTGCCCAGTGATGTAGATCCTAGTAGGAAGGAGGTGAGAGACCTGAAGGTTTTATTCAACATCCTCATGTTTATGAGCGTTTTCACTCTTTCAGGAGCATTGTGTGGCACTTGGATGCAGAAAACTGTGAGATTAACAATAACAAAGCAAAAATGAAAAAAAAAAAAAAGCATTATTCACCAGCAGGTTTAGTAGATGGTTTTGGAGAATTTGATGCGAGGTGAGAATGTTGCTCATATGTGAGCAGAAATAAAACATAAATACAAACCAATTTAGAAAAACAATTCCAGAAGGAACTAGAAAGTTAACTATCCAGCTTTGCCTGACCTTGCACACACAGGTTTTTACATATCATAGTACCTGTGGGATTACTGGAATGGCAGACTTGAAATAGATTAGTCCAGTGGTTTCCAACCCGGAATGATACACTGATCAGATCTTCCATTCCAGTTTCAACACAACCTTAAATTTTAAAATTACTTATTTCCATACATACTGCAGCATTTCAATATTTTTTTTCAAAATCATAGTTGGGGGTGAAGGTTTCTGGGAACTGCAATCCAAGAACACCTGGGTTATCTACAATTCGGAACTACTGGATTAGTTCCAAAGAAGATGAAGTTGTACCAAACAGCACTGAAATGCTCAGTTTTAGAACAAGAACTGTCTGTTACCCGTTTTGCTTGTAGTCCTCACTCTTACAGGAAATATTAACTGTAAAATTTTCACTACGTTTAGTTCCAGTTATGATCCTAGCTTCTCTTTTTCTCTCTTGCTGCCTATAGGACTACTTATCGGATGAAGATTTTCTTGCTGCTTTTGGAATGTCCCGACAAGACTTTGCTGCACTGGCCCCATGGAAGAAACAGTCTCTTAAGAAGGAAAAGGGACTCTTTTAAATATAAACTTCTTCCATTAGATTAATGCAGATGTTTAATTAATCAAAGCTTGCTAACAGGAGTGCCAAAGAGTGAATGGTCAAGCATTCTCTGCCACTGGAAGTCTTACAGGGACAAAAAGTTTCTTTAAAAACATTGTAATTGCCTTTATTCCTAGCCACTAAACAAGTATGCAGGCTGAATGGAGTATAAAAAGGTAGCCTTAAAGCTAGGGGTAAGGAACCTTTAACCCTCCAGATGTATTGGATACCTCCCATAAACCCTTAGCATTGACCATGCTGAGTACAGTATTGTGAATTTAAGTCTAAAACATCTTGAGGGCCAACAATGTCCTATCACTATTTTAAGATTTGCTCCTTTCCTCACTTTTTCTACATGTTAACAGCACTGTTCTATTCTGTTCAGCCACCAGTTCCAGGTTTTCTTGTGGCAAATGATGCCATTTCCCCTTCGATTTAATTCCTCTGAACTCCAGATTAAGTTTTGTTGTACAAAATTATTCGGCACTTTTGACAAAAGATGTTTGCACTGCCCATTTATCTGAGTTATCCGTGCTGAAGACTCCTGTTGCTTTGTTTTACCAATTGGTTTTCTAGTACAGAAAAGTTCCCCCTCCCTATGAAACCACACACTGATCAGGGTATCTGTTCCAGTTTCAACACAATGATGTTAAGTTTTAAAATTACTTTTGCATACGTACCCCAGCATTTCCATGGGATTTTTTAAAAATCACACTTTAAATAAATAGAACTAAGCCTCAATTCAAATAATCTTGTCTAGCATTTATGAGCTTTGATCTTGAGCAAGGAAGGAGTAATACACTCCTCTGCGATCCTAGCACAACTGGGAGTGTCAACCAATAGCACTCCCAGCCATAGTTACACTACCACTCAAACTTTTAAGTTACTTTACATGATAAATATAAATAAATGTTGAAATACGCCAGCAGTGATCACTAAGTCCATGCATTTCAGAACAACAAAAACACAAGTGCTCCAGTGTTTCCAAAAGTGTGCAGTATGTTTCCCGGGATTATTTATTTTATGTAAAATATTTTTATCCTGCTTTTCTCCTTAAATAGGAACCCAAAGAGGGATTTAAAATGTAAAAAGCAAGTCATGACCAGGGAGAAAAAAAGAATAAAGACTATGCTATGGAGAGTAAGTTCTAGAAAGAAAAATAAAGAGATTCAGCATGAATAAACAGTATTTAATTTATCAGAAATTCATCTACACATCATTTAAAGAGGAATAAAATAGGCAGAACTGTAACAAATACACAGGAACATATCTGCTAAAACACAGAAAAATGCTGCTCTGCGTTAAGTGTCAAGGGACACAAAAGTGACTCACAACAAAAAAAACCACTCTCAGCAAACATGTGACCTCCCACTTCAATTCATTCTCTTCCCTTTCTTGCATTTTTACATTTCATCAAAGAAGCAGGTTAACGCTAGAAGAATAAACTGCCCACACTTCAGCTTTCATTCCCAGGCAGCCCGTTCTTGATCTTAGATCAGTTCAGAAGCACATCAGTTGTTTCTGTCCAGGAACTCAGTTCTCCTTTGTATTCTGAACTTTTCTAAAAACATCCATGTACTGTATTTCAAGTGAAATGCAATTTTGTTTCATTCTGCTTAATCAAATCACCCTAGAAATAGTTGCAATGTATCTTGTTAGCACCATCTCCAACATTGTAGCTTATGTTTCCCAATGAAGGGCCGTAAGGGGTGGGGAAGGCCCAGGACTATTTTCAGAAGGAAGAAATCACCAGAATCTTTTGTGTACTTCTCAAATACCTTTCCACAGATCTCCAGCTTACAAAATGGCAAGTATTAAAATTCAAAAGAAAAAAAATGCAAGTTTTAGTATGACAGTGGCACCTAATGCCATATAAGAACAGGTTACTTACCTGTAAACATGGTTCTTTAAGTGGATTCTCTATGAATACACACTGATGGGTTAAACAGCGCCTGCGCTGGTTCCTCTCGGAATTTTCCAGAGCTATGAGGGAAAAGATACAATGTTTGAGTTGCCCTGCACTGCGCAAGTGCAGCCCGCCAAAAATCCCCAGTTCCATGTGCCCGCACATAGAGAGAGTTGGAACTCAGTGAACAGTGACGGACACGTGGGGAGGTTGGGCGGGTCGTGTGTATTCATAGAGAATCCACTTAAAGAACCATGTTTACAGGTAAGTAACCTGTTCTTCTTTAACGTGGTTCTCTATGAATCCACACTGATGGGTGACTACCAAGCTACTTACAGGATGGTGGGCCGTCACTGCAGCAGTGATGTAAGGATAGCTCTCCCGAATCTGGTCTCATTCTTGGCCCTGAGGTCCAGTCTGTAGTGCTTGATGAATGTGGATACACTGGACCAGGTAGCTGCTCTACATATATCGGGGATGTCTACCCCACGCAGCAGGGCCGTGGATGTAGCAACAGCACGTGTGGAATGAGCACGCAGGTTTTCAGGGAGAGGTTTGTGCTGCAACTCATAGGCCAACGAAATGGTGGAAACCAACCATCTGGACAGGGTCGACGTCGAAGCCGCAGTCCCTTTACGTTGGCCATAGTAACACAAGAACAGTCTCTGGACTTTCCTGAAGTCCTTGGTCCTTGAGATATAAAAGGATAACGCACGACGGACGTCCAAACAGTGGAGCGTACGCTCAACATCTGAAGAGGGTTCGGAAAAAAGAGTAGGCAGCAACAGAGGTTGGTTGACATGAAAATCTGACACCACCTTGGGAAGGAAGGAAACATCTGGATGTAACACTACCTTGTCCTTGAAAAATTGGAGGTAAGGGGAATCAGCCCTGAGAGCCGCCAATTCACTAGCCCTACGGGCAGAAGTGATTGCCACAAGGAACAAAGTTTTCAGGGATAAAAACTTCAGGTCACAGGTAGCCATTGGCTCAAAGGGGGGACGAACCAGTGAGTGTAGTACTGTCTGTAAAGACCATTGAGGTAATGGTCTCCTCACAGGGGGTCTCATGTTGGTCAGACCTCTGAAGAAAGCTTTCACCGTTGGATGGGAAAACCATCTGGAGGATTGAGATCCCTTGGGTTGGAAAGTTACAATGGCTGAGGTGTATACCTTTAAGGTAGACTTGGTTAAACCAAGATCAAACAGGTGTCTGAGATACAGTAGCAATGTAGATAAAGAGACGGGAGATGCTTGTAAACCCCGCTCCGTAGTAAATTTGAGAAAGCCTTGCCACTTGTGTTGATAGAGGCGGATGGTAGAAGGCTTTCTTGCATTGTCAAGAACTTCCATTATTGACGGGATATCCTCCACGCTGTCAATTGGAGGGAGTCGAGGTCGGGATGGAAGATCGACCCCGAGTCCTGAGTTATTAGGTGAGGAATGAGAGGAAGCTTGATCTTGTCGATTGCTGTCTGCAGAAGTAGAGAGAACCAAGGTTGTCTGGGCCACCAAGGTGCAATCAAGATTGCTTCTGCTTGCAACTGGAGGGCTCTGACTACTGACCTCTGAACCAATGGAATGGGAGGAAACAGGTAGAGAAGGCCCTTGTGCCAAGGGATCATGAAAGCATCTCCCAATGATCCTGGGCCCCGTCCTGCCCTGGATGCGTAGCGGAGACATTTCTTGTTGGAGTGCTTGGCGAACATGTCGATTGTCGGAGTTCCCCACCTGTGGCAGAGTTCCTGGAAGATCTCTGAGTCCAGTTCCCATTCGTGATTTTGAGTGGGACGGCGACTGAGCTCGTCTGCAACGATGTTGTCGGTGGTAGCTATGTGGATGGCTACCGGGTAGATGTGCTCCTGGTAGCACCACTCCCAGAGATGTATTGACAGGAACAGAAGGGACTTTGATCTTGTTCCTCCCTGCTTGTTCACGTAAAACATCGCTGTGGTGTTGTCTGTGACGAGCTGAATCGCCCTGCCTCTCACTAAAGGTAGGAAGGACTTCAAAGCCTTTATGATGGCTAGCAGCTCCAGATGGTTGATGTGCAAGCTCTTCTCCTGAGGGGACCACAGAGCGTTGATCTGATGACCCTGGCAATGGGCGCCCCATCCGAGTGGACTCGCGTCCGTAGTGACTTGAGTTGTCAAATGAAGAGGACGGAAGGGACGTCCCACCAAAAGGTGAGGTGGGAAAGTCCACCATTGGAGCTGCTGTGCAAGCTCCGGGGTGACAGTAAGAAGCTTGTTTGGACTGTCGAGGAGTGGATTGAAGAGGGACAGTAGCCAGATTTGAAGTGAACGCATCTTGAGGCGAGCATGGGACAAGGTCGCCGTCGTAGAAGCCATGAGGCCCAGTAGATGTTGTGCAAGGCGTGCTTTTACTCTCGCCCATGGCCTGAATTTTTTTATGGCTTTGTGCAACTTTCTGATGCGTTCTGGAGGCATGAACATCCGAGCGTGCACAGAGTCTAGCCTCGCTCCGATGTAGTCCACCACTTGAGATGGATTCAGCTTGGACTTTTCGTGATTCACGGTAAGACCTAGTGATTGTAACGTCTGGAGAACATACTGAGTGTCCTTTAAGGCCTGATGTTTTGAGGTCGAGACAATCAGCCAGTCGTCGATGTAGGGAAACACCTGGATCCCTTGAAGGCGGAGGTATGCTGCCACGGGAGCCATGCACTTGGTGAAAGTCCTGGGTGCTGTGGAAAGGCCGAAGGGTAAGGCCAGAAACTGAAAAATGGTGTTGTTGAAGAGTAGACGCAGATATTTCCTGTGGCTCTTGTGTATGGTGACATGGAAATATGCGTCTTTTAGATCCAGGACCACAAACCAGTCTCCTTGCCTCAGAAGATGGAGAATGGACTCTAAAGTCACCATCTTGAACTTGCGTGGTTTGAGAAACTTGTTGAGGCTTCTCAGATCGAGGATGGGACGGAGTCCCCCGTCCTTCTTTGGTACCAGAAAGTATCGGGAGTAAAAACCGTCGAGGACCTCCTCTGATGACACCTTCTGGATGGCCCCTTTCTGAAGGAGAGTCAGGATTTCCTCCTGTAGGATTGGATCGAATGATGTAGGGTTGACCTGTCCTAGAGGAGGCAACCTTATAAACTCCAGGCGGTAACCGGAGGTGATAATGTTGAGAACCCAGATGTCGTTGGTGATGAGAGTCCAGTTGTGAAGGTAAGGAGAGAGGCGGGTGGTGTGGGAGGGTGACGGTGGAATGGCCAGGGAGTCAAAGGTACTGTTTCTGTTTTCTTCCAGGTGCTTTGAAGGACTGCCTCTTACGGGACGGTTGGGGTCTGAAAGCAGCAGATGAAGAGGAAGAAGCTTGAGGTGGACGTTGGGAAGAATTGCCTCCATAAGGACGGTAAGTACTGGTGGAAGGCTGTTGGTAAGACTGGGTGGTGTACTTTGGACGCCACTGAGGTTTGGATTGTCTAGGTGGAGGTTGGACAGAATAGGACTTGGCTGTTTTCTTACTTTTATGTAAGTTTTCCAGGTTCTCATCAGTACTCTGGCTGAAGAGGCCTGTGGCATCAAAAGGTAGATTTTCTACTCTAGTCTTAATGTCCTCAACAATGTTGGCTGAGCGCAGCCAAGCATGCCTTCTCAGAGTAATAAGGGAAGCAAAATTCTTGGAAGTGGCCTCTGCTACATGGCGGGCGGCTAGTCGTTGGTATTTAGATACCGTGAGAGCTTCCGCATGAGTATCCAGACAGAGTTGCCTAATGTCATCTGGAGCCACTTGAAGGGCTGGAAGAACCCTGGACCAAAGTTGTTTTTGGTAGGCACCCATAGCCACTAAATAATTCACTGCACGCAAGGTAAATGTGGTCATAGAGTACATTCGACGTGCCAGAATCTCTAACTTCCTGCCCTCCTTGTTGGTTGGGGTAGGATGACCCTTTGCAGGAGTCTTAGTGGAGCTAGACTCCACTATTAAAGAGTTGGGTGCAGGATGCATGACCAGGAAAGAGGTGTTGTCACCATGGATCCTATAGAGATTCTCGGTTCTTTTCGAAATCGAGGTAGCATTGGCCGGGTGGTCCCAGAATTCCTTAATAAGATCCATCAGTTCAGGTATGAAAGACAAACTGACTGGATGCGTTCGCTCGGCCTCGATATCCCCGAAGATGAGATTTTCTTCTCTCCTTGGGGACTGTTCTATTGCAAGCTTCAAAGCCTGCGCCATGCGGCCAACCATTTGGGTGTAGGAAGAAAAATCTTCCGAAGGAGAGGATGGCTTTAAGTTCGCTGCCTCTGGGGGCAAAGGTTCCCCCGGGATCGGAACTTCCAAGGACACCTCCGACTCGGTGTCGTCTTCCGCCCCGGAAGATTCCTCTCCGGGATGCTCTTCCTCTGAGTGGTATGGAGAGGATGGAGGACGAGGTACTTTCGGCCCCGAAGGTGTCTTTTTCGGGGCCGGAGGGCACTCCTCTGCAGGTCGTCGAGGTGGCGCGACAGGCGGTGCAGTCGGGGCATCCGTCGGCGCCGTAGGCTTACCGGAGCCCGTTTCCGAAGGTCTATTCGGGGACGGGGTTCGACGCGGAGAACGTGACCGAGAGGATGAGGAATAGGAGTACTTAGATCTCTTTCTCCTATGTCTCCTATCTCTTGAGGTAGAAGAGGACTCGGTAGAAGAATCCCTTCTTCACCGTCTCCGGTGGGACCTCTTCCGACCCCGACTGTATTCTGAGTCGGACGGTGAGGAGTCCCTTCGGCGTCGGTGGCCTCGACGGTGCCTGCGTCGATGACGGGGTTTTTTCGGCAATGGTTCGTCGTCGGCAGAGTGTGAAGCTGGACGCCGAGGGACTGGATCTTCGACTGGCTTGGTAGGTCGACCCCGTGGGGGGGGAGAAGATGCCGATCGACCCGACTCCGAAAGGAGTGAAGGAGATCGGGTGGTACGCCCGGTAAGTATTGGGCTGAGCGGCATGCTTTCGGCGCCGGCAACGAGCTTGTCGAGCTGGCTAACCGTAGGCGATTTTCCCAAATCCACCGGAGGCGGTTGGCGAGGTGGAATGGGGGCGCCTAAGTCGGAGACCGAGTCTCGGTCCCGAGAAGACTCCTCAAGAAATGGAGAAGGGACCGAAGCCGAGACAGGTGGGACGACCAGGGTAATCTCCTTGGTCTTCGCCTTAGCCTTCGACGCCGCCTTGGACGGACCCTTCTTCTTTGTCGGTGCCGAGGTTGAAGAAGAAGGAACATCAGAGGAAGACTTCTTTCCAGTAGGCAATTTCTTAGATTTCGCTTTGGAAACCTTCGTGGACACCTCCTTGGATGTCGAAGGAGGGGAAGAGGAGACCAAAGTGACCGATGAACGAACGGTGGAGACCGACTGGACAGATTCCATATCTGACGGTTGTGAAGCTGAGAGAGTACGGTTCCAGAGAAAATACTTGAGGCGTTGCTGACGAGATTTCAGGGTCGCCTTGGTGAATTCCTTGCAATGCTTGCAAGTGGTGGGCGAATGGGTCTCGCCCAGACAGAAAAGACAGAGGGAATGATGGTCCTGGAAGGGGAGCTTCCCAGAGCAAGCAGAACAGCGGCGGAAAGGTCCCTTTTTCGCTGACATAAGCCAAGCGGTGAACGAACGGTAGAGAAAGTCAGTAATTGAAGAAATCCTGCTGGCGCGTGGCGCCTCAGCAGGAGGTAATAGGCCTCAATCAGGATCAAGCGGGAAGTGAAAGTACTTGCAAGAAGCACGCCAGAGGCAAGGGAAGGTCAGCCGGTCCGAATTCAGGGCAACGGAGAAGCGGATAGACGATAGGCAAGCCAGGTCAAGTCCAAAAAATCCGAAAATAGCGAAAGGAGAGTAAAATCTCAAGAGCTCTAACCGAGAGGTTCCAACTCCGCGGGCGGATAAATGGAACTGGGGATTTTTGGCGGGCTGCACTTGCGCAGTGCAGGGCAACTCAAACATTGTATCTTTTCCCTCATAGCTCTGGAAAATTCCGAGAGGAACCAGCGCAGGCGCTGTTTAACCCATCAGTGTGGATTCATAGAGAACCACGTTAAAGAACTGCATGTTTAGATATTCAGTAACAACTGTAGACTCCTGACCATAAGAAAACAACTGACATTTCTGTAAGAGTTTTTATTAAAAAAAAAAAACAATATACAGGTACTTGCTGATTTTCTGAACCTACCTGAGTCACTCGCTTAATCCATGTACGTACATCATCTGTTGTTCTTGGGAAGTCATATTATAGTTTAGTTACTTAGTGCAAACACAAATATGGCTATTTTTCTTTATCAAAAAGTAAATATAGCAGAAAAATACAGAAGAGAAACCGAGAAAAGCCAAATAAATATATGCTAAAGCCCACAGCAAACTCATGTTTAGTGCTGAATTCCTTTGAAACTAAGAATATGAGCTTTCAGAAGACGTCTAATAATCTTGAACACCATGGGACTCTTAAAAACAAATCCTCACAAAACCCAATCTCCTTTAATAGGCAACAGAATTTTAAAGCCCAGCAACTGTAGCTCAAGCTCTCCAGAAATTTTCAAGAAGTCCCCAAGCTTTCAGTACAATGCCTCAAAAGGATCTATGATCAGTGTTGCTAAAAGAACCCCTGTTCCCAAACAACTAAGAAGATACTGCACAAGAGTAACCACTTAATAGTTTCAGAATTACGTTAAAGCAATATATCATTTAAAAAAAAAATAATTTAGTGCATACAGAACCATCCTTTTACAACGTACTGAATTTTCTACAGATTTTGAAAAGACATACTAAGTGAACCTGGATGTCAGCTGAAAAAGATGTAACTAAGGAGAGAGTATTGGATGTACCAGTTCCTTGCCACCACATTTCAGATTAGGAACAGAAACTTTATTCAGAGGAGTGTTGTTCAACAACAGAGGTCATTCTACTTCAGTATTATGAGTATCACATTCGGAGTGGGGTTTTTTAAGTGAGAGAAAATTGCTTTATTCCTTGCTAAAAACACACTGAAGTTACTTCAACTGTCAGCAGTACAAAATACAGTGGCAGAGTAAGGAAGCATAGTATGTTTTGGGAATGTGACTTTAGAAAACATTGTCTTATTCAACAGATCAAGTAGGCAGCAATTGAAATTTTATCACCCTGTTGTTATCCTATACATAGCAAATGTCATTTGGAATTAACACAGCCTGTAATGCTACAAACCCTAAAGGCAAATCCTGTAATAGAGAATACCTGCTGTCTGTTATCATATAGTTGTCTGTCTCTTATAGTCCCAGAATTTTGTTTTTAAAGGAAGTACTAATAGTAACTAAAGTCCCCCAAAGGGGAAAACCTCTCAATTTCTGTTAAACTTTTCAAAAAGGAGGTCTTGTTCAGAAGGAAACCAAGAAACAGCTCAGTTATCAGCAATCTCATTGCCAGAAAAAAACAAAAATGAGAGAGGGAGCAATTAATTTTCAAACTAAGTGAGGAACCGGCCCAGGTTACTTCCTAGATACATTTTTCTTGCCAAATGAGCCATAAAATAAGGTTTACGTTCTCCAAATATCTCTGAAGCACCAATGCGTTTTGCCCTGAAATGCCTTGCAGACATAACAAAGACTTGTGAAAATGTTTGTTTTTCAACTGACTTGAATGCTTTTGTCGCATAACTTGAAAAAAGCGAAGTATACTGTATATTTCACCTTCCAGCATATGACACTTGCGCAATTTAGTAAAACTGAGAAAGATAACCCCTTCCAAGCAAGTACAGTTTTTCCGGTCTGAAGACAGGAGCAGACAAGAGGAACACAGAATAGAAACTGTTGTTGATTGTATTTTGTTTAGAATAGACCTTGACCTGTTGCTGTTAGCTGCCTCTCTCACAGCCCAACTGGGACAGTCTTTAGTGAAACACAGCAAATACACCCACACACTCATAAAGAAATAAAATTGCCCTGAAAATGGCAATACGTAGAAAAGAACACAATCAAAAGGAATAAAAACTTTTGAAGTTAAAATATATATATATAATTATCAAACAAGGTTGATAGTGAACTGTAAATATGTCATATGGAATGGGTTTTAGAGCACCAACAGTTTGTGTCTTGGATCTTTGTGATTCTGGATTATAAATTGTGGGTGTCCAACTTCATCTGTTTCAGCAATGCCAGGTAATTCCATTCAAGTGATCGGTCATCGATGCTTTCCAGTGATACTATGGACATAATAAATGTCAGGTTGCAGGCCACAGCTTAATTTTGATGTTGTATGAGGAAGAGGGAAAAAGCCACCCCATATATAAGATAATCTTCATTTCCCTGTATCAGACAAATGGATGACCATTGCAGTCTCTTCTCACAGTTGCATTTGAGGAGTTTCTGAAGGAACTGCTAATCCTCTAGCCTGATATAACTCAACTGCTGGCAAAATTATTTCTTGAACATCTTAACAGAAACAAAAATAAAGGAAGAGAACTGATTAACTGCATGGCTGAGGTCAATGGTCCATCCCTCCTGTTCCAAGGGGTTTGTCTCAACGATGCCCTGAGTTCTTGAGAGTTTGGAGCTCTTGCATATCAGGCAAAAGTTCATAATCTTTTGTGCTGAGAGAGAAAGTCATTCTTCACTGGGGCTGTCGAACTGGCTTTCCCACCTCCAGGCAAGTCAGCTGCATATTCTTTTCTGTTTCTAGCAACTCATCAAATATATCCCTAGGGAACATGAAAGAATTTCGTATCAGTGATCAGTAAGTTATACATATAGCACAGGAAGGATGTGAAAGGTATTTAAAAAACCCAAGTGACAGTATAGAGAGGAATTTTCCCCAGTCAGAGAGATTCTACCGGGCACAGTCTGGTAACTCCCAGTTAAGACAGAACTTGGGAAAGTTACCATGAGTCCCAGGATGCCACTTGCTGTCACATGTGCCATTTTTTGCTGTTTAGAAATCAGTGCACATGGATCCACAAAGTACAATCTGCAAGGATCAACAGCATGTGCCCCCGGCTTCATCCTGCTCTTAAAGAAAACATTTTAGTGCTAAAAACAGCAAATCATGACCAACCTACTTGCCCCATCTTCTTGAAACACCATTTGCCATTTCTGAGATTTTAGGGGAGGGGGTGGACTTTAAGGGGCACAACCCACCAAAGCCTCCAGAAGGGCAATACTGGGCCTGGCCCCTTGGAGACCGCCCAGTCCTATTTCATTGTCTGTAGCATAGCCCAACATCTTTAGATATAGGGCATGAAATACAAAGAGAAACAAAAGTGTTGTGGTGTCTTAACGTCTAAGCAATTTATTTCACAATCCACACACTGAGTGTACTAGTTGAGCCACAGACTTTTATACACAGAGCACACGGCTATGCCATCCTTCATCATGGCTATGCCATGCTTCTCTGCACTCTATCCTTAGGGCAGATGGACAATCTCTATGTAAGAGAATAAACAGAGTCAAATCTGACATCAGAAATGGCAACATACAGAATCTATCTCCACACCACTTAAACCTCCCAGGACAACCTGTTATTGATCTGATCTCAAAGTTGTGAGGAAAAGGCATTATAATACAAGATTGGAGAGAGTGAAAGAAAGAGAGATGAAGACAGCTATATTTACAGATTCCAATGCATATAAAAAAGACTGAGGGTGGACCAAGGTTTCTTAGCATAGCATATACTGTATGTTAGTTCTCTGGATTCATCTACAGGCTTGAGTACAACTGTAACCCAAAAATTGTGTTTTATAAAGGACAAAAACACAATTTTTGGGTTACAGTTGTACTCAAGCCTATTATATACTCTAACCTCAGCATACTTGCTAAAAACCAGCTTAGTGGTAAGCAGTTACCTATCTGATCAATACTTTTGACTGATCACTGCTACTGCTAATAACACCACTATCATTTTGAAAGCCTATGACCAAAGCAGCAACCACCTTCTTTTTCCTATCTCACCTGATTCTCATCCCTCTACCATGTCTTCTCTGCATGTAAACCTATGGCCTAACTATTACAGTCCAGGTGTCTGAGGAAACTGGATTGCAGTCCTTGACAGCTCACATTGAACAATATCATTATGTCTTTAAGGTGCCATAAAATTTTTTGGGTTTTGTTGTTACACATGCCACAACAGACTAACATGGGTACCTCTCTGAAAACTAGATATAGGACAGGACATAAAGGTATAAAGCAAACAATAAATAAAACATACACTTTGTTTTAGACCTCAGACATGGAGGTTTCTTAAAGTCTTACATACTACAACTAGCAAGAAAAGAATCAGGAGCAGTTTTAGAAAACTATAAAAGCATTAGATAGGTGGAAAGAAAATTCAATAAAATGCAAACAAAAGAATTGGATCCCACCGGAACAATGCATAAAATGTATTTACTTGTGCATATAAAAGAAGATGTAGCCACTTCGGTCTCTGTCAGTCTGCACAGAGGTCTCTTGAGTTCTGGATACTTCCAAGTCATTGTATGTGAACCATGCCTGCTTGCGAATATCATATACATCACTAATATAGTGACCTTAAAAATGAGAAAAGAAGGAATTAATTGTAATTTCTAGAAAAACAATAACAACCAAAATATATTTTCAAGCCAGTTTGTTATTTTTTAAAAGTACCTAGCACATACAACCTAGAAGACCTAAGAAGTGACTCTTTTGTAAACCAGATTCTTCTGGCATTTTTAACATAACCAATGTAAATAATTTTAAGGAATCTCACTTAAAGTAGCTGATTTGTCTGCATATTACTACAACTCTTTAAAAGAAACCCAGTGTAATGTAGTGGGTTGACAGACAAACTAGGACTCAGGAGATCTGGGTTCAAATATCAGCGGGGCCATGGAGAGTAATGGGGGGTGTTAGCACAGGCAAAACCAATTCTTAAATATCTCTGAGACTTCAAAAACCATATTAGAGTCATAAGTTGGGAGGAAACCTTTCTCTCTCATACACATCTCTTTAATGGTCTTTCTATGTGCAATGTTTACCATTCAACTAATGCAAATTTGTTCCATGGTATTACATGGAATACATAAAATTCTTGTGAAAAAGCAACATTTTTCAAGCACACAAAATGAAATATTAACATTAATCTTCCTTCCTTATGGCACTTGACTGTCAAAAGGTAACAAGTGCCTTTTCTATACAGAGCAAAACTATCAGAGGAGTGATTCTTGCCTACCTGAAGATGACGTGTCTCCAATATGGCTAACAACACTGACAAGACGATAGGAGTTAGGAAGCTCTCCTGTCTAGGGAAAAATTCATTTGTTAATTTTGTTTCCTTTTTGAAATATTAAGTTAACTTAGTTTAGGCAGGTAGCATGTGTAGTGGTTTGGTGGCAAATCTAAATCATACAGTATTATGAGAAGGAGCCTCATGGTGCAGTGGTTAAACGGCTGTACTGCAGCAAAACTGTCCTCAAGACCCAGGGTTCAATCCCAGGAAACCGGCTCAAGGCTTACTCAGTCTTCTATCCTTCCAAGGTCAGTATGGGTAAAATGAATACCCAGCTCGTGGGGGGAGGATGATGACGTATAGCCCGCATATTTAACTTGTAAACCACCCAGATAGTGCTTCAAGTGCTATAGGGCGGTATATAAACAGCACACTTTGCACGCTTTTATTATACAAAAAATATTACAATTACTCTTCTGAATTCCTGCTGCTTTCCTAAAGCCTCATCTTACCAAAGTAACTGCTTATCAAGCAAAAGTGATTAATCCAAGCATAAATAATAGAACTCCCATCTCTAGATTGAGCTATTTCTCTTGCTGCTTATGGATGGCAGGTAAAAATATATGACACAAAATTTATACTTCATTTTCAGTACTTAAGTAAATCAATGCATGTGTTTATGAGCAGTAATAGTTCCCACGTAAAATAGCAAAATCCATATTCCATTGTGCTGAATGCAGTGCTTGAACTGATTAGCAGACTGATTTTCCATTTTACTCTAGATTTCCTAAGGAAATAATTGCATCGAAAGTCCCTCCTACACAGACCTAAACTTTTTCCTTTTGTTTTTCAAAACCCCAGAAATGGCACATCCTTCATATGCCATCCCAGAATACTTCAGGGTTCAAGAGAGAAGGTTGGATTTAACTTCATAATGTATAGTAATAGCCAACATCAGGGATGGGAAATCTTCAGTCTGTGAGATTGCTTAGTAGTGATGGCTATTTTCAGGGAGCACAGGTGGGGGAGTAGAGGTTTAATGATGATGCTGGTGTTTGTCCACTGGAAAAAATCTAGGTGCTGTGGCATTTCATTACGGCAATACTAAAATTTGAGTTTATGGTATGTGGGAAAGACAGACAATCTAAGGAGTGCAAAAACATTTCCCTTTCAATACGAACAGAAGTTCTTCCACACAATGTGGGATAAAAACAGAAGATGCCTTCAGCATAATTCAGAGGCTGCTTGTACAATTGCCTCATTGCTAAGAATCCCATGTAACCACTGTACTGAATGAAATGCCAGTTTACTGCAGCCAGTAAACTGACACATTCACTTCCCTCCACCCACCCCACCTCTCCTCCTTCTCTGAGGGTGATCAGGAGTTTTTCTTCTATTTCTGTGATGAGAAAAGAGCAAATCATCCGAGTATATCCAGCTGAACACTTAAGAGGGCTGGTGCTGCCATGAAGCGAGTGAGCCTCTCAGCTTGGGTGGTAGAGCAATCATGACCCCATCAGCTCACTGTTGACAGACACCTGCAAGCACGCTGGCTGGCTCTGAGCACTGCAACCGCTAGTTCCAAGTTCCTTAGGGTGCCCCCTCTCCACCCCTTCCAGATACAGCTGTGAGAAGGGCGGTGAAATGGCAAATGCTGCTCTCAAGAAGAGTAGCCATTACTGTCTCACACTGCATGCTCAGCCTAGTGACTTACACGGGTTTCAACAACTGCACCCCATACCCACTGGTCAACACAGCTCTGCTCCCACTATGGGGGGAGGTGTCTGGAAGAAGGCCAGAGAAAGGCGCTCTCTGTCCAGCCATACCTCTGACCCTCCTCACTTCACAGAACACCAGTGGCCAATGAAGCACTAAACATTTTTCTTTTTAAAGGCCGAATGATTTGGCTGCACCAGCAGTGAGTTTTGAGTGGATGTGGGAAGACTGCTCTATCTTTTTGCTCTAAGTCCCTTTCTCTCATTGCTCCTTAAGATCTGCAGTTTTTGTTGGGAATGGCTCTATGCTGCTATTGGAAACAGGAGTGCTTTTGTTCTCGCTTACTATTTGTACAGTGGGGGGGGGGGGGGACACGGGACCCAGCAGCTCCATTTTAGTGGGAAGAGACACAGGCTGAGAGTTGGGCTTTTTCCCTCTGCTTCAGTGTATAGGCTGGAGAGCAGACAACAGCACACGTCCTACTTCATGCATCTTTCCCCCTTACCATTGTGATTTACACTCCTTTCCCAAGGATGCCATTTTAACCCCACAATGCCTCATTTTACCAGAACTGTAAGCCTTAGTTCTGAGATGGGAAAAAAAAGAAAAGTAGTGAGGGGTGACCCAAACATGCACATTGTTACCCAGAAGTAAGCCCCCTACTGAATTCAGTGGTTATCACTGCTAGGTAAACATGACTGCAGCATGAGATTCCACAGTCTGAACATCTAAATCCCCTTCTCTTTCCCTTTCACAAGGCAGTTCATTATTATAACAACAAAGCAAGAAGGAAGTACTGTAGGTTCTATCCTGTTCAAGACATATTGAGAATATATATACTGTATCTTTCCTAAATCTAGTTCTTAATCTCTAGCCATCTCCTTGGTAAATATAATCCAAGTTTCTCTTAACATGGGAAAAAGGCATACCTTAAAAGCCTAGTGAAAGGTTGAATTATATGAAAGTTGAATGTACATGAAGTAGGTTACCCTATCTCAAACTGATACTGTATTTATAATTCCAGGAAGAGATACTTGTGGCATTTTCTGCTTAGATGCCAAATCTATTTTGTCATGCTTCGGTATTTGAATCAACGGAACCGACTCACCAAATCTCCAGATTCAATGGGACTACTCACAGTGCAACTTTACTATGCTAAACAACAAAATTTCAGCCATTTTTCTTTACACAGCAAAGCACCTTGGGTTGATTACAAGAGAGGC
The DNA here is from genome assembly GCF_051106095.1 of Pogona vitticeps. Classification (NCBI taxonomy): domain Eukaryota; kingdom Metazoa; phylum Chordata; class Lepidosauria; order Squamata; family Agamidae; genus Pogona; species Pogona vitticeps. Next base: position 241,220,741 of record NC_135783.1, read on the forward strand.
CTCTCAACCTCAGTCTCCAAAGCCCACTTCCAGCAATGGTCACTTGTCATTGAGTGCTGGTGGGCAGCAACTGAGAGAGCTTTACAAACAAACATTTTCAGAGAGGCTAAACTGTACCACAACCAACGGATGGTACTATCAAATCAGGAAAGCTGCCAATAATAATTTGTAAAAAGCAAATTAGCTCCCCAGTATACCAGATCACCTCAGCATTTCTTTTGAGTTCCTCAGCCTCTGCTTCTGAGTATTCCATGTCTAGAACATCCTCATTCCCAGAGTCCTCATCAGAGCCAAGACTGTCCAGTAGAGAGCTGTTAAATTCTAAATAGCATGAAAAGGATACTGCGTAAGACCCTTGACCGCAGTCATAAAAATAAAGATGACCTTAATTAATAGCAAGGTAGATAACAAAACAGTTCAGTACAAATTTGGAATATTCTAGTATACTTTTTCTCAAGAAAAATAACAGGCATCAATAAAATTTATTGTACACACAAAAGCCCAGTAGATTTTCTTTGTATTCTACAGTACTTAGACTTAATATCTATAGAATGCAAGAAATATCAACTTTATGCAAAACCACTTTTTCTGACCAAAGATTTCCTTGACTGCTAGGGCTGCAGCTCTCCAATGCTGCTGGCCCCAGTTAAAGGCAGCATGTAACAACAGCGCTAGCACATCTCATCCCTTCACTCTTCCATCATGGCAAGTACTGTTCTCCATGAGCAAATTAACTGTTTGACCAAGGAAGATATATGCAGTTTTCTTTCAAGAAACAGGAAAGAGAGGTTACTTACCTGTAACTCTGGTTCTTTGAGTGGTCATCTGTGAATTCACATTAATGGGTTAATCTGCGCTTGTGCAGAGGTTTCCAGAATCTCCTAGAGCTTAACACTCGTTCACCAGGACCACCCACCCAGTGCATGTGGTCCACCCATCCTGACTAGTGCCTCAGTTTCCAAACTGCCCACTGCTGAATAAAATGAAACAAACAGAGGGGAGGACGGGTGGGAAGTGTGAATTCACAGATGACCACTCGAAGAACCAGAGTTACAGGTAAGTAACCTCTCTTTCTTTTTCGTGGTCTCTGTGAATGCACACTAATGGGTGATTAACAAGCTTACCTGACCGGAGGAGGGACCTCATGGAAGAACAGACGACAGGACCGCTCGTCCAAATGCAGCATCCGACTTAGCCCGGAGGTCCAAGCAGTAATGAGAGGCAAAGGTGGATGGCATGGACCACGTAGCAGCCCTGCAGATATCAGGGACAGAAACGCCTCTGAGGAATGCTGCCGAAGTAGCCACTGCCCTCGTAGAATGAGCCTTAATTCCAACTGGAAGAAGCTTCTTAGCCAGCTGATATGCCAGGTGAATGGTTGATACAAGCCACTTAAGAGATGGCTTGGGAGGAGATAAAGCATCCACTGTGTGGTAAGTGCAGAGAAACAAAAAGACTCTTGGATTTTCGGAAAGAGGTGGTCCTTGAAACATAGAAGGCCAGTGTTCACCTAAAGTCTAAGAGGTGGAGAGAACACTCCAAGTCAGTTACAGGTGATGGAAAAAAGGTAGGTAAAATGATGGCTTGCTTAAGGTGGAACTCAGAAACAGCATTTGGAAGAAAAGAAACATTGGGATAAAGAGTGATCTTGTCTGGGTAAAATTGAAGAAAAGGAGGGTTGACTCTAAGCGCAGCAAATTCTGAGGCTCTACGAGAAGAAGTAATGGCCACAAGGAAGAGAGTCTTGTAGGCAAGAAGGAGATCAGACGCTGTGGCGAGAGGTTCAAAAGGCTGTGTCATTAGGCTTCATAGAACACTATGTAGTGACCATTGCGGAGGGAGGTGTGGTCTGGTGGGTTGTAGACTGGAGACCCCCTTAAGAAACTGATTTATCGTACAGTCACGAAAGAGTGAAGATGCTTCAGAGTCACGTGGTTGATGAGCTACTAGAGTAGAGAGACAGACCTTGGTAGTAGACAAGGAGAAAAGCTTGCTAAAGATGTGAGTAAGGAATTGTAGCATTTTGTGAAGACTTGTAGGTGCAGCAGGGAGATGACGATCTACAAATTTAAGAAAAGCAGCCCATTTACAAGAGTACAGCTGTGTGGTAGCAGTTTTCCTAGCCCGTGGTAGGATGGCAGCTATTGAGGGTGAATTCTCCACGCTGTTAGGTGGAGTGTGAGAAGATTTGGGTGGAAGGTTTGACCCCAATTCTGGGTGAGAAGGTGGGGTACTGGGGAGAGACGGATTAAGTCTGTGGAGATGGAGCGGAGCACGGTGAACCATGGCTGTCTCGGTCACCACAGGGCAATGAGGATTGCATTGGACCACTCCTGACAGTTTTACAATAGTCCTTAGGAGCAGAGGGATATGAGGGAAGAGGTAAATAAGACCTGACATCCATGGTGTCACCAGAGTGTCTCTGATGCAGCTGGGGCCCATCCCTGCCATGGGGCAATAGAGTGGACATTTTGTGTTTTCTGTTGATGTGAAAAGGTCCATGTGTGCTTGTCCCCACAGAGTGGTTAGTTGACAAAAGATGGAGTCGCTGAAGGACCATTCGTGTGTCTGTGAACTGAGTCTGCTGAGAGAGTCCACTATACGATTGTGGTGAGTGGAGATATGAACTGCTATTGGGAATATGTGGCGCTCGAGACACCACTTCCAGAGCTGGACGGTAAGGTAGAGCAAGGGAAGGGTGTGTGTCCCGCCCTGTTTGTTGAGATAAAATAGGGTTGTGGTGTTGTCGGTCGTAATTTGAATGGTGGTGCCGGTGATCAATGGTTCAAATCCACGGACAGCCTTGAAGATGGCTAGAAGTTCTAGGCTGTTTATGTGAAGTAATTTCTCGGAAGGAAACCATAGAGTGTGAAAGTGCAGTCCATTGCAATGAGCACCCCATCCGGTTGGGCTTGCATCAGTTGTTATCTGTATAGTAAGCTGGAGAGGTGCAAAGGGTCTGCCTATGAAAAGATTGGCTGGCATGTTCCACCACTGGAGCTGTGCTGCAAGTTCGGGTGTAACCCTCAATAACATGGAAGGTGGGTCCAACAAGGGACTGAAGAGGGACTGGTACCAAGCCTGAAACGAGTGCATCTCCAGGCAGGAATGTTGGATGACTGATGCTATAGATGCTCTGAGTCCAAGGAGGCACTGGGTCTGAAGTATGGTGACTAATGCATGTGGCTTGAAGTGCTGAAGGGCAGCATGGATCTTTGTAGCGTGGTTTTGGGGAAGGTAGGCTCAATTTGTGGGAATCTAGAACTGCGCCTATATAGTTCACCTGCAGTGAAGGTGTAAGAGTAGATTTGGCCCTGTTGACCTGTAATTCCAGGTTCTTGAGGAGTGAAAGAGTGAAATTCACGTCGCGTAGTGCTTGAAGATGGGAGGGGGCCATCAGTAGCCAGTCGTCAATGTATGGGAAGATGGAAATTCCCTGAGTGCGGAGATAGGCTGCTACTGGGGCCATGCACTTTGTGAAGACGTGAGCAGTAGAAAGGCCAAAGGGAAGGGCCTTGAATTGGTAGACAGTATTTTGGAGACAGAATCTGAGAAACTTTCTGTGATCCTGGCGTATATTGATGTGAAAACAGGCGTTGGTTAGGTTGATGACAGCAAACCAAACGTCGCCGTGGAGAAGAGGTAAGATGCATTTGAGAGTAACCATGTGGAAACGTTGCTGAAAGATGTATTAATTTAGGTTCTGTAGGTCAAGGATGGGGCGGAGACCGCCATCTCTCTTGGGTACTGTGAAGTATCTGGAGAAAAACCCGAGGTCGCTGTCTGGTGAAGTGACGGGCGAAATAACATCTTTTGAGAGAAGGGATTGAACTTCTAGGCTGAGAACATGGGATGGTGGAGTGAGGACTCCCCTTGGAGGTGAGAGGACAGCGAATTCTACGGCGTAACCAGCAGCAATGATAGCGAGGGCCCACTTGTCGGTGGTGATGGCAGCCCAGGATGAAAAATGGGCGGATGAGGATGTGGTAAGTGGAGTGGGGGAGACTGGGTGACTTGAAAGTCAAAGATTTTGCTTTGGTTTTTTGTCAGGTCGACGAAAGGACTAATGGGGACGTTTATGCTGAGTGGCATGGCGAGTCTGGAAAGTGGATGTAGCCTGTGGTAAGCACCTCTGTTTATCAGAAAAAGATCTGTATTGCTGGTAAGGATATGGGCGACACCACTGGTAGCGCTGGGGCCTGTAATAAGGTTGAGTATTGTAAGAACTTGCAGTTTTCCTCATTTTTTGGAGATTATCAATGATCTCATCAGTCCTGGTGTTGAAAAGGCCAACTCCATCAAATGGTAGATCTCAATCCCCATGCAAGAATCATCAGATATATGGGCTGAGCGGAACCAAGCATATCTTCGAAGGTAACAGCTGTGGCCATGTGCTTCGAAGCAGCTGCTATTATGTGCCTTGCTCTGGTGTATGATGTGCCTTTTGGGTCCACTTGCGTGGAGGTTGTGGATCAGTGATGGAAGCTGAATCTGACTGACACTCAGAGACAGAGGAACCTGAAGGGCTCGAATGATCATAACGAGGCAGTACCATAACCTCACCCAAGGTATTAGCCCACAAGGGGGACTGAGTCAAGAGAGGCGAAGGTGGTTGGCCTGAAGGTGGAGGCAAATAATTGTCATCTTCCACAGATATAGAATTGAGTCAAATAGTTCGCTGCTCTTGTAATGGGATGGAAGAGGTTGTCTTGTCCTTCTGGTGTTTGGAGGATTGAGAATCAGAGGATGATTTCTTAGGCTTCTTTCGTTTGGACTGTTTGTCCGGTACCGGAGGAGACTTTGGTACCGGTGTAGACTTTGGTGTTGAAGCACCCATGGTAAACTTAGTGATGGTCTTAGATTTATTCGATTTCGCTGAAGATGCAACCAAGGCTCCTGGGGAGACCGATTGAACCTGAGAAGGTGGTGCAGGTTCCATAGTTGGTATGGAACGAAGGGAACGTTCCCACAAATAAGACCATAGGCATTGCTGCCTTAGCTTAAGGGCCTGTTTTGTAAACTTTTTACAAAAAGGAAAAGAAGCTGGTTGGTGAGCTTTGCCCAAACAGAAAAGGCAGGAATCGTGGCTGTTGGTGAATGGAATTTTATTAGGGCACAAAGTGCACAGTTTAAACAGTCCAGAGGAGGCCATAAACAAAAAATAAAGGAAGGAATAACAACGACTCTCACTATCCGAAGATTTCTAATAAGAAAATTCCTTTTTCAATGCAGGAGGTGAACGCAGCTCATCTGAGAGAAGAAACCTCAGCAGCGGGCAGTTTGGGAAGTGAGGCACTAGCCAGGACGGGCGGACCATGTACACTAGGGGGCATTTCTGGCGAATGAGTGTTAAACTCTAGAAGATTCTGGAAACCTCTGCGCAAGCACAGATTAACTCATTAGTCTGCATACACGGAGACCATGAAGAAGAAACTGTTAAAAGGGATTCTTGAGCAATATAACTTCAGAGTTATCAGGCAAAATTACCACTAAATATCCTGAAGAATTCCATTGGGATCCTACTGTTGAATAATGAATTCTCATTTTGAGAAAAGTTTAAAAAATAACCAACAGATACACAGATTTCTTACTATTTGGCTATTCTGTGTAGATGACATAACCTCCAATTCATCTCAGCAAGTAAAATACACGGAGTCTAGAATTCCGAGTTAAAATTCTAAATTCTAGAAGTGACAAATCCAAGCTGTTAAAGTTTCACAAAACAGAACATCTGTAGCTGACCTCTTTATGATTGTGGACTGGGAAACTATAGTCAGGACTGGTGGAATATCAAAGGACAATACATACTAGGGACATAATATAGCCAGTAAAAATAACAGACTGGAGGGAAAGAGAGCAACAGGCAACAGCCAACAGAGCACTCTACAATGTCTACAGTACTGCCAGCACTGCTACCGATCCCACTCTAATAGCAAAAATGTTATTAACCAATGTTTACACAAGTCTTTTGTAGCTTTTGCTATCTAACACCATGACATACAGTGGGGTCTTGACTTAAGAACGGCTTGAGTTAAGAACATTTTGACTTAAGAACCACTCTCTTAGGAAAATATTGACTTGACTTACATACTTAGATTTGAGTTAAGAACTGAAAAAAAACCATGTGGGATGCAGGGAAAGTGCAAAATTTGAACTTTCAGTTAACTGTTGGCCAGTGAAAAGGGTGCCTGTCTGCTTCCTCACTCCTCCCAGCGTTTAGAGAGTGGATTGGGAGTCTTCAGACTGCCTGGTACTGTATTTTCCCTGCCTTCCCTGAACCTTTCTTGACCTAAGAAAAAAAGAAACAAAATATCCCCCTCTAGTGGTCGAAGGCGGAATAGCAGCTTCCCATTAGTTTCTATGGACGGAAAAGAGCAGATACGGATCAAATGGTTTTCAATGCATTCCTATGGGAAATGCAGATTTGACCTGAGAACTTTTTGACTTGAGAACCGCCTTCCAATACGGATTAAGTTCTCAAGTCAAGACCCCACTGTACCAGAATGCACATATACTATCACCATCACATAATGCAATTGTGCAAATGACTCAATTTATATGCTGTAACTCACAGGTTAACACACAGCTCTCTACAAGTAAGGTGATTTTCACCATTGTAGTATTAAAAAATCAAGATCATATTCAGAAATGTTAGAACCATTTATTTAAGAGCTATTCTTAACAGTGAATAACTGTATACGGTTCCAGCTTTTCTGAAAGCAAGGTACTGTAATTTAACAATAAAGTGGAACTGAATTCGGAATTTTACTCTTACAGAACATAGCTAAAATCCCATTGCTAGTCTCTAGTAAAGCAGAACCATCAAATCAATATGTTTTACATTAAGTGTTGGCTTTTTTGAAGTGCATGTCTACAAAGCCTGGATCTTGAATCCTCACTATGCCTCTCAGGAGAGGGGCCAGCCAAGATCACTCAGAGCATAACTGGGTTGTGTGCCTTGCTCCCTCTGTGTCCTCAGGCAACCTGCAAACCCCCCCCCCCCCGCCAAGATTGCAACTGGAAGAAGGAACTGGCAAAACCACTTCTGTACTATGCAATTAGAAAAACTCTTGGAGGGTCAACCATATGCCAGAACCGATGTGATTGAACACAATTATCACTGACTGACCATTCAGCAATTGATTCAATGGGTCTACTTTATTTCCAGCAAGTAGACTTATGCCAAGGAATTTAAACAGAAGGAAAATAAATACTGTATTTGCCAGCGTATAAAACAACTTTTTTGCCCTGAAAAACATGCCTCCAAGTGGGGGGTCGTCTTATACACCAGGTGCGCTCCTTACTTCCTTCATCCTTTTCCTTTCGCCAACTACGTTACCCAGAAGGCTCAGAAAAGCTGAAAGCCGAGAACTACATTACCCGGAACAGTTTGCGGCAACCAAGCACTGTTGTGGTATTTGTGGGGTGAGCCGAAGAATTTGCAAAGCTATTCTTCCCCCTTCAACTTTCTTCTCGCCTGTCTGTCCAGTTGGGTGTGTTAACGCCGGCTTCGGGTGCCCTGGGGCAAGTCTTCATCCCTCTATCCCTCCTTCTAACCAACGCAAGCCTCCTGGAGTTGCTCAGGCGCGGCGGCCCCGGCCGGTCTGCCCCACCGCGGCGGCGTCCATCCCTCCCAGCTTCTGACCCCTCGCTACTATCACTTGGGCCCCAATCCATGACACGCCTCGCTATGGGGGGAGGGGGTAGTCTTATACGGTGAGTATATAACAAACTCTATATTTTGAGTGGAAATGTCGGGGTCGTCTTATACGCCGGCAAATACAGTAATACTAGCAAATAAATCCCACTGGGATTTCACACAACAGATGAAATACTGAATGTGGTATTTTCAGAGTTCATTAAGAAAATTAGCATTTATAATAAAGATGAAAGGACTAGAGCACAATATGCTAACAAGGCAGAGAACAAAACATCATACTTTTTAAATACTTTAAAGCAAAGAAAATATAATTATTAAAACATATCCCAATTTTCTACTGTATATCTTACCTTGCAGACTTAATTCAGTGGCTCGTTTAAGGTCATCATCCTCTTTTTGTTCCCGCGCCTCCTGCTGGGATAGAGAAACAATTTTAGTTCACAGAGATTCTTCCTGTCCTTTCTATAGGATCCCCATTCCGGATACTGGGACCAATGCAGCTCTAGTTTCTAAAACAAACCTAAACCTAATTCCTTGGCAGGAATGTCTGTGACTAGCGAGACATCAAATATCCCAACAGATAAACATTAATTAAAAGGCTGCTTCTGTTTCCTGAGCTCAGTGTACAATGTACCATATTCCTAACATCACAATATGCCATTTCTATAAAATTTGACAGTGGTGCCTCGCTTAGCGATTGCTTTGTTTAACGACAAAATCGCTTAGTGGCGACTTTTTCAGAGCGTTTTTATGCTTCGTTTAACAACGGTCCCTATGGGCAATTTTCGCTTAGCGATGTCGGGACCATGCTTCGCATAGCGATTAAATTTTGGGTCCCCTGTTTCGCTTAACAATGGTTTTGACAGCCCGGAGGTCATGCTTTGCTTGAATGGCGTTTTAACTATCGCTGTTTCGCAATGCGACTGCCTCCAGGGTGTTTTTCCCTGTTATTGTTTTCTTTCAAATTTAGACAATCAGTACCCAGGATGCATTTAAAAACCCTTCCCCACGCAGCCTGGCTTTACTTTTGCACGTGGAGTTCCAGGGCTGACTTCGTGAGGAGCAACTTTGGTTTCTTCTGGAGAACTTGGCTAGCAGAAGGTAAGTTTACATTTGTTCTCTTGTGTGGGTGGTGGGTTTTATTGCATAAGTCTTACAAGTATTTTTACAGTATTTTCTTATTTTGCGGTAAATTGCAGGGGTTTGTGCATGCCTTTTAAAAGTTTAAAATTTTTTACTGTACTGTACTGTACTGTATTTATTTATTTAAATGTTTTAAATTGATTTTTAAAGATACCCAGCGAGGGAGTCACGCGAATCTCCAGAGGTAGGTTGTTCCAGAGGCGAGAAGCCACCGCCGAGAAGGCGCAATTTCTTGTCTTTTCCTTCCGGGCCTCCCTCGATGTCAGGCTCCTCAGCCTCACCTCCTGGCTCGCACGAGTGACACAGGTAGATCTTGGTGGGAGTAGGCGTTCCGCTAGATATCGAGGCCCTAAACCGTTTAGGGCTTTGTACGTAAGCATCAACACTTTGAAGTCAATGCGGAACCGAATGGGCAACCAATGCAGTGCGGCCAGAGTGGGTGAAATGTGTTGGTATTTTTTCACTCCACTAAGTAGTCTGGCCGCTGCATTCTGCACCATCTGTTCAGTTTAAAAATGTTAAAAGTTTCTGTAATGTAATATTTACTGTACTGTACAGTACAATGTTAAAATGTTAAAAGTTTCTGTAACGTCCTTAAAAATTTATGTAATGTTTCTTTATGTTTGTGCACTTTATGAAGACTTTCTGTATGTTGATGCACTTTCTAAAGAGTTTTGTACAATCCAATGTTCCTGCCTCATGTTTGCTGTTTTTAAAATGTTTTTCTGTTATTTATAAAGTCAAAGTTTATAAACTTAAAGTTCATGCCTCATGTCTGCTGTTTTTGAAATGTTTTTGTTATTTATAAAGCTAAAGTTTACTGTTTAAAATGTTTGAAATCATAAAGTGCACTTAATAAACCCTTTGTTAACCAAATTTGACTTTGTTCTGACTTTTTTTTAAATTTGTTGTATTCCCCCCCCCCCATTGAGATGCACTGAATAGGTTTCAATGCATTTCAATTGGGGAACCGTGTTTCGCTTAGCGATGTTTCCTATGGCGATTTTCGCTTAAGGACGGCAATTTGTTCCTATTGGAACGGATTATCCTGTTTTCAATGCATTTCAATGGGAAACTGCGTTTCGCTTAGCGATGAAATCGCTTAGCAGCAATTTTGTTGGAATCAATTAACATCGTTAAGTGAGGCACCACTGTACTTTGAAAAGCCTGGAAATGAATACAAACTAAACCCCAATTATTGCCAACAAACATTTACCATCTGGAAAGATGCATCAACTCTCTCCTTGAGGTTAACAGAGGACACAAGTCTACATTTTCAGTGAGGAACCCTATAATATTTTCAAATAATTCTAGGAATATCAGTTGGAGCTGAATCAAAATATATTCAATGAATAAATGATCCGGACAACCAGATCCAGTCCCCCCTTCCAAACAGTGCAATTTATCAGGACCCTCTAGTAGGAATTTTTCCAAGGGATAGGACCAAAGCTGCATTGTGGTATACTAGCATAATTTGTATACATAGCACACATCATCAGAACACAATGCATTTCTCTGTGGATAATAAAAGAATGAATTTGGGATTCTGTGGGAGGAGCAAGCACTCCCACTTCTGTTTCATGGGCACATATTCAGGAAAGCAATCAAATATAGTGAACTGGATGAGGGATACTTTGGTGGGGTGCTACTTGGCATCCAAATCACTATCTGAGATGAAGTGTGTGGGGATGAAAGGCATGGCCTTTTAGGCAATAGTGCCTAGGATATGGGACTCCTTTGACCCAAAAGCACGGACGACAGGTTTCCTTCTTCCTCTCTGACAGACATTTTAAAAAAGAGTCTTTTACCTACACAACCGGAGATGCTGTTACATATTATTTTCTATCACCAGAGAAGGCATCTCTGGCTGTTTGATTTCTAGTTCCTGAAGAGGGCACATTAGCTTTTACCTGTTCTTGGAGGCTCTGAGCCAAAGCCTGCTGTAGCTCCTGCTCCTCTCTCTCTCGCTCCATGTCATACTGCTGTAGCCAATCAACCTCCCCCTGATTGCCTTCTGGAGTTTTGTTCTCCTTGTTCTCATCAAAATCTTTAGTTATTTCAGTGAAGCTGGCAAAACCTATGGAAACAAAAACAGAACACTGATGTTTTAATATGAATTCTGGGAGGACATGTGGGGAGGGGAGCAGTTCTCTTGAGAGTCATCAGCAAAGTCCTCTTCATGTTGCCCAGGATATCAGGAACAGAGTGACATCTGCTGGTTTGGAAGCATTCCAGGATGGATGTCATTTAAAGGGGGGGGAGAGGAGGTGCTTTCAGCAAAGAGCAGTATTTTCCCACCCAACCAAGCATCTAAACTAAGGGGTAGGAAGTGTTCTATTTATAATTTAAAATATTTGGGCAGAATAAAATAGTACACAAATGGAGTCCTATTCACACAACACAGCTTTCCCCTCCTCTACTGCTCTGCCTAGAGACAGAGGGAGAAGGAAATTATATAAGATGGGGGAAAGTTGCTTTCAGGACCCTTCCCCAGATGCTACAAATAGCTATTCCACTGAAAGAAACACTTCTAAAATAGATGTCATCCACTAACCTATACCTTAAAAATGATTTCCAGTCATGTTCCTATAGCGTGTAGTGTGTGATAAAGCTATCAACGTCATGTAAACATGTGTCTTTTTTGACTCGTGCCTTAACTCATTTATTTCATATGTTTAGTATGATTTATAGACCACTTCCTGCTGATGAGGGGAGTCAAGGCGGCTCACAATGTCAGAACAAGAATTAGAAACACAATGAAATATTTTAAAAGAATTAAACCATAATAATAATTAAAAATACATTAAAGGATTAAAAACATTTAAAACTTTAAAAAGCAAACTTACTGACCTAAAAACCAGCATGCAGGATTCAATTATTAAAAGCCTATCTGAAAAGGAATTCATGCTGATTTCATTAATAATACAGGCAACCATTTTCAGACACAGGTGAAACTACCATCAGCAACAGGGACTTCACCATATATTATAAAACACAAGTTGTTTTCACATAAAAGTATAATCCTTTTAATATGAGCATATTATAAAATAGTTTCAAAAGATTTTATCAAAACAGTATCTTATCTGACATAGGTAAATTTTTTGACATCCCTCCTCATCTCTGATATTTTGCAAAAACAAAGATGGAGCCCCTCACACTGCATGTAAATAGTGCCCCTAGAGCAGTGTTTCCCAACCTGGGAGTCATGAACCCCAAGAGGGTCACAAAGTGCTTTCTGGAGAGTGAGGGGGTTTTCCACCGGCCACCTTATATGGGTTGTAGCCCTTGTTTAATAATTTCTTCCTTGACCTTTCAGAGCAGGATATTAAAGTTAGGATGTATGTGTATGTACGAGAAGTATACTTTCTAAGGGATGACTTTACCCAATTAAAAATGCCTTTTTTTTTTTACAAATGTGGGGGTGGGGGAGTTGCAGGTTACTTGGCTATTATAAAGAGGGTCACGACTCGAAAAATGTTGGGAACCATTGCTCTAGAGGCATAGTTCTGCTGGCTCTTGGATGTGTGCAGGTCACTGAAATGATTGTAGATGTTGTCTTCCAGGGACATAAGAACATAAGAGTCCTGCTGAATCAGGCCAAGGGCCCATCTAGTCCAGCTCCCTGTAGCTCACAGTGGCCTCACCTGATACCCTGGGAAGCACACATGACAATTAGATCTCCTGATACCCCTCCCCTGCATTTGGCATTCTGAAGTACCTTCCTTTTAAGCCTGGAGATTATACATCCCCATCATGGCTTGTAACCTGCAATGGACTTTTCCTCTAGAAATCTGTCCAATCCCCTTTTAAAGGGATCTAGGCCAGATCCCATCATCACCACATCCTGTGGCAAGGAGTTCCAGAGACTAACAACATGCTGGATAAAGAAATATTTTCTTTTGTCTGTTCTCACTCTCCCAACACTCAATTGGAGTGGCTGTCCCCTGGTTCTGGTATTGCGTGAGAGGGAAAAGAGCTTCCCTCCATCCACTTTATCCATTCCCTGCATCATTTTATACATCTCAATCATGTCCCCTCCCCTCAGGTGCCTCTTCTCTAGACTAAAGAGCCCCAAACGCTGTAGCCTTTCCTCATAAGGGAGGTGCCCCAGCCCAGTCACCATTTTAGTTGCTCTCTTCTGCATCTTTTCCAGTTCCACTATGTCTTTCTTAAGTGCGAGGACCAGAACTGTATGCAATATTCCAGGTGCAGCCTTACGAGGGAGATTCAGGACAAAGCATAAAAACAGCTCTTGATTACTGTGCAAATCCCCATCTATACCCTGAATGCTATCCTTGGAATTTCAAACTTCTGTAAACATCTTACCTGACTCTGTAACTATTTTGGGTTTCTCCACATCCATAGGTTCCACAGCTTCTGGCAAATCTTGCAACTCATCCTCTCCAAAGCCAGTATCTGGGCTATTGGTGGGCTTGTCTTCATCGTGGCTCAGTGACAGTGATGCCTCCCTTTTACTCATTTCCAAAACAGCTGCTAAAAGCTCGTCTTCACTCATCCCATCAAACCCAGCATTTGTCGACTCTGAAGCCTTATCACTCTCTGTTTTAATTTTCTTTGCGTTCTGCAAGTAAATAAAGACAAAATATGCTGGGAATACATAACTGAAGACATTCCTTCTTTAGGTTAACTATCGTGGAAGTAAAAATAAGCAAAGTGCTGTGAACATAGAAATCCAATGCAGCAGTATTCTGAGGCCTACAGCTACCACTGCCACTGCCAAGCTTTTATCTAAACCAGTGGTCCCCAACTTTTGGGACCTCAGACCGGTTAGGGGGTGCGGGCTCCGTGTGTGTGCGTGGGAGGTGCGGGGGCACCCCCACGCTCATGGGTGGGCTTGTCATGCACTGGTGGGCATGTCACGCTTGCAGGGGCGTGTACCATGTTTGCGCATGAGTGCGACATGCCGCTCCGCAAGTGGAACTTGCCCACTGTGTGTACGTGAATTGGGGCCAAGATCTGTCTCCGCGGCCCAGTTCCAGGAAGCCCAGGGACCAGCACCGGGCTGCGGACCGGGGGTTGGGGACCCCTGATCTAAACTACTACATCACCCTGAGCTTGTATAGTTTCAGAAGCTAAGAAAAGCTGACCCAAATTAGTACTTGGATAACAAATTCAGTGTGTGTCTCCAAGTATTCCCACAAAAATGCTCCCACTTAAAGGATGTCCTTTACAGCCCTGACTGCCAATCAGAGGCAACAATAATGGGCTAGATGGAATAATAGCCTGATTCAGGATAAGGCAGCCTCCTGAGGATACACAAAAAAGACGCACTCTTCATCTGCTGCACACACACTCACTACTACATTCACATGGTAAATACATTGCCTCTCTTTCCCTTTCCAGTACAAGCCCTGACCAATCTGTCACAATTATGACCCACTGCTGTATTTACACTGTAGTCTACAGCCCAGTTGCTATGGGAAAACCTTCACACACAGCAGCTCGAAGTAAAAGAAAGAGATATCGTTGGTTCTTGACAGGGATATTGTAAGAAGTTATCCCATTTCGATTCTCTTTCTACATCCCTAAGAATGCTTAGGTAGTTTTTCATGGAGAGATTTTCAATCTGTGCAATAACTAAAGCATACATACAGACTGAAGCAGATGCAACACCTTGAAACTTACAGGGGAAAACCAAAGTAGTTTGAGTTTGACCAGGGGAGCATGAGAAATCAGTGATTTGCTCAAATCCCATACAGCCATAAGAGGTTGCCGAGCAGTCTCTCACAGTTTCAGGATGTTACTGTAAAAATAAATTTTCTTACAAACTCGGTGATAGGACATTTCCTTGCCATACCTTGCTAAGGAAGCTAGTCAGTTTGAGAGAGTTTTAAAAAGCCCGAATGTACCAAAAAGAAGATGGCTAGTAAACTAGTAATCTCTTTTTACAGTTCCTCTTTTCGCTTCAGTGTTCCTTACTGATACTGCCCATGGCTATCCGCATATACAGTTTAAATGTTTACAGACTCCCCCTCCTCCTACAGGCCTCACTGCCAGCTTTGTAGGGCTGGACATCTGAGTAACAGAGCACGTACACCTTCTTCCACCAAGCTCATCTCCTTACTTTTTCTGGGTCCTCTTGTTGCTGTTCCCTATTTTGGAAATCACACTGTTTTTGACTATTTGCAACAGGGCGTTTCAGTGGCTCCTCTTCACTATCTGAATCCACAGAGTTGAGAATAGGACCTTTAAACTTAAAGGAGTACTTTCTGAAAAGTAAACACTGAACTTTAATTCATCACATTTTAAGAAAACCTTCAAAGTGACAAAAAGCATTGAAAAGATACACAAGGTATTCATGTAGCAGCTAGATGGACTAAACTATTTTAATCCCTATATTCTATGAAAAAAATCAGTAATTAATTTAATTTTGTTTTAATTATGTTGCTTTCATGTCATGCATTTGTTTCTAAACCACCAAGAGTAACGATTGGTTAGATGGGTGGTATATAAATAAAAAAAAATCAATAACCTACAGAAAACATTACAGTCTATTCAGCATCCAACTTTAGAAATTTATAACATGTTTTTAAAATGTGTTTAGAATTCCTAAGGTGCTGCTCAAACTGGAGAAGCCCCTTCTGCCAGGCACTTTTATCGCCATTTTCTAAGATCTGGTCCTAGCTGTGGTCTTAAAATGATCCTAAAACCACCATGTGACAATTCCAGTGCAATGCAAAACTGTGGATTAGAATAGCTTTGCTGAAGCTAGGAGGGGCTAGAAGGGAGCATGAGGACTTTCAGCTAATAAGTCATGGTTTGTGAGATCATAATTGTTTATTGGTTTAAAACATGATGCTTCCGGGGGGGGGGGACTTAGTAAAACTCAAAATTTTAAAACAATTAGGCTAAAAGGTTTCAGCCCACTCCACATAAACTTGAATGTATAGAAAAATGTATAATGTAATTTTTAAAGGTTTGAAACCATATTATTACTCACCGACAAGGTGTAGAAGTGCTTACAGAACATGAATTCACCATTTGAGATACTTTCAACGGCCGAGAACTGCTTTACGAAAAAAAAACAGATTTCTATTATTACACATGAGAAAGCTCATCAGACCATCTTGATGGTGGCCTGAAACACTAGTCTTCAGCCAAATGAATATGACAAGAAGCCTTTAAATCAAACTAACAATGCAATGTACAGTACATAGAACACTGCAATCCCTACATGTTTTGCTATGGTACTTCCAAGATGCCAGAACTTCTTTATCCATATCTATACTTTATAATTATTTCCAATCCTGCAGAATACCCCCCAAAACTTCCACAACTGCTTATTCTGAAGTAGTACAGTAGTTCCTAGAACCTAGAGACAAGTGAACATGACCTGCATTTTCAGAGTCAGCAACAGGGTGACCTTACTCAAAGGTCTTTATTTTAGGAAACCTTGGAAGCCTACATTTAATACCTAATTTATTTTCCTACATTATTACTAGAATAAAGAGAACTGCTTACATTGCTGATTGTGCACTCCAGCCCAGATTAAGTGGAGGCCTTGTGCTTTCTGTACTGTGAGACTGCAGGGTTAAAAACCTCGGTATAACTACTTGTTGTCCAACTTTGTGATTAAGGGAAAGTGCCACATTGAAGCTATATCGTTTCAGGTGAAGAATCAGGACCCTTCAAGACACAAGAAAAACTAGAAATAAATTCATTTCCACATAAACATAAAAACTTCCTTCTCTATCACAACTATAACCTCCTGAACACCCAAGACATCCTGAACTCTTTTTCTGCTCTGTTCTGAATAGCTAACAAAGGTATTTGGATTAAAAGCCTCATGTGCTCCAAGAAAATGAATATGTAGCGTTAGAGCTACCTTGCTTGTCCACAATGGATTGTTCCCATCTACAATGGATGGGAAGCCACTTATTGAAGGAAACCATCCTTCTAACTATGGCACACGGATTCTAAATCCAATTCTACAATTTTCAACTAGCTTCCAAGTATGCTAGTTTTTCTCTAGAAATTTTTGCTGAACACATTTTGCCTTTCAGCCAAACAGGAAGGATATAAACATTTTCAAGACCATTTACTGAGCTTCTACTCCCCAATGTAACACTAATTTGTTCTCATTTTAAAATAAAGACAACCACTTCAAGATCAGTATCAAAGGGAGAAAAAAAACACCTTCTCAATCATCTTCTACATATCCTGAATGCTGTTAGTACCGTTACGCAATTTTGTTCTGAAATCATGTACTTACCTGGGAAACCGACTGAACTTGTGTGTAACAAGAGCAGATTTTCCACTGCACTTTTCACAAGAATATTCAATTTCCTCTGCCTTAGAGATACAATAAATACAGTAGTCATTAACTTCTAACTTTTTTTAAACCAGGAAGCTTTGACTTCGTTCAAATTGCAAAACTAAATGGGCTACATCCAATGACATGAAACTAAAACCCCTTTCCCCTCCCTCCCTCATCCCCACACGCTCCAAGAGATTGTGTGACCTTCTGAAACACATAGCTGAGGTTTGTGTTTACAGAGATATCCATTCCACTCACAATCACATGCCATTAGATACATTCAAAAGGATAATATTTACTGCATAAAAGGCCAAGAAATGATACTACAGAAAATTGGCTTTTCAATATTTGTTTTTAAATCTGTTTTTACATGTGTGCTTTAGTATCACTATGTTTAATAGCTATTTAGTGGCTTATGTGTTTTGTTTTAATTCCTGTCTGTTTTAATGATGCTGTGGGCACCTCAAACACCTTCATTGGGAGAAAGGCAACATAAAAATGCAATAAATACATAAAATAGAGTAAGCAGAAAAGCCATATTCTTCACATCCATTACAGTGCAATTACTACAGTGGGGTCTTGACTTAAGAACGGCTTGAGTTAAGAACATTTTGACTTAAGAACCACTCTCATAGGAAAATATTGACTTGACTTAAGTACTTAGATTTGAGTTAAGAACTGAAAAAAAACCACGTGGGAGGCAGGGAAAGTGCAAAATTTGAACTTTCAGTTAACTGTTGGCCAGTGAAAAGGGTGCCTGTCTGCTTCCTCACTCCTCCCAGCGTTTAGAGAGTGGATTGGGAGTCTTCAGACTGCCTGGTACTGCCTGGACTGTATTTTCCCTGCCTTCCCTGAACCTTTCTTGACCTAAGAAAAAAAGAAACAAAATATCCCCCTCTAGTGGTCGAAGGCGGAATAGCAGCTTCCCATTAGTTTCTATGGATGGAACACAGCAGATACGGATCAAATGGTTTTCAATGCATTCCTATGGGAAATGCAGATTTGACTTGAGAACATTTTGACTTGAGAACTGCCTTCCAATACGGATTAAGTTCTCAAGTCAAGACCCCACTGTACTCCTATGGTCTCAACTTTATGGGTCCTGATGTCTGATGAGAAAATGACCAAGAAACGGAACCACCGTAAAAAATAATTTTGTTCCAGGACCATTCAGTTTAGAGTGCAGTTCACTAAGTGTTTGCACAAGAGTTCCGCTTTTTCAAAGGAGCCTACCCTCAAGTAAGGATGCATAGTACCAGCACACAGATTTTTATACTGAGGACGGATACTGTTTGTGGTCCATGTTGATTAGACTACTGGGTGATGGTCACCTGATGGTACATTAATTGCTTTCAGCTTCCAAAAATGCTGCATAAAAACCAAACAAAGACTCTGAATTTTGAATCAGAGAAGTCTGGAGTTCCAATAATTGGCTCAACCATGGCCAAGCACCCTGAACATCAGTGTGAAGCCGAAGATGAATTGCATAAAATAATGTAACTCTTTGTCCTTCTTTCCCCTTGTGTTCTCGTTCCTAATTTACTTCTAGGCTCTACAATATTTAGGAGTGCCTTTCTATCTCCCAATGGTATCCTAACACAAGGCCCATAAGTGGTCTGTTCTGGTGCTCCTGGCCAAGAACAGCTTCCTTTTCTTCAACAGTTGCAAGTAGGCTTATTTTGGGCCCTTCCCTCATGTTTGCCAGCTCAATCTCCATTCATATTTAAGAGGCCTTTATTGCACAATTAGGAACTCCAGACTGGAGAGATCTATTTTTGAGGCTTGCCAACTAGTGTCAGCGCAGCACCTGACTATATGATTATCACTTCATAGAATAAAGAGCTTTGGGGGGCTTCATCATAAGCTGAACACAAAAAGCTGTCCAAAGTTAAATCTGTTCGTGGAAATCTATCTTATTTCTCTTAACTAGACAAGCTTTTAAATTTGTTTATCATTTGCATCCAATGTTATAATTAGACAAAAAATATAGTTTATACCAAGAACAATCTTCAGAACATCTTCAATGTCAAAAAAGGAGGAATTCTGACAGTAAAATATACTCTAAATAATAAGTGTATCACATACCCTGAAAAAGAGATCTAACGAATCTTGGATTGATCGAGATGGAAGAAGTTTTTTTCTTCGTGGCAAATCAATGGAAAGGTCATTGAACTGTTCTCGTTTGGTGACTGTTTCACCACACCTGCATTAGAAAGAAAAGTCCTTGTGTATTTTATTTTATTCACAGAATAAGAATTTTAAACCTTGTATGATACATATTTAGTATCAACAACCACGAATCTGAATTGGACACATTATCAAAGCCAAGAATGTTATTAAAGAGGAAATGTCTTGGGAAATTCTTTTTAAAAAGACGTCTCTTTACAGAAAAAGTTGAGTCCCATGATCCCATTCCAAGTGTGTTATGGCTTTTTACTCAATGAAGGCTCTGCACCAGATGGGGGGAGAATAATATTTTTCCTGATTTCAGCTTCCTCCCTGAATTTTTCATCCTGCCTAACATTTTCTGTTAAAAGTTTCCCCAACTCTCTGGAACAGCTCTTTCTGCTATCCTAACACAGTCCTTGATTACACAGGAAGCCATAATGGTTGATGTGGCGGGAAATTCTTTGCCATTTTCATCACTGATAATGTTTTCCAGTTTTACTATCTAAACTTGTACTTGACTTTGAACCTAAATATATTGTGATCGACTGTGGACTTGATTTAATTTTCAGGTTCTTCTGATGGAATGGTCCTTGTGCATGAGACTCCACAGCTATAATTCCTACATTAGTTCAAAGGTTTTGTAGCACACTTTACAATAACCTCTGCATTTGTCTCCAGCAACTGTTGATAGCCATGGAACGGAGTCAGGATGAAGTTTGAAATCCAGTCACTGCATATTAAAAACTGTTCTCTGAAGTCATCTTCAAAATGTAGTTTCAGATACAGCCGTACACAGAAGCACCTGCCTGACACCAAGATGTTAGCAGATTTGTTTTCTGGCAAGTAGGAACTTTCCAAAGCTGGTAAAGTTTCAATTTCACTTTCTGGTTCCAGAAAGTGTAATGAGCAGATCAGCAGCAAGAAAGGAGGTGGAGTTTAAATGCTTGCAAATCATTTCTGCAATCTAGAGAAGCAGACAACTCTAGTTTGCAATCTTTGTGCATGGGAAAAGTCAGGGAAGAGGGTGAGAGAGCTGGTATTCTATAAACTCCAGCAGGAACAAGCAATCACATTTGAAAAATTTATTTGCATGGTGCAGAGTAGAAAGTGCTAGCTGACTATGAAATCCAACAGCAGCAAAACTCATTTGCAACTCCGTGCTGGGTTTAGCAGAAAACAAAACATCCATTCCATATATAAGCATGACCCAAAAACATGCTTATCTTTATATGTAAATTAAATTCAGTACTAAGCAGGTAGGGATGAAAACAGTTGGATTTTTAAAGTTTGTATCCTGCAAAATGTTTAAAATAGCCTTGCTTTGCAAATGCTACAGGCAGACCTTGAAAATCATGCAGGGATTGAGCTCAACAAACACATGAGGCTGGTTGCTGGGGGTGGAGCGGAGAAAAAGGTGGAGCTGGGAAAGAGCATCATTAAGTTTTACTTGTATTCTGCTAATACTCTATTCCAGTTGCCACAAGAACAAACCATGCTCTTGCAGCAGCAGGTCAAACATTCACTGCTTCAATATATTTTAATCACCATTTCCCTGACTTTCCGTGACCAATTTCTATTTCCTTTCCAGAAAGTAGCAACCCTGTGCAGGTTGGAATCTGAGAAATTTGCTCCTTCTCATCTCTCTAAGGCAGGGGTCTCAAACTCAATTTACCTGAAGGCCGTTGGAGGCAGAGGCTGGGTGAGGCTGGGCTGCATCAGATTTTCTGCCAAGCAGAGCAAGAGCCCAAGGAAGCCACCCAGGAGGTTCCTTAGCCCAGCTGGGGCTCCAAGGAGAAGGAGGGGCACGCGAGCCCTCATCCCCGCCCACAACCCCCTTTGGCTCCTTCTTCACTACCACGAGCAGCAGCAGCAGGACGAAGAAGAAGCAGAGAAGGGAGGGAGCACCAATGACCGCCTAGCCAGGGGGGAGGGCATGACATAAGATTTTTAAAAACCCTCCCAGAATCGCCTTGCCAAAGGAGAAAAGCCCCCATCGGTACCTGCGAAACTAAACAGAACAGGGTGCCCCCCCCCCCCCAGGTGTGCGCACAGACACACGGAGGTCTGGCAACATTCCTCTGAAGGATGCCCTCAAAAAAAAGGCGCACTCAGCAGCAGCAGCTACCCCCACCACAACAGGGGAACAAACTTTGTGAGGCGAGCCCAGGCAGCCTCGAGCCGAGGTAGCTGAAGCAGGAGGAAGAGGAGGAAGAGGAAGCACCGCCGGGTGCTGAAGCGGCCGCTGGCCGGGCTGGTGCTGCCGAGAAAGAGAGCCAGAGAACCACTCAGTGGCGGCTCGGGTGCTCAGGGAAAAAGGGCCAGCAGCATGCCTCACTCGCCGGCTCTCCCCCAAGACAGCGCCTCTTGCACCCTCCATCCCAAACTGCAGCCTACCAGCCGGCAGACAAGCGGGTTGGCTGGCAGGCTGCAGTTCTGGATGGAGGGTGCAAGAGGTGCTGTCTTGGGAGAGAGCTGGCGAGCGAGGTGAGGCTTTTTTTGACTCTTGACACCAGAGGACACGTGGGCTCTTGGGGGGGGCAGGCAAGGTGGGGGCCACAAACTATCATCTGGCGGGCTGCAAATGGCCCCTGGGCCACATGTTTGAGACCCCTGCTCTAAGGCCTTGCAAAGCCCATTAAAAGTGTATCTGTTGGGAAAAGTGTTGGAATGTGCATCAGAAAGTCAGCAATCTTTTCCTGCCATTGTAATTAACTGCTCCCTGCATGGTGTCCACCTTTTTGTGTTGGCTGACAGCAAACTGAAAGGCTTATATACTGTTAAAACTGAGAAAAGAGAAAATGAATAGAATTCAGGAACACATACAGAGAAAAGGTTCTTCACATACTTACATTTTACATACAATAGAATGCTGAACCTCAAACTCTAAGTTTGCAATCACTGGACATGTATAAACTCTAGTAGCTGACAAATCATCAGATATGCGTCCTTGGGAACTGTCTTCACCAGAGACTGGCTCATTCTTCCATGTTTTGTTCAGCTTTTCCATGTCTTCTTTCAACTGATCCAAGCACTGACTTAAGAATTCATGGGCATCCTAAAAGCATTGACACATTATTTAGGAACAGCAACTTCAATATCTATAAACTCCAGCAGGTGATCATTTATATAAATTCAGAAATTTATATAAATGCTCTCTTATTTAACAAAAATACACTTTATGGATTCAGTTACTTAAATATGTCTGCGATATTTACAACTGATATCAGAACTCACACTAACAATAACATTATTAAACAGCTTACAATCCTGCTTGAAGGCATGATACTTACATTTTGCATATAGCCAGAGAATCTCTCTGCAGTAGCTGAAATTGCATTTTTCACCTTTTTAAGCAACTCCTTCTTTGTGTCAGGGCCACACACATCCTTTTTATGAAGCAGGTGAGTAAAGCGTCTAGAGAAACGAATGCAATGGCATTCAAATGTTAAAATATAAGTTTAAATTGTTTCATGTTAAAATATCTGCAAAGTTTCATCCCATCAGCCACTCTCTCAACAAAGTTTGTTCCCATTAACAAAGCACAGACATAGCCTTGCAAATATCTTCTGAAACAAGTCATTCTTTCTCCTTCCTAGAGATAGGCATGAATCCCCAGTGTGGCGGTCCTTGCCAGTTCATCTTTTAACCAACCATGGGTTCCCCAGTTCCCAGCCCTTCCTCCTCTGATGAGTGCCCTTTCATAAGCAGTGCCTCAACTTCCCTGCCCTGCTTCCTCCAGGTGCTGCCTCAGACTGGCCACCCGCCAGAAGAGGTGGGGCTGGGAACTACCAAACACCTGTTTGGCCAAAAAATTGAAACATCTCTACTCCTTTGTATTATTCTACATGCATTTAAAAATCAATTCATGTAAGCCATATTCTGCTTTTTAGTAAAATACTGAGCCAAATAAATAAAAAGACTGGCCCAAATAAATCATTCTGTTAAAATGTTTTAAATTCAAATAGACACAACCTTTTTTGGTCTTTCATACACCGAGTTACCATGTCTGCAGCACCCCTTGCAATGCTATTTATAAACAAATTCCTCACAATATTGCCAAGAAATAGCAAAGGCTACCTAAATGAGTAATAAGTAATAATGAAAGCAGTATATTTTGAAAATATATGACATCCTAAGAATGAATGTAAGTTATATAAGCACTGGCTGAAATCCTGTTAGTTAGCATAGTTAAATTGCAACTTTAGTAGACCCATTTGAATCAATGTAGCTTGCAGAGTAGGTCACTCACCAAATTCCCACTGATTCAATGTGCCTACTCTTATGCGACTTCATATGGTAAGCAAAAGGATTTCACTCACTGTATACTATACACAGGGTGACATAATAGGGTTATGGACTAGCACTCAGGAGACCTGGGTTTAATTATCTGGCTTTGCAGTGGAAACTTATTGGAGAGGATGGAACTGGTAAAAATTACTCCTAAAATACCTCACTTACTTTGAAAGCCATATTAGAGGCACTGTAAGTCATAACATAATATATAAAGAAGAGCCACAAAAACCAATGTTTTATTGTCTAATAAGAGGGAATATGCTTAAAATAACAGCTGATGTAAGATTGTACTGCCATTAAGAAAGTTGTCCAGATGTAACAGAAGCATAGGCAAGCTGAAAACAAAGGTTCTAAGCAGGCAAAAACCCAATTAAAATGTTATACAATGCTTATCTTGAGAGAATCAGCAGGAGAAATATCTACTTTAACCACAAAATTTGGGCCTACCTGATAAGTGCATTGCATGGAATTTTCTTCCATGGGATATTTTGCTTCAAAAGATCATTAGCAAATGACTGAATTGAGAACAGAGATTGTAAAATAGCATTCATGTAACAAGTATTTCCTAGATTTGTAAATCTGTGAAGGACAAGAAAATTCTGCAATTAGAATATGTATAACACACATATTGAGAACCAAAGCACTTTAAAGATCTCCTTCTTCAAGAACAGAGACAAGCACCTTCTCTAAGAAGCACATTACTGTACAAAGGGCTCCCCAAACATTGGTGCTTTGATGGCAAAGAGGACAAATACAGGGTGTTCTGCATCAGCATCAGGGGTGGATGGGAGCAGGTAATGACACAGCCAGGTCCAGACGTCCTTCCATTCTGATGCAACCCTAAACCACGGAAGGTGCATTTATTGTCCTCTTCGCTGACAGGCAAACATGTAGAAAGGCAGCCATCCCTTTCTACTTTTACAGCAACAGCCCAGGGCAACTTTGGATTGGACAGTTTGTGCACCATGGATTCTTCTCCCGTGCCCTTACTAGATTGCTCTGCCTGGCTTTTTAGCCACATTGAACTGTCTGTGGAAGCTTTACAGTGGTGCCTCGCATAGCAACGTTAATCGGTGCAGCAAAAATCGCTGCTAAGCAATTTCGTCGCTATGTGATTTTAAAATGCCCATAGGAATGCATTGAAACCCCTTCAATGTGTTCCTATGGGCCTAAAACTGACCTTTAAGCGAAGATCCTCCATACGGCGGCCATTTTCGCTGCCTGGTAAGCGAGGAATCCGTCCCTAAACACAGCGGCCGGCCATTTTTTTACCCCGGCGGCCATTTTGGAACTGCTGATCAGCTGGTGAAAATAATCGCTTTGCGTTAATCGGTAAGCGAAAGGGAAAAAAACCCATTCAGACCATCACTATGCGATTTTGTGTTTAAACGGGGCGCCTGTTAAGCGAGGCACCACTGTATAAGTATAACTGTAGAAAGTGTTCAAAGACAAACCTTGTTCAAAACAATTGGAAAGGGCTAATGACAAACTAACCTTTCAAACTGTGACTGATTTTCTTTCAATATAGTAAAATGTTTTAAACTATTGCAAGAAGCAAGGAAGAGATGTACACTTTGTCCAGAATCTGGACAGGAAATATTACTATAGAAATTTAATTTTCAGACCAAGACTTGAAGAGGGGAAATAATCCTGAAATATGAAAAAACATTCAAAATCCTAGAAGCCGATCTGGGCATGAGCTCAGATGTATGTAGCTGTTTATTTATTTATTGTATTTATACCCCGCCTATCTAGTCATTTCGACCACTCTAGGCGGCTTACAACATAAAGCATAACAAGTTCAAGAAAAATTTATAACAAATTAATTAATTAAATGATTCTGCAAGATGGGAAAAATACAAAATAAATCAAATAAAGAGAAAAAAATCCCACTGACTCTCCTGACCACACTTCACAATGTCATTTAGTACTCATTCTGGATGAACAGAAATGCTATATAGAACACAAAAGTGATACCCCTTCCTCAGAGGGATTTTAATTTGGAGTCAAGCAAACATGAGAAAAGTGAGGGGAGGAAATAAATCCTGTCAAAGTAACAGCTATGGTAGGGAAATAATAACCAAGTATAAAGGTGCTGATTTGGCTCTTCCCCCAATGCAACCAACAATTAATAGAACATATACATGTGAGTGCACACATGTGCATGAATTTGCATATGAAGACTCTGATATGTAATCTTACCCTTGAAGCTGCTGTTGTGGGTGAGTAGAAAGAGGCATTCGTGGCTTATTCCATCCCATGTAGTCTTGATTAGACCTCATTTTCTTAACAGACAGGGGTGCTGGCTGAGAAAGAAATCCCAAGCTTCTTTTGGCAGAAGGAGTCTGATTTAGGACGTTAGACCTGCAAAGTGAGATGGACAACGGTATTTTCCCCCCAAAACATGGCAGATGTTTGCTGGTGACAAGATACAAAACAGCCACAGGGGTATTAATCTAAGCAAAGACAGCACATTGTTAAGATGTTTAAAATGAACAGTATAAGGATACATGACCATACAAAATGTGTTATTTCAAACTCACACACATATGCAGCTCTAAATTTTGAATCAAGTATTGCGTATTTATTTATTTAATTAATTTGTATCCCACTCCCATTAGTGTCGTAGCACTACTCTGGGCGGGTTACAATCTCATAAAACAGAAAACACAAATGAAAATAGAAATATTAAAACTGATAAAACCCTTAAAATGTTCAAAAGAAAACCAGATGGCACCAACTAATCTAAGAGCGGATGGAGGAAAAGAAGGGAGGGAAGAGGGGGAAAAAGGGGTGGAGGAAGGAGGTGAACCTCTTGAAACATGTTTACTTCCAACCCTGTTTACAGTGCTGAAGTTGATCCATAAGCAGGCATCAACAGAAACAAAACCTGGTCATTAAACAAGCACAAGTATCTATGCAGTTAAAATAAGTTGGGCAAGTATAAGACAAGTAAATCCTGTGTCCCATCATTAGCAAAATAGTAGCTTCATTCTCCTTTAACCTCTTCCCAGCTACAGCAAATGTAAATTTATACATGACCACCATAAGCCACCTTTAGGTTTAGTTTCATACATCACTAATGGCATTTTGTCCTTCAAAACCACTGATGTTTTCTTTGTCTTTAATATTTTTTCACCTAGTACTAGGTTTTAAATGGTTTTTTTTTTGCTTTGCGATGATCGGGTCCGTTTCGCTTACCGATCATCGCAAAGCAACAATTTTAAAACAGCTGATTGGCGGTTCCAAAATGGCCGCCGGGTAAAAAAATGGCCGCCCGCTGTGTTTAGGGACGGATTCCTCGCTTAAGAGGCAGTGAAAATGGCCGCCGTATGGAGGATCTTCGCTTTAAGGTGAGTTTTAGGCCCATAGGAACGCATTAAACAGGTTTTAATGTGTTTCTATGGGCTTTTTAAAATCGCATAGCGAGGAAATCGCTTAGCAGCGATTTTGCTGCACGGATTAATGTCGCTATGCGAGGCACCACTGTATATTATCTTAGAACTCAGGTTCACTCCATCCATCTGATGACAATGTATGCCAAATAAAACTTCTTTGTTTTTAAGGTGCTGCTAATCTTCAGGAACGAATCTTTGCCTCAAACTGATCAAAATGTTAAACAAACCTTTCCAAGCTGCCGAGGTGGCTAGGGATAACCTTGTAATTGCCCAACGAGTTCAGCCCCTTCCCCCAAGCTTAAGAGGAGGGTACATTTTACCTAGTACATGGCATGAAATTCTAAATCACCTAATGCATTCGGTCAGCACAGTATCTGACAAACTAGAATTTTCTTGCTCCTCTGCGCTTTAAATCAGAAGCGGACACTATTTTAATAATTATTTAATAATTATTTAGATAATTAATAATATCTGTTTCTAAAGATGAAAATACACAGGCACATCATTTGATGAACACCATGTTTTAATTATCAAGCATAGGGAAAAATGGATCTTTAAATACATTCTGTACCTACCTGTCTAGATTAGAATTACTAGCTGAATAATCTTTTGAAGAGGATCTGCTACCATAGAATGAAGATGATTGCAAAGGCAAAAGTCCTTGGGGAAAAAGCAAAAGTAAACCTTTGTTAAAATCGTTATGTCAATCAAAGGACACTGGCTCATACTCAACACTTCAACAGAGTTACAACGTCGTTGTATAATGCACTAATTTTTGTCATGCAAGGCTTCATTCAGCTCCAAATAACTGAAATATAAATATTTCCCAACGCACTATTTTGCTCTGTATTATGTCTCAGAATTCTATGCATTGGCTACAGCAAAGAAATTGATAAAGCCACCTTTCCTGTTACAGCATAGGAATGTTACATCTTAAGTTTATTTTAAAAATTCCCATGTTGCTTTATGTTACATACAGTGGTGCCTTGCTTTACGATTGCCCTGCATTACAACGAAACCGCTTAACAACGATCTTTTTGCGATCGCAATTGCGATCGTAAAATGATGGTCTGAATGGGGGAATTTCGCTTTGTGATGATCGGTTACCTGCTGTGGGAACCGATTCTTCGCAAAACAACGTTTTCTGAATAGCTGATTGGTTTCAAAATGGCCACTGGGTGATTAAAATGGCTCCCCGTTGTGTTTAGGGATGGATTCCTCGCTATACAGGCAGCAAAAATGGCCGCCGTATGGAGGATCTTCGCTGGACGGTGAATTTTTACCCCACTAAACAGGTTTCAATGCATTTCAATGGTTTTTTTATTTTTCCTTTATGATGATTTCGCATAACGGCGATTTTCCTGGAACGGATTATCATCGTTAAGCGAGGCACCACTATACAGGAATATACTGAAGGACTGCTGTGAGATCTGGAAACTTCAGGTTTAAACTCAAAGAAGAAGCAAACCCTCTCCAATTCACAGCTTACAGCAAGTAGCAAATGCGTAACTACAGTATAATTACAGTGGAACAAGAATCCCTTATGCAACATGTGGGAAGTATTAACATCCTCCCTCTTAATTTTCAATGTAAGCACCAAAAATGTAATGGAACAATGATCACTTCTCAAGGGGAAGCAATAAAGATATTCACTATATGTTAATGAGGAAATCAAAAGGAAAGCAAGCCAATATGCAGCAAAATACTCAAGATAAAATTAGGAGTTGGATATATAGCAGCACTCTGTTACTCCTGATCTATCAGATATCAATGGTTTAGATTCTAAACCATTCTTAATATTGGAATATTTCTTTAGCGGTTTCCTAAGTCTGATCTTTACGGCTCCCATTTAAATGTTTGCTGTTATAATGTTTCCTTTTTAATTTGAGTGGGAAGAGCCCCTCTCTCTCAAGCCCAAATATTTCAATGAAGCATAAGAATCTTAGAAGGTAAATTTTCAGAATACTAACAAAACTGTTCTGTTTCAGTCTGACTAGCTATTCACTGGATGTGATTGTCAAAAACAGCATTATTCTCCTTACCTGATGTTCTGTTTTCCTCATTCTGTTTCAAATTCAGCTGTTTTTCTCTGCTGTTATGTAAAAATTTACGACCTGGATCAGTCACAGCTTTATTATTGCTGCAAATAAATGTATGAAACTTGTCTTACTTTATATGTTAAATAATATAATACACTATGGCATCAGGCATTTTTGCTACCATCACAGATCCCTTAAATATACATTATACCTACTTGAAAAAAAACATAGCTATAAATCTCTTAAAACTACAATAAGCCTTCTGCTTGAATCCAAATTCATCACATTAAAGTCACTTATTTAGTTATAATCAAAAAGTGCAACACTTAGGTTCTAATAACAAGCTGACCAAAAAGTACACAGATTCATTCTCTCTCTCTCTCTCTCTCTCTCTCTCTCTCTCTCTCTCTCTCTCTCTCTCTCTCTCTCTATATATATATATATATATATATATATATATATATATAAACCTTTTATATTCCTGAATGCTTTCAGTTATTGAGTGCATTAACACTGGATTTTTGCAAAAGCTACACATTATGTTGTTTCAAAACAAAATTTAGAATTTTTTGTTATACAAATTTCACTTTGCAAATGGGGAGAACAAGCAACACACACTAAAACTAGAAATATTTAAGTGAAGAACCATCAGAAGCATACGTTGATGAATCATTCTCTTTAGGATAATCTTCATTCATCTCCAAAGCAGGTGGTGTCCTTTTTCTCCTTTCACTGTTTTATAAGGGGAAAAGAGTATCTTAAGTTAATGAGAAAACCAACGGGGCAAATATTTTAATGCTTAAAGTAGCATGCCCAGGCATCATCTCTAAACCAGTGTTTTCCAACATTTTTTGAGTTACGTCCCCTTTTTATAATGGCTAAGTAACCTGTGGGTTACTTAGCGTAAGGAAAACACATTAGAATAAAGAAAACACATTAAAATAATTTTTTCAAAATATGATTTTAGCTTAATATATTAATATTAATGTAAAAACACATAATGTACACATAATGTAATAACACTTCCACTCCGGGAGGCAGTGGAAGACAGGAGGGCCTGGCATGCTCTGGTCCATGGGGTCACGAAGAGTCGGACACAACTGAATGACTAAACAACAACAAATAACATAATTATTTGCCTTGACCAGATAAAACTGAGAAGGAAAAAATGTCAATACACTTTGACTTTAATTTATTTTTGGGGGGTGAGGAAATGACCCTCCCTTCATGTCTCCCCCGCCAAAAAAGCCCCATTAGTGAAGAGCTCCTCACCCTCAAGTCCAAATAAACACCTCCCCTATGGACCTCAAACTCTGGTTCTCTTCCCTCACCTTCTTGCCCTCCTCCTCTAAGACTCTGAAGGGGCCAAGAAGCATCTCCCTGCCCAGGTCCCCTCTCCCTTCACTGCATACTCAAAAGAGTGAACGATTCAGATGGCTCAATATGTAATTTTAGCTAAATATAATTAAGGTGACCCCCCCCCCAAAAAAAACACTTTGTGACCCCCAAACTGGGGCCGCAAGCCCCAGTTTGGGAACTTACGATCTAAACACTCCTGCTTTAGAAAACCATATTGTAAAAGGTAAAAAGGTTTCATTCCTTTCCAGCTAATTCAATGTGAAAGACTATGAGGACATTTCTAGAGAGTTCACTCATACCTAAGAACAAGCCACAATGATCTGGAAAAGCAATGTATTAATACAATTCTCAAAGCCATTCATACTATAATGCATACTATACTATAATGCATACTATAAAGGCTGCAACGCCTCAGAAGTTTGTTTTCATACCGATTTTCCAACAACCCTGTTCTGTGAGGTGTTGAAGTAGTAGGAGTAACCGAAATGTTAACTCTATTGCCAGACATTCCTGTTACTGAAGGATTCTTAACTGATGCTCTTCCTGGGCTACCCAGCACCTTACGAAGTTGAATTTCATCTTTATTTTCAACAATCCCTCTTTTGGAAGAAGTCTACAAAAATGAAAGAGGAAACATTGAACTCAACACAACACAATATGTTCCACATTATAGATTTATCTCAGAAAATCAAGATCAGGTCCTCTGAGAAGCTGGTAACTCAACAAAGACTAAATGTAGATACATCTGTTTGAAATCAATGCTTTCCAGTGGAACCTATACACAACTGATAAGATTGCAGCAGCAATATGCCATAATCACAGGCCTCTCTGAAGCCACTGGTTTGCACATAGGATCCCAAATGGGATGTGAACCTGTTACAAAAACTGTGCACTCCCATCACAGGCTACTACATTCCTGGCTAGATATAACTACTATGTATCAAGCTATCACAATTTCAGTGTAGTGCAGAGGAAAAAACATAATTACTATTTTTAAACAAAAGAGAACATTAAAACATAAAAAATAGTTGTGTTACTACAGGGAAACTGCTGACTGTCCCTCTCTTCATCTGCAGCTTGTTTATTAAATGGCTATATTGTAAATTCAAAAACAAAAACCAAACCCAGGTTTTGTGGGACACCCAGGGGGAATATCACTGTCCAAATCCTATTAAGATACAAGTCCTAATACAATGTTTAGATTTAGCCCCAGTGAGTCTCACTGAAGACTTTATCTGCTGGAATAAACTACAAGTGCTCTAGCACTAGACACAATATACACTTAGTGGCCTGAAACAGAACATTTGAGTTACCATCAATGTTCCATCTCCTTGGAGACAGGACAGTCTGTGATTGGTTACATCACCTATCAATCATGGGGGGTAGGACTTAAGTTGAATTTCCTAGCCAGAATATTGCTTTTTTACATAATCACTTAAAGGCTATTACACAGGCAGTTACTGTACTATTTATCAGCTGTCCAGTGCTCCCCTCATTGTGCAGCAGACTGTGTAAATGACAGCCAACATATTGCATTAGCCACTTCGATAAATGTCCTCATAGGCAGTTTTTCACAATAGGGCTCTCGTCCGTTTCTAATGATGGAGGATGTGGAAGTCCCTTCTGAGTTAAGAGACAGACACCAGATGAAGAATTATCCATAACTAGTACAGAGCAGCATTCTAGTCTAAAAACAAAACAAATTTCTCTTTCCTGGTACTCAGGAATGGAGAATATCAAGGGAAGGAGGGGAACTTTTCTGAAATGGGTAATAGCCATATTTCAGAGAGAAGAATACACACATAAGTCTAATGTTCTGTTCTCCCTTAGAGTAGGAAGACATCCTGCAAACAGATGTATAAGAGCAAAAATACTCCTAAGTAAGTCCAGAAAAGTGGCTCCCAACCTTGGGTCACTAGATGTTCTTGCACTACAACTTCCAGAAATTCTGGCAGCACAGCTAGTGATGAAGGCTTCTGGGAACAGCAGCCTAAGAAGACTTGGGTTACTCAAGATTGGAAATCACTGGTCTAGAGGAAGATTTAAGTAATCACTGGGGGAAGTGTGACTACTCCTTGGATATGTCCTGACACTAAACCTTCACTGCAGAACAAGTAGAGAGGCGCAGAAATCCTCTGATGGAGTGTTTTGCCTCTGCAAGATGAGACGTCTTAGAGTATAATGTGAGGACAGACTCTGGGGAAGCCCAGACAAGTCTTTTTGTGGTCTCTGTACTTGGGCAAAAGGCAGATTATGAGCCTCTAGACATGGGGGGAAGGGACGTGGTGGCTCTGCGGGTTAAACCGCAGAAGCCTCTGTGCTGCAAGGTAAGACCAGCAGTCATAAGATCGAATCCACACGACAGAGTGAGCTTCTGTCACTTGTCCCAGCTCCTGTCAACCTAGCAGTTCGAAAGCATATAAAAATGTGAGTAGATAAATAGGTACCACCTTGGTGGGAAGGTAATGGCATTCCATGTCTAATCACGCTGGCCACGTGACCACGGAAACTGTCTTCAGACAAACACTGGCCCTATGGTTTGGAAACAGCGATGAGCACAGCCCCCTAAAGTTGGACATGACTGGACTAAATATCAAGGGGAACCTTTACCTTTACTAGAGATGGGTGTGGAAATTTTGCTGTGTTTTGGGCCCTCAGCATACCTGGCCCTCTTTTTCTAAAGTTACTACAAAAGCATAAGAGAGCCCTTTTTCACTAAGACTCTATTTTTGTAAACTACTAAGTCTTAGACGCAGGAGTGTGAATGGGTATGTTGTTTGGTGTTCTATGCAGCTTTTTCTTCCGATGTTTACTGCACACGAATCGACAGGCATTCCGATTTCTCATATACAGTATTACTACGCACAGACAATGAAAAATACCAGCTTGCTTATCTGTAATTTATAGTTATTTGTATGATCACATACTCACTTATCTTTCTTCCTGCAAGCTCCTTAAAAAAAAAAAAGGCAGGATGTAGGTGTAACTGAGTTCTTGCTTAACCTGAAACAGTTCCTCACTTGTTGGCTCTTATAAGACCGAAGACAAGGTATTTTGCAATAACGGTTTATTCAACTTCAGCTGTGGTGTGAAAGGTAACCACTGTAGGTCCAACACAACCTTCAACTTGAGACCTTTCAGGCCAATAAACTTTCAACTCTGGAATACGAAACCAGTCCTTAATGCAGGGATATTCCAAACCTCTTTTGATCAGTGGGATTCCGAAGGGGTTTGCTCCAACTGGCACAAATAGTCCCACAACATGGGTATAGAGCCCATTCCCCCTTGGTAGGTGTCGACACTGGGGTAACTGGATCTGGACTCGCCTCTCTCTCTTCCAAGGACCTTTCCCTTTTGGGTAAACATACACAGTCCATTCTAGTGGGTCTGTCCTGTCTACTTGAATTTCAATTCCCTCACATTCGCATCTAGGTTCCCCACTCTCACATTCTCCTTACTGGATAGGTTTATACTTCTATTGTCTCTCTCGTCTAACAGCAGTTTCATTCATACTACCTCATGCACCCCGGGGTCCTCTAGATATAGCAATCCCCAGCCAATTAGGATATCTTCTTCCTTCCATTCCTCCTTTTTCCCCATTTCCCCCCCTCATCTTCCTCTTATTTATCTCTTCCCCACACACACACACACACCATGTCCCCTTTCTTCTTCCTCTGTCATCAGAAAACCCTCTGTAACTGGAGGATCTCCTCCTGTCATCACATTCCCACTCTGTCCCCTTTCAAATCTCCTGCCCTTGCTCTGCACCATTGTGGACAACAGGGTGTAAATAGTGTCAAGCCCTTCAGCTTTAGACAATGGAGGGGGTGGCTTACTCCCAGGTCTCGCATCTATTGCTCGGTCTTCCTTACAATAGTATCAGCTGTAATATGGAACAAATTTTACAGAAAGGTAAATTTGCACACTTTAAAGGGAGGGACTGTGAACTCTTACTCCAAAATTTATCAGAAGAAAGTTCTGAGATTGTACTTGGGTGATGAGATAGGATTCTGTATGTGTGACTATATAAGTAACTACTCCAGCTATCCATTTCAGGGGGAAAAAATTCTTTCTTTAACTACTGACCAGGGCTCATTAAAGGAAGCATTGCTGCTGATCCATTTCTGGTCCCAGTTCAAATTGCTGGTTATGAACTATAAAGCTTGGGCCCAGGATATTTGACAGCTGTCCATATGAACCGCCTTAGCTCTCAAGATCTTCCGGGGAGGCCATTCTCTCAGTCCTGCCATTCTCATAGGAACATTTGATGACAATGTGAAAAAGAGTTTCTCTATGGCTACTTCTCAGGTTGTGAAATGCCCTCCCTCAGGATAAGCTGGCCTTTCCCTCTTGCACTTCCAGCAACAAGAAAGATATTTCTTTTTTAGACAGGGCTTTTAAACTATGGTGGGCATTTAAGTTGGACTCTTCTGTGAGTCCTAATATCGTATTTTAAAATGTGTTTCTAAAGGGGTTTAAAATAGTTCAGGGGTGTATTTTTATAGTATTCTATGCTTCACTGCTTTTAACTGGATAATTTAATGTGTTTTTAATGTATTTCTTTTTGTGTTTTAGTTACTGTGAACCGACATGAATTCCTGTAAAGGAAAAAATGTGGTACAGAAATGACACAGCTAATAAGTGGAATTAATACTCTTGTAAAAGATTATAATGCTCATTATAATACAGTGGTGCTTCACTAGACGGTTACCCCGCTTGACGACAAAATCGCTTTATGATGGGTTTTTTGCTATCACAAAACAATGTTTATATGGTTTTTTCGCTTGACAATGAATAGTTCCCTGCTTCGGGAACCGTTTCTTCGCTAGACGACGATTAGAAACAGCTGATCGGCGGGTCGCAAAATGGCTCCCTGCTGTTTTCAGGACCGATTCTTCGCTTTACGGCATCGCAAAATGGCTGCTCTATGGAGGATCTTCGCTGCACAATCAGGTATTTCCCCCATTGGAACGCATTGACCGGTTTTCAATGCATTTCAATTGGTTTTTTTTCACTTGACGATGATTTCGCTGTACAGTGATGCCTCGCTTAGCGATTGCCTCGTTTAACGATGTATTCGCTTAGTGATGAAGTTTTTGGAGCGATCTTGCGCTCTGTTTAGCGATGTTTCCAATGGGGAAATTTCGCAGTGATTTTTGGGACCTTGCTTCGCTTAGCGGTGACAGTTTAGGTCCCCTGTTTCGCTTAGCGATGTCTATTTTCGTTATTTTTAAAGTGTCTTAAAATGTTCAAAAACTGTTTAAAATGCTTGGAATCGTTAGTGCACCCTGTAAAACCTTTGCAAACTTAATTTGGCTTTGTTCTGAGTCTTCGTTAATTTCTGGTGAATTTCCCCCCCCCCCATTGGAATGCATTGAACTGTAGGTTTGAAAATTAACGAAGACTCAGAACAAAGCCAAATTAAGTTTGCAAAGGTTTTACAGGGTGCACTAGCAATTCCAAGCATTTTAAACAGTTTTTGAACATTTTAAGACACACTTAAAATAGCGAAAATGGACCTGTCAAAACCACTGAAATGACTGAAACCTATTCAATGCATTCCAATGGGGGAACCGCGTTTCGCTTAGCGATGTTTCCTATGGCGATTTTTGCTTAAGGACGGTAATCCGTTCCCATTGGAACGGATTATCCGGTTTTCAATGCATTCCTATGGGAAATGGTGTTTCGCTTAGCGATGTTTTCCCATAGCGATGTTTTTTGGGGACTTCCTGCTGTAAAAGAGCATGTCCCAGGACCCTGGACTCTTTTCCCTAGGAAGCTGGGCTGAGGGCGAAGGCCAGGTCTGTTTGCATGGATGCCATGCTGAGTTTTTTTTTCCTGGGCTTTCCTTTTGTCTCCTGACCACATGGCCTGGGGGTGGGGCCTAGGGGTGGGACTTCCTGCTGTAAAAGAGCATGTCCCAGGACCGCGCGCCTAACGGCGCCCGTAATTCTCAAATTTTGTATCTGGCCTTAATATGGTAAATAGGAAAGCCAATTAGATTTGCATAAGCCGGGGAGTTAGGAAAGTTTTAAGGATCAGATCATACTTTTGCACTATTAAAGAGCAGGCCGTGTAGGTGGGGCTCGTCAGCCATGGAAGGCAGCCCATCTAGGAGAAGGAAAACTCCAATTTCAAACCTCCACTGCCTTGTGGCTATATCCACCAATGGAAAAGGCTTCAGGAGTTAACCTCGAGGCAAAATCCGGAGCTGGAGTCCCGAAGGCAGCTCATGTCGTTCTGCCAACTCCTGCGACGTTGCTGGAACCAGTCGTATTGGCTCTTGCCTTTCCATTGGACCATTTCAGCAATGTGGAGAGGGGGGATCTGCTGCTTGGGTAACAGCCTATCCTCCATATTACCTTACCCGGGCTTCATGCTCTGGAGAGGACACTCCTCGATTCAGAGCATGTTACCATAGTCTCTCGAGACTGAAGGATGCCTATGATGATGTTTTTTGGGGAACCAATTAACATTGTTAAGCCAGGCACCACTGTACAGCGATTTTGCTGGAACGGATTATTGTCGTCAAGCGGGGCACCATTGTACTTGTTGCCCTTCCCATTACTCCCTTTCCATAATGGGTACCTATTTTGTAATAACAGAAGTAAACACCAACACCGAGATAGCAACTTTGCCAATGTCCACTGGTGAAGCATTTGCGCCAAAGCCTTCTAAAATGGATAATCCCCACATTCAATTAACCAAGATATCTTCTGAGATTGGAAAGCATGAAGACTGATAGGTAAGTATTACCAAACTATACTGTCATAGCGAACTAGGTACTTCCTGCCTGCAACAGATAAATTACAATGACTAAATTTCAAAAAATGAGCATTCTCTTATGCACAGATAGAGCACTCCTGCGTCTTCTTTGCAGCACTAGTGCACAAAAGGACTCAAAGAACCATTCATGTGTTCTATAGAGAACAGAGATGACCCTTGGCGTGAATAACGGATCAGATCTAACCGCTACCTTGCATCTGTGGATGATGAACAGGCTGAGTGAAACAAAGCTGTGAAGTTCTCTAAGAGAATATAAACATTAACATAAGCACTCTGGCCAGAAACAGAAACCACCAGCTTAAAAAAAAAAAGCTTAAGAGAATCCATGATTCTGCAAATCCTTCCTCATCAAAAAGTCCTTTCATCTGCCTATGTTTGAACATGTTGACTGTGACTAGGAGATATCCTCTACTTGAGCCTTGAGAGGTCTATCTTTAAGAGCACCTTAGGCACCTTTAGAGACAGTGCAGGTAGGGCAATGGCTTCTTCCACCCTGCATTTGCAGGGATCGAAGAAGCAGCCTTTAAATGATGTCTCCTGTCTTTACATTTTCATTTTTACTTGTCACATTTCTAGCTAGAAAAGCTGGAAACAGAAAAAAAAAAACCAGAGGTAAATCCCTGTGATTTCCTTCCTTCTGTGAATGAAAGGGGCTTTTAGTTCAGGTCTTTTAACTACTGCTTTCCTTGCCTCATTGGAAAAAAAAAACATGGATGGAGTCAGACTCTTCACCACTCTTGTAACGAATGCCCCATTAATTTACTTGCCTTTATTTAGCACCGAGAGATTATAGTGACAAAAGATCTGAAATCAACAATTATTTGTTGGTGCTGTGACATCTCATTATTCTGATGCTAGTGGAATCCAATTCTGCTATCTGTTCAACCATTTCCAGAGGAACCTTTTCCAAGAAAAATGCTATTGCTTCTGAAGAAAAATAAGGAAAAATTTCCCATGCTGATAATTGTCTGTCTGCAAGAATAAGTAACAGAAGTCTCCCTTCTGTTCCATTTCATTATTGCCATCAGAGAGAAAGAGGTGAAAACACGAATTAGCAATTATGTGCCAACATGCTGATTCCCACTTATAGCAACCCTTTTGGAATTTCCGAGACACAAAGTACTCAGAAGTTACAGCTCCTCATTCTGATAGTGTTCTAGAACCATGCAACTTGGTCAAGGTTGCACAGATGGCACAGCACATAAACCCATCAGCCACACACATTCAGGGGCCAGCCTCTCTCCTAAGGGGCACTATGAGAATTCAAATTCCCAGCCTCTAGCTCTGCTGCTAGGTTCTCCAGTTTACTGAGCTACACGTGCATGTATACAAACATTCATTTTGGGAATTACTCTCTGCCCAATTTGAAATAAGTAATGCGGTCAAAAGATCAAACATTCCCACAACTGACCTATAAAACAAGTAATGTTCATTTGGCATACATATATAATATTGTCCTCTGGGTGCTTAACATACCACTATTCCTTCTACTTACTCAAGCTACTTAAGAATGCATAATTATAACATTCCTAATTGTTGTTACACAGCGGTTTATTGTATGTATATAATAAAGACAGAAAAATGGGTAACAAATTAGAGGAAACTAATTGAACTACCTGGTTTTCAGTGTATGTGAATTGCCTGTTAGAGTCCTTCTGTGTAGATCGATTGCCCAGAACACCTCCAAAACTTCCAGATCCCTGAGAGGATTTCACAGCTGAAACAAATACATACCAGCAAAGACAATATTACTTTTCTGTGTTTTTATTTCTATACCCAGGTGTAGAGAAAAAATGTTTTTACTTTAATTTTGTACTCTTTCACCTGCAATAGCAAGCCTTATTGAAAATAAATAACCTATACTGTACTTATTTTGCTTACAAAAAGTCATATACTTCCCTACAAACACTTATGCCAGGTTTAAGTTATTTCCACTTTCCAATCTACAGGTAATAAAGCTAACAGTGTTTTTTTTTACCAACCTGTATGAGCCCCATTTTGAACAGTCTCCAGATACAACTTCATATCATCTGCATCTTTAGATGGTATTTTGTCCACAGTCAGGAAACTAGAATCCTTCAGCGTTACCATCAAACAACACAGCTTCCCTTTACTTGGTCGCACAGCCACATTTTTGATATTATGATTTAGCTAAATAAAAAAGATCATAAACATATGGTACATAATTTAAGCAAATGGTGTAACCATACAATTATTTTTGCTAACCAGTAATTTTAAGGAAAGCACCTAAATATACCCCCTACAGACTGCAAACTATGCCTATTCAGTTTTGTACATGTAATGTGACATTAGCCTCACTACACTGAGCAAAACTTCAGGTAGCAAGCAAAAAAGAAGACGCAAGCAAGTAACAGGTATTTTGCTGTGGTAATACAAGATTGGTTCCTTATCCTTCATTCTAGACATGTTATCCCACTCCAGTACATCAGATGCTATTCAGTAATCTGGCTCGTGCTTTTCCATTTTTGCTGCACTTGCATGAAGGAAGCACACCATTAAGAAATTATTGTATTATAGAATGGACCACAGATTGGAAGAAAATTAATTTCAGTCTTTGGAAAACTTCCAAACTAATTAACTCCAGTTATCCGACATAACTATCTGTCAAAGAAACAGAATAGCAATAAATCTGGATTTCTTTTTAAACAATTACACTAGACTGCCCATATATATAGTGTGTAAAGGTAAACAGAGTACTAACAGAGACAGATACAGTATGCAAAATAATTTTGTACAAGTTAAGCTACAAATGATATCTGTTAACTGTGTTCACTATGACTCACACTCAGGTAAGTGTGCTGAAGATTGTAGCTTTGCACATAAAATATGTATCTGCATTAAAACTATGGCTGAAATCCTGCTGCTTACGTACATGGAAGACAAACAATATAACTTCCAGGAGTTTCTGGCTGGCAGTTAACAAGCCCTAGGTGAGATTTTAGATTGTGTGCTAAGTCACTAGGAACATATGCCCCAAGAATTCCAGTTATGACCTGTGAATTGCCAGCTAATAAGACAATAATACTAACAGTGTGTCATCAAGTCAATTCTGACTTTTGACAACCCTTTCCAGGGTTTTCTAGGGAGAGAATACAGAGTGGCATCTAGCTACAACAAACTTGTATTTCATTTCAAAGGTCTAAAGCTTTTCTTAATTTCTTCCTTGTTGGACAAGTCTATTGAGCAGTATACACTTTCATATGCCACAGTACATTATAATCAGATCAGTGTTCTGAAAAAAACAGAATAATGCATCCTGGAGAAAAGTTCAAATAACAGCTAAATGATCTTAGAAAGGACAGCAGTTCAGTCACAATTCATTGGTTACTTAAAAAAAAACCCAACCAGTTGAAATTCTGAAATACCTGGAATATCTTTGGAATCCCTCCTGCATTATACTGAACCATAAGAGTCACTTTATTATCTTTCTCCACAATTTCAAATGTCCCCTCTTTCCACTTTGTAGTCCCAGTCTGTATGCTACGCATGCGAATAGATCCACATAACTTCACTGGAGCCATGTTTTCGTACAGGTTATAAAAATAACGATAAAGTCTTTTTTTAAACACACGTCCTGTTTTTTCTTTAAAAAAAAAGAAAATCATACCATTAGTAACTATATAAGAGGAACAGTCATTACTAAATTAAACTACCTTTCAAAAATATATGCTCAATGGGTTTTAACTATCAATGCATATATAGCTATCAGAACAAACATTGCTAGTAAATCAGTTTACCTGTCCAAGTTGTGTGTCCTACAGTCTGCTGTGAGGGCTGGAGGACTTGTCTCTGGAACAGATCTGGGGTGTGCAGGAGGGGCTGCGAGGGAAGGAGAGGAAAGGGAATACCACTTGCATGATGTCAAAGTTGCCCAACGTTAATTATCTCTAAAAAGATTCAAAGCACATAGTTCAGTACAGATATCACAAACTTTATCAGAGTGAGAAAATGAAACCAGTATGATTTTAAATGTATCATCAAATTGCAGCCATTGGTGAATTTAATTGGATTTGCACAAACACCAACCTCTTTCTAACAAAATTCAAGAACTCTGAACAGGCTAAAAATATAACTACACAAAACCAAAACTAAGTGCTATGCAAGCCCAAAGAGGGAAAGCTATTGTTCAAAGAAAAAGTAAAGCTGAAATTTTCTACACACTTACCTAGTGAGAAATCTCATTGAATTCAATGGGAGTTACTTCTGACTATATACTGGACTGCACTGTAAAATAAGAAAATATACCAAAAGTGGCATTGGTATATGTATGTGTGGCAGAACAGTTAGAAACATGACAAAATCCTTAAACAGAGGAGTCATTTTTTTCTTGGACTATGAGAGGTTTCTCATTGCTTCTATGTAAATACATGTATCCAAGCTCACCATTTAGGCTGCTTTATGGATGTTTAACTCTGCATAGAATTCAGCTACAAAACTTGTCTTAAGGTCCCAAACAAAACATTAAGCAAAGAAACACACAGATGTTGAGACTGGTTTTTCTTATGCACTCAATAAGCATACCAACATTTAAATACACCAACATATTTTGTGTATCCTAACTCAAGTGATGGCTGAAATTTTCAGTCAGAACTACAGTATTCCTATAAAACAGCACTATTAATTCTACACCACCATGAGAATGGTTTAGTGCCAACAGCATGCCTATAAGCATAACAGTCAAGGCTGCAGGCTAGATTAAAGGCAAGGATCTGGGACTGAAAGGGGCAGAGAGGCCCTAATAAAGATTTGTGACCACCCCTACTTTTCATCATCAAAGCAATTCTCCCAATTCTGTTTCATTTCTGAATACACTGTAAAACCAGCAGGGACCCTAAAGTCAGCTTGAAAATACTGTATAGTACCCAACCCGATTGTATACAGACTTGACACTAAACATCAAGCATGGAAAGCTCTCCATATATAGCTATAAGCAAGCGTCTGACTAGCAGAAGAGAAATTAAAAACAATGAGGGCAAGTCCCAGCACCCAATCCAGCTTACTCTGTAGGGAGTTTTGTTTTAGGATCATAAGACCCAGACGGGGATTGGTGTCTTATGGAAAGAAATAAGAACTTGCTTTTAAAAGCGGAAAGGCGCTTAAAGGGAGGAGAAAAGAGGCTGGGATTGCCACCTTTGCTATGCTGGTTCTCTTCCCCGCCAGCTTTCTGTGCCGGCGGCGTAACCGCGGGCACAGACTGGGCTGCTGGAAAGTTTTATCTTTTCCTAAGGCTCCATCAGCGTTGCCGGTCCTCTCCTGGACATGCCAGGGTTTTTGACGAAAAGTATAAGCACAAAGCCTGTATATATATATATATCTTCACAGGCTGATAAGCCTGGAGGCGTTCGGTGAGGGAGGGAGGCCCCCCCAAAAAAACCCAGCGGGAAACAGGTCGTGGCCGGAGGGGGGAGATAGAGGGGGGGAAAGAGCAGCGGCTGAGGGAAAGATTGAGATGGCCGGGAAGAATGAGGGAAGCTGGGGCTGAGGAACAGAGTGTCCGACTTCAGGCCCAGGCCGCAGTTAGCGGGTGGGGGGGGGGGAAGGCAGGGGAGAAGATCAATCCCTCTTCAGCTCCAAAACAACCGCGGGGACTTCGAGGGCCGCCCCCCCCTCCCGGCGCTTCCCCCCCCCTTCTCCTTCGCCCTGGGCGTCCTCGGTTCGGCGAAGACGGGGAGCGCTCGCCCACCCTCCCGCACTCCTTCCTGACAGAAAAAAAAGCCGCCGCTTGTTCTCCCTCCCCGCCAACCTGAGTCCCCCAGACCCACCGACGCCGCCCCGCCATTCAAGGAGGAGGAGGAGGAAAGCGGCGTCTTTTTGGGTTTTGACCTTCACGTTCCCGGCAAACCGCTCCGTCTCTCTCTCGCTCGCCCGCTCGCTCGCTGCCGCCGCCTCCTTCTCCTCTACCGTAGGGTGGCCCCTCCAGCCGAGCCCCGGCCTAGTCTTCCTTGAGGGAACCCGGGCCCGGCCTCCTCTTAGTTTCGTGAAAAAGGGCAGATGGCGGGAACCAGATCGGCCGCGCGAACGTCCCCGTGACGCAAACGCGCACGTTCTTTTGGGAGGGGGGAAGTCTACTAGAAAAAAAACAACTGGAAGGGGAGGGGAGAAGGAAAAGAGCGAAGGGGAGATCCCTACGTCATTACCGCGACGGCTGCTTAGCCGTTTTCTGCGCCGTAGGGGGAAATCGGAGAATTTTGTTTGCGACTAGTATTGGTGCGTGTGGCCCGGTGACGACACACGCACCTCTGCGCACGCGTAGTAGGTAGCTTTCGGCGCGCGTTTTTTTTTCTACTCTTCGCTGTGAGCTCTCAGAACGCATGCGCCCTCGGCTCCTTCTGGCCTACCCCCGATGCCTTGCTAGAGGTCAGGGGTCACGTTGGTAGCAGCGGGAGGAAGGGCGGGCGTTAGGGCCTCCAGTAGGCAAGAGGAAGAGGCGGCGGCGGCTTCGGCTTCCATTCATAATGGCGGCGGCTGAAGTAGAAGTGGCTTCCTGAGGTCTTGCGCAGAATTTCCGACCATGCACAGTTTGGCAACGGCTGCGGTAAGACCAGGCCTGTTGCCGTTTGTTGTTTCCCGATAAGGAGGCCGGCTGAGGAGGAGAGAAGGCTGTCCTCTCATTGGTCGGCGAAATTTCGGGGAGGAGGAGGGGGGGGCTCAGAGAAGGGACCTTTTTCCCGCCAAATTGCCCTCTTTGAGAAATGGTGATCCTTTAATGCCAACACTTTCCATTTCCCTCTCTGCAAAGGGGGACGTTTGGAGAAAGGAAGACGTGTGGGGAAATTACTGGGCTTACGTGTACTAAACGTCGCGTGTGTGCGCTTCTTATACGTGCTCGCATATGCGAGTCCTTAATTGCCCTTGGTTAATACAGATATGCAATAGCGTGACTGGAGATACAGGAGATTTAGATAAGAGCTTGTAAAGCAATGGCCCGTGTTTGTGAGTTTATGTATCTATATTTATTTATTTATTTATTTATCTTATATGCCGCCCACTCTACCCAAAGGTCTACCTCATTTAAAGAAAAGCAGACTCTTGCTTATTCACCGTCATTCAGGCCCTCTATGTGTTTGCCAAATTCTGTCTTTTGGGAGCCGCTTCCTCTACTATACTATAAGGATTGTTTTTTCTTAAGCTTCATATTTGAAGCCTACAAGACTTTAACAGTATGATTGTTTTGTTTATATTCTCCCATTCTCCTAGTTTAGATACTTACAGAAAAGGGACAAATACATAAATTAAATAAATGGGAAGTAAAATATTTTTAAAAGCTGTGATACCCATAATAGTACACAAGAGTTTTATTATGACAATTTGAAAAGAAAGGCAGATACCCCAAAAGGCACACACACATAAATATAACATTTTATAGAAGGAAACAAATGCCATGCCCTCTGCAGCCTGAGCAGCAGTCCAAACCTTGACTGAAGTGATAATTTTTTGCCTGCCAGAGGAAATAGGGGCATGAGGGAGCCAGTCTAACCTTTGATGAAAAAAAGTTTCATGGTCTGGGATCAGCCACTGGGAAGGCAATTTTATGGAGATTATTTAACAAGGGAGTTCTTGTAACTGCCACCGATCACTAGTTGGATTGCAAGGTTTTGGATCAGCTATAGTTTCTGAACAAAGGGAGCTCGAGTAAAGTGTGTTGTTTCTATTACATGCCATCAAATGGCTTCCAG
Organism: Pogona vitticeps; assembly: GCF_051106095.1. NCBI lineage: Eukaryota > Metazoa > Chordata > Lepidosauria > Squamata > Agamidae > Pogona > Pogona vitticeps. The sequence continues at coordinate 241,265,563 of NC_135783.1, forward strand.
TTGACAGCATTCCTAATTGGGTTCTTGAGCCATGTGACATTTTGTCAAGGAGAAGCTGGCCATTGCTCTCCTCCAGTGAGTTTCCATGCCGGAGTGAGGATTTTAACTCCGCTTTCTTGAGTTCTAGTCTGTCACTATCCATTACATCATACTGGTTCTTATAGAAAATGTTAAGTAGTCCGAGTGGGATATAACTAAGGCACATGTAATCTTAGCTACATCAGAAAGTAAATGTTACAGAATGAATAAGACTTCATTTTGAGAGTGTTTAGGTTATGCAGCTTTAATGTGTTATTGGGAATAAAACATGCAGTGTGGAACTTGCTAGCAAATTGTAATGTAATAGTTTTGCAATACTGGAATAAAGTAAAGAACTTTAGAAAAAGTAGTAGAGCTTTGCCAAATTGTGGTTTAGACTATAGCCCCCAGATTTCCCTTGCAAATTAGTAGTTCTGGACCATAACCAAGAATTCCTCAACAGGACTCTGGAAGTTGGAAGCAGAGATCTGCACTCCTCTAGTAGTGGTAGAAAATAGGAGGACCTATGCAGGCATTCCCATATATCTTTATAACAGCTGCAGCAGGAGATGCCTCCATTAGCCAGCAGTAGCTGTTTTTGTTAAGACTGTTTTCTTTTTCTGTTTTGTATTTGCTTTTGTATATTCTTCCCATTGTACCCCCTCTTTTTTTCCATTTTATGTTTCACCAGTACTCTTTCGTTTGTGCCATTCTTGCCTTTGATCTTCCTGCTTTATTTTTTACAGTCTAACTTTTAAGGATATATAATTCAGTCTTCAGAACAAAAGTAGAGCAATATCTTATAATTTTCAAAATGCCATATATTTTATAGGCTACAAATCATTATGATCCTGAGTTTTCTAGATGAATTGACTAGAGCAAAGGAGGGGTAAGAAATCAGGAAGTTCATTCGGAATTATGAATTCCATCATAGAACAGGGATTGAATACAACTTTGCAGAATTGTAGAGCGGGAAGTATGACAGTCACCCCCTTGCCCCCCAAGCTTGTGTGAGCAATGAAGCAGACAAAGTGTTGGTATCCTAGATAGCTAGCTAGCTCACACAATAATATCCTTCCCAGTGAGATATTGTGGGGGTTATAGATAGCAACAGGGAGGTCCTACTCTAACATTGCTGACAGTGGGAAAAATGGGTGCCTACTTTGTATGCAGCACTCCCAAAATGCTATGACAAATCTTTTTCTTGCACACACACAAGCTATCCTGGGGATTTAAAGCCCATTACATAAAATTACACTTTGTTACCAGTTTTAGTCTTCAATTATTAAAAGCAGAAGCTTTCTGATAGAAAGTATTGCTACCTACTCTCAGATACGTGTATCTTGGACTGCGCTTCAGGGACTTGAAATTTCATCTCTGAGCACAATGTTTAATGCGTTCCAATGGGTTTTTTTGATCCGTTCAGCAATGTTTCGCTATAGCGAAGGTTAATCCGGAACGGATTAACCTCGCTATGTGAGGCACCACTGTATTTAATAAGAATGTTTTGGGCTGTATATTGTGCTTTTAAATGTTGGAAGTCATCTTGTTAGGACTTGACTTTAAAAGATGGCATGTAATTTTTTTCAGTAATATTAATAATAGTGCTCAGAAAATTATTTTTTCTATGAAGCAAGGATTTTAAAAACTTACTCATTTTACTTGGGTCACCTTGATATCTCCCTGATGTGGAGAAGCTGGATAGGAGAAAGTGAAATGGCAAAGTTCTGCCAGTTCATGTTGGTCAGAAGGGAAGGTTAAGATGCTGGCTTTTCTGGGCTAGTTTTGGTCTTTTATAGTATATTCAAATACACCAGGCTTTGGTATGTTGGCTTCACTGACTGAAATAGTACTGATTGAAATGATACATAGACATCATATCTATGTTACATTTTAATATAGCTCAATTCAATCTGCTATATTAGATGATAAACAACATTCTTTTTCATATTTTAATAGTTTTAATATAAAATGAATGAATGCATACATTACTTATACCGTAGGTTTTTCTTTAATTATCTTCACACTTACAAGTTCTTGAGCTGTGGATATTTAATGGACAACATGTGCATAGCAGTACAGAACAACTTCTACCATAGGGGAAATGATTGAAAATAGATTTTCCATTTACCTGTGAAGTAATTATTAAAAGAGCCTCTCTATTGAATGTAGCTATAAAAATAATGTCCTTAGCAAAGTACATGTTTTAAATCCAAGTGAAACAGTGATAATTTGCTGCTAGAAATAACTTTAAAAGTCAGTACCTAATGAGAGGAACAATTATTCTGGAATAAAAATTTCTTTTTAAAAAATTGTAATTACCTGTGTTTCTTAAAGTGATAGGGAAAAGGCATGTTCATCTGTTGTTTCTTGTATTCCATCTCAGATAAAGTACATTTTAGAGACTGGTCTTTTTGTGGTGATAGCATAGTTAAGTTGCAAGATATTCATAGCCTTCCTTCCATTTTCTTTCCTTATGTGTTCTTGAGTTTGTTATTCTACTGATTGTTTATTGGGAATCAATAAAAATGGGGTCCTAGGCATCTATTTAAGGGTGCTTAAATACTCTATTTATATGCCTATGTTTATGTATCTATCTGTAATTGTACCTGTATCTATGTATCCAAATTAGATATAGATTTGGATATATAGATATAGGTACAGATATAGTAATAGAAAACAGCATATGCATAAGCATCATCATTGCCAAATATCCTCTCGTAAAAGCTAGTGGACTCCAGCACAGATGCAGTTCTGCAAACAGCTATAAAACTAAAGCAAAATCCCAAAGTAAAGTGAGGGTTTTAGTAAGCCAGACATTTCAAATTGATTTTTTTTCTGCATTGACCCAGTCTTGAAACAATATGCAAGGAATTCTCACACAGCTGGTGAAAAGGTGCATAATGCTCTGGATTCCTCCTTATGCTCTTGGATATGACTAAGGGTTAGAAACTTGTTCAAAGACTTTTTTCATTCCTCTATTCAGCTTTGATTGTGTGTGTATGGTAACATTATTTCCCCTCTGTACTTACAAGAACTGCAATCAGAACTATCATCTGACAACTGAATTGCTTTAAAAAGTCTTGTATTTTCCTTGACATTTTCTCTCCCCAGTGCTGACACTGTCCACATTAGGGCCACAGTCCTATGTATATGTGGTAGAAATCAGAAACATTAATCTATGTAGGACCTGGTTCCATTCCTGTTTAGTTGGAAGTGACTACTGATTACCTTTCAGGTTTTATGTAAAATATCATTAATGACCATAGGCTGTCATTCTGGTTTGACTGGGAATAACAAAGTTCAATCTCTTCTATCTTTTCAAAGCCTGTGCCAACGGCACTGGCTCAGGTTGATCGAGAGAAGATTTATCAGTGGATCAATGAGCTTTCCAGCCCTGAGACTCGTGAAAATGCATTGTTGGAGCTGAGTAAAAAGCGAGAGTCTGTTCCTGATCTTGCCCCAATGTTATGGCACTCCTTTGGCACAATTGCAGCTCTCTTGCAGGTAGGTAGGCCATCTGTTTTGACTGAAAGAACCTGCCAAGCTGACTTACTATCTATTTATTTGGCAGCTCTCAGTGTTTCACTGCTCAGTCCTGCATGTGTCTACTCAAAATAAATGACACTGAATTGAATGCTACCTACTCTCAGATACGTGTATCTTGGACTGTGCTTCAGGGACTTGAAATTTCATCTCTGAGCACAATAAAAGTATATGTCAACAGAATTAGAAGATGGCAGTGGAGAACATGGACCATCCCAACTGGAAGATGGCATGTTGGGAGACTTGTGCATTAAACATTGCTATTGTAGTAAGAGATTGGGGCGTATGTATTGTAGTTCCTCTGACATATTTATTCAGGTTTTCCAGATGTTTCTCTAATTACTATGTGGGTATAAATTCTATCAACGAGAGAGATGAATCAGCCATAAGTAATTAGTGAAAAGATTTAATAGTTCTTTAGTCTCAGAGTCTTTAAGTGTAGAAGCATTTTCACACAAATGTTTTCTCTTTTCTTTCTGGATAGGAAATTGTAAATATCTACCCATCTATAAATCCACCAACTTTGACAGCTCATCAGTCCAATAGAGTCTGTAATGCTTTGGCACTTCTACAGTGTGTTGCATCACATCCAGAAACCAGGTTTGTATGCTCTTTATGATGGTTCTTTGCTTGTGTGTTTTATGCCCAGACTTGGCAGAAAGTGGCATCAGCAAGCCTCTTACTTGCAGTTACCTGCATCTTGTTGTAAGTATAAATTAAAAATTCAAGTAAAGCATCAGAACAGCATGCTAAACAGCACCATTGAGTGGTTTGATTCAAACAATTGAACCTTAGCATGCTCTGAAAACTCTGTCTCATACATGGATTTTACAAGCTGGTGGTTGGTGCCCATCTCTATCTTGAAAAGCCCATGTTTGTTCTGCATGGCAAGCTACACTTGTAATTTAGGATTTCAAAATGAGTTTTGGCTACATTTGTATTATTTTCCAAGGAGAATTTTAAATTAGATATAGATGACAGAGAAATAGGAAGAATAGCTCAGCTGCAAATTCAATGAGGTGTTGTACCACCTCCTGCATAGCAGATAGAGGCTCCTAATGTAATGTACCATAGTGTAATGTAAAGCTATAGGCAATTTGTTTAAAGCCAAACTACTGTGTTGGGCCAAGGTAGGAAGCAACAGTAGGCTTACAGTTTTGTATCTATGGTCTAAAGCTCTGTACTTAGTTCCTTGAGAAATTTGTGGTAGTGCACATTACATGTGTGCCTATATACATGTATGTATGTATATCCATACACAAACACACATGTATGTGTACATATATATGTTTGAGGAAGCACACAAGAGAGCGTATGTGTCAGAATTAGGGTTTTCAGCATGTTACTTTGTAGTAGGTCCTAAGGAGCATGCAGTTTAAGCAGGTATACTCTTAGAACATGTATATAAACTCAAACATGTTCTGTGACACATCTGTAAGGAATCTTTGAACCAAGGCAATAGCACACTTTGGCACAGGGTTATGAAACTGAGACGTTTTATAGAACACACAAGAACTCCATATATATAATTATTTTATTGGGGAATGGAAAAAACAACAGTAAAGTGCCATCCAAGTCAAACAGATACACTTGCTTTAGAAATATTATGGGGACAGTGCAAGGCTAAGAGAGCTGCTACCTGAAAAGGAGGAGGAAAGAGAGAAATCCAATATGGGAATGGGGAGAATGATCCATACACATTCACACACATGGAGGAATAGATCGGACCACCAATGCATGGGGAAAGTACACCCAAAGATATATTCTGGTAGGCAGAATCACCTTTCTTGTTAGATTGTACTGAAGTTGGAAAACATTGTTAGTCCAAATAGTTTGTAAGTCTGTCCTGAGGACACCTTTGAGAGTCACAAGGGGAGGGGAGCCTTTAATAGTCATAATTTCTGATTCCAGCAGTGGTTATTGATTAGTAAATTTTAACTATTAAATATCCCCCCCAGAGGCTTGTGGCACAGTGGTTAAACTGCTGTACTACAGCCAAAACTGTGTTCACAGCCTGGGGTTCAATCCCAGGTAGCCAGCTCAAGGTTGACTCAGCCTTCTGTCCTTCTGAGGTTGGTAAAATGAGTACCCAGCTTGCTGGGGTGTGTATGTGTGAAATGTGTAGCCTGCATAATTAACTTGTAAACTGTCCCAAGAGCGCTTTAGGCACTATGGGGCAGTATATAAGCAGCATGCTTTGATTTTCTTTGCTCCCAAAGGCATCCCCAGGGTCAAAGGGAATCCTAGGCAATCTTGGAACCTGAAATGGAGGATAAGGAAGCTTCCAATTCATTTAAATTAATTATTTCTTGTGCCCAGAACTAGTTTATGCCAGTATTACTACACCTACAGGCTTTTATCCACTGTATTATTTAATCTTTTCCCAATAATAATAATCCTTGCATTATGACGAATAAGCAGCACAAAATGCAAAGTTGTTGCCTGTGAGAGGAGGATTAGAATTAATGTTAGTGCAACAGATGGACCATGCGATCTATATAAGGAATATTCTAACGGATGTGAATTTTCAGTTGTCTTTTCCTCTTATGCTTTCCATGACCTAATGCTTTATGGTGGCACTGCAGGTTAAACCGCAGAAGCCTCTGTGCTGCAAGGTCAGAAGACCTGCAGTCGTAAGATCGAATCCACATGGCGGACTGAGCCCCTGTTGCTTGTCCCAGCTCCTGCCAACCTAGTGGTTCGAAAGCATGCAAAATGCAAAAAATGCAAGTAGATAAATAGGTACCACCACGGTGGGAAGGTAACTGCATTCGGTGTCTAAATTGCGCTGGCCACGTGACCACAGAGGATTGTCTATGGGTTGGAAACGGAGATGTCTAGAGTCTAGATTGTCTAGAGTCGGACATTACTGGACAAATTGTCAAGGGGAAGCTTTACCTTTACCAGGTTAATTCAGGATAGGTACCGTAGCTACTTTTAGTATGTTGCATGGTAATTCTTAAATAGACCTTTAGCAGTTCTATGCTGTTAAGTTAGCTGATTGTGCTTCTACTGTGGTTGCTCAAATGCCTCTTCCCCTTTGTCTAGGTCAGCCTTCCTTGCTGCTCACATCCCTCTCTTCTTGTATCCCTTCTTGCATACTGTCAGCAAGACTCGTCCCTTTGAGTATCTGCGACTTACAAGTCTTGGAGTAATAGGTAAATAGCTCCTGTAAAACTGGAAATTAGTAGGGACTCACTTCAGGAAAATGAAAGGATGGTTTGGCACCCATTTGTAGGGCAGAAAAGGGCATTGTCTTGACCTGACATCAGTTTTCTGCAACTTGGGCTAGGAATTTTAACATTCAGAAATATGTGAAATTATTTTGTAGGCTGTGAGCTCCTGGAATAACTTCCTTATTATGCCTCTGTGCTATTTATAGCTCTGGAACTCCTGGGAAGTAGATACTGCAAATGTAGCTATTCAATCAGAGGTTTTTGAGGCTAGATACAAACATCTGTTTCACTTCTAAATTCTCATTCAACTCACTCAAAGTTTATTTTATTAGATTGAAGTATCTAAAAGTGCTATTTATTGATTATGTGGACCTTACCTATTTGATCAAGTGCAAAACTTACACATGCTAGTAGTGGTTATGAACACTCTGATTTTTTAAAAAAGAAGTAGTCTTAATCACCTTCTTGATATAGGTTCTCTTCATGGAGCCTTTGGGTCTTTTTATTTGTAACTTCAAGGACTGATTATTGCAATTGACCGCCCCGGGCGGGGGGGGGGGAAGGAAGCTTAAGTTGTAAAAAGGCAGCACATAGCATTTTCATGGGGAACAGGAAGTGGATCATATCCAGCCAACAGGGAAGCACATGCACTGAGTCTAGCTAGCTTCTGGGGCCAATTCAGGTGACTGTTGGCCCAAGCTGTAAAAAGTTTCTGCAGAACTTGTAAATGTGTGGTAGCAATGTTCTTACGTTCCTTTGTTTCTTTGAAAATAGTAGAACTTTGAGGATTCATAGTAGGATCTGCTTGAGTATGTGTTTAGTAAAACACAATGTTCATTTCTAAATATATTTTGTTCAGATTTTGCATATATACACATTAATCTTCCCTGGCTTGCTGCCCTTCAAATGTGCTGGGTTATAACTTAAATAATTCCCAGCCAGTATAAAAAGGAAGTTGTAGCTCATCACATCAAAATGGTGCCAAATAGGGGGGGGAGTGGAGTCATTAATAAATGAAAGCATTTTAAAGGTTGAGTCACTTCCATTCTATAGTTTTGAGTACAGAAGCCTTACATAGTTCAGCATTCAGGGGAAGATTTCATGCAAAGAAGAGAAAATAACTAAAAGGCTTCTTCTTGCATTAATAATAATATATATATTTTATTTTTCCTGGATCCTTAGCGTTGTGCTCACCCGGCTAATTTCCATTTGTTCTGCAGACTCTTCTATACAGAAATTGACCCATTAGACAGTATTTTAGGGCAGTGGTTCCCAACGCTTTTGGAACCGGGGACCGATTGGGGGCGGCAGGATCCGTGCATGAGTCAGCGGGGGCACCATTGCATTCTCGGGTGGGCGTGTCACGCTCATGGGTGGGGGTGGCGTGCGTGAGTGCATTATATGCCCTGCGCATGCATGCGAGTGCAACACCCTCCCATTGTGCGGGACGGGTGGAGATCTGTCTCCGCGGCCCAGTCCTGGGGCCCCAGACCAGGGGTTGGGGACCCCTGTTTTAGGGTATGCAGAAGATTACAATTCAGTTACATTGATGTCGCCTTTTTCTCAGACAAGGGCGTAATCATTTACTGGGGCTTACTTAGAAATGAACGTCTGAATTTAATTAGATTGGTTTTTGGTTGTCTGTGATTGTTTCTTCAATTTTAGCCAAATTATTTAATGTTGTTATCTGTTGTTTTACCTTATTTTTTCCCCTAAGGGGCCCTGGTCAAGACAGATGAGCAAGAAGTAATCAATTTCTTGCTGACAACAGAAATTATTCCTTTATGCTTACGCATCATGGAGTCTGGCAGTGAACTTTCCAAAACGGTATTGCTTTTTACAGTGTAATGAAGTGGTTGTATCTGTGTTCTCTTTCTTATTCTTCGTGTTCCCACATGTGACAGACCTGTTCTCCCATCCAAAGTCATCTGACTTTTTCTCTCTGAGGAATGATTACATGTCCCTGTGACAAACCCAGACCTACTGGGATCTGCCACACGTTAACTAAGCTGCCACCAACCATTCCCTTTAAGAAGTCACACAGACCAGGGATGGATTTTCAACAAATAAAAGAATAAGGTTTATTTAAAACACACACAGGGAAAATAAACTGATCAGGTGAATAAGATATAGTAACGTGGCTTAATCCCATTCATACATGCATACAGTTTGGTTCACACAGAACCCTTAACTTGAAGCACAGACCCTGAACCTATCAGTTCTGGCTAACCAACAGACACCTGAACCTATCAGGTTGGTACTCTGACACACAGAAGTACCCTGTCTGACACACAGACTCCCACACCAGTTTCTTCTTCCCAGCTGCTGCTTCTTCTCCTCTCAGCGTCTGCTCACAAGCTCCACATATATATACAGTACAGCCCCTCCTCCTGATGTCCCGCCTTCCACTCCCCATAGGATGGAACTTTCCCTCCAAACCCATGACAGACAGGTAACATCAGTGCTGTATGTAACACCTCCCCTCTTTATAAGTTGTTTTGTAGGGGGAAAGCTAAGGTGCTTTTTCCCAAAAAACAACCTGGATAAAACACACAACAACAGTTATACATACCATATCATACTTACTTATACTTACATTCTAAGTTAACCATAGCAATTAGGCATTTAAACATTTACCATATACATTACATCAATTTACCTTTATTCATACAAACCAAATTCAAGAAAACAGGTACATTTAACTTTTTGTCATCAATATATATACATAGTCCATGTTTCTTTCGCCGTCTTCATTCTTCAGGTCTTCTTGACAAGGCGTCAGCAACACAGTTCACTGACCCTCTGACCACCTTCACTTCAAAGTCATAGTCCTGTAGGTTTAAAGCCCACCTCATAAGTTTGCTATTGTGGGTTTTCATTGTCTTTAACCATTGCAGTGGTGAATGGTCAGTGCACAGAACAAAATGTCTTCCCCAGATGTAAGGCTTGGCCTTCTGGATCGCGTAGACTATGGCCAAACACTCCTTCTCCACGGTTGCCAAATGTCTCTCACCTTTCTGGAGTTTCCTACTCAGGTAGGACACTGGATGCTGGTCACCATTCTCATCCTCCTGGCACAGAACTGCTCCTACCCCGCTGTTAGACGCATCGGTGTAGATGATGAACTCCCGGTCGAAGTCTGGAGCCCGCAGCACTGGATAGTTGATTAGCGTCTCCTTCAACCTCTGGAACGCCGCCTCACAGTCGCTGGTCCACGGGATGCGGTCATCAGCCGTCTTCCTCGTCAGATCGGTCAGCGGAGCCGCAATCTCGCTAAACCTCGGGATGAACTTTCTGTAGTAGCCCACCAACCCAAGAAATGATTTGACTTTTCTCTTGGTGTTGGGCCTGGGCCAATCACAAACAGCTTCTATTTTGGCCTCTAGGGGTATTATCACTCCTCCCCCTACCTTGTGACCCAAGCACTTTACTTCTGGGCTACCCAGCTGCAGTTTGTTTTCTTTGCAGAGCCTAGGCCAAAGCACTTCCTCCCCTGGATCAAAGTGCCTCTCCCTGGCTCTCTGGTCATCCCAAGCTTTCTTTCTGACCTTTTGAGCTTGCAGGGTCTCTGTTGCTAGCTCTAGGTTTCTCTTTAGGTCTTTCCTTAAAGAGTCTATGTATGTCACAACGTCCTGTGGGTCATCCTGGGTGATTTGCTCCCAATTTTGTTTGATCAAATCAAGGGGCCCTTTCACCCTTCTCCCAAATAAAAGTTCAAATGGACTGCACCCGGTACTGGCTTGTGGCACTGATCGATAAGCAAACAAAAGGGATTGCAGCTTCTGGTCCCAATTGTTTGGATTCTCTGCCAAGTAAGCCCTAATCATGCGCATTAGAGTCCCATTGAACTTCTCAGTTAACCCATTACTTTCAGGATGATAGGCAGTGGTTTCCTTGTGCTTAATTCCACAGATTTGCCATAAGCGTTTCATGAGCTTTGATGTGAACGATGCGCCCAAATCTGTGATTATTTCTGAGGCAAATCCCATCCTGGACATATACCCCACCAAGGCATCTGCCACTGTGTTAGTTTCAATGTTAGTCAAGGGTATGGCTTCAGGGTACCTCGTGGCATGGTCCACAATGGTGAGAATGAACCTGTTCCCCCTCTTTGTGGCCTTGGGCAAAGGTCCCACAATATCCACCCCTATGCATTTGAACGGAGTGTCAATCACAGGCAAAGGGCACAACTTTGCTTTGGTCCTATCGCGGCTATTCCCCTGCCTTTGACACACATCACATTGTTTACAGAACTCCCTGATCTACTTCCCTATGTCAGGCCAGTAAAAATTCTGTGTGATTCTCTGCTGTGTTTTGTTCACCCCTAAGTGTGCAGCAAACATGTCAGAGTGCCCCCTTTGTAAGATCATGGGGCGATACTTTTCAGGTACCACCAGCTGACTTCTGATCCCATCTCCCCCTTTTGAGATATTCCTCAGGGTCTCTCTATATAAAATCCCCTTTTTCTCCAGAAATCTCACTGGGGTTTCAGGTGTTAGCTGGGCGTCAGTCACCTGTTCAAAACACTTTTGGAGAGTGGCGTCTGCCTTTTGCTCTTGTCCAAATCTGCTGTCTGTGGTTAAGGTTTCCACCACAGCTTCTGAACTCCCCCCACCTGCTTCCGTCTCTGGCTCATCATTACCCCCCTGAACTGTCCCCGTGGTGGCTTGTGAGCGTGTAATCACTAGCACCCGTTTCACATGTTCAGCCAGGTCATTTCCCACGAGCACGGCTGCTGGCAGAGTCGATGAAATCGCTAGCCGCCAAACTCCCCTCCAGCCTTGAAAGTTGACAGGTACCTCCGCGACTGGCAGTGAGATCACCTGCCCCTCAATCCCTGCCACCTTCATGCTCTCATTTGGGATTACATACTCCCTAGGAATAATATCTGGATGGCACAGGGTCACCTGAGAACAAGTGTCCCGCAGCCCCCGATACTGATGTCCAAGTATTCCTACGTCCACCCCTGCTGTCTCAAACAACTGAGAATCTGTTCTCACCAGCAGGCAGCGCCTGACCTCTACAAGAGGACCATTTTCCTCAGCCTGATCAGCCGATGTAGCTGTTCCAGATTGAGTAGCCATGGCAACAGGCTCCCTCAGTGGCAAGGAGCTTTGCTCTTTCTGGACACAGAACACAGCTTTTGGCTTGGTTCCACTCAACTCATGAGGCACATTTCCCTTTATCTGCTTCCATTTCTCACACCCTGAGATTAGATGGCCCTTTCCCTGACAGAAATAACATTTTCTGCTGTACTTGGAGTCTTTCTCCTCTGGTTTTAGTTTTCCCTCCAAAATCTGAGGTCTTGGTTTCATGTCTGAGGGCTTCCCTTCACCATGGGCCCCTCCCCCTTGCTGCAATTTCTTCCCTTTTATTCTCAAATCCAGCTCCTTTCGCTTAGCCTCAAACTCAGCCCTGATCTGTAAAATTTCTTCCTCAGCCCTAGCTTTTATCTCTTTTACTTTTTCTTCAGTCTTATCTCTGATTTCCTTTAATTTAATGTCTTTTTGCTGATTATATTTTTCAAGATCTTGCTCACTTTGTCTGGCCTGAGCCTCATACTTTTCTTTTTCCAAAATTTCTTCAACTGATAAATTGTTATTTCTCTTATTGAGGAATGTTAATTCTAATTGTGCCATTTTAATTCTGTGTTTCAGTTCCATCTCTTTTATCCTCATGGCCATTCCCCTTTCCTTGGCATCTGCCTCTGCCTGACTGATTTCAGCTCTTTCTCTTCCTCTCATTTTAAGCTGTTCAATTTGTTCCTCCTTCTCTAGTTCTTTCATTCTGAATTCATGTTCTAGAGATAACTTAAAGTTTCTTAGGTCTCCCTGTGGTTCTCTCACTTCCTCCATTTCCCTCACCCTCAGTTCATGCTGTTGGGCTAGGAGTATTTTTCTGAGTTCTGGGTTCTGCTCTCCTGTGCTGTCACCCTGCACTGAGCCAAATCCATCCTCAGAACCTTGGTCAACCTGGGGGTCTTTCACTTCACCCATTTCTGCCATTTGGCTTCGAGTCAAGGGCATAATCCCCCCTCAGAACAGGCTGCTTTAAAAAGTCAAGCCTCAAAATAAAACGACCACTTTTCTTTTTTTTTTTTTCTCTTTTGCCTCAGAACCAGCTTTCCCTATAGATTGCTGCTGTCCTTCAGCACTACTTGCAACTGTAGCGAGTTAGAGTCTACCCCCCTCTGCTGGGCCTCTCAGCAGGCAGGCTAGATCACTGCTGTTTCACAGTTTTGCCTCAGCTTTTTCCCGCCAAAACAGGCTGCCTCAGAGCACCCTAATCTAGTCTCCCCAGTTGGCACGTTCTTCTACTAGCGCACCTCCCCGTGAGGTACACCTAGAAGATTACCTACGCGCCTCAGATTGTCCCTGACTAGACCCCCCTTGCTCTGGGCACACTTGCCAAGGCTTTGCTGGACCGCTGGACAACTGGACCAGTCGTATCCCACACGCTGGACACCAATCAATGTGACAAACCCAGACCTACTGGGATCTGCCACACGTTAACTAAGCTGCCACCAACCATTCCCTTTAAGAAGTCACACAGACCAGGGATGGATTTTCAACAAATAAAAGAATAAGGTTTATTTAAAACACACACAGGGAAAATAAACTGATCAGGTGAATAAGATATAGTAACGTGGCTTAGTCTCATTCATACATGCATACAGTTTGGTTCACACAGAACCCTTAACTTGAAGCACAGACCCTGAACCTATCAGTTCTGGCTAACCAACAGACACCTGAACCTATCAGGTTGGTACTCTGACACACAGAAGTACCCTGTCTGACACACAGACTCCCACACCAGCTTCTTCTTCCCAGCTGCTGCTTCTTCTCCTCTCAGCGTCTGCTCACAAGCTCCACATATATATACAGTACAGCCCCTCCTCCTGATGTCCCGCCTTCCACTCCCCATAGGATGGAACTTTCCCTCCAAACCCATGACAGACAGGTAACATCAGTGCTGTATGTAACAGTCCCCTATTCATATTCTGTCAAAACAGTGCTTTCAGAAAAAAAAGTGAGATAATTGATGTCCATTCTTCTGTTTTACATTTTCTCAGCTAGGATTCTTTCAGGCTTATTTTTTCCAAATAACTAAATAAGTAATTGTTGTACAGGTGTCATCCCACACATAGGTGATATACAAAATATGCAGTTGACCCATGCTCTTCATTTCCAGGAGGGGGATTAGCCTATTGCAACAAAAGTCTTGTGACCCCTGACAGACTTAAGCTTTTGTTGGCTGTCCCCAACTAGTTTTTGACTATTATTGTTTCTAATGTCAGATAACAAAAGGAATCTTCTTGGTGGTTGCATAAGGTACCGTATTTTTCGCACCATAAGACACACTTTTCCCCCACAAAACAGGGGGGTGGAAAGTCTGTGCGTCTTATGGAGTGAAGAAAACAGATTATATTTTCTTGTTTTCTTCTCCTAAAAAATTGGTGCATCTTATGGAAAGGTGCGTCTTATGGAGCGAAAAATACGGTATATGTAACATGTTATGGAAAATTGTGGTTAATTGACAAGGTGCCAGGAAATAGCTTGGTTGTACAAGTAAATGTATAACCACACATTCAACTAGGTATACACCAGTATCTTGTCAGTTAGCCACAGCTAGCTGTAACAAGTTGCTCCAATGTTGCACAGTCACCTGTAGGATTCAGGTCAGTATCTAATATTACTGTTTCTAAGTAATATTGCAAAACCAGCAGGGAGCATTTCAGTCTGCTTACAGACTTTGTCTCCAACCTCATGGTGGCCATTCTTGAAAGCAGATTGCATAAAAAATCCTGCTGAACAATGTGCATCATGAAGTTCAGCTCTATCTCCTGCCTTGAAAAAGGACAAGCATTTTATATTGTTAAATATACCAATCAGCTCATCCATACAGGTTTTTCTATATTAGTTACCCAAATATTATGGGTTTTATGACAACTGGATAGTTTTCTCTAATTGTAAATTATGTATTCTTATTCCCTGTCCCTCTTCTGATTACTACTGCTAAATCCATTAGAACTGTGGATCCTGCTCTATTTCCTCCGGCTTTATAGCTATCAATCTCCTTATCTGTGTTTGAGTGTGTTTGTCACCCAGCAGTGACTACTGAATAATTGCTGTCATTAAGATCTCTCTCTCATCACCAAGGAATGTCAGTAAACATTAATAGGTATGCTGCTGCCATTTTATCTAAACAGTTGAAGTGTGTTTCCTCATTTCAAAATTATTAGTAATATTTGGGTTGTTGTTTTACCTCTGCCACCAGGTGGATAGCAAGAGTATTCTCTGATGATGTTGTTTAAAATATGATTTGTATTTGGCTTCATAGCGATCAAAGTATACCTCATAGTTGTTGTGGGTTTTTCGGTTTCTTTGGCCGTGTTCTGAAGGTTGTTCTTCCTGACATTTCGCCAGTCTCTGTGGCCGGCATCTTCAGAGGACGAACACTTCAGAAAGAACAACCTTCAGAACACGGCCAAAGAACCCAAAAAACTCATAAAAACCATCAGATCCCGGATGTGAAAGCCTTCAAGAATACATTATCCCTCATAGATTCATATCTATTTATTTATTTATTTATTTATTTATTTATTTATTTATTTATTTATTTGATATCCCATGTGTTGTGTGGTTTTGTTTTTTTAGCTGTCTGTCTTCACCCTGGCTGAAATCCTCTTCCATAGTGTGTGTAAATGGCCTAATGTTTGGAGGCACGCAACTCTGTAACAGATAACTTCTACACTGTTTTCTTAACAAGGCAGTTATCCAAAAGTTGTGCTACTTGTATTATGCCAGCTTAACTAGGCCAGATGATTTGAGTCCATGAGTTTTTGGTGGTGCTCTTGGAATAGGGAGACTCACCATAATTGTACATTGTTGTGAAATTCAAGTACTTGTTCACCTTACCTTCTTCTGTCTTACAGGTTGCTACTTTTATTCTACAGAAGATCCTGTTGGATGATACGGGGCTGGCTTACATATGTCAGACTTATGAACGATTTTCCCACGTTGCAATGATATTGGTAGGCTACTGTGTTGTCTTTTACTGCTATTCAAAATAGTACAGTGGTACCTCGGTTTACCAATTTAATGCATTCTCCACAACGTTTCATATTGCGAAAAATTCACAAACCGAAACACCGTTTCCAATAGGAACACATGCATGGGGGGAGGCGCTATAAACCTCCCAGGTGCAATGCATCCTGGGGAAACTTGCTTCATATTGCAAAAAAAAATTAGTAAACCGAGGTACCACAGTAATCTTACCTTGTAGTCTATGCTCCCACCCGTGGAAGACACAAAGCAGTTCTCTTGATTACTGTTTACACATACTGGATTTTGTCTTTTGTGAGGGTTATTAGAATCCTACTATTCTAGATTTTAATTCGGCCCCCAGTTTTTTTATTTCCCATGTTGACTTAGAATCCTGTGGCAAAATCATAGGTTTTTCCCTCTCCTTTATTCCTGCCTGCAACTTATGTACATTTGGAGGACATGAGAGTGGCTCATTAATTTCTAGAAAGCAGCTGAAATCATTGCTGCCTTGCAATTACTGTGTGTGGTGGGCAAAGTGTTGTTTTACAGATGTTGTTTGGTCACAACTCCCAGCATTCCTCATAAGTCCTTTTTAGGACTGCTGGGAATTGAAGTTAAAATGCCATCTGGGTGGAAGGCTGCACTTTGTCAACCCTTGCTCTGTGTGTATAAGCAGTACCCTCATCCATGCTCTTTTGCAGAGTTACCAAGCAAAGGCAATTTATTTCTGCAAGGATTTTATAATCTAAATTAAAATGGAGCAGGGGGAGGCAACAAAGATATAGGATAATGCTGTTATACTGTATCTACCTAAGAGATTTCAAAGATTTCCTTCTTCTGATTTCTGTTGATGTTTTTAAACTAGGGTAAAATGGTCCTGCAACTTTCCAAGGAGCCTTCTGCCAGGTTGCTGAAACATGTGGTCCGTTGTTACCTTCGCCTTTCTGATAATCCAAGGTAGACATCTTAGAAGTTTCTATGGGCCTCTTGGTAGGAATGGAGGGATTGGTGTTGCCCTATGGAAGTAAGGATAGTTGCAGGTGGCAGTGTGAGAATGGGATTTAGGTCCTTTTTGTGTATCCATTGCAAATATCAAACAGAAGCCAGTGATGCCTCTCCCCTGAAAGTATATGCTGATAGATTAAGGTCCAGCTGGATTCTTCTGATCACCTCACAGAGAACCTAGAGAATGAAACATACCTTTTTTAAAACAAACTTACTGTAAGAGCCCCTTGTAATATCACTGGGCCTCTTTCCTTTCTTTCACACAGTTTAAGAACAATAATTGAAACATGTGATTCACATGGTTGTGTGCAACCCTTCAAGGCTGTTTTTGAAGGGCCCCATGACACTCCAAGAGTTGTCAGGATAGCTCAGTGGTTTAGTTCCTTACTTCCAACTATCCTTAGTTCCAGTCTGGCTGCAGAGCCAGAGGTTGGGAGTTTGATTCCCCACTGTGCCTCCAGGGACAAGAGACAGCCTGTGTGGCCTTGGGCAAGCTGCAGAATCCCAGGGCGCCCTCAGAAGAAGGGAATGGTCACTTCTTTGTATTCTCTACCTTCAAAAACCCTGAAAAGAGAATTGACTTGATAGCACATGAGCATTTTTATTAAGACACTCTTAAGCTGAGGGGGAAAAATTAAAAGACTGGTTTGTTTTGGTTTTTCTTCCCTTCTATTAGAGATCTCCAAGATTAGCAGTTTTTACACTGATGGTGAGCGTGACCTTCCCAATCTCAACCCCACAAACAAACAAAAAAATCTAAATCAGATACATTATAGCCATTGTTTTGATACCACTCTCCCTTTTTTAAAAACCATTTTTGTCCCTAATGTTGCCCATGTGAGCCTTGAGGTGAAAATTTCACCTGCTGTTGTTGAGTAAAAAAATTACCAGTCCCAGCTGAGTAGATAGTGGGATCCTTCACCCTTCCCCACATGTGTAGATCACAAATGGGGCTGAGTTATTAGCTTTCCCAGCATCTTTTCTCAGTGTGTGCTTCACTCGGCTCGATTTCAGTGGGAGTGGCTGCTATTGGGCAAGGCATTAAGCTTCTTTTCTCTGGTTTGTATTCTTTGCAGAAGATTAGCTGGAGATGATAGGTGGGAGGATGCAGAGCAGGATATAAACGGTGTTGTGTGGCAGATTCTTAGGATTTTATATGGGTGGCTATGGCCTGTGGAAAAGAGGGGGTTGCTCGTCTATCTTTTCCGGAGGGGGCTTGCTCCCCTCTTGTCCATGTGAGTTTATGTGTTGGCCCTCCTCTTTCTTGTCTTCTGATGTAGGGCACGGGAAGCCCTCAGGCAGTGCCTTCCTGACCAGCTGAAAGACACCACCTTTGCCCAGGTCCTGAAAGATGACACCACCACCAAGCGTTGGCTGGCCCAGCTGGTCAAGAATCTGCAGGAAGGCCAGGTCACCGACCCGAGGGGCATCCCTCTTCCTCCACAGTGACAGCCAAGGAGGTGGCAGAACCCAGGAGGAAACAGCTCAGGTTTTCAGAGAGCCAGGAACCAATGACCTCTTCCAGATCCTGTCAGGCATGTGTGGGCAGCTCCTTCGACTGCCAAAAGCCACAGGACGACAGGCCCTTTCTATAGCAACTCTTCACCATGCCTCTGAGGATTATGACACCAGCAAACACAGTTGGAACAGAGAAGCGCTCTTTCAGGGCGTTGGCTTTGTTGTGATGATCAGTTGAGCACTAAGCTGGACAGTGCTGCTGCCAACAGCATCTCCCCCCTGTCTGGTTTGGTGTGGCAGGCTTGGGAAGTGTTCCTCAGTTTCCTTGTTGTTCAGTGTTTACATGTAAGTTCAATAAAGATTGGTCTAGTCATTTGACCCTCTTAGGAGTACCTTTTGAGCTTCATCTAGCTCTTAAACAGAGGAGGCAAGTTTTCCTCTTCCTGACTGGGAATTGTGCTTTTCTGAGAAGAGCCCCCAATCTGTTCTTTTTTATATGTTCACCCATTGGCCTCAGGCCCTTCAGGGTTGTAACTCTGTTGGGTTTGGGAGGGAGACAATAACATAGTATATCCTCAGCTTCTTAAAGAATTGTTCCTGGTATGTTGGAAGGCAGTGACTTCCTGGACTATATTCTTTTGGCCATCCATTAAAACAGTCCCTGCCTCTGTGACTGTATTTGAGCCAGTGCTGAATGTTCCACTGATCCACCTCCACTAACGTCCTAGCCAGTAAAATCCCGAATGCCACCAAAACATTCCGTAAACATTCAGAATGGGCCAGGGAGAGGCTGGTGTTGTATGGAGGCCACAACTTAGAACCAGCAAGCCATGTAGCTTTTCTCACTGTTGCAGTCAATGCCTCTGGGTACTATAAGGACAACTCTGGGCTGAGCATAATAGATGGGACCAAGCACTATTTCAAGCAGCTGGTAAAGGCTGCAGGAACTTGCTGGCTGGTGCTGGAAAGTGTCATGGCTGCAAAACACAAGGGCTGCCATGCTCATTATGTTATTCCCCTGCTCCCAGGCTAAATGCATCCAATTCATCAAAATGACCCAGCCCTCTTTGTTGGCATCTGCTGCAGTTGAAGAGCCATTAAGCAGTCTGCAAAGGAAGTCTTTCCCCTGCCCTTTAAGTGAAAGATAGGGGGAAAGCAGGAAGGAGTTTAAATGAGGGAGTGAAAACATCCCGGCTGTTTTGTCTATTGCGCCACAAGGCTGGGAGCAGGTGGCTTCTGGCTGCTTGCCAAATCCCTTGGCCTCGGCAGCTGCTGCTGTTGTGGGTAGGAACTTATTTTCCCTGTACCCTTTTTCCTTTCCTAATGGCTGGTCAGGCCATGCCAAGAGTGTCTTAACTCTACCCTCTCTGTGTGGACTGCTTTTGCTCTTACAGCGGCTCCCAGTTTTATAACAGCCTTGTTTTTCCATCCCTGCCTTGAGTGGACTTTACCAACTGCTTCTGTTTTGTAACTTGAATAAAAAATAAGCCAAATAAATCCGGATCCTCTTTGACTTAAATGAATGTTTTGGCAGGAGGGGAGAGCGGGGGTTGTACTAAACCATACATGCAAGTATGTGGAGATATCCTCTTAAAACCTCCAAATAAGGGGCAATATTGCACTTCTCTCCAGGTAAGGAAAAAAATTGGCTTTTGTTCCATGTGATCTCTCAAGATGTCTGGATGGGCATTGTGCTGGGCTGAGATGGGTAGCCGTTTCATATGCTAGACTGCTGGAATACAACAGAGATGAGCAGATCCATCGCAGTGGAAAAATTTTCAAACCATATAGAGAAACCTAGGTGGAACCTCTTACTTAACATCTTGGCAAGGATTTAGTTTGAGAAGTAATTATTCAAGAGGATGCCGAATGTTTGTATCAAAACTTTATTGCAACCTTTCATTCTGATACAGTACTTAGGCCAAATGGGGCTACATGACATCAGAACACATCTCTTTGAAGTGTGGAGGAGGTGCTGGGTGACCAAATTATTACAGTACTTTTATTTATTTATTTGTTGCATTTACATACTACCTCAACTGCAGGGAATCCAAGGTGATATATATGGCTCTTCTTGCCCTCTTCACAACAATTCTAAGACAGGTCAGGCTGAGTGACTGTAACTGGTTCAATGTTTCAATGAGTTTCATAGCTGACAGGATTTGAACTCAAGTCTCCTAAGTCATAGTTAAGCACTAACCGATGTATCACACTGACTCTTCATAGCATATACAGTATGCTGGTGTCAGAGGTTCTGGATTGCTCCAGATTCAAAGTTGCACTTTCAACTTTCATTGTCCATATGTGTGCCTATCTCTTGCAACTGCAACATTTGAACATAAGCACACACAACATACACACAAAGCCCTGCTACTCTAATATCTGGATTTTTTTTGTCAGCAGCATTTTTTTAAGATGACTGATTTTTGTGCTTTGGCCAAAAACATTTCCCCGGCCTAAGGTTTTGCTGAATTTAATTCAAGTACAGTATTTTTGAATTTTTGTATCATAATATTGGTCATATAGCACTATAGTATTGTATCCACTTATAAGCATGTAAGTTTAACTGAACTCAACAGGATTGCTTAGTTAGAATGATTGCAACTGGATTGCAGTGTGCCTGGGTTTATTTTTGTGCTTGGATGATCACAAAAACTCTAGGAAAGAGTCACTAAATACATCTGTCCCTCCATGCATTGTGTATTTAATTGCTTATTAAAAGCAGGAGGTTTTTCACTCAGGTTCTAGTTAAATATTTTTGTTCCCCTGTACAGATTCAATAAATATTTTATATGTTGCATGACTTGTGTTAATTGTTACTAGGATACATATTTTGTTTCTTCTTAGAAAAGGAGTGGAAAATATGATTATGACTTCCCTGTATTAAATCTTAATTTCTGTGTTAGTCCTGGACACCACATCTTAAAACTATAAATGGATATAGAAAGGCAACATTGGATGAAAAGGGACAGGGCATCTATTCAGTAAAAGGTTAAAACAATTTAAATGCTCTGGTTTATTGAAACTGGATTATCAGGATGATCTGTTAGATGGAAAAGGAGCATACAAGGGCTGATAATAGTACAGTACTGTATTCTGTTGAAAGATTAGCACATTTTAGGATTTATTCTTTTGCCTGGGAAACTATGTAGGATCACCAGTGTATTTGTTATGAGCATAAATGGAAAGCAGGGTATGAGGGATGGTTCGAGAAAAGTGAATAAGAAACTAGCGTACCATTAAAATTTATTTATTGAATATGGCAAATTAATGTGTCAGAGAAGGACTAGGAAGGAATAATTATAATAACCAGCCACATAATCAGAGTGCACTATGTACAGTACTTGCTATTGGCTAGATAGACTTTGTACATTTTGTTAAAGACGTAGCACCCAGGGCTGTACATACCTTTATTTAAAATTTAAAAATATGCATTTTCGCAAAACAATCAAGTGTTTGATGCTTGCTTATGTAGTAATGTATACTAAATATATCTGCTTTTTTTTATTGTTAGTTACTCTGCCTGCCAAAGAAGGGACAAAAAATTATGCAGAACTAAATCTACATTTGCTATATCTGAGTGAGTTGTGTGCCTAAGTACCCTGTGATGCCCTTACCTGTTGTGGAAGACTAGGTGCAGGGACAGCAGGCAATATTCTTGCCAGTGAGTCACATTGCTAGCATCACTTCTGACCATAAACTGTGGTCAGCACTCAAACTATTCAAATACAAGAACAGGCGGTATCTTTATTGGACCACTGAAAAATCAAGCAGACAGCTAGCTTTCGATGGTAATTCATCTTTCTCAGGCTGTGCACCAAGATTTTCTGGGTAGCTGAGAAAAATAATATATCGGCATGTTCATGGTACGTGTTGTTTCTTATGATGTGTTTAGAGGCACTGTGTCGATAATGGGGTGGGTGGGTTTCAAACTCCTCTCCGGGCAATACAGTAGTTTAGAATTTATCGCCCAACTCTTCAAACAAAGAACATTGTCCTCTTTTGAAACTCATGATTTCTGTTAGGCTGAGGGGGGGGGGGGCGATTCAGGCACTGAAGACTTGATAGGCTTTCTTACCTGAAACTGGGTGCTGTTTCAGTACTGACTAGGGATAGGGAATCTTTCTGGATCTTTCCTGCCAGCAGCTGGCCAAAGCCTAGGAATGTCACCCTCTCCTAGCTGCCCAAAATAGCACTGAAATGTTCCGTTAATGCAACAGCAGTAGGACTGCCAGAAGCTTCACTCTTCCCAGTGCATCAGTCAAGAAAAAATCCCATCTGGCATCATGAGACCTAGCTTTCTAGTGTTGAAGGAATGGGCACTGGAGTGACAGTTCCAAGTGAGGATGCAATTTCATTAAAGCCACTGACAGTAGTGTATACCCACTGATTTTCATTGTTAAGTGTTGTCCCCTTCACCACTCCAACAAACCCAGGTGCATTCAGGACATGTCCTCTGTTTATCAAAGTGCATAAACGTCTGCTTTTCAAAACATGGGTAATTGGGGTTTTAATCTGGCTTGCAGCAAATTGCAGGTGTGCATTTATGTGGGTGGGCATTTTCAAGGTCCCTGATTCGCTCCTTGGGGTTCATTATTTCTAAATCCAACTTAGATCAGTTAATACGAAGGTTCTTGCTTAGTCAATAGTTTCGGGTTTAGAGGAGAAACAGGAATGGTTTCCTTGAGGCAAGCCCCAAAGCTGGAAAACTGTAAAGACTACCCCAATTTTCCTAGGCAACTCTCTAGTGAACACATAGGAGGAGAATTCATAGGTAGTGGGAGATTTTTCTGTGTGCCTTTTTGATTTTGGAAGGCAAGTTTCTAGTCCTTAGAAAATGTTGCATAGATAGATTGTTACCTAGCAACATTTCAGACCCTGAAGGATGACTGATTAGGTTTGGGGCTTCAGTGCATTTCACAGACCCTTGAACCTCCATTGCAGTTCAGGAAGCCTGCCTGTTTTAGACACATAATAGATTTGGACTTAAATTGGTGTAGAATGTGGATTGCCCACATCAGCAGAATGTTTATTTTATTCTTTCATTCTTAAAGCACAACATAGAGCCTGACTCCTACCCCTGCTCTCTATGTGGAAGAGCTTCTCTATCTCATTTGCCTGTTGCTTGCAGCCTTCTTTAGTAGTTTATGCTACCAAAGCTACTGTGGATAAGATCAGTGATCAATTTCTAAAATGAGGTGTTGTGACCTAAGCCAGTCTGAAAACCACACTTTCTAATCTCTGGTATGCATTGGCCATGCTCAGAGGCACTCAAGCTAGTCCTAGAAAAGACATCTGGATAGAAGTACAGTATAGTAGTAGGATTCTAGAGGTGAGTTCGGATTCAAATCAAGTTCTCTTTAGGAAACGAGAGAAGGAGGTCTGCGTACGTCCACTTACAAGTGTACATATTGTTGCTAGTTGTATTATGTGTGCCTGCCGTCCCTGCTGGCGCCGAGCTTCCCCGCTCTTGAGTTTCCACCAACTCTAATAATTAATGAATGATATTCAGTCAAACAATGGTCTGATTGGCTGAAAACAGCACCCTGAGCAGCACAGAGTGTTCCCTACCCCTCTGGAAGGCTATATAGATAGTGGGGCCTTGTCATGAAAATGCTCAGAAAGAAAAATCCTGGAAGACCCATTGAGTTTCCATTACCTGCTTGCTTTTCAAAGCAACAATAGCGCAACTATGATGCTCAGGTTTCAGGCAGTGTCATAGAGAGAATACAAAACTGTGCTTTGGCTTGTTATTCACTGGGACTGAAATGCTCTCTAATTATCCTCCACATTTTCCCAAGACTGCATTTTTGTCTCCTTGCTTCTGCACTGCTCTCACTCTCTTTTTTGGGTACACATAACATTTGCTCGGTTTTATTGAGAGTGTTACACTTAAGAAAAAGAAAATGCACATTTTCCAATGCTTCTTGCAGATTTCAAGTTACAGTACATTTAAACAAGACACATGAACCTGGCATTAAATGAGCATCTTGGAGATTAACATTTGGCAGATTCTTTTATCTTCAAGACTCTTGAGCAAGAAATGCAGATAAATCCCATGTTAGCCAAATCCTCTTCAAATGAAAAACATAGTTTCAAAACACCTTCCTAACAGTAGAGACATTTGAATAACATCTAAAATCTTTTGTTTCCCAGGTGTGCCTTCTTTTGTTTTTGTTTTTTTTCTCACTTGTTTCACCATCACAAAATCAGCACAACCGTGGTCCTGAAAGCCATAAGACAATCTCATGTAACAAACAGTGGGTAGTTTCACAGATGGCAGTAAAAGTCACATTTGTGCTAATCCAGACTTGTTTCTTAAGCCATGAAGTTCCTGGTAAATGAACACACAAAATGTGACTTCTGTGGTTGGTCAAGGAGATAACGTGGTTAAGCCAGTTAAGCGACAAACCGTAATTGTGGGCTTTAAATCGTCCCATGATTTAAAACATAGTAGAGTTTGTAAATGATCACAGGTTTGTATTCCAGTTTGTAACTGGTTCACAAACCATAGCTCATTAATAGAGGGACGTGTGGACTTCTCCACAACAAGCCATATTTCAACGAACTGCACCATGGTATCTCATGACGTAAGAATACATCATTAACAGCTAAATGGTTATGCAAGATAATAAATGTGTGCTGGAGAAAAACTCCAGATGTAGTGTCCTATAAGTCCTTTATCAAGCAAGATTGAAAACCAGTGGCTTTAGATCAGATTAGTCAGGAAGTCACATGTGATAACTATTAAACACAATACAATAAAGGAATATAAATGTTCAAATCTGTGTTCCTTTTATTAATCACATTTGTATGGGGTTAATAAAAGCTTCCCTGTGCAGCTTAGGATAGAATACATTTCATCCACACAATTATAGAAAGGATTAGGCTAAGTCAGTGGTTCTTAACGTGGGCAATAATGCCCCCCAGGGGGCGATTTCATTTTTCAGGGGGGCGGTAGAACGAAAAGGGGCGGAGTGGGGGCAAAAGAACAGAAGGGGGGCGGTAGGGGGGTGCTGGAGTGAGCCAAACCTGTGAAGGCGACTGCAGCTGCAGTGCTGGCAGTAGATCCGGTGCTGCTGCTGCCGCCAGATGATCCAGCTCTTTCTACCTGCCACGTCTCGCCTTTTTCCTTCAGGGCAGCACTGAGTGTGGATTGGGTGGAAGGAAAGGGTCTCTTGGGTTCTCATCCTCGCCCCGTGAAGTGCTGCCTTGCACCCGGGTGGGGAGGGAGACTAAGGTAGGTAGGTAGGTAGGTAGGTAGGTAGGTAGGTAGGTAGGTAGGTAGGTAGGTAGGTAGGTAGGTAGGTAGGTAGGTAGGTAGGTAGGTAGGTAGGTAGGTAGGTAGGTAGGTAAGATATCATCACCTCAGGGAGGGGGGAGATGATAACTTCCTCAATGGCTCAAGGGGGCGTTTCTTTCAAAAAGGTTAAGAACCACTGGGCTAAGTGATTATGACTTTCCCAATACGAGAGTGGAACCAGTTTTGAATCCAGCTCTCTAGTTGAAGTCCAGCTCAACTTTTTCACCCACTATACCTCACTCTCCCTTGATAGCATGTTTTGAAACATTTCTCCTATTTATTTGTTCCTCTTTGAAAATTATTCATCTACAGGCCATTTATAAGCCAATTGCCATCATAATGGCTTTTAGAGTCATTTCAACACACACACACACAGAGACAGACACACACACACCCCTTTTGATGTGAAGCATTTGTGTTATCAGTTGCTGAGAGTTCTGCAGCTGCAAAAGAAATGCACAGAATGCACTTTCAATGTCGTGTGAGCTTTTCTGGAAGTTGAGTCATGGCGACTGGACTTCTTTCTTATTAGGTTGAAACCTTTTGCTACTCATCCAAGTAGCTTCTTCAGTCTGAGGGGAGTTGGTAGGAGACCCCCGGATATATCCTCCACATTGGTTTCACTTCCCCCTGGTCTGAATAGGTGAGCTGTGCACTGAACTCAGTGCAATTTAAATGTGACGTCTCAGCTAAAAATCATATGCAGAGATCCATTGTTTGCACCTTTTTCATCCACCTCAGGATAGTAGGCAGAGCTGGCTGAGATCAAGAGATTCACGGGCTGATGGGGGTGGGGGAGAGACTTGTTAGGACAAGGTTTGCAAACCACGGACTTTTTATCATATATTTCCTTACATTTTATTAGTACCTTGGTAGCACTCAACCAGCAAAGGAGGAATTAGGTAGTGCCATTTATAGGGCACTGTAATTGTTTAAATATCTAGGAAAAAACCACCAGGGTGACTATTAAACTCTGTGTCAGGGGTGAAAGAAGAGAGAGAAACAAGCTGTGCAAAATGAAAAAGTAACCAGAGGACAGTATAGGCATACATTTAAAAAGTGGAGACATTCCACTCTGGAACTAGCCCATTGTTTCCACATGCACCCCTTCCTCTTTGTAGAGCAATGCTTTGTAATCTGAAGTATGCCATCCCTTTCTTATGCTGTACATTCTTCCCCCGTTCCCAATTCACCAGCCACCTCGTTACCAGAAGCAGTTACACACACACAAGAATCTGGCTACGTGCAGAGACCCTGCAGGTTCCTGTGTTGCATCATTTGTAATTCACTGCCCTAAACTAATAAGTTCTGAGAAATTGTGTGTTTTGAGAAAAATTCAACAAACCCATTCCAGTTTGAGACCATGCCAAGTCCTTCTTCATCCAGTTCCTTTGGACTTAGTTCCACCCATGGCCTGAATTCCTTCATAAGACAATGTACAATATTACCCCCATAGCTGCTAGAGATTGGTTCTAAGCCTCCATGGATACTGAAAACCATGGATAATAGCAAACAATAGATAGCAAAGTAAAAAAAAAAAAAGGGGGGGAGAAACAATTATTTTCACATGCATTGCCAGAACTGACCACTAGTGCCAGATATCATGCTATATATTTTTCAGTAACAAACACTCATAGCATGGTCTCTAGCTCCCTTTAATGGCCAGCTCCCTTTAATGGCCAGTTCTGATTATACATGTGAAAATAGTTTTTCTGGATTTTTTTTTCTCTTAATATTTTTAATATTTTCAGATCGTGGATTCTCATGGATAAAGGGATCCTATTGTAATGTTTAATAACGAGGCAAGAGGCACCCCTTAACTGACACATTTTAAAGAAAGGAGACAAATCAGAGCATGGGACATTCATTCTGTAACCTGTGATTTAATACACAAACAATGATATTCATGATTTATGAGACAGAATGCAACTGGGCAGGAGCATTCATCTTTGGTAAAAGGCTGGACGGGGAAAACCATGACCCTCCAGATATTGTTTGGTTTAAATTCCCATAGGCCACAATACAGGTTAGTCAGTGGCAAAGGATTGTGGAATCATGGATCATCAGTATAGTATCTGGAAGACAACATCCACCTTGGTTTGAGGTACAAGTCATCAAGGGAAATTCCTGTTGATTTGACTGCCTTTAGATCTTCTGAAGGAAAGACCGATTACCCATTTGGATTAAGAAAAATATCATGATTGTAGCTCATGGTGTGTATAGAGTAGCCTAGGTGACAACTTCTCTACTTCCTTTTTTAAATAGTCAGTATAGCTTTGCAATAGTTAAAGAAGTTTAAGCCAATGTGCTGTAGTGGATGAAGTGTTGGACTAGGATTCAGGAGACCTGGGTTCAAATCCATACTGAGCTGCGAAAAGTCAGTCAAGGATGGCAATGATAAAACATTCCATGAACATTTCACAAGCCTGGAAAACTATTGGAATCACCCTAAGTTGGAAGTGACCTGGTAGCACATAGCAACAATAGTTTAATGTAATCCTCCTGGTCTCTGAGATCTTCTGGGGAAGGCTTTCTCTTGGTCTTACAGCCATGGCGGGCACATTTGATGGGGACCCAGCAGAGGAGATTTTTGAGATTCGTGCTCCCAGTCTATGGACTTCCCTACCTCATGAGGCTGAGTTGCCCCCCTCCTTACAGTCCTTCTGCTGGCACATGAAAACATTTATTTTTATGTTGGTTTTTAGAAGGAGCTGCAGTATATTTTATCACTATTTTTAAAATCACATGTTTTTAATTTGTTTATCTTTTTAAACTAATGATGTTTTAAAAATTCTTTTGGTTTAAGCCTATTTTAATGATAATGTCCTTATTGTGATTTTATACATGTGTTTTAAAATTGATACATGTCGCCTCGTTATAATTTGTTGGAAAAAAGATGGGGTATAAATAAAGTAAGTAACTAAAAATGTAAGCACAGTTAAAAAGACTAAAAGGCTCAAATCATTTATTTTTTTTGTCCACAGAAGCCTATGTCATAATAATTTTTCGATTTTCAAGATACAATTTGATTCGTCTTGGTAGTAGGCAGAGCAAATAGTGGTTTGCAAAGTAAAACTCCCAATTCTGCACTGTCCATTTCTATGGTATCTGCCTTCTCAGAAGAATTATACCTTCGCCATTGCTTCCTGAGATACATTTATGCATTTTAACATATGCGTATCCAGCATAGCTTATTCCCCAGGCGGATTTGACTGGCTCTTCCCGACAGCTGACTGACAGGAGTTGAAGATAGGCTTTTTCTTGGTCTGCTAATTCCCTGCCTCCAGGAAAAATAAAGGATGTGAAAGGACAAGGCTGATGGGAACAGGCATAATTTGTGATATTCCTCCTAGGTTGTACATTTTACCAAAAAAAGGGGCTAACTCCTAGTGGGTAGGAGTTTCTGCCTGGGTATCGGGACAGAGCCAAAAGAGCATGACTGGGCATCTACCTCCTTGTGAGCTGCAAACTATAAGCTGATCTGTCGGAGCAGCTTTTGGTCTCTGCACAAGGATGATGAGCTTTGCCAGGTGGCCGGGTGACAAGACCATCCTTGGCTCTGCGCCTTTAAGTGTGGAGGCAAAGCACTGGGCAGGGCTGAGCTGCTGTGAGCTCATTTTGCTTCTCCTGAGTGCAAGCTCAGCTGCTGCATCGTAACAGCTCCAAGTACCAACAGCATGAGGTGGTAGGGGCAAAGGCGAATAAGGTATTTGGAGCAGGAGCCGCCATGTCACCTGAAGACACAGAGATATCCTGAGACCGTACCCTTCTCCCCAACCCTGGGATCCTCCATCTTCTGGTAAGAAAGTGGGATTGCTAAGGCTAGGTGCCATGAAAGAGAACTGAGCCTTTTGCTGCAGTATTCTCTGGGGAGAGAAAGAGAGAGAGAGAGAGAATGACAGAAAGAAGAAGAAGAAACAAGTGACTGAAAGATTGGGAGGGAGAGGGATCTGTTTTGTAAAATGTGAATGACTGGGCTCAAGTATGCAGGGCAGTTGTACCCTCCATCCTCAAACCCTTCCTCTAATTATGGAGGTACACAATTCATTGAAGTTCCCTCATGGCAAGGGAAAGGAACTCTGCATGTGTTCAGAGGCATAATAATTTCTCATGTTCCATGGCTGAACCACAACAGCATAGAAAACAGCATCTGGTAGACTTGGATCTTGAGAAGTGAATTATCTAGGAGGGTGAGTTCATGAGGACAGATAAAGGTCTAACAGCAGATGTGAGTTTAATGCTCATTGAATGTTCGTTCACGTGAAGATAGAAGCACATATGTGCTTCCCCGTGTGGGTATGTGTGGATTGCTTGATGTTCTATGTGAGATAAGCTGTTGCACATCTCTGCTTAAGAGTAGCGGTTTAAAATAACTTCAGATGGGATTTTAACTGTTGAAGACAAACATGGACAAAACAAAGTACAGTAGAGGTTATGAAGTGTCAAGGGTGGTTTGTGTAAAGAAAACATTTGGGTACCACAGTCTTAAGTAGGATGATACACTGAAGCAAACCACAAGGCAAGAGAGCCTGTTAAATGAATTCTAGAGTAACGGGATTTCCTCCTCTTCTGCTCACATCTGGATTTGGGACTCTGAAGTGCACTTGTGTTCATTTAATTGGGGTTCTAGTGTATTGGGAAATTATGCTGAACCCTTATCACTGGGCCACTCAATCATAAATGGCAAATATTGGGGAATTAGATTCCTGATAGATTTGCTGGTGGTTTTAGAAGATGCAGCTTGTCTAGCTGGCTGCTGCTTAGCAGCTTATTCTGAGGGTTTCAGTCATATACTGTACAAACTTTTGGAGATTAACATCAAAGTAGATGGGAGACAGAAGCGATGGTAAACAAGGTGTCAAAATAAGAGAGGACTGATTGAATCTCCTTTAAACAAAATCAAATCTGTGTGAAACGGGGAAAGAAATTCAATCAGAAGAATTTTCAAATGTTCAGAAACAGGAGAAGTAATATTTTTTATTACACTGGGATTTGGTTTGTTGCATCCCATGGTCTAGAGAAACTTCTAGTTGCTTTCAATTAAAAAAAAAATTTTGTGTATATCTTATGAAGAAACTCTGGTTTTTCAAAGTTCAGCCTGATCTCATCCATGGTTACTCAGAAGTCAGCTACAATACTTTGTGGGGCACCTACATCTGAATAAGGACAAATGTTGCAGTATGCAGACTGACAGTGAGACAAGGCATTGTTATTCATATTTTACAGGGAGGGAGTGATCTTGTCTGAAGGCCTGCCAGCAGATCTGAATACAGGTCTTCCTGAGCCAAAATCAACTCCCCACCCCCACCCCTGGAATGGCAGAATGTAGTTTGAAGGAACACTGAAAAGTTGCAATCATTTTCTCATTTCCTTCGGTCTGGTATCAGAAATGCCTTTTTCAGTTAATGACAGCAGGAGCCCAGCTTGACTAGGGGTACAAACACGGCTATAGCTGTTCAGGTAGGGTTGTGCTGATAGGGGATCTCTGGCCTCTTTGCAATGCTGAGCTTCCAGTTTGTACAAGATGCTTCAGTTAAGCAAGCTGCTAGGTACCCCCTCTAGCCAAAACTCCCGGTGAAGCTTCTTCATTCCTTCAAAGGTGTTCTTCATTTCCGGTCATACTGATTACATGCCTGTAACATTCAAATATTAATGATTCCTGGGTTTGTGATTTGTTTGTTTTGTTTTGTTTAAGTGATAGAGCTGGGTGTTGTTTTTTTTAAAGTAATAATAGAGCTGTTGTACTTAAAAGTCCATATTTCTTTCCTGTGGGTTTCTCTGGAAAACCTGTGTCTGTGTGTTATGTGGTTTCGAGTTGCATCTGACTTAACAGCAACCACAATGATTCCATGCCTTGGATCCTCAGATGTTCTTGGACGACAACCCCCAGAAATCCTGGCCAGCACATCTAGTGCTGAAAGCTTCTGGGAGTTTTAGTCCAAGAACATTTGGGGACTCAAGGTTGAGAACTATTGAGCAACACTCATAAGGTTTTCAAGGTGAGATAAATAAGGAGTAGTTTTATTAGTGTGACACACGCACACACCTGCAGTGAATTTCAATAGCTAAGCAGGGACTTGAACCCAGGCCGCCTGAGTCCTAGTCCATTATTTTGTCCACTAAAGTAATGGATTCACTTTGCCCGTTACACCACCCTGGGTGCCTACTGCGGCCAATAAAACCATGTCGAAGTACATGTGTGTCTGCAAGTGTAGCTGGACTTCAGGTTCCTTCATAAACAACACGGGTTGTGGTGGCTGTGGCTGATGGGAACTGCAATCTAACAACCTCTGGAGGGTCATATGTTCCCTATACATCATCTAAAATGTCACAAAACAGAGCCCCCCAAAATAAATAAATAAATGAACAATGGTTGTTCTGGGTTTTTCGGGCTCTTTGGCCGTGTTCTGAAGGTTGTTCTTCCTGACGTTTCGCCAGTCTCTGTGGCTGGGCATCTTCAGAGGACAGCAAATAAATGAACACCTTTTAGATCTGAAAGATTAACAAGCCTTCATGGAGTAAGCTACTTCATCTGGTGCATCATATCTCATGAATATGAAGGTTTATGCCCTAATAAGTTTTGTTAGCCTTTTAGTAGGTTACATAATTCTTTGTTTTGTTTTGCTGCAACAAATTAATACAAAAATCGCTCTGAAAATGGCTAATAAAAGCATCAGCAAGCTTTTGCATTCCTCAATACGCTTAATCAGGGAGCATGTTAAACAGGGATTGGCTGAAAGACAAAAGACACTGTTAACTCACTATAAAAAGAGAGAAGCGTGTGATATATTTTAAGCAGTCTGCATAAGCCTCTTCCCTTCTTCTCCAAGGGGCTGCCTAGGCCAGCATATGGGAGAGAATGATGGCTTCGCTTTCCATTCTTGTGTATGCAAAAGGGAGAAGGCAAGCTATTCCTTCCTGGTGGACCAACACAGGAGGTTGCATTTCTCTCCCAAACTGCAGAGGATTTAAAAATAAACTCTGTGGTTCAATCAAGATTGGATTCCCTCCACTTTATAGGCCAAAAGCAAAAAACAAAGAAAACCCCACAACAGATTGATTTTATGTTGTAAAGGCAACAGGATAGTCATAAATTTGGACATGCAGGTACTTGATGTAATAGTCTTCATAATCGCCTGCCTCATGAAGAGAGTCCAAACTGGATTGCTAGAACTGAGGAGCAGGTCTTTTGTAAAGCTGATGGCTTTAAATTCATATCATAGAATCTTTGTAGGATTGGAAGTTACTTTGGAGGTCTTCTAGTCCAACCCCCTGCCCATGACAGGAGACCTCATACCATCCTGGACCTCATACCATCCCGGAGAGATGGCTGTCCAATCTTTTCTTGAAAACCTCCAGTGATGGGGCACCCACAACATTGGGTGGCAAGCTGTTCCACTGCTTAATGGTTCTCACCATGAGGAAATTCCTCCTTATTTCCAGGTTGGATCTCCCTCTGATGGGTTTCCACCCATTGCTTCTTGTCCTACCCTCAGGTGTAATGGAGAATAAATCAATGCCCTCTTCCCTGTGGCAGCCCTTCCAATATTGGAAGACTGCTATCATGTCTCCCCTCAGTCTTCGCTTCGTTAAGCTAAACATACCTAGTTCTTTTAGTTGTTCTTTATAAAATTTAGCCTCCAGTCTAGTACTGTAATCACCTTGTTCTTTTCTAGGTGCTTACAAATCTGCTGCTTGATTATTTTTTTCAGGATTTCCCAGATATTGATGTCAAGCTGATTGGTCTGTAGTTTCCTTGATCCACTTTCCCCCCCCTTTTTGAAGATTGGAACCACGTCAGCTCTTTTCCAGTCCTCTGGCAATTTGCCTGTGCTCCGGGAGGTCTCAAAGATTTCATTCAGTGGTTCTGAGATCACATCTTGCCAGTTCTCTTAGTACCCTGGAATGTAAACTATCCAGTCCCCATTCAAGCCCAAAGGAGCTCAGCTCTTTTGCATTACAAAAGGGATAGCTTGCAAGAATATAAATCCCAGCTACTATAGCTAAGCTGGTAAGGAACAGAAGCCCGCCCTCCCTCCCTCTCTCTCTCTCTCTCTCTCTCTCTCTCTCTCTCTCTCCCCTCTCTCTCTCTCTCTCTCTCTCTCTCTCTCTCTCTCTCTGTGTGTGTGTGTGTGTGTGTATGTGTGTGAGAGAGAGAGAGAGAGAGAATCCTGAAGACATTCTCCTAATTTACAGAATGGTCGGCATTCTACTTTCTGCAGCCCTGGCATCTAAAAATGGAATTTTTAAGTTTTACAGCAGCAGATATGACCTTTTCACCAGAGATGGGAACAAAGTTTTGGGAACCTGGACTTTGGACACAGTGGGAACTATGGTCCTTGCCATTCTGATTCGAGCCTGCTGGGAATTAAGGGGCAGTGTCAGTGTTTGCTCATCAGAGAGCCCTGAGCTTTGTGGGTTGAGGGTAAAGGAGAACTCCTACTTCCTCTGCATCTCCCTGTGACCTTCCTCTAATCAGGCCCTTAGGACTAGGGTGACCAAGATCTTATCTATGGAATTGGTCTGCAAGAGCAACCTCTGCTTTCAGTCAGATGACTGGCTTTGCAGCCCCAAGGGTGAACCAAGTTCAGCCTTCCAGATATTGTTGGACTGCAATTGCCACTGTCCCTCCTTCTGACATTTTTGTTGCTGATTTAAAGAGATCATCCTTATAGTTGCACTCACTCCCATGAAGAGTATTTCTTGCTAGATGTACCTGGATGCACTGGATCGTCCTAGTACCATCTGTCTACACACATCCAGGGCTGCTGCCAGAGGTGTCACTCCCAACACAGTTTACTCTTCTCCTTTACAGTCTCCTCCACCCCCTCCCCGACTCTTTCTCTCTCTCCTCCCTTCCCTCCTTGTTTTACCCACCCATGGAGTGTCGGGGAGTGGAAAATGACCAGCAGAAAAATGCCTGCATGGAAATATCATCAAAGAGTGCAGATATGGACAAAGTTGTATGCAGATCAGCATTGAACAGCCTGGGGCTGGACTCCACATGAATAGATCCTGCCCAGGAGCAAAGCAGAAAACAACTTTAGCACCAGCGAGGGTGCAAAAGGGAAAAGAAAGCAATGGAGGGTTGTTTTGCTTTGACTCTGTTGAGATTACCTGCAGTCCTGCATTGTTTAGACACCAGCATGCAATACCAGTATTCCAGATGCAAGGAAAATTGAACAAATGCTCAGCCCAGGCAGGTTCTAACTTACACTATCCAATATTTCACAGATCAGAAGCGTTAGGAGAGGCTCGCCTCAGGCATACTATGACCTTAGGATACATTTCTGGGGGAGGTTAGTGAGTTGGGATTACTGAAGCCAGCCGGATAAATTTTGCTGTCCAATGCCATCCTTAGATGTGTGCCTGAAGTGTATCAAAATAACTAACCATAGTTAAGGGCAATTATGGCTTACTGAAGTCTGTTTTCTGTATCCTGTATCTTGTATTCATCTCTTTTATGAATGGGGAAACTATGGACCTCCAGCTGTCATGGGACCACAACTCCCATCATCCCAATCACTGCTCGTGGTGGCTGTGGCTGATAGGCATCATGGTCCGACGACTGCTGAAGCGGTGTGTACTAGTAAACTGATCTCACTCCATTCATGCACAAGCTAAGTAACAGGCCTTCTAAATATATTCCAAAGACAAATATGAACAAATTAAAAATAAGCTACAGTTCTTTTTTTCTTTTAGCACAATTAACCTTTTTGTTTTTTGCTTACGGGTTCTCTTATACTTAACCTATCTTAGGGCTCAACAAGTCTCAATTCAGCTTTGTCCTATTCCCAAGAATGTTTCATAGTCCATTGCTTTCACAATGGATGCATTTATTACGGAATAGCTGCCAACACTCAAGCACAGTCTGCAGCTTTTTCTAATCTTGAAAAGTGGTTACAGAGGGACAACAGCAGAATGGATGGAATCAGCCTGCCTTTTTTTAACTCAAGTGCACACATTTACATTTCATGTCTCCCCAAGAGTAAAATGAGAGTCAAAATGCTAGAGTCACTGTTTTAGCAGGAATAAGGGACCAGATTAAAAAACATGATCTCCAGTTTTGAAATAAATAGTTGTCAGCATGCATTAAAAATGCTCTTTTGTGGGCTTGGCTTTCTGAATTATGCCTGATTAACATATACAATTTATACAGATAATAATTCAAAGGCCGGTCAGATTCCAAAATATCTATATGGAGAATGAGTGCAGGGAAAGCGCCCAAGAGGGAGACCACAGCTGTGATACAAGGACATCTGCAAGCAGGAGCTTGAAGGCCTTAGGAATGGACCACAACATATGAGAAATTTTCACATCTGAGCATTCAGCCTGGAGGCAGGCAGTGCAGCATGGCCTCTCCCAATTTGAAGAGACCCTTGTCCAGCAGGCCGAGACAAAGTCAAGAGGCAGTCCCAAAAGCATCAAAATCAGGGAGCTGGACAGGGGACAGATTGTATTTGTCCTCAGTGTGGAAGAGATTGTCACTCTCGAATTGGCCTTTTCAGCCACACTAGATGCTATTCCAAGACCTCTGTTCAGAGCACGTTACCATAGTCTCTTGAGGCTGAAGGATGCCTACATGTAATTCAAAGGGCCCAAATTTAAGGGGGGGGGGGGGGAAAATGAAAATGTTTGTCAATATGACATCAATGTAACAATGGTTTCTCAAACACAGATGCTAGAGCCTTGAGCTGGGTGGGAAGTGGAGTGTGAATCTTTATTTATATTCATAAATTGTTCTCTTGCTGTAGTTGATTGTTGCCCTCTCCTTTCACTTTGAGATCTTCCCCACCCCACCCTGCTTGGCCATCACTGCACTCTTTCTGAACAGTTTGTCTGCAAGCATGAGGGCACATGGCATAAGCTTCTACCAGCTTCTGCCTATAGCAAACTGCCTCTGGCTGACAGCAGACAGCAATTTGTGAGTGAGTGGTTTTGGAAAAGCCCAGATGCACACGACACAGAGAAGCCTTGGGCAGTGTAAGGGCATGCATAATAATACAGATGCTCTGCTAGCAAGCTGCATTGTTTCCACGGGATAGGAAGAGTGAGAGGAACTGTAGAGCAGAGGGGAGCTCATGATATGTAGAAAGGTTATGGAGGAGAGAGAGAAAAGGCCAACATTGTGAATTATTAGGGACATTAGCCGAACTCCTGTGAACCCAGGAACCAGACCTGGATATATTATTCAAAAGCCTCCAGCAAAGGCATGACAAAGACTGAATCAATGGATCTACTCATATTCCTTCCATCTTGTGATTAGCCTGAAGCCTTGCTCTCTACTGGAACTGAGTGTGTTGCCAGGCACAATTTTATAATACTGTATTAAATACAGCACAGGCAGTCTGCAATAAAATAAGTCAGGGCTCCTCTGTCCCTTTAAAAATTGTGTAGAAGGAGTCATTTGTTGCCAAAGGAGCACCTTCAAATGACAAGTAAAAAATCTCCATTATATTTCGCAGTGTTTGAAGATTCAGCAGTCCTTTCGTTTTTGTAAATTACTCTAACAACACTGCAGAGTTGCTTGTGGTAAACAATGAATGTCAGACCACACTATAGATGGGTGGGATGCAGGCAGACACACCAAAATACACTAATCTTTCAGCCTACAATCCCAATGAGTGGGTGTGTGGGTGGGAATGTTCTTAATAACCTGGGGACTGTAGTCCCCAAATGTAACTTTTCTTGTCCTTTTCCCCATTTCAACATCTAGAGGCATTTAGGATTTCAGTTTGCTGTAATCCTGTACACTAATCCTATCTCCTTTAATTTGGCAATGCAGAAGGAGCCCAAACATCTTTCAGCAGGACAGCCAGCAAGATATACAAAAGTTGTTACTGTACTCTCCATACTTCCATAATTCAGAGGAGAGCAGGGATACATGAAAGACAGGCATGCACAGTGCTTGGGGTTTTCTTACAAGAGGAGAAAACTAGAGAGAAGGGATTTTCCAAAAAGAGACTTTGGTTAAGTTCATCATGATGTTGACAATAAGAACAAAGGTTTCTAACTCCAGTGTGTCCTTCGGCTCTGACAATTTTTATATTTTTAGGGAAGAACAACAGAACTAGTATTATTTGAGAAAAAACACAAACCCAATTTCCTTGCATATTATGGGAGTCCTTGCTATTTCTCAGATTTTTCCTATTCACCCCTATTTCCCCTGTCATCTTCACTCCCAGCATAGGTGCATATAAAATGACTAGTTAACAATGAAGTAAACCACTGGGTAAAAGGAGGAAAAAGTTAAGAGCACACTAGCATTGATATTTTGACTCTTATTAATGGACAGTGATGTGCCCCACCTTTTTTTAAAGGCACAGATTATATAAATGCAAAGAAGACCGGTCTCTCTACGGCTTCTGGCCAAAAAGCTCAGAGCATATATAGATTGCCTTGGGAACAGAGCCTTGAAATGTAAGAGTTCTAGAATCTCCACAGGCCATTATTCTGAGTACTGCAGATGAAATGTTTCCTAGCACCAGGCTGTAATAGAACCCTGGTCATTGTGAGACAGAAGGCAAGAGGGATGCCCCACTTGCTGGAGAGCCGTCCCTCATCCACAACAAAAATAAGGAGGAGAGTCCCCAGCCAGCACCAGAACCTGCAGCAGAAGCTCAGCAAGGGACAGAAATAGGGGAGTTGACTGAGAACTGGCAGGGCATGACAATGAGAGAGGTCCAGGAACAAAAGGCAGAAAAAGAGAGGAAGAAGAGGGTGGAGTTTGAGGCAGGAACAGGAGAGGTAAGAAGGAAGGAGAATCAGGTGCCACCTGGCTGGGAATTGTGTGGATGGAGGATCACTGGACAGGATCACGGGGGAGGCTGAGAGTGCCTAAAGAGAAGGTGGATTACAGAAGAAGAAGGGAGATTCCCCCAGACTCTCTTATTGGGGAGAAGCCGAGGCAAGAGAGTGGAGGAGGAGGTAGAGAGAAGAGAAGGAAAGAGTAGAGAGAGAAAGGAGAGAAGCTAGAATGGAGAATAAGAGATATGAGGAAGAAGGACTACAGGGAGGACCCTGGGAGGATCGGGACCCTGAGGGATGAACCCTATGGAATGGCGACAGGGATGAAGAGACCGTGCCCTTGCTGGAAGGTTCAACGGGGCAGACCGTGAGAGACTGGGTCCCTGCTGATTTACCGGGACCATGGAACAATCATTATGGCAACCCGTTCCTCTTAGAAGATTGGAGACCCCTTCTGGACCTGTTGGCAGAAGGAGAAAAGACTCATAATCATATCATGGACACTTTTTTATTGTTAAATGCACTGTAGCGTTCACCCTCATGGCCCCTGTTTGTCTCACTAAACGCAGAGCTCACAAAGGCAAACCAAAACACCTCTTGACACACTGCCACTAGTTGATCTCCTTATCAACTTACTTTACTTAGAAAAGATGAAGGTCCATTCAGTACTGACTCTTTAATAGAACAGGTTTATTGATTACAGTTGGTTTCTGGAACAATTCATAACCACATTCTTCAAGTTTCATCAAGCTTCACTATTAACCTTCTATAGTAATTATCACAGTTTACACTCAGATTAATCACTCCTCAGACCCCAAACTATCCTCTCTCTCTGATTCCTAACACAGACTCTGACTCGCTTCTCTCAAGCTCTGCCTTTTAACATCTCTTTTGGCCCCACCTCTTAACCATATTAACATATAATTCATGAATAATACATAACTTATTGCATAACAAGGGTTATGCAATTGTAGTGTTCGCCCCTGTGGCCCCTGTTTGTCTCACTAAACACAGAGGTCACAAAGGCAAACCA
Organism: Pogona vitticeps; assembly: GCF_051106095.1. NCBI lineage: Eukaryota > Metazoa > Chordata > Lepidosauria > Squamata > Agamidae > Pogona > Pogona vitticeps. Next base: position 241,304,896 of record NC_135783.1, read on the forward strand.
AAACACCTCTTGACAAACTGCCACCAGTTGATCTCCTTATCAATTTACTTAGAAAAGATGAAGGTCCATTCAGTACTGATTTTTTAATAGAATACGTTTATTGATTACAATTGGTGTCCAACGGTGGGATATGAAACAATCCAGTAAAGTCAGTTTGAAAGTGAATTTTTTGGAGTCATGGGTACCCTTTTAGTCAGAGATCTGTGGTGAAGAAGTGGGTGACCTGCTAGAGCTTTTGTGGAAAAGCTTAGTGGTGGGGCTTCTGATCCCAGATCTGGGGGGGGGGGACTAAAGATAGGGAACGACTCTGTAGGAAAAATTCCTGTTTATTTACCTCAGGATTTAGAAGACTAGTGGGCTAGCTTAAGATCCAAGGCTCTGAGAGTTAAGGGAGTGCTTGTGGATAAAAGTGAAAGCCAGAGGTCAGAGCAGATCTGAGGGGATAGAAAAATCAAAGCAGAGGCTTGAGACATAAAATTATTTCAGTGACCGGAATTAAAAGCAGAAAGACAGGTCCTTTGTAAAAATCAGTACAAACACTCAAGACTAAGTAACTCAGATATAAATATGCCACCCAAACGTAGCCAGAAGGGGAGTTGTGAGGCAGATAGTTTACCTCAAGAAATGAAGGGAAATGGAGACTCTTTAACTCCAATGAAACAGGAAGAAATTGATAAGGGTGCTTCAGAGAGACAAAGAAATTAAGCTCTCAAGAGTTTGAAAAATTGAAATTATAACAAAAAATTTAAATTGAAGGAATTAGAAATTAAGGAAAAAGCCAGAGCTGAAGAGAAAGCTAAGGAGCTGCAGCTCAGGGAAATGGAAATTAGAGAAAAAGCCAGAGCTGAGGAGAAAGCTAAGGAGCTAGCGGTCAAGGAAATGGAAATTAGAGAAAAAACCAGAGCTTAGGAGAGAGCTAGGGAGCTAGAGATAAGAGGAAAAGCACAGCAAGAGCCAGGCGAATGGCATTTGATCAAGAAAATACACAAAGGGAAAGGGAATTTCAAATAAAGATGAAAAGATTGGAAATTGTGGCTCAAAATAATAATAGCAATAACAATAACAATTCTAGTGAGGGAAATCTATCAAAAATCCACCTAAAGAAATTTCCCCAATACAGGAAAGGAGATTGCCCTGAATCCTTCCTCATTTCCTTTGAGAGAGCGTGTTGGGACTTTGATATCAAGGATGATGAAAGGATGATAATTCTGAGATCATAAATAAGTGGAGAGTTAGCTGAATTGTATTCTCAGATGCCTCTAGAGCAAGCTAGAGATTTTGAAGCCTATAGAAAAATGGTATACAGTGGTGCCTCACTAGACGATGTTAATCCATTCCATTGAAATAGCTGTCTTGTGAAAACATAGTCTAGTGAAAAGTGTTTCCCCATTGGAATGCATTGAAACCCATTTAATGCATTCCAATGGGGGGAAATAGTCGTAGTCCAACAAAAATCGCCCATAGGGAAGCCATTTTGTGAAGCGCTGATCAGCTGTTTAAATCGCTGTCTTGTGAAGCATCAGTCCTGAAAACACCCGTTTTCAAAGATCACCCATAGGGAAGCTATTTTGCGAAGCCACCGATCAGCTGTAAAGATCATCATCTTGCGAAAAAACAGTCTGTGAAGCACGGACCAAATCATCATCCAGTGAAATCCCCCCATAGGAAAAACCATTTTGCAAATCGCTACAGCAATCGCAAAAAGTCAACATCTAGCGAAAAAACCATTTTGCAGGGTAATCGTCTTGCGAGGTACCACTGTATTCGAGATTTGGCATAAATGCAGAATACCTGAGGAGAAAATTTTGTTCCCTTACCAAAAAACTGAAGAATCTTAGTCTCAGTTAGGGGCTAAACTTACTGTTTGGACAAATGGATGAAACGTGAAAATGTCACTTCTCTAGAACAAATGAAAAATGTGATTGGGTTAGAACAATTTTATTCTATTTTGCCTGGGCAATTGTGTTATTTAGTTAAAGATAAAAATCCTAAAAATCTATTGAAAGCAGGTGAAACGGCGGATTCCATAAGTGAGATCTGAAACCTCAAGTTCTCTGAGGTAAAATTTAACAGGCAAAACTGGGACAACTATAAGAGACCCTTCAATAAAAATTACCTCAGAAACACATCAGGGAAAGAAGCTCAGAGTAGCACACCTACCTGAGTTGCCAGAGCCTAGTCCACTGAAGTGAATGAACTCTGAGGAAAAATTTAACAGATCGCCTGAGTGTGATTAAAGGATTTATAGACAGTGCTATAACTGCAGTGAGTTTGGGCATAGTCAATCAAATTGTATGAAAAACAACAATAAAAATAGAAAAGATGATAATCAGACCAAGAAAGTTTACTGTTTAAAACCTGTGGAGGCCACTGAAGGAAGTTGTAACAATGGTGGTTCTGTCTCCATGGCAACTAGCAGGACAGAGAATTCTGATCTGCCACTAGCCAGGGTCATTGAGTGTTTTCTTATAAAGACAGAAAATATTTTAGTACAGAACCCTGGCGAGGAAATTCTTATTAATTAGAAGTCTTATGTGGGAGTTGTTGATACCTGTTCCAACATAACCCGGTGTCATCCTGATGTGGTTCCTAAAGAAAAAATACTTCCAAATCAAACTGTTACAATCAAGGGAATAAGTTCTACTCCAGTGATTTTACCTATGGCTAAAGTAATGATAAACTATAGAGATTGGGTTGGAATTTGAGATGTGGCCATTTTTGATCCAATTCCAGCAACTTGTTTAATCGGACTAGATCTAACTAAGCATGCACAGGGTGCTTTTGGGGTAACATGTGCCCTGGGAGAGCAGCTAACAATCCCTGATGGAAAAATTGAATCCCTAATCTCTGAATCAAACCAGGGATGCCCCAGTTTAAAGGAAAACCTTGACGTAGCAGAATCGGCTGAGGAGATCATATTGAAAAACCCTAATGATACTTCCTGTATTGATGAACAGAAGGAAGGTAGTACTTTAAATGATTATATTAGAAAACCTAAAGAGAATCCCATTCCACTGACCCCTGAACACCCAAAGAGGTCTATAACTGATAAAGACCTGACATATAGAGAGGGTTTAAAGGCACCTCATAGAGGGGGAGGACCCCATCAACAGCTAATTGTCACTGGGAAACATAGGGAGGAAATACCGGTTGCTTTTCTAAAGGGTTGGGACTTGATAGAGCATGTTAAGAGTGCTTTTGTACTAACACACTCGCAAGGGGGCCAGAAATCACCCACTGCAGTAGAAATGGATACTATAGCAGAGGGAAGCCTGGAGGGAGAAAGGTCCCTTAGAAAACCAGCTTAATAATGTCCAGAAACTGATCTCATGCTTTTAAAGAATCCCAGTAAAAATAGTTTTGCCCAGGAGCAGAAGGAGGACACTAGCTTGGTGGGTTGCTTTGAAGTGGCCAGTACACCCACTTTATTGTCTCCTGAGTGCCCTGAGAGATTTTGCCTGGATAAAGATCTTTTGTATAAAGAGAAGTCCTTAGAAGTGGCAGAGCCAAGCTTGGGAAGTACTCCTAGAAAGGAGAAAGGCTTTTATGAGACCCAGGAAAGAGCATCCTGCCCTGAGGACCAAGTAGTGGGACACAGACCTACAGAGTAAATTGCTTGTGGCAGGGTCGGAACCTATAGATGTGTTGCACCAGCACTGGAGGGCTAGAGAGTCTATTAGCGCTGCAGCTGAAATAGGCCTTCAAACCTTGCAAGGCAAACCCCTACCTAGCTTATCAATGAATAAAGAACTAGAATCAGATAACAAGCTCAGTGTATCTAAAGCAAAACAAAGATTTGAGATTGCACTTATAAGAAACTCACCCGAGAACCCATGACAGTGGTCCCCTACATAGGGAAAACTTTGCAATAAAAGTACCTGTGGATGAATTTGTCAGTGAGGAGGAAGGCATAAGCCCTGACATCTTAAAGAAGGACACATCCAGAGATGTTCAGGAGGAGGAGAGGGAACTGCCTACCCTTTCCCCAGCTGAGAAAGTGAAGCCTCATGCCAGAAAGAAAGCAGGCTTCGCTGGGAAACGGCACACAGAGGACATCCCGTGGACATCAGAGGGCCCAATGACTGCTAGTTGACTGAAGAGAGTGCGGAAGAAGGTGCCAGAGATCATCAGAGGGACCCCTGAGTGCCAGCAGTCGTGTGACCAGCTGAAGGAGGCAGTAACAACCGGACCAGTCCACAGCACACCTGACTACAGCAGGGAGTTCACCATCCTCATGGATACATCTAGTGTTGGTCTTGGAGAGGTGCTGTGCCAAGGAGATGACAGTGGGAATGTGCAAGACTTGGACTTTGTAATCCACAGCGTAAAAGAGACTCAGATCGTGGATGCTGATACCTTACCTCGAAAGCCAAATGACTAATGGGGGGGGGAATAAACAAAGTTGGTAATGTTATACTAAATGTTCACTTTGTGTATAGTGATGAAAAATTGAATATTGTTGAACTGAGATGGGGAGAATGATTCAAGGATTTTTAAAATAAACCTGAATGGACTATTGAATAACAGTTGAACCATCTATGTAAAAGTTTCACCATTATATTACATTTCTGTAAAGTCGTAATGTTACATGTCATAAGTATGAATCATAAGGTAAAGTATATAATTGAACTGTATTGGAATGTTTAGAGTGATAAGATATTTTGATTGTTATATAAGATGTTGTTATTGCTTGCAAAATGATGGCAGAGGGTAAGTAGAGTTTTTGTGCAATGATGCATGTTTGTTTAGGATAGAAAAAGAGTTTCTCCTCCCAGACAAACATATTTAAGGGGGGAGGAATGCAGTGTTCACCCTTGTTATGCAATAAATTATGTATTATTCATGCGTTATATGTTAATATGGTTAAGAGGCGGGGCCAAAGAGATGTTAAAAGGCGGAGCCTGAGGGGAGAGTGAGTCAGAGTCTGTGTTAGGAATCAGAGAGAGAGAAGGATAGTTTGGGGTCTGAGGAGTGATTAGTCTGAGTGTAAACTGTGATAATTATTATAGAAGGTTAATACTGAAGCTTGATGAAACTTGAAGAATGTGCTTATGAATTGTTCCAGAAACCAACTGTAATCAATAAACCTGTTCTATTAAAAAGCCAGTACTGAATGGACCTTCATCTTTTCTAAGTAAAGTAAGTTGATAAGGAGATCGACTGGTGGCAGTGTGTCAAGAGGTGTTTTGGAAAGAGGGGCGGAGCTACAAACAGCAAAGCAGCAAGAATCTGGACTCTCCAGAATTCTGCTGCATGCCGTGAATCCAGGCTTGCCAGAATTCTGCTGCATGCCGTGAATCCAGGCTTGCCAGAATTCTGCTGCATGCCGTGAATCTAGTCCTTACAAAGGACTGCATGAACAGGGGCTAATTGATTTCAACATTGCTTTTGTAAGTACAAAATAAACTTAAGTGGCTGATTTCAAAGAAGATAGCGTAATCTTAGAAGTGGCAAACAAGCTTTAAACCCAGACATATTGGTAATTTATTACTGCGTCATGCTTGAATAGAAACAGAAACTGGAAACTGATAAAGACACAGACAGAGACTTTTTCCTCTTATTCCCTGTCCTCGGATGGCTGGAATAACACAGCTTTTCTTATAAACTTTTATAATAGAAAAAAAAGAGGTTTAAGGAGGCGAGATGCTGCAAGAGGTGGATTTTAACCTAATGGAAGTTTTATTATGACTGAATCTACAATTGAAGCTATCTGGTGAAAGCTGAAGTCTGGATTAACATAATAAATCCTCAACTCTGCTGATGATCTGACTTTTATTACTTAAGTACTTTATGGTTCTCGGCTGGAAGAAATGAGCAAGCTATTTTGGTGGCTATTTTCTTCACGCTAAGGAATGTTTCTTAATGTGAGGCATATATCTTGAAATTAGAAAGCATCTTTGCCCATCCACCTTTCAACGAAGATGGATTTAACAGAAGATTTAATAAATGCTTTTCAGAAAATGCAAATGAACATTCTGAACTATCTTACAATCCAGTTCCTTGAACTTCAGACATTGCTTTCGGACATGAAGGAAACGGCAGAGCATTGGGAGTTCTCGTCAGACCAGCACATTGAAATGGAAGCAGCACGAGAGAGAGAGACTTTATTTGTTTTTAGAAAGGAGGGTGAAACCCTCAAAAAGGAGGTTAGGGAAATTAATTTGTATTGTGAGAGAGAGGAGCAGGTGGATGAAAAAGAGATGTGTTCTAATCTGATGGGTGAATATGTAAAACAGGGAAGTGGAAAGGGGAGGCTGAAAGGGAAACGAAATACTGATTACAAATCAGACATTGTTTGGCTTGTAATCATTGTTTGGCTTCAAAGGCAGAACATGATTGATGGAAAAAATCCACCAAACCAGAGAGAAAATAGTCTAATAGAGTTCCACAGATGGCATGCCAGCTACATAGGCCCTGACATGACAGGCTGTATGATCCACTCAGTTCTCCTCTCCGACACATTGATGCTCCTCCCTGCCCCCGCAGCACAATCATGTATGAATCAGTAAAACAGGGCCGCTTTTTCTATAAGCTACAAAAATCAGATGGCCCGTAATACAAATTACTATTGAATAAGTTACAGTTAGAGACAATGAGGGCAAGTGAAATGGGAATGGGACTATGATGGTTATTCCTGATTTAATTAGTCTAGCTTTTAATATGGCAGCCACGCTCGAGTGCAGATTGTAATCATGGGCTTTCTTCTTGAAGGCACATGTTGGATACTGTCATTGGCTCCAGTTCAGCAACAAGAAGTTATGCAGCACCTTCTAAGCTAACAAATTGGCCTTTGAGAATAGAGTCTTCTTCATTAAATGCATGTTCTTATCTCAAGTTATGAATATAGCTACACACACACACCTTGGCAAGGTGGGGGTGAACACTGAGGACAGATTAGGCATCCTTCAGTCTCGAGAGACTAACATGCTCTGAATAAAGGACTTGGAAGAGAGTCTAGTGTGGCTGAGAAGGCCAATTTGAGAGTGGCAATCCCTTCCACACTGAAGACAAATACAATCTGTCCCCTGTCCAGTTCCCTGATTTTGTTGGTTTCAGGACTGCCTCTTCGCCTCGGCCTGCTGGACAAGGGTCTCTTCAAAATGGGAGAGGCCATGAACAGTCAGATTTCAAGGTTTCCCATCTATTGAGGTCCATTCTTAAGGCCTTCAGATCCTGCTTGCAGATATCCTTGCATCGCAGCTGTGGTCTCCATCTAGGGCACTTTCCCTGCACTAATTCTCCATACAGGAGATCTTTTGGAATCTGACCATCAGCCATTCTCACAACATGCCCAAGCCAATGTAGACGTCACTGTTTCAGTGATGTACACATGCTAAAAATTCCAGCTCGTTCTAGGACTACTCTTTTTGGAACTTTGTCCTGCCATCTGATACAAAAAATGCGTCAGAAACAACGCAGATGGAAGGTGTTCAGCTTCCTCTCCTGCCATGCACAAAGGGTCCAGGATTCACTGCAGGACAGGAGTGTACTCAGGACACAGGCTCTATAGAACTAGATCTTGGTATATGCTGTCAACTTCTTATTAAGCCATACTCTCTTTGTGAGTCTAGAGAACATGGTAGCTGTTTTGCCAATGTGTTTATCCAGCTCAACATGTAGGGAGAGTGTCAGAGATTGTTGAGCCAAGGTACCCAAAATCATGAACAACCTCCAATTCTTGTGTGGAGATGGTAATAATACAGGGAGGTGAGTCCACACCTTGGCCCATGACTTGTGTTCTCTTCAGGTTGATTGTTAATTCAAAGTCTTGGCAGGCCTTGCTAAAACGATTCATGAGTTGTTGGAGGTCTTCAGCAGAGTGGGCAAGAATTAGGAGAGAATGAGGAGAGAATGTACGTACGTACGTACGTACGTACGTACGTATGTATGTATGTATGTATGTATGTATTCATTCATTCATTCATTCATTCATTCATTCATTCATTCATTCATTCATTCAGTTTTTACCCCGCCCCTCTAGACAACGTCTAGAAATGTAGAAAGTACAGACAGTGTGACAATTATATTATTAATAATGGCCATTCCCCAAACAGCTGGCTGGACACTCAGTGAGTTAGATATTTGGCTACAGAGCCAAAAGCTGGGACTTTGAATGCACTCCCACCTTTTATTCCTGAAGTCAAAACTTATTTGAAGAGTGAATGCAAGCAATTTGAGAAAGAGAAATATATGATCGACACAGCTGAGTCTGTCTTCTGTCGTATTTTTGTCTCCTGTCCTTCCAGAAAGCTCAAAGTAGTGTAAAATGACTTACATATTTATTTTGTGAGGTTAGCTTAGGCTGAGAGGTTATTGTGATTAGCTCAGGGTCACCCTGTGAGCTCTGGAGTCAAGCAGTGAGATGTCAGCCTAGGTTTTCCAGGTTTAAATCCCTGCACTGTGTTCTCTGTAACACACTGGCTTGCCTACACAGACTGATGAAAAGGACAATGGCCCCATTTAGTAGAATCTAGACTTATCATCAATATGATAGAAATGATTGATGACAGAAGAATCCCCCACCCAACAACAACTTTGATTTAAATGTGATAAAGACTTTTGTTCATGAAAAGTACTATATTAAATATTGATAATCACTGACCTAGCAGTTTTGCATAGACAAGGCAAACATTTTCAGTTCCTCTGTATAAACAATGTGCCCAGAGCCTGCCATGCCTTTCCTGGCCTGTTATGCATTAAAGCTGGCCAAAACCTTCATCAGGCTCTCTTACTAGATTTCTCTATAATTTGTATAGATTAGCAAGCAAAGGTTGCACCCAATTTGTTTATCACAAGAACAACTATACACTCTTCTAAGTTGGACTCTCTGAAGGTCTGATTTGTAGCAATTCATTTGCAGATATGTACGGTGCATATATACTGCCCCGCCTCGCCTTTTCCACAGATCATGCCAGTCAGGGGGTATTATAGGTATTTGTTCAGAAGTTATTATAGCTACCAAGGCCAGAATCATGGAGTGCAAATGGTGTCCACTATCCTGTGAGCCATCTTTCGTACACTTGGTTGTGCCTTCGTAGCACAATGGATTGTGCGTCCAGTCAGACAGACAACAAAACCTGCCTGCATAAGGGTCGTTATATGCATATATTTTTAGACAAGGTAGTTAGTTCAGCTCCTGTGCTGCTATTCTGTGCAGGTTTCTGTTCTCTGAAGCCACTCACCTTAATTTTGCACCTCCATTGGCAAAATCCTGTAAATCTAAAGTCTTTCCATGACTTCAGTTATTTCAAGGTCAGTGCTATTTCAAGGTCAGCTTGAGCTTACAGCTATCACATTGCACCAAGAGCTCACGCTCATGTGCATGACAAGGTTCATGTCCTTTTTCTCTTCTTCCTGTCAAGGGTATTTATCTCACTGGGGAAGTTGCTGTGCCTGAGGAAAGTATGAGCTTGTGTGCAGAGATTGTAATTGCTCACGGCAAAAAAAAAAAAAAAAAAAAAGCACTTGCTTTGCCTTGTGTTCCCTTTTCCCCCATCCTCACCCCACTGGGTAGAAAAATAAAAAGAAAGAACTGCATGTTCCAGAGGCTTATGCCTCTTCCCAAATGCCCACTGTGTCATATCATTAAATGTGTTTCTGTGCCCACTCTTCTCCTGCCCCTGTGCTCTTTTGTGGCCTCTCATTCCATTTCTGAGAGGACACAGAAAGCCTCAAATTGCATGAAGAGGTAAGAGGTTCAGATTTAAAGAGGGAACACCACTGAATGCCAATTTCTTTCCATATATGAAGTGTTTGTCTCCCTCCATCCCCAGCCAGGTAACCCAAATTTGGAGCAGGGTGTCTGGAATATTATAGAGAATATATAGAGAAGCTGAGAAGCATATTTACATGAAGAAGAGATGAGATGATGTACTAATAAATACATGATTTAATAGGCACCTTGTTGCCCTGCAGGAAATAAATGTGCAGGCAGACAAGGCAAATGCAGCTTAATGAGATTAATGCACAGAGCAGTCTGTGCCTACACACTGAGGCCAATGGCACATTTGGATGGCAACTCCAACCGCCCCACCCCCCACCCCAGTCTGCCCACAACTGGCTGACACCTAACAATTGAACATTCTTTCTTTTCATTTCCTTTCATGCATATGCAGGTGTTCTCCGAGTTCTCAGCAGTTTTTTTCTAAATCAGCATTGGAAACACTCTTGACCTTGCAATGATTTGACATTTTGAATCACGAAACAAAAAGAGCAACAGTAATACAAACTCATCTCAGATAGGATGCTGTCAAACAAACACAAAAGCCATTTGCACATGAGTTTTACCAAGGAGCTAGAACATGAATCTGTGGCAGAACATAAAATCCCCCAAAGTCTGTGTAACTGAAGTATATCAAGACAGCACTATCTTTCAAAGTGCCCCCCCCTTTGTAGAGGTATGAAAGGTTCAGTAAAAACAGTTTCAGAGACAAACTCTTCAAGGCCCCTTTTGCACACAAACATTGACAACTGCAGTATTATCTAAATCAAGTTGATAAGGGCCTATTTCCTGTTCTAAGGGAATAGAAACTTTCTTGTCCAGCCTTCTTTCAGCTGAAACTGACACATTACCACCACAGCCCCTTTCTAAGGATTCTCCCATTCCATGAGCTGTGATAATAGAGAGAACCTTTTTTTCCCCTCGGTTGTTTCAGTTCAATGCAAGGATACTTTTTTTTTTTTTTACAAAGATGGGGAACATGTGTCCTCTCACATGTTAATGCTTTTCACCAAGTTTACACTTCTCACCTCCTCAGGTGATAGATGGTTCCAGGAAAGCCTTTCACAGAGTTAATTCCTTTCTGAGCTTAGAATACGAGAGGGTGACTAAAATGGTTAAAGGTCTGGAAGCAGTGTCCTACAAGGAGCAGCTTAGGGAGTTGGGAATGTTTAGCCTTACAAAAAGAAGGTTGAGATGGGACATGATAGCTGTGAGGGTTCAGTGTTTGCCGGGGCAGCCGTAGTTAATAAAGTACCAGATTCATTCAGTGGTTCAACTTTATCTTCATTTATTAAAACATCAACAGGAACTTCTAATGGAACAGCCTCAATATTCTCTTGAGTTTGAAACTTAAAAGGAGTCCAAACATTACCAACAAACGGGTTTGTACCCTCCAGTGTCCACGGACCAGATAATATCTTCTCTAGCCCCGGTTCTCCCCCTTCTTCAGCCTCAAGCTCTAATAATGGAAGGGTTTCCTCATCCCTGCTCCAGCCCCAGATAGGAGAGCCCTCTCCTGGACTGGCCAGCCACGGTCCGCGTAGACCCCCATCTTCTGTAACTCGGCGAGATGCCATGCCCACTTTGCTTCTAACTCTCTCGCCACCGCTTCTCTCTCCTCTCTCAGGCGACGACGCCACTCCTTCACTTCTGTCTCTCCCCAGTACGACGGGCGGGGCTGTTGTCCTTGATGCCGTCTCCGTTCAGCTTCCTCGTGGGGGACCTTCACTTGCTCCCATTTCCCAGTCCATGGGTCTTGTACCCATATCATCTCCCAACCCTCCGGGATCTTTTCCCACATCTCTTTTATATCCCCTGCTCCCGCCTCAATTTCCCCCCTCCCCTTTCCCGCCAAATTCTTCCCGGTCTTCTCCGCAAGGTTTAACTCTTTCAGTGCCTGCGCCAGGTCACTGGTATCAACCCTCTGGTGTTTCTGTTCCCTTCCTCCAGTTATCTCCTCCAATTCCTGGGTATCCACCTGCTTGCTTTCTTGTCTCGGCGGGGAAGGTGGAGGGGAAGTCTGAGTCGCCTGAGCCCGCGATGGGAGCGACGGCACTCCCACATAAGCTTCCTGGCTTGGGGTCTTACAATAGTGTCACGTTCCCGGGGGTTACAACGGCCGAAGTCCGATAAACCAGTCCAGGGTCAGGAATACCAAGAATGCAAAGCCAATGTCCATAAACCAACTCACAGAATGCATTCCAAGGTCAGAGTCCAGAGTCCAATACACAGCGTAGTCCAGGGTCAGAGTCAGGAACACAGTTCAAGAAGCGTGGATGCAAGCCAGGGGTTTTGACTCGTTGCTTCCACAGAAATTCTGGCTGGCTAGGAGCTGTTTTATAGTAAAACAGCTCCTTGAGCTGCTGGAAACCTTTCCATCCTGTTAATACTCAGGACTAGTTGAACGGATATTTCTGTGGACAGCCTTTGAGCGATCCTCTGACCTTTTTGTCCTAAGTCTTTCCCGAAGCCTGACCCAAAGCTTGTCTGCTGGGGAAAGAGAATCTGGAGGCAGTTCAGGTGTTTCTGATCTCTCAGCATTCTCTTCAGCCTCAGTTAACCCTTCTGGTTCCAGGTCTTTGGCTGCACTCATGACAAATAGCCATGTTTAAATATTTGAAATTATGTCATGTTGAGGAGGGAACAGGTTTGTTTTCCAGGGCTCCAGAGACTAGGACACGGAGCAATGGTTTCGAACTACAGGAAAAAAGATTCCATCTGAAGATTAGGAAGAACTTCCTGATGGTCAGAGCTGTCTGGCAGTGGAATAGGCTGCCTCAAAGGGTGGTGGAGTCTCCTTCTTTGGAGGTTTTTAAACCAGAGGCTGGATGGCCATCTGTTGGGAGTACTTTGATGGATGTTCCCACATGGCAGGGGGTTGGACTGGATGGCCTCAGTGCGCTCTTCCAACTCTATGACTCTATGTGTAATGTCAAAGTGACTTCAATGACCTTAGACTTTTGTCTTACTTAAAATTTTCTGTTGTCTTCCATTCTGAAATTCAGAAGTAGTGAAAACAACTTATAGGTAAATATCCTCCAAATGTCATGTGTACATGCACGTATAGCATATGTTAGATATACGTATTAATTCTTAACTAATATTATAAGCAGGCATGGTAATGTCACTTCCCACTTTAGTGGGACAGGTAAAGATCTTATCTTTGTGATGCCTCAGGAAAAGCCTGTGTATTGGAAAAGAGCTGCTGCTGCTTCCCAGGCCCCTTGTTTTCTTGACACTGGTATAAAATTCAAGACTTAAAAAAAGATCAGATACAGTGGGGTCTCTACTTAAGAACGTCCCTACTTAAGAACAATTCCACTTAAGAACAGCTCCATTTGCTAAATTTTGCTTCTACTTGAGAACAAAAATCCAGATAAGAACAGGAAAAAAAAACTTTCCTGCTCTTTTTTTAACCTTAGGTCATCTTAGGTTAAAAAAAAGTTCTCCCCCTAGTGGTAGAGTACGTATTAACCAGCTTTGCATTAGTTCCTATAGGAACTAATGCTTCAATGTACGAACGCACCTCTACATAAAAAAAAAACAGCCAGAACGGATTAATTGGTTTTCAGTCCATTGCTTCAAAATTAGCTTCGTCAGAAGTGCTTTTAACACTGTTCCCTGACCTAAGGGAAAAAAAAGAAAAAAATCCCCCTCTAGTGGTAGAAGGCGGAATAGCAGCTTCCCATTAGTTTCTATGGACGGAAAAGAGCAGATACGGATTAAATGGTTTTCAATGCATTCCTATGGGAAATGCAGGTTCTACATAAGAACTTTTCCACTTGAGAACCACCTTCCAATATGGATTAAGTTCTTAAGTAGAGACCCCACTGTACTGGAAACTCGTCATTAGAAAAAAGAATTCCTTAAGTACTGGAAAGAGCTGACTACACAGCAGGAGCTTTTCATACCTCCCATTATTTTCAGACTATCTTGATTTGTTTTTGGATTGATCAGACTTTGCTTATGAGTATGGTTGCTCAGGCATATCTGTCTAAATCACATCTCCGGAACACAAGTAAGAAGGATCTTGTGAGGATTGTCTATTTATAATGCTCACTTCAGCTCTAACTCAGATATGTGTTGCTGCATGGGACTGTGCATTTCCAAAACAGGAATTTACAATGCAGTCCTGTGTATATCTATTGAGAAACAAGTCCATATTGTTTGGTCAAACATACAGTAGTCCTAAGTAAATTGTTACAGGTTTTGCAATATTCTTCAATGTACACACTGTGTCCTAAGGTGACCCACTGAGTTTAGGAAGAGATTGTAAGGTGACTCCAGTTCCTCCCTTGGAGTATTTTAAATCAGGGAGTTGCAATGAGCAACTTAGGCAAAGAAGAGGCAGTCTTAAGACTGTTGACCCTGTTAAAAGAAATCTTAATAGAACAAGTGAAGTCATTATCCCAGACTTGTTATGTTTCACAAAATGAGACAGGGATTGTCAAACTGATGCTTCAATCAAAATGTATTGGAAAGTTTTTTAAAAAGGAAAGCTTTCAAGTAGAATTATGTCAAAATGATGACAGAGTGGTATATGACTCTTGTAAAAAATCTGAAAAAAAATTGAACTCGACCCCCCCCCCTTTTTTTGCAGTGTAAATTGCAGGCATGGGGGTGGGTGGGAGGTAAAACTTTCTGTACTCTAAGCCTAGCACTCCCATATGATTTACATAGACATCTGCCAACAGTACCTGCAGAAAGGATGAACAAACTGCATTTAGGGTCAAAAAGTACACAGCTACATTCCTGCGTACTTTGGCCCTTGATGTTTGTGGGACACATGATGAGAAGGCATTGCTTTCAGAAGCTGCTACTGGAAACAAGGTAAACAAGATAACAGATTTTGGAAATGCAATGTAGCAGCAATTTGAAAAAATATTTCACAGCCAGTTAGCTCTTGATATGAAGCTAGTTTAGTTTAAACTTATTTCAAAGAAGAAGCAAGTAAGGACATAGAAATTAGAGTAGTGGGAACTTTTTTCCAAATTCTGGAAAACAAACCAGGCATCTAGAGGCACGTACATCAATTTATGGGACAGGACAAAACCAAAAACTAGCGTGCAGGGAGAGGGAATGAAGCCGAGAATTCGAAAACAGACTCTGGCTGCCTGAATCAGAAACAGAGGACTCCCTATTAAGACATTTTGTGGCAGGTCCCATTTATATTTTAATAAAGGGGACCTGCCATGCAGAATGAGATGGTATTAAAACTCTTACTTTATAGAAATGTTTGCGAAAGTAAAGCTGCTACATTTCTATTTAAAAATCCGAATACTTTTGAAGCATATGTTGCTGCTGCTGCTATTGCAGTGTCTCTTTCTTATGGCAAGCCTTTGCATTACCATACTTCCTGTGGAGAGTTCATTTCTGTGTCAGAGGCTCCCAAGTGGAAGCCTTTAATTAGCTCTGATACTGAGTTTTAAAAATTGAAGAAACCCCAACCAAAAAACAAACAAACAAAAAAACAAAAGCACCTCTAGAGGCAGAGCAATTGTATTTGTAAGGATTTCTTACCTCAGAAACATACAGAACTGATTTCCCAGAATATAGCTTTTGCAGTAGAGACGTGATTACTAGTAGGTTCCAGTACACTTTGAGAGAAATAGCCAAACTCTGGGATCATTTCCTGCAATAATACTACCCATCTGAGCTGAAATCTATTACCACGTACAGAGACTACAGCTCTCAGAAATCTTCGAGGTAGCATGACCAATAACCATATCGGCTGGAAGGTTCAGGTAGTGTCCCAAACAGTAGATTTTCTTACCTGAGTTGAATGTTTTGTTTTGATCTGTTTTTTTGCTGTTGCTATTTGCTTTGCTCTTTTCCTATTTGACAAGATCTTTTCCCAATTAACAGTGGAATGGCCTTTGAGCACCATTCATTATAAGGGAACAAGATTTCAAGCATGTGCTGAATTCTCCCATTGAAACGAATGTACAGTTTCCAGTTCTAAATTATTACTGATTAATCAATAAGTTGGTGGACTATTGTTTTGCTCGGCGGTGATATAACTTGAGGAAGGCAGTCTTGTGTTTGTTTGTTTCTTGCTTTCTATATGGCCAGTGTGATTATTGTGCATTTGTTCTAAATAACATTTTAAAGGGGTTTCCAGTGTTGATTTTGTAATTACTTTGTTTAACCAGAAACTCATTAAAAGGATCATTATTGAGGGGGTATATTTTTAGAACAAACTGTTCTTTCTCCAGTCTCAGTTGCAAATGTTATTGTTGCTGTTCATTGAATTGAAGATCTTTTAAAAGCTAGAGGGGGGGAGCCATCTATCATCCCAGACCTCTTTTTCTTTCAACTTTTTTTCTCTCTCTTTCTCTCTTGTGTTGTAGGTAACAGCTGTGCCAACCCAACAAAGGAGGGACCATGACTTCTGTTCTCTATGGTGCCCGTGAGTATCTTCTGGAACTGTAAGGGGAGTCATGGAGTGTTGACTCCTGGTCACTCGCTCGAAATACAGTGGTGCCTCGCTTAACGAGTGCCTCGCTCAACGATGAATTCGCATAACGATGGCCTTTGCTGGAAATTTTGCCGCCTCACCTAACGATGTTTCCTATGGGGGATTTTCGCATAACGATGTTTGGGACCTTGCTTCACTTAATGATAACAGTTTTAGGTCCCCTGTTTTGCTTAACGTTTTTTTTGACAGCCCTGTTTTCGCTATTTTAAAAATATTCTAAAATGTTTAAAAATGTTTAAAATGCTTGGAATTGTTAGTGCCCTAATAAAACCTTCGTTAAAGCAATTTGGCTTCGTTCTGAGTCTTTTTGAATTTTTGGTGATTTTTTTTCACCATTGAAATGTATTGAATAGGCTCCTATTGGAACGGATTAACTGGTTTTCAATGCATTCCTATGGGAAATGGTGTTTCGCTTAACAATGTTTTCACATAACGATGTT
The DNA here is from genome assembly GCF_051106095.1 of Pogona vitticeps. Lineage (NCBI taxonomy): Eukaryota > Metazoa > Chordata > Lepidosauria > Squamata > Agamidae > Pogona > Pogona vitticeps. The sequence goes on from NC_135783.1 coordinate 241,321,535, forward strand.
TTTAATGGAACCAATTAACATCGTTATGCGAGGCGCCACTGTACAATATTTTTCTCCTTAAGTTCTTCCACTCCTGCCCACTTGGAGGCATGACTAGTGTCTCTGCTTATCTGTCTGAAGGAGGAGATGTGAGCAGTCATGGAGTGGCTTCGGAACTATTCCTTTCCTTGGAAATATCTGATTTTCTAAGTTCTCATCCTTATGTTCCTTCAGAAATTGCAACCATTTTGTGGGTGCTCAACATGTGTGAATGTTTATTTTATTCGAAACATCTATATACTATTTTTAACCATATTTTAGTTTCAGGTCAATGTACATTGTAAAATGAATGAATGAATGAATGAATGAATGAATTGAAATAAATGAATTCAAAATGGAACAATAATAAATCAGCATTTAAACACTGAAACCATTCACGAAAACTGGGGGGCGGGGGGGGGGAAACCAGACTAAAATGTATAGGGTAATCAAATATCCTTATTGGAACCAAAAGATTACAATGTCAGACAGATCTCTTTATGGAGAGCATCCCATAAATGGAATATCTCAGATGGTAATGACGTATTTGCTCCATGTCCTGGAGCAAATGTCCCGATTCACAATGCCTGCCCTTCTTTCCCGGCTTAGGCCTTCAGCTGGATGAGAACATGGAACGGATGCAGGAGGGGACAATGATGCGCAAGGTGAAGTCCAAAAACTGGAAGAAACAACGGTACTTCATGTTAAAAGAGGACTGCATGACCATTTGGTACAAGTCCAAGATGTCTGGCAAGGCCAAGTCTGCATGTGAGTTCATCTCTGCGATCTGAATGTTGACAACAAAATTGGTTCCTAGCAAACAGCCATATAGTATAGTATAGTATAGGGATTTTTTCAGAAGTGTAGTGCATTTTCAGATTGCCCCAGTCTATGTGTATGAATTTGCTTAATGAAAGTCTGGCAATAGCGACCATGTGTAGGATTCAGTGTGCACAGTAAAGTGGAGATAGAGCAAAGACTACTTAGCTTGCTCTAAAGTGCTGGACTGCACAGTTTTGGAGCTGCAACACAGTCACAGTGGAGAAGATAAAGATTGCCTAAGCAACATTATCCATGCATCTGTGTGTTTCAGCCTATGTGCATGACATGTTCTGAGCCATGGGTTCTCTCTATCGGTTAGTTTAGAAGTCTAAGAAAACAGAGATACACAGTATGGGTGAATCCTAAGATGTTCTGAGCTTGCCTTTCCCATCTGATATAGAGATGGGCCTAGTCATCAGGAAGAGGGAGATGCTGACCTCAGGCAGCAGGTGTAAGATAAGAAAATTGGCAGCTAATTAATTTTGAAAAAAATATCTTGAAGGGATACATTTTACATCTTAGGGTGTGGTCAGATGGTGAAAAAAAAAATACTGGGTTTGTGTCCAGTTTAGAATGCTTGAAATCAATTTTAAAATATCCATTTACATGATGCACAGCTGAGTGAGCATTTGTTTTGGCCAAGAAGCATTTTGTTTAAGTCCTCCTTGCACTTGTGCTCTTGTTTGAGTATTGGATGCTTTCATTTACCGATGGTGTAATTAAAGGTGAAAAAGCAAAAGCAAATAGAGACAGAAAAGACAAAACACCATGGTACTTTAAAGGCTGTAAGATTTATTTCAGTGTGAGTTTTTATGGTTAGCATCCACTTCTTTAGACACAAGGAGTGCAAATACATGTCCTCTATATTTATACTTGTGCTATAGTGGTGCAAATCATGAGCAGATAGGGATACAGTAATAGACAAAGTAGGCTTCAGGGTTGAGACATTTTATGTCCTTTTGGAAGTACTTCTTACCCCGTTGCTCTGTCTTAGCTGATTCTGAGAATTCCACCATGGATTCATGCTGAAAAAAATGCCTTTATTTGTTTTATTATGCTACGCCAACAATGGCATTACTTGTCTTCTTCTGAAAACTTTTGTTCTTTGAGGCACAAGCCCAAGACAGACACTGTTTCTTCAGGAGGGCATGTATAGAGTGAATGGACAAGTAGAATTAGACAGGCTGATTAGATTTAATAGGTGAATATGGAGAGGTCATTGTGCTGCTGTTTCCTGTTTAGAGTCCAATTAAAAAGGGCTTAATTTTGTAACATAAGTGGAATCTTTTTCAAAATGGCTGATTATTTCTGGTTGTCCTCTCCTCTCAAGTCTCAGTGAGTGATGTGGAGACAGTTCGTGAGGGGCACCAGTCAGAGGTACTGCAGAGTCTAGCTGAGGAGTTCCCAGATGAGTGCTGTTTCACCGTTGTCTTCCATGGCCGCCGTAGCAACCTAGACTTAATTGCTGGCTCAGCTGAGGAAGCACAGTGTTGGATCCAAGGCCTGCGGCGCTTGGTGGAAATTGTCACGAACATGGACCAAAGGGAGAAGATAGATCAATATCCTTATCTCCAATTGTCCACTAATAATTTCATTGCTTACTCCCACAAAAAGGTGACACTGCTTTGGGTCCAGACTCCATCACACTAACATGTAGTGAAATATATGGGACTTCCATTAATCAGTGCAACAACCAGTGTGTTGCATTGATTAATGGAACTGATTTAAGTAGGATGAAGTCTGATTCTGCTTACCTGCACACACACACACACACACACACACACACACACACACACACACAAGTTTTGTTGATTAAGATGTAACTCTGCTCATGATCCTCTGAGTCTGTTTTCCTTAATCTGCATCTTGGGCTGCACATGGATCTGTGACTGGTTCCTGAAAGCTGATAAAGACAAGGATGGGCGCATGAACTTCAAGGAGGTGCAACACTTACTCAGGATGATGAATGTGGCTATGAATGAGGACCATGCCTTCCGACTCTTCCAGGTGAATTTCTGTGCCAGAATGGGAAAAAAAATATAGAATTGGATTACACCAAGGAGGTTACTGTGCTATGCTAACGTCTCACTCTGTTCAGAGCTACATTAGCACTCATAGTTCCTAAGCCTTACTGCAAATATGCCACATTATTATGCTCTCCCTGTGTAGAATGTGTATCCTTGAATTGTCTGGTCTGTTTTCCAGCTTCATGTCTCGTCCACATCAGAACACGCCTCCAATGGTGTCTCCCTGCTAATTTGAATGCCTTGTCTATTATACTCAGTGATAAAGACCAGACTTACCCATCTGGGTGCCTTCCAGATACTGGAATATATCCCCACCCATAAAGAGTGGGAGATGTAGTCCATCGTCTTGAAGTATACCTAGTGATGGATGGCTGATATAGATTAGCATCTGATCATCAAATCTACAGGTTAAAACTGCTCCAAAGTAACTGTGCTTCTACCGACTTGTCCACTGCACTGAATGATGATAGGAGAGAGTCTTTTCAAGAGATGCATTGCTTGGCTTCACTGTCACTCTCCCATCAACTGAATCCACAGAGCTTGTAAAAGCAGAACTCAAAAGATCTTGAAAATCCTGCACTTGTAGAGCAGTAATTATGGCTATGATGCAGCAAGAGACATTCCCTTGTCTTGTTTATTAGTTCACTTTCCTGATATGAGTCCTGGAAACAAAACATCTTCTAGTTTAGAATGTGTGTCATGCATGTCTTAACTGAGAACAGAATTCTTAAAAAAAGATTTAATGAAGCACAAGGCTATATGTCAACTCCATGTCAGAGGCAATGCGCCTCCCATTACTAGTGGCTAGTGGGCATGAACAGGAGCATCCTGTTTTGCGCGTGTCCTGCAGGTGAACTTCATTCCCTATAGAGAACTGGTTGGCCGTTATGAGAACAAAATGACCAATTAAACATTTCATCTGGTCCAGCATGGCTCTTGTTTTGGCTAATATGCAACACTGGTTGATGAAAAATATGGCGTAAAGCTTATTTCTCTCTTGGGAAAGGTCATGCTGGCCAATGTCATAAATAACATCTAGTGCACAGTCAGTGCTGTAGTAAAACCACCCATATGTCTCAAGGTGTGTGTTAGCGGCACCTGGATCACCAACCCCTTGTGGCATTGCTTTGATTGCCTCTGTTCTACTTGCTATGCACTGGTGAGACCCCTCCATTCCTTGCAGATGGCTGACAAATCTGAATCAGGGACGCTGGAGGGGGAGGAGTTTGTGCTGTTCTACAAAGCACTCACTCAGCGGGATGAAGTGCTTGAGATCTTCCAGCAGTACTCGGAAGACAGCAAGAAGCTGACGCTGCTGGAGTTTGTGGACTTCTTGCAGCAAGAGCAGATGGAGGTTGATGGCACTGATGAGCTTGCCATGGAGCTGATTGACAGATTTGAGCCATCTGAGACAGGTGGGTGAGGAGGAGGACTTGTGGATCCATAGGTGGCCAATCATCCAAAGTTAGAACAATCAACATGAAGTCATCGGAAGCTATCTTGTGCAAAGTCAGACGATTGGTCCAGCTAGCTTGGTACAGCTTATTCAGAGTAGTAGCCGCCTTCCAGCATTTCAGGCAGGAATTTTTTGAAACCCTACCTGGAGACTGCACCTGAGACCATCTACATGCAAGCCATTTATTTTTCCTCTGAGCTGTGCCCCCCTCTCAAGTCTTCAATGATCTTTATGTGTAATTCCAAGGCCTCCAAGAACAGGAGCTCCTGGACAGTGAGGCTAGGAGGAGATTTGCCTGACTTTTGTCCAAGCATGCCTCCATGAACCGTTTATCACTGCCTGTATCCATGTCATGGCACAGCTTGCCATAGGAACTACAAAGGTAGCCACTTTCCCTTGGGCCACCCAAGGCTTCTATTTCATCAGCTCTGTCCATTTCAGCATTTTAGTTCCATGGATGTGCCTTTGTGTTGCATAGGCCTACCCCTTGATGCAGTTGTTTTCTTGTCTTTGGCCCTTTCTCCCCACAGCCAAGGCTCGCCACGTCCTGAGCATTGATGGATTCCTCATGTACTTGTATTCACCTGATGGCTCCATCTTCAATCCTGAGCATAGGAAGGTCTTCCAGGACATGTCTCAACCCCTCTGCCATTACTTTATCTCCTCCTCTCATAACACATACCTGATGGAGGACCAGCTGCGAGGACAGAGCAGTGTTGAGGGATACATCAGGTATCGTAATAATAAAAAAGAGAGGGTAAAATAATTGCATCAATTTCACAAAGTTCCTTTCTTTTACAGCCCCTCATTCTGAAAATGTTCATGAATTGCACCTGGAAATGCTATAACTCATATTGGATAATGGTATAGCTAGGGCACCAGAAAACCATTAGGTTTGTAAATCACCCCAAAATTCGTAGCTTCAGGAAAGTTTGGGTTCTCCAGTTTGGACAAACCTGAACCGATCCAAAGCAATGAACTGGCAGTTTTCACAAATTTCCTGATTCCTTTTGGGCTTTGTGCCCATCTCTAAACTCAAGTAGTCTTAATTGCTCTTGGCATTGGTCCCCTACAACCTGCCATGATCAGTCATCATCATCATCATCATCATCATCATAATGATGTGCCATCAAGTCAATTCTGGGTTTCAGGGTTTTCCAGGTAGAGAATATTCAGAAGAGGTATACCATCCCCTTCTGGGAACATCCTGAGAATGTGTCGCTTGCCCAAGGCCACAGAGGCTGGCTCTACTCATAGGAGGCACAGTGGAGAATCAAAGTCCCAACCTCTGGCTCCACAGCCAGGTATCTAAACCACCAATCTATCCAGCCAACTAATGATCTGTCAAAAGGACACACAGTGGACCATGCTGGATGAAACAGGCATCTCCTGTAGAAATGAAATCCTACGTGTCAAGAACAGTGATATATTGAACCACAAGAGTGGGCGACTTGTGACCCAGAGTCTGGATATGGCCCTCAGAACTGTCCCTCTCCTTTTGGCCCTTTATGCCCTGCAAATAAAATCACCTAGTTGGGGGGAGTTACTTGCTGCTCTTGAAAGGCCTGGAATTTACTTTCTAAATAGGTTGCACACACGCACGCACGCATGCACACACCAATTTAGCACCAAAAATCTTAGAAGTGGGCTTTTAATTTTAGAGGTGGGAATTGGCTCCTGGACCCACCAAAGTTGCCTGCCTGTGTTTTAACAGCTGCTCGATGCTGAGAAATTCAATCAATGTGGTTTCTTTTGTTTTTCTTCTCCAGCATTTCAGGAAGAAAAAAAGTGCCAGTTGAATTTCTCACCATTATGCAGATATTAAAGGCACAAGAGCCCCTGTCAGGAAAGAAGTCGGCAATCCTACTCATGTTATGCACCCACCAAGAAAAAGGATCCCATGTTTTCGGGGTACCTAGACTGTTTGCTTCCTGCTCTTAAGTTTTTTAACAGATGATGATGATGATGATGATGATGATGATGATGATGATGATGATGATGATGATGATGATGATGATAATAATAATAATAATAATAATAATAATAATAATAATAATAATAATAATAATAATAATAATAATAATAATAATAATAATAATAATAATAATTTATTAAAGTCAGTGACCAGGAAGTGTGAATACGTGTAATATGGATAGTCTGATCTGAGTGTAGCATCTGTTTCTATACAGAGCTGAATTATGAAAAATGTTCTGTATGTTTGATGCAAAAGCCCACTGCGCAGAGCAGGAAGACTGATGAAAGAACCAATATTATCATTTCAGTTGTGAAGTTAAACTAAAACTGAAACTTAATGACTTTTTGTAAAAGCTCTGTTATTCTTTTACCCTTGGCCTTTCTTCTTCATATGCTTATCACTTAATGGACAAAATCCTGTTGGGCTCTGCCTGCACAATGGGAATGATTTCATTGGCAGTAGCAGATTGCCAGTGATTAAAGGCTTCCTTTTGCAATTGCAGGGTGCACACAATTTCCTCACCTTGAGTGCTAGCTGTGCATATCCTAAAATCTCAAATGAAAGCCTTTAATCACTGGCAATTGTTGATGGCATCATTCCTGTTGCACAGGTGGAACTGCACAACAGGATTTCAGCCAATGTCTAAAACCAAACTGAAAAAAAAAAGAATTGGAAAAGCCTTAAACAGCAGAGGAATGCCTGAGGCAATCAGTGCTTGTATCAAGGGCACATAGATGAGGTATGACAAGAGCCTTCATATCTCAAAGACAGAGCTCAGAATATTACTAAACTTGCGCTATTCAACACTTCTTAGCAACTAAGTTCTTGTCATTTTGTTGTTTGATCGTATAAAGAATTTGTTAAATTGTGTGCATTATCAATACATTTCATTGTTATTACCAACATGCCAGAAAAATGCAGCAAAAGACTCTAAAGTTCCCTCTGGTGGTCAATTCTGATATATTTGTGATAATATTTGAAATATTTGTGAGAATTCTCTTAAAAAGCAAACCGAAAAAGCATGTTCCTTGTTATCCAGGACTGATGGCAGAATGGCATAAATTCTGAAAAATTCCAGTTAAAAATGCCTCTAAAATTATCTTAAAATGTCCTTTGACATTAATTTGGTGTCACTTGTTACATGTAGAAAACAATGTTGCAACTACTTAGGTGTTCCTCATTTATATCTAGATAACTTGGGTATTAACTGACTGGATGGCTCAGTGAGGTAGATATCTGGCTATGGAGTCAAAGTTGGGAGTTAAATTCGAAACTGACCAGCCTATGTCACCTTGTGCAAGTTGCCTAGTCTGAGGGAACTCCCAGGAGAAAAAAAAACAGTTTTGAATGCTCTGTACCTAGAAAATCCTGAAAAAGGTTGCCAGAAGTAAAAATTGACTTGACCGCATGTAATTTTTATTAACTTAGGTATTACTCATTGGCCAACATCCTCTTGCAAATGGTGTAAATTGCTATACAAATGATATAAATTGCCATTTGAAATCACCATAGGCATTATCAGTTGCACACTGAATCACACAAATTAGAGGGAAAGATGTAATATCTATGCTGGCTTCTTAACTTAAGGGAATTTGCCTCCAAAAGTGTGTGTACTATGCCAGTGTAACTATGCAAGAGCCGCCTAGAGTGGTCACAATGACCAGATAGGCGGGGTATAAACAAACAAACAAACAAACAAACAAGAGGATTTGGGCCATTGTATCTAAAAAGTAACATAGCAGATAGGTGTTATATTTCCTATTTACCTGAACAGAAACTTGTTCTGAGCAAGTACATTGCTGTAATACATTACAGCTAGCCAAGTACTGTGCCAACTAGTTGTACCACACTACAGTACTTCACTACTTGGTGGTACCACTAGTTACTGCCAAGTACTGCTGAAAGGGCTTAGCTGGTGTGCAGATGAGATAAATGTTGCTTTCTCATGTTGCAGCCCAGTAACAAAAGAGTCTGCCTGTGCACCAGCGGGGCAAGAAGGGCTCACTGACTACAGTACTGTACCTTTTTTGTTTTCTTCTACAGGGCTTTAAAGAGAGGCTGCCGGTGCCTAGAGGTGGATTGCTGGGATGGATCAAACGGGGAGCCCATTGTCTACCACGGCCACACCTTCACCTCTAAGATCCCCTTCAGGGAAGTTGTGACAACCCTTGAGAAATATGCATTCCGGGTAGGTGGCACATTTTTGTAGGAAGAAAAGGTGGTTTCCCTCTGCCAGAGCTGAAGGGGTTACTAGGATGTAGTTACTGTGGATGGATGTGGAAGACACTATGGAGAGACAAGAGGAGAGGGAATAGAACTGGCTCTACCCTTACAAGGCAATTGTTTCCTATGGCAGATGCTGTGAGTGGATGTGCAGCAATGGTAGCTTCTGGACTGTTTTCATAAATTTTCCAACTGTCTCTCTCTCATAGAGAATAGAGTTGTGCGTAGCTGGCCTCCTAAACCAGCTGAGTGCCTCAGATAGGAGGGAGAATGCTTCCTCATGGTCCCTCTTGAAGTACAGCCAGTCCAGTCAACTTCCACATGTACAATGCTGTGCCTTTTCCAAAGGGGTGGGTAGATGAAAAGATGAGCCTCAACCGTTGTTGTAATTTAACGAGGCATTGGAGTGTTGCCCTAGTTGATTTGAATGTCATGTAGCTTTCTGAAACTGAACTTAGAATAAGGCCTCCTTTTCTACTGGCTGTGATTCCATGGTTTTCGCACATCAAAATAGTCACTTCATTGCTCTCCAACCACCACATCCTCAAATCAAATTATTCTGAGATAAAAAGCCAGTTTGCTATACCCTCACATCATGATCCTGCTCCCAGCTTTTTTCAGTTGCCAAACTCCCAACTTTGTGTCCCTAAGCTCCAGATTCAACCTCCCAAACTCTTAAACCATAATGGCCTCATTTGGTCTCACAGGCTTCCGATTACCCTGTTATCCTGTCTATTGAAAACCACTGCAGCATAGAGCAGCAGGATATAATGGTGCAACAGCTGAAAGGAATTCTGGGAGAGCAGCTCCTCACCACCACTATTGATGGGCGGGTCCCTGTGCAGCTGCCTTCACCCGAGGTAAGGGTGTTGTGTGAGGCTTTATTTTTTTAAAGGGCCATCACAGAGTTTTAATTGCACGGATGGAGCTAACAGACTTAGCTCTTCTAATTTTCTAATTACTGAGGACACTTAAATTGTCTTAAAGATGAGGTGAAAGATTGAGGGGAAATCCATTGGAACATTGTTTCAGATGGGAGGGTTATGAAACTGGCATGGCTATGTGGGAAAAAGTGGGGTTTTAACAGGCAGATCGATCGAGTGTGATATCCTGGCTCAGCAGAAATTCCTGTAGGTAGAGACAACCCCTTTCCATGAACATAAATGTCATGTCGTGGCTGCTGTGTGCTTACATAGGAACTGAAGGGCAAGATCATTCTGAAGGGGAAGAGGATTGGCTATCTGGAGGATTCTCTGAATGGGCAACCAGATGAGGTGCCTGAGCAGGAAGATATGGAGGAGGAGGAGGAAGAAGAGGGGCCTGAGGCAGAGGAAGAAGCCCTCCGCAATGAAGACAAGAGGAAAGAGAAGGTACGGTTGAGCATCCTGGGTAGGCAAATCCTTACAGGTTTCATGTCAACTCCAAATTAGTGATTGATGACAAACATCGACCTGTATGGTATATACAGGTGGAGGTTTGTTATATCCATAGATTCTACAAGTTATACAGATTCTACAAAGAAGCCCACACTGTGAAGAGAAAGTACACACGAGACACTCAGTTCATGATTGAAAGATGACAGCATACTGTATTAGTCCTCCAGCAATATAGTTACTCAGAGCTCTGGGCTTGAGCAATGAGACTTGCAAATGAACCCCTTTCTTCCTGATAATGATTAACCACAAAAGAAAGCAAGTTTGTTTGCAAAAATACACAGGAGAGAAAAATCTCATGGTAGGACCACCGATGTCTTTTGTCCCTTGACTGAGCTCTGGTTCCAAATGTGGAGAGGAGTGTCTCACATAGTTTGACTTTTAGTTTAGTCTTTAAATAATGGGACGTCAGCAGCAAGGGAAGCTCTTCCTAGCAAGAGAAGGTTGGAAGCTGCTTTTCATACTTGAGTAAGATCACGAGTTCATCTATTTGTGGCCTTCCCCCCAGTCTGCCATGCTCCAGATATGTACGACAACTCTCATCATCACTGATGACTGGCTATGCTGAGAAATGTACTCCATCACATCCTGAGGGTACCACATTGACAAAGGCTGTTCTGGGCTCTGACTGGCAGCAGCTCTGCTGAGTCTCAAGCTTTGGAAACACCAGGAACTGGCTCTGAAATCTTTTGCATGTGAAGGATGCCAGGTACCACTGAGCTATGGCTCTTCCTTCTAGCCTCTAACTTGGAGCATTTATAAGAAATGCTGGTTCTGCTGATTTAACCTCTAAGGAAAACCACTCTACACCACTACCCGGGTGAAAGCCAGAAATTTGGTAGACAAAGCTGTCAACATTTATTTATTTATTATTTATTTAAAAATATTTATATGCTGCTTTTCTCCTAAAGGATTCAAGGCAGTATTAAAAGAAACAAAGTTGAAAGCCAAATAATAATTTGATACAATATTTTTAAAAAATATCATATTAAAACTTCTAATAAGAACATTATTAGAAACACAAGTAAAACACAGAATAAAATGCTCTCTTAAAAAAAAAATCCCCTTCGTCATTTGAAGGAAAGCCTGCCTGAAGAGGAAAGTCTTCATCTCCTTGCAGAAGGACAACAAAGGTGGAGCCAGTTTGATCTCCCATGGAAGGGGGTTTCAGAGTCTGGGAGCAGCCAGGGGGTGGAGGGCTCTCCTGTGTCCCTACCAAGCGTGCTTGTGGGAGCAAGAGAAAGGCCTCTCCTGATGATCTCAATCTCCAGGTAGACTCATAAAGGGAGATACAGTCTTGATTGCAGTCTGTTTTAAAACACTGGAGTTTCTTCCTGCCTGGGGAAAAGTCTCATTGCTGAATTTCCATGGGTCCTGCAGTGGTTAAAGGCAGTAGAAGTGTGAAAGGGGGGCGGAAATCACAACTTTATTTTGGTTGTTTTTGCTGGCGATATTGGTGCTGTTTGAATTGCTTGGTGTGCACATCCACGCATAGGCATAATTTGCAGAGCTGTCATCCAACTTCTTTGCAGAAAGCGAAACAGTCCCTCTCCAAGGAGCTTTCAGACTGTATTGTCTACTGCAAGAGTGTGCCCTTCTGCAGCTTCCAGCATTCCCGTAGCCATTACAAGCCTTATGAGATGTCTTCCTTCACTGAATCCAAGGCCCGCAAGCTCATCCGGGAAGCTGGTGAGAAACAGGGATAGGGGTGTCTGGGAGAGAAGCCAGTTTGGCCAAGCTTTGAGCGGGGAGATGGGACCTTCACCTCCTCAAGTATTGATGCTTGCTCCTCCGGCTCCCCCAAATGAATGATAAGCTTTAATTGCCATCAGACAAGAAAGCATGGCTGTTTACAGAGCACTGTGGAAGCAATCAGAGTCTTGTAAACAGGTGTCAAGTCCACCAACTCTGCATCAGCGTCTTGAATACAACTTCTGCAGCCCTTGCTCCAGGCCACACCCACACACGCACAAGTGTTGTCCTCACAACAACAACAAAATTCAAACTAAGAATTCTTAGTTTTTTCCTCACCTTCCAGTTCAAAAGGTAAGCTTTTTCTCTGTACCACCCCTTTCGGCTAAAAGTTGACATCTTTCCCAAGCTATGTTAAAGTACTGCACTTCAAAAACTGGAGAAGGATTTCCCAATTATCCAGAACAGTTACATACTTTTGTAAAACTCTTAATTCTCATCAGGAGACATTAAAATGGAAAAATGTAGTGAAGATAAATCCATTCACAATAATAAAGGTGTCAAACTTGCAACAGTATGTTGTTCACCCTCCCAAATCTGTTATTCATACATGTCTTAGTTTTCAGGATGGATTGGGGAAGGAGATAGGGCCCAAATCCTATTGGTGTTCATGTCCACTTTGGGTAATTTGAAACAGCACATTGGAGCCAACTGACAAAGTGCTGGTGGCTGTTTTGCTCACAGGCCTGGTCAAATGGCTGACAAGTTCCATATATGCTGCCTGGCACCTCATCTATTAGCCACAATTAGCTTTAGCAAATTACACAAACCTTGCATGAATACCAGCAGGATTCTGGCTGTTACTAAAATTAGTTCTACCATATTATGGTGGCTCTGCACCTTGCAAGGCCATGTTTTAAAAGAGGAATCCTAAGTCCTCCTTCTCTTTCACATCAGCTGCTTTGAGTGGATTAGACTTTTCTTCCACTTACCTTTCCAAGTTCCCTGTCTCTTCCAAGGAAGACTGGTTCTGTCTTCTTCAGGCTTTCCTGGAGCCTGACACATCCATCCATCCAAATTTCTTCTCTGCATACATCTCTGCTCGGAAAACAATTGTTTTGATTTAAAGGCCTTCCTTCCCATATGCTTTTCTAGTCCTGTGGGAATAATTGAAAGCACAGAGATGAAGATGAGGTAGAAAAGTAACAAACTTTATCTAAGATTCTTAGGAAAGGGTAAACAGGACATTTCTAGTGAAATAACAAACTAATAAAACTACATAACAAAACATATCAAAATAGTAAAAACAAATAGGGTGATGGCAGCTCAGGCAATACACACAGTCTCTGCCTTGCTTTGTCTGTCTGCATCAGTGTGGGAAGTTCTCTATAGTCAGGCAAAAGCAATTAACCCCTTTTGTAGAGTCTTACCAGGAAGAGAGAGAAAAAATCATTGGCTGTAAAGTACGTCACACTTCCAAGTGAGGTCCACTTAAGACAATCATATTGACCCCATAATGGCTGGAATGTAGATCTTGCCATATCCCAACACCCCTTCTCAAGATCTAACATGGAAAACATGTAGATTACACAATCAATAACATCATTGAAGTGAGAACTCTTAAAGGTACTGTTCCAATTCCAAGCACATTTAATCGTTGCTCATTTGGTTATTGTGGGTTTTTCGGGCTCCTTTGCTCATTTGCTTGAAATACCGGTAGCTTTGGTCTGTTCTCTGTATCAAGTTCGCAGAAGCTTTTTTCTAAATTGACCAATATGGATGAAGCTGCAGTTATCAAGAAGAAAATGTATTTGATCATTCACACCTTGATAATCAGATATTTGGAACATTTGGTTATTGTTTTGACCATTTGTGCCATCACTAGACCTTTGCTTGTATCTTATATTTGGTCTGCCATGTGGTGGTTTGACATTTCCATTACTGCTAAAATGTCCCCAACCACTAGGGACCACTCTTTAAATTAAAACGCTTGCCTTTCTAGGCCTTTGAATTTCTGCACCTTTAAATCTACAATATTTGGTGCTCTGCCCAACCTTTGAACATGTATAATGAACATCTCCTTTCTTTAGGATCAAGTCTCATTCTCAATATAGATGTTTCTTCAGGTATGTTATCCATTGTCCATTTAAATCTGGAATTTCTCAAATAGGCAATTCTATGGTCCATGTCCACTTTTGCAATGCACTCAAGCGTAGCTTTCTGATTTGCAAAAGATTGTGGCAAGCTGAATAATATACAGGTGTAAAATTTGGAATCAGAAATCTCTGCTCCTGCAGATTGAAGCTCTGAAACAAGTTTTAACATTTCATCCAAATGCACATCAATGCTAGTTCCTTCTTTCATTTCCATGTTATATAATCTCTTCCAAAAATATCACATTCTTATTTGATCTGGTAAAATATTTTCTTCTTAGAGCATTATGTAGTCCTTTAGCTCTTTTATACTTAGTTACTAATGGAGTCTCGTGGTCTTCAGTACAAGAATATAACATCATTAAAGCTTTTTCTTCTTTCATTTTATAGTCATTCTGTGCTGGCTGACCTTCAGGCATATTTTGGTCTATAGCATCTCAAGAGTCCTGTACTTGAAGAGATACTCTTAATCTTGCATCCCACATCTGAAAATTGTTCTGGTTCAGCTTTGGAATTGCAAATATGCCACCATTGCTACTTAAACCCAGTTGAAAACATTGAGTGGATATAGTAGCTTCTGGAGTAGTCGCTGGAGTTGTAGACATCTTAATATTATGAAATGCTGTCTTCTAATATAGGAAAATTATATTCCTCTCTTCTCTGCTTCACTTTCAATTCACTTGAATACTGTTTGGTTTATCACTTTAAATGGCTTCTGTGGCTTCTCAATACAAAAGAAAATCTCTAGCCATCTCAAAAATCAACCCCTTTAGTTATTTGCTGGTAAGCAGAAGCAAATACAGCAAAGTCCTCAATTTAGAATGAAAGGAATGTTTGCCAAAAAGCCCCGTTTCACCCTCTGAACGTCAATAGGGAGAGCCAAAAAATTCCACACACTTTTAGCGTCTTCTCAAAAACAGCTGATCAGTCTGCTATTTTAAAAAAACAAAACCATCATCTGCTATGAAATTTGTAGGTAACAAACCTTACCTCAGACTTGTCATATCCCAACAGGCCGCATAGGGAATTAAGGCTGATTTCTTAACTGCTGGTATGCTAATCTCTTTCAGGAAATGACTTTGTCCGCCATACTGCCTGGCAGTTGGCACGCATCTTTCCCAGTGGGCTGCGGACTGACTCCTCCAATTACAACCCCAAGCCAATGTGGAACGTGGGATGTCAGATGGGTAGGCATGAAGTACAACTGCCATTGAAGTTAAGGGAAAGGAATATGTTCTTTTGGTTGTTGTGGGGTTTTTCGGGCTCTTTGGCCATGATCTGAAGGTTGTTCTTCCTGACGTTTTGCCAGTCTCTGCGGCCGGCATCTTCAGAGGACTGGAGTAGGAACTCTGTCCATGCTCTGTTGGTGTTTGTTGGATAGTATTTATAGCTATGGGAATGGCTTTTTGTCTTTTTTCAGGAGATAGGGTGATTAGCATGTTTTTGTTGTGATGAATGTGATGTGTGAATATGTTCTTTCTCAGCTTCCTGATTTCCCTGTCAATATTCTGCAAAGCAGAAGCTTCCCCCATTTCATTTCCTTGGTGTGTTCCTTAGATCTCAGAAGCATTCATGTTGGTGCTTTGGCAATGTTATAAAAATTGCTAAAGAAAATGGCTCTACTTACTTTAAAACATTAAGTGATAAAATGTGGTAGTTAATTAATTTGTTAATGTATGTGTAAAAGTCATTTCAAATAACTGAAAATGGCTAGTAATGATTTAAAGGGACAGGGACAGGCAATCATTGCTCAGAAATATCTCTTTTGGGATTTGATGCTTAATGTTAACAATTTAGGAGTCACTAATTTTTAACAAAGTTTCCAAACTCTTCTGTTGCTTAGACCAAGGGCTGGAACTAATAATTAGGAAACAATAGTCTCTGACAACAAATCTGGGGTATTTTCAAAGGGGAGGAAATGTTATTGTATTTTCACTGCTGGGGGTGTGATAGATCCCTTGGGGATTTTGTGGTTTTGATGAAAAACTAGCTTGACTGACCTTGGCTATTGTGTGCCTTGACTGGGAAGGGGTGAACAGTAGCTCCTTCTCTGCCTCATGTGATAAAATGGGGTTCTTCTCCAGCGCTTTTAACCCTAGGCAGTGGTTCCCAACCTTCGGTCCCCAGATGTTGTTGGACTAAAACTCCCAGAAGCCTTCACCACTAGTTGTGCTGGCTAGGATTTCCAGGAGTTGTAGTCCAAGAACATCTGGGGAACCAAGTTTGGGAACGGAAAGGAAACTCAAACACTATGGACATTCTATAGGGTTTTTTTTAAAAGTTCCCCTGATGTAGTGGTTGGCTGATGCTTATTGGTCCAAGTGGGAAAGCTGGAAGCCCCATTCCTTTTTATAAAGTGTTGATGAGCCATAAAACCTTAAGATTGCTCTCGCACCAAATTCATACTCTCTTCATGGCAGACTAAGACACGATATCAAGATGCGCTGGAAAGGGTCACCACTGAGTACAATGTTTAAAGCAACCCTTCTGTCCACATGTAATCCAGTCCTGCTTGCTACAGCCCACTTCCAAAAAGAGTGGGCCAGCTGTCCGACCCAAAAGGAACAGATTGGGCACAGAGCAGAGTCATGCTTCTTTGTTATCTCCTGTATGTCATCTGTCTGGCAGAAAATAGATCAAATCAGACTCTGCTGTTGGCTCTTGAAAAAGCAAGCGAAATCATCTTCAAATGACACTCTTAGAGATTTAGCTGGGTCCAGCTTCTAGAAAGGGAAGAAACTGGTATTTTAAACATTCAGGGTCTGAAACATTGGCTTCCAAACCAAAATGTTTACAAAACAGTGGCACCAACCGATACCTTGACTACATGGGTGACCGTATGCAATCTCCACCTCTTGCTCTTTTCCATCAGTGGAACACTTATCAAATAATAGCTTTTTCTAAGTCTTCTGGATTAAGATCCCACGTTTTTGGGTTTTCTGGCTGTCTTAAATCTTCAAGTGGGGATGTGTAAGATGGCTCCATGCACTAGGACAACGTGCAGCCTTCAGAACAGAGTGCTGTGGGACAGTGGTATCATGCCATACGATTTTCCAACTACTCATTTCCAGCCACCTGTAATTCAACAAGGGTCTCTCCACAATGTGTTTTTTAAAACTTAGATTCCTGTCTCCCATTTCAGTGGCTTTGAATTTTCAGACCGCTGGTGCAGAGATGGACCTGTATGATGGGCTCTTCAGTCAAAATGGCCGCTGTGGCTATGTGTTGAAGCCAAGTTTCATGAGGGACACAGAGACAAATTTCAGTCCTGAGAATCCCCAAGGCATAGGCGACAGGAACCCGCTGACATTAATTATTAAGGTACTGTACTGTGAACTTGTTCTCCATGGCTAACTAGGGAAAATATAGGGAATAATTGCTTGAAATAGGAAGCTTACTTGCACTCCTTAACAGAGTGCAGATTGTTGAGTGGCAGTGCCCTTTTAGGGTCTCAGGTAAAAGTCTTTCCTAATCTTACTTTTCTAAAACAGAGCTTGAGTCTAGAAGCTTCTGCATGTACTAATAACATACTCTTGCACGTGCTTCATGCTCCTTCCCAATTAAAAAGAATAGTAATTTTTTACTTCTGTATTTCTAGGAGCCAGTACACTTTATCAAGCTGAAAATGCAAACAGGGTAATATTCAATGATTATAACTTTGAAGGATAGGCAGCTTATATGTGTTATAGAAAACGTCCCCCTTTTGCTGGGGTGGAAGAGTGGGGAACTTTTGGTCCTTCAGGCCTTTTAGGAAACATGGCTCCCATCATCTGTCACTGCCAAACATGCGGTTTAAAGCTGATAGTGGCTGTAGGTCAAAAGTACCATAACCAAAGTCTCTCTCTCCCTCCCTCCCTCTCTGTGAGCTCGTGTTTGGAAATATTATACCAGATTTCTAATGAAACTTGTTCATGGGTGGTAATGTTAATCATAGACTTAGATCAAGAGGGGACAACATATAGTCTATATGCATTCAATGTGGCTTTCCAGGAGCCCAACCCTGGCCCCAGCACATAGACACCATGTTAAACTCTGTTTAAAGTTGCTGAAAGAGTCCCTTGCACACACTATATGCTGTCAGTGGATAATTTTGCCACAGCACACACACATGCAAACACAACATTAATTATATTTTTGCCCTTAGAATGCACAAGAGGTTCTTTTGGTTAAAACACCCACCCACACCCCATTGTTGTAAAACAACAACAAAAATGAGTGCGGTGCGTTACAGGACTAGTGCAGTCTCTAAGAGCAAAGCAAAGCAAAGTGTGCTGCTTATATACCACCCCATAGTGCTTTAAGCACTCTCTGGGCAGTTTACAAGTTAATTATGCAGGCTACAGATTGCCCCCCCCCCAAGCGAGCTGGGTTCTCATTTTACTGACCTCTGAAGGATAGAAGGCTGAGTCGACCTTGAGCAGCTACTTGGGATTGAACCCCAGGTCATGAGTACAATTTTGGCTGCAGTACAGCAGCTTAACCACTGTGCCACAAGGCTCACGAGGTTGAAGGATGGGCATATGTGGCTCCATAGACCTCTGGAGGTTGGCCATCTATGATCTAGTTGCTCAGTCCCTCTCTGCCCTGCCATCTTGTCATAGCTATTAAAGTGTCCCTGTCTATTACAGTGATGGATATCTCATGGCTGTCAGGTGTTATTGGATGGGCAAGTCCTAATCACCCCACACCACTGATTATGTTACCTAAAGCTGACTGAAGTTGCAGTTCAACAATATTTGTAGAGTCATCTGTTGCTCAGTCTAGTTAGTGGAAAACAGATGAACTACTGCTGGATAAACGAAGCTTGGGATATTGACTGGAACAAGCACAGTGTTCCAATACGGGGTAGCTGCAGCAGACACATTGCAGCTCTTATACCGGTAGCCTGAATTGCTTTTCTGTGCTCATGAAATCTTATTTCCTAGGTCTTATTTCCTAGGTCATTAGTGGGCAACAGCTCCCCAAGATGCCCAACAGCAAGGAAGGCTCCATTGTAGACCCACTAGTGCGCGTGGAGATTCATGGCGTCCCTGGTGACAGTGCGAAGCAGGAGACAAAATATATTGATAACAATGGTGAGTCTGTTCTATTGCTCATTGTAAGGAAGAAGTAGGGTTATATAGGGGCTTCTCAGGGTAAGTCAAGTCAAATGCCTATCCAGCTTCACTAGGTATGATAGGAAACAAGGATACCTGGAGTGATGGCTGCTGCTCACTCCTTTCCCCACAAAAAAATCTCAGAGGAAGACAGTTTTTCCCCCATGGGAATAAACAACACAAATTGAAAAGATATGTTAACCATTTCTGATCACCACTGTTTCTTCAATTCCATTTGTGTGCGTGTGTGTCAAACTATCAGGGCTGGAACTGAGATTACAGATTTCAAGGAAGCACAGGGGAAAACCTAGGTAGTAAGGGAATAGAACATGAATCCTGGGGGAAGAAAATACTGCTCAATATTTATAAGCTTTATTTTGAAACTTTGAACATCCATGTCTGCGATGTACATTATGGCTAATCCAACAAAAAGCAATTATGACTAAGTGCTTTTGGTAACGGTGGGCAAAACCTTGTTGCATAACTTTGCACCCGGTATAACCTAGATCAGGCACTGGAAACATTTGATTTACAATAATTAAAAGCTTCCTATTTTCCATTTTAGGTTCTGAGTCTCCTAAGGGGGAAGTCTCTGGAAGCCTCAAGACAGTTGCAGTTGAGAGCCTTCAAAAGGGGGAGGCCATGAATATGCTCATCAGATTGCACGGATTGGGACTGTCACCACAAATTCAGCAGTGATTTTAAAAAAAACCTTTAAAAAAATTCCCTGCCCCCAGCTGCCCCTAAGCTCCCCAAGGTTTTCCCAGCAGAGCCTTTGAATGTAAAATTGGGGGGGGGGGAATGAAGCGTTTTATCAGTATAACTTTTTTCTGGCATCCAATATGGGCTGTGCTAGGACATGAAATCATGCAACAGGATTTTGCCCACGATGGTGTCGGGGTTGGAATTCTGGGCAAGGCCTGGAACATCCTAGGTTCAAAATTACCCATGAAACTCACTGGGTAATTTTGAGCCAGTCGGTGTCTCTCAGTTGAGCTTACCTCATTGGGTTGTGAATATAAAAATGGGAAGGAGGGTTGTGTACACTAATGTGAGTGAGTTCATTACAGTAAAGGCTGATGAATAAATAAAACAGTGGAATGGTACATGCCATTGTTCTTATGCTGGTTTATATTACTATGCTTGCATATTAAGTGCACTCTTCTGCCTTGTTTTTAAATGCTTGGTTACACTGAGGTGTTTAAAATGGAATAACAGCTTAAATGGTCGTTATCAGACCCAATACAGTTCTGTGGAGCCAGGAAAGAGAGAAGTGCAAGTGGAGGAACCACCAAAGCCGAAGTAGTTAGAGGCAAAATAAGCAAGCCAGAATTGATGTATTTCTCCATGTAATTCTGGGGAACAGACGATCTTTGGATTCAGTGGATTCAGATATTGCCCAGAGGGACCTAGGGAGACAATTGCCATTTTTTTGTCATGACAATATCCTTAATTTATCTGAACAGGTTTTAATCCACAATGGG
Organism: Pogona vitticeps; assembly: GCF_051106095.1. Classification (NCBI taxonomy): domain Eukaryota; kingdom Metazoa; phylum Chordata; class Lepidosauria; order Squamata; family Agamidae; genus Pogona; species Pogona vitticeps. Next base: position 241,341,914 of record NC_135783.1, read on the forward strand.
GTGAGTCGTTTCAGTTCCAAGTGTGGGTACCAGAGCTGGCACTTTTGCGCTTTGTGGTAGAAGATTATGACATGGCATCAAGGAATGACTTTGTGGGGCAGTACGCGCTACCTCTTACCAGTGTCAAATTAGGTGAGTCTTTTCCTTCAGGAGCATGGGATCGGGTTACCACATGCTCGTCTTTTACCAAAATCTGGGGATGAAAGTAACCATGACAACTCACCCCTCCACAGAATTCACAGGTTGACCCTCTGTCTTGAAACGATACCTAAAAATTCCTTTGCTGTATGGACAGAAAGTGAGTTTGACGGTATGTTCAGAACCACTGGCAAGCTGGTTTGTTTCTCCCATTAATATTTGGACTAATTATTACATTATCTTAGCCATCTTGCTTCTTTCCCTAGACCAAGTAAAAGCTATGCGTTTGCATCCCTTGTGGGCGTGGACAGCTCATTGTGTCCCCCCTTCGGGGAAAGGAGTCAAACATTGGTTGCTGCATATATTGTTGGCAGTTGGTTCAGCTGGTTCTAGTGGTAGAAAGGGCAAATACATGTGATAAGGTAATATGAGCAGCATCAGAACTCCCGAAAGAATTTGGGACCATCCAAGCAAAACTGTCTCTAAGAGTGAGCAGGTTTGCCTCCTCTAGCTGTGTCATCTCAGCAAGCCTAGATAAGAAATACTACTATGTGGAAAAGGTATTTTAATGTAATGTTAAGCAGGATGTTTAATGTTTAAGAGTATAGATAATGTAAATTTGTCATATAACCATATCTAGAGAATAATTAGGGTGAGAGAGGGTTATGAGATGGGGCTGATCTTTTCTCAGGGACGTTAAGTTCCCTGGCTCCTTACAGACCCACAGGGCACAGTTCGAATATGAGTTGGAGACTTGTTCTCACTGACCCTGGCTGGGAGGGGGTGTGGAGAAGGGAAGTGGGAAAGGGAAAAGGTGGGTATGGGGGGGGTCATGAGAAGAACGAAATAACGGGAGATGTAATTAGACAATCTTGTTTAGTAAAATATGATTATAGCCTGAATGTCATTATATATACTGAACATGTTAAATGAATCTTAGAAGAATATGCTTGGAAAGATAGTTCATAAAAATGTATGACTGCAATGCTAGATAACTGTAGTATTGAAAATGGACATTGTAAATATGTGTGTTTGCACAATAAAATTATTTAGAAAGGGAGAGCAAATACAGAATCCTTTTATTTTTGAAACATTAAATATATGGTGAAAACATTGAAAAGTTTTGCTCCCCCAATATCGCCTTTATGTCCTCTATTGGATCACTCAGACTTTAAATCTCATGAGAAATATGTGCAATTTAAACATTGGAAACAAACTGGAATATATAGAATTAATGGCTTATTTGAATCAGGGGAACCCATTGCTGTTAGACAAATAGAAGAGAAAACAAAGAAATAAGAACCAATTGGCTACAAATAAAACAAATAAGGAGCTTTGTGATACAATTATATAAAATATCTGGCCCTATAACAGGGATCTCCAACCCCTGGTCTGCAGCCCAGTGCCATTCTGTGATCTTGCCGGAACTGGGCTGCAGAGACGGATCCCTCCCCCCCCCCACAGTGGGTGTGTCGCGCTCACGAGGGGAGTGTCGTGCTCGTGCAGGGGGCGTGCCACACTCACGCAGGTGCATGTCGCCCTGTGCACGGAGCCTGCCCCCCAACCGGTCCATGGTCCCAAAAAAGTTGGGGACTGCTTCCCTATAAGACCATTAACGGAATTTGAACAATGCTGTATACAAAAATGAAAGGATAGGATTGACCTCATTGATAGATGTATTACTGAGAAAGAACATGGTAAGGGCAGAACAGCCAAAGCATCCTGGGGAATGAATTTAAATATTAATATACCTGAGGAGGCTTAGACAGCATTTGGAATAAACATCCATATACTGTAAATCAGTATCAGCTAAAACAAAAGAAATGGTTCTGAAATGTGTTCACAGATGGCATCTATACCCTACGAAGCTACATAAAATCAACAGGGATATATCACATAAGTGTTGGAGAAAATGTGGACAAAAGGGAACTTTGGAACACATATGGCTTTTTTGTCCAAAAATATAATTATTTTGGCATGATGTAATCAATTGGACAGAAATACTGACCAATCAAAAATAATTGTGAATGAAACATTACTATTATTTTCAGCACTTACAGGGGGAAATGAGAAGCTAATAAAGACCTAATTGCAAATATTACAGAGACGGCAAGGTGTGAGATTGCTAAAAGCTGGATACACGTTCAAGATCTTTCATTACAGACATTTTTGAACAGGATATGGCAAAAGCTCGTGATGGAGAAATTGACCAATAAGATCAGAATGTACAGAGAAGAAATAAAGCACAGTCAGTTTTTTGAAACTTGGAAACCTTTATTAAAATACACTAATGCACTAAATGAGAAGTCACATGATTTAGGAAATAATCTAGATGGCTCAGATTATTGGTTGGTAGCTTTCTGGATGGAATGGGGATTTGAGATTAACTGTAATTTTGTTATATGATGTGAATAGCTGATGTTTAGAATGTTAAAATATTTAATAAGATGAATAAAGTTAACTGTATTACGTGTTTGTAATGTGATTATTGACTGTCTAAAATAAAAAAGGAAGATTCAGCTCCTAGGCTGTCCATCTTTTTTATTTGGACTAAAGTAGGCACCATTTTGTCCTTCACCTCAGGCAGTAAAACAGCTGTCACACCTGCTCAAACAAGGCAACTTCAAATGTTGGTCACTTCTGTCTCCTATACAGGATACCGCCACATCCACCTTCTTTCCAAGGATGGCACAGGGATCCCACCAGCCTCCCTCTTTGTCCACATCCACATCCGGGAGACAGCATCTGAAACGGACTGATTCACACAACTGCATCGCAGCCTTCTTTCTGCTCCACTTTACTTTGGAAAAATGTGGGTGTGTAAAGGAGATAAGAATTCTGTGGAAGGATGCCATATTACACCATCTGCCTGCCTCTTTCTTGCTCCAATGTAGAATTGGACCGAGCAGAAATGCTACTTTGCACTGATACAGGTTTTTCTTTTTGAAAAAAAAATATTTTTGTATAATTTTGCTATTTTATTTTTAAAATTTAAATTATTGTGATTTCCACAGATCCTGCATCCTTCAACCCTTTGAAGTAATTCTGTCCATTCATATGGTTCTGTTATAGAAGCTACCTCCATTGCACGTGGATGACAAACTAATTCACTACACCCAGGAGCAGAATCAATTGCAAGGCAGAGCAAGTTGCCTTTATAACCTTCTCCTTCAGTCATATATTTCCAAATAAATAAACGAACTAATAAAGGGCATTTCCCCCACCTGTCTACTAGGTGAGTCCTCCTCACCTGAGCAAGGAAATAGGTTTGGCCTCTAAGCAGTAGCGGGACAATGAATTATCAAGCGGTTCCTGCCTACAGTGGCAATACTTGATGGAGAAGATATAGAAACCCAAATGCAGCTCTTGTAGCAACATCTTTTACCTAGAGAGATGGATCCTCCGAACAGGAAGAAGATAGAATGTTGAGTTGTTGATTCTTTTCCTTCCAAACTGAACAGGAGGAAAGTGAAACTCGACAACATTCCTCCCACTGTAGAAGACCATAGCAGGATTTCCCCTTTCTCTAGATCCTGGTAGTAGCCTCTTTGCTATTCCTGTCCTCCAGTTAACTGGCTGGAAAGCTCAGTGAGGTGGAGCACAAAGGTCAGGAATTCCATGCCCCACTGTGCCTTGGAAAAGAACATCCTCCTCTGTGGTTTGGTGAAGCTACATAGTCCCAAACTGCCACCGGAAGAGGGTAATGGTAAGCCACTTCTGTATAATCTATACCTAGAAAACCCTGGAAAAGGGTTGCCGTAAGTCTGAAATGACTTGGCACCATGTAATTAGTTAACTTATTAAAGCTAGCAGTTAACAAGTTCACCTAAGTAATGTTTATTACGATGACATGCATGTGTAAAGCAACTATTACATGTCAGAAGTCGTGTATGAAATTACTAACAACACTCTCCATAGTGGGGGCAGTTTAATTATAGGCAAAAGTTATCAAGTGATAATACACTCAGCCCATGAATATGCTCATTCATGGAATAGCAAAAACCTCTTCTACAGATTTTTTTTTTTTAGTACTATCCACAGCATGGAAAGAATACCAGCTCTGTCAGATCAATGGACTTGGCTTTTTATCAAGCATTTGTTGACCAAGGTGATCTGTCAGCCAGCTGCAGACTAAACCAGGTTTATATCTTAAAAGATGTGGGCTAGATCTGAATCAGCTTCTTACACTAATTCCAAGGAGGAGGAGTTAAGACACAGATGATAGTTTCTTTTTCATGAAGAATGCAACATGAACAATTATAAAGGGGTTTCTCCGGAAGAATTCTTCCTGGTAGGAACATTCTGCCATTTTATAAAGTCTCAGTTGAAATCCCTTTTTAAAAAACAGTTGTATTAACTAGCCATCAAGAGGTTTAATCTGCTCGAGGCCTGTCCTGTTGCTTGAAGCCAAGATGTGGCCATTTATTCTTGATATTGCAAAGGCTGATCTCTTGTGCTTTTAGGCTCTTCCTACAGTGGTTTAAAGCTGTAATAATTAGAAATGGGACATGCTAACCTTCCACATAGGAGGCAGAGGGCTGTGGCTGGTTACTGGCAGGCATTTCTGAAGGATTTAACATTTACTGTAACAAAGGTGGCAAAGGCAACCACAGGAACAATAATAGTGTAAAAGTTGACTCAATCTTAAATTGATCTCAGTTGAAGACCCATGGCTAGTACACTGAATATCTCAAGATATAGCTAAATAGGAGAAACCGCTGTGGTCATGAGGCATATGGCAGCATCACCCCAGAACGTCCTTGCTGGGTTACAACATGCACCGTGGGTGTATCCCTTTTCTTTGTTAAGTCCCCCCTGTTCTGTCCAACCCTCTTTCTTTAACTCAGGTTCTCTTTTACAGGTGCAATATATACAGCATTGCATGGAAAGCCATTATATTCCAAATACGTACTGCCTCCTTTGTAAGGGGCAGCAGCCCCATGTATCCAGGTGAAAATAAAAGGATGTTCTAAACTTCTGCCAAGATAGAGAAGGGGGTGTCTATCAGTCATTCTGTAATTATATTACTTATCAGACAGGAAAGGAATCAAAGGATGAGGTTGAAGTAAGTGATGGTATCTCCTTATATGGACATCCCAACTTTTGGTAAGATCAGGTGGGTGTGGTTCCTGCTTTAACTTGGGAGGTCTGTTTGGGGGTGTTGAGGATGCAGCCCTGAGGCCGGAGGCTCTATTAGTGAAACAAGGTAAAGAGGCAGGGCTGTTGTTCGGGGAGTACCTCAGGCTCAATTAGGTGGCTCGGGAGCAGGCCCTCGAGGAGGAATTCTTAACCGTCTTGACCATCAACTCTGTGAGGACCAACCTCTTTGAGCACAGCCCTGAGACTAACTCCGGGGTGTGTGTGTGTACTGTGAGACCCTGGCATCAGCAGCTATGAAACGCAATGGAGGATGAGGTGGACAGTATGTTACACCTTGGGATCATAGAGCCTTCAAGGAGCCTGTGGAGAAAACAGCTGGTGCTTGTGCCTAAGCCAAACAGCAGCACCTGGTTTTGCACTGATTTTCTACACCTTAATGCAGTGTCAGAATCTGATGCCTATCTTAGGCCCTGAGATGAATTGTTGGACTGGCAGGAGAATCCTGGTACCTGGCCTCTTTCAAGCAAACCAAAGGATAGTGGCAGATTCCACAAAGGAGAGAGGACTCGGGGGGGGGGGGGGGGAAGGGCTTTGCCACCCTTAGGAACCTGTCCCATTTCACACCTATGCCTTTACAGCTCCATGGGACCTTGATTTAGTGACCACATATGTCAACAATATTACTTTCATCCCCTCACTTGCAGTATCTCCCATGGGTTTAGAGAGAACTTCACCAGGAGGGACTCATGGCCAATCCTGCTAAGTGTAGGGTTGCCCAAGATGAAGGTGAATATTTAGGGTTCCTAATGGGGAGCAGAGAAGTCAGACCCATGTAAGGTAGACAAGGTGTCCTGATGAACCCTACCCCAGATTTAGAAGCAGGTCCAGCAGTTTCTTGGTACGGCGGGCTACCACCGTCAGTTTATTCCCAATTTCACCTCCCTTGCTATCCCCTAACTCAGTAGTTCCCAACCTTTTTAACCCTGCGGACTGGCTGGGGAAGGCAGGGCACCCCTCGGCGCACTTGTGCGCATGCACAAAGAAGCGGGATGGTGCTTGTGTGGGCGTGCGTGTGTTCATGTGCATGCACGAAGGAGCGGGAGGGCGCTTATGCACATGCACAAAGGGTGGCATGGTGCACAAGGGCATTTGTGCACATGCGTGAAAGGTTGGGGGAGCACTTGCATGGATGCAGGTGCGTGCATAGTTGCAAAGGGGCTGTGTGAGTGGGGGTGGGGGAAGGTCTGTCTTTGCAGCCCAGTCCAGCTCAGGCCATGGACCGGCACCAGGCTGCGGACCAGGGTTGGGGACCTCTGCCCTAACTGACCTGACCCAGAAACGGGGCCTCAGGGCAATCTGATGAGGCTGCCGTAAAGAAGAAAGCCTTTGCAGGTGTGAAGGAGGCCCTGTGCCAGGTCCTGGACTTTCCCCAACATTTCTTGTTGCACACAGATGCTTCCAAAAGAGGGTTAGGGGCTGCCCCAGCCCTAGAGTGGCCCATCCCATTCTAGCTGGAAGCTCTTCTCTGAAAGCAGAAATATGCAAAGCTTTGACTATCCGTTGGACCATCCATGCCTTTTGGTAGTCCCTCCTAGGAAGTCTCCTTGACCCTGGTTACTGATCATGCCCCCCTCCAGTGGCTGGCAGAGAGAGACACCAACCTCCACCAAAACCACTGGTACTTAGCCCTGCAGCCCTTCACATTCATGGGAAGGGGAAAATAGATTAACAGGGTTTGAATCCCTGCTCAGCCATGGGAAACCGACTGGGGATGTGCAAAGCCACTCTTTAAATATCTCACTTATCTGGAAAACCCTATTAGGGTGGTTCCATCTTGGTGACACAGAACACACAGATAAGCATGTGCAGGATTATGGCCCGAAAGTACAAACTTCTCCATTACTGAGTTAAATGGGAGCTATATTCAAGTTAAGGTGATTGGGATTGAAATTTTTAGTGCGAAAATCTATACCGTTTTTGGAAGCACGAATGAAACAATACAGTGTAATACCTCATATATTACATGGAAGTACAGTACTTTACTATGTGACCTATGATGTCACATAGCACAGAAATGAACAAATCAGACAATGGGCTCAGTATGGATGAGAGAATCAAGAGGAAGCTAAATGAGGAAGGGCTAAGATTTCACAGCAGAAAAAGTGCATGTTTTATTGACGGAGAAGCTAAATAACTGCTTTTGGGCTATTTATTTATTATTTAAATTTATATCCCGCACCATCTGGCAACCAGGCCACTCTGGGCAGCTAACAACCATATAAGGAGGAAAAAAAACCTTAAAAACATGATAAAAAATAAGTTAATAACATAGCAAATCAGAAATTAAAACAGATGGCAGATGGTGGAAAGGGTGAAGGAGAGGATAGCAAAAAAGAATGGTAAAAAGGGAGAGCAGGATCCTAATGCTCCATGAAAGCCTGGAAGAAGAGGCAGGTCTTCAATGCTGTTTTAAATCTGTCCAGCGAGAGTGCCAGACGAATCTCAGTCGGCAGGTTGTTCCATAGATGGGGGCAACCACCGAGAAGGCCTGGTTTCTAATTTTTTTTCCCTCCGGGGTCAAGGCCCTCTACCGCCCTGCCTGTGAGGAACAGGTATTATGGACAGATCTGGCTAGGAGCAGGTGTTCTGATAGGTACCGAGGTCCTAAACCATTTAGGGCAGGCTTGTCCAACCTTGGCCCTCCAGATGTTCTTGGACTTCAACTCCCAGAAATCCTGGCCGGCAGAGGTGGTGCTGAAGGCTTCTGGGAGTTGAAGTCCAAGAACATCTGGAGGGCTGAGGTTGGACAAGCCTGATTTAGGGCTTTAAATGTTATCATCAGAACCTTGAAGTTGATGCAGAAACGAACCAGTAGCCAATGAAGGGCAGCCAGAGCAGGGGAGATGTGTTGAAATTTCTTCACCCAACTTATTAATCTGTTCGCTGAATTCTGGACCAGTTGAAGTCTCCGCATCAGCCTCAAGAGCAGCCCCACATAGAGAGCACTGTAGTAGTCTATTCTTGAGATTACGAAGTCATGAATCAGCGTTGTGAGTGCTGCCACGTCTAGATAGGCATGCAGCTGGGCAATCCTCCAGAGATGGAGCGGTTCGCACCACAGATGCCACCTGGGTTTCCATGGTGAGATCCGGGTCCAGGCAGATGCCCAAACTGCGAATCTCACTCTTCATGGGGAGAGTCACTCCCCCAAAGGAGATGGAGTTTCCCAGCCCGCTGACGCTGGGGCCACCCACGTGCAAGATTTCTGTCTTGTCCGAATTCAGCCTAAGTCTGTTTGCTCTCATCCACCCCAGAATGGTCCCCAGTGGATGCCGTTGCCGTGGTTGATGGTATCAAAGGCCGCTGAGATATTGAGGACGACCAACAAGGACATATTGTCCCTGTTGGCCTCCCTCAGGTTGTTATCCTGCAGGGCAACCAATGCCGTTTCCATACCATGCCGTGGCCTGAAGCCCGACTGGAACCGATCAAGGGCATCAGTTTCCTCCAGGAGGGCATGGAGCTATGCCAATGTTCATAGGTGTGGCTTGTTTGGGTTGCATAATTTTGCTGATTAAAGGCTGAGAATAAAGAGCCAAACAAAGGAAAATTTGAGGGTAACACATATGAAAGGACAGAGAAATACTATGTACCGGAGATGTAAACCTTGGATTTTAGCTCAGCAATCTTTTGCCTCCAAATTGTTTGCATGTGATCAGAAGACATCTATTCTGAGCCATAAGCACAAGTGTGAAAGTTTTCTACAAATGTTGTCATAATTTACCTGCAAAGATTCAAAAATTGATAAGCACATACATCCTGACCTAACTGAAGCACAGACATTTAGTTCACAACAGCCATTGAGACAGCCTAGGTTGTGAAGTTGTCAGACCAGGATCTCAGAAATCATGGTTCTAGCCCCAACTGAGGTATGAAACTCACGGGATGACTCCAGGTCTCAGCCCAACCTGTCTCAGAGTGATTGCTACACAGAGAAGGCATACAGTGTTCTGAGCAAACTGGAAGAAACCAGGATACTGTATAAATAATGCACAGCAGCAGTTCCCTCCTCTGTATATGGCACTTTGCTCTTGCAGCACCTCAGACTAGCAAGAGTACAAAAGCCCTGAGAGAGTAAGGAGGTTCTTAGAGTGAACAGTCCCCTTCAAAAAGACTGTTTTCAGGAAAATACAGGACAGGCAAGTGCATAATCAAGGCATAGGCCTATGAATACTAGCTTTAGTAAACAGAAGGAAGGCATTTAAAAAGACACAGCATGCCATTTTTCAACTATACAGTTTATGACTTCTTAGCTTTCTGTGACTTCATTAGACCTTCAGACTTTTCTACAAAAGGGTACAATTAGGTGTGAATGGTCCTTGGGATGAGATTAAAGCCTCGGGAGGTGCTGAGCAGAAACATTCCCCCAGCCATCAGCACATTTGGCCTTCCTGGACTTCACCCACACCAGGGCAATCAGGGCAGTGTGGCTGAGTGATTAGTGTAGGCCTCCCTGAGCTGGGGAACCTTAACAACATTCAGGAATGGAAGTGTTTGAACCTGAAACAGAAGGCTTAGTTTAGAAGACTAAAGCTTCCCAGAGAAGTTTGTACTACAATGAAGGGCAGCTGTAATCTCCAGCTTGTCCTAGGCCTGCCAAGGCAGAGAAAAGCTGCTGCCCACCAAGAGGGTTTATCAAATATTTCAATCATTGTTGAGCTGGGGGGGGAAAGGATGTCTTCAAAGCTGGAAATACTAATATGTTTCTCAGCGCTTCCTGGAATGGTGGAAGGGAGGGACAAGTTCTGCTCTCCTCTGGGCAGACTATTGCTTTCCAGTGCATCAGTCACTTAAATACAAGACCTTCGGTGCCAACGCTGTCGTTCCTCAGAGGAGAAATATAATGTCTTTCAATCACCTGAGCCTCTCACAGTAACACAAGCCGCTGGGGGAGGTGGAAGTAAAAAGGAGCTGCTTCTCTTGCAACTCCTTCTCTGACAGAAGACTAATGGTTGAGAAAACTCATTCTGGGCACACAAAGCCAAGCATATACTTCCTTGGATAAAATGATCATTATGCGGACAGTTTCTAATTGTACAAATATGCCAGATGCATGGTCCAGGAAATAAAGGCATTTACGCTCAGCTGCTTTAGCAACAAGATTCTTACACAGAAGCCACAATCAGTTCACCCTGCCTACCTCGCACGCAGGTTTTACAATCTGCCATTCCTCTATTTTTGGTTTGCACAGTAAGCTAAAGAATCCAGTGTCAACAAAATAACAAACAAGTCTGAAGATCCTTTTTATAAAGATGCATATTTTACAACCCATATACAGATATGACTATAAACACAGAAAAGTACATACACTTGAGTTGACATAGTAGGGCCTCCATTTTCCCTGGGGAGCTTCAAGCAGCTTGGACAGGGTGTCCACAAGATGACAAGGGCAGACTTCACCACTGGCTTATGCAAACTACAGCCAAGTAACCTTAACTTGTAAGTCCAGGGGTGGGGAGCTGAGTTAGCCATGCGGAGATGCCTGACCGTCCCCTTCCTCTGGTTGCTTGGAGGGGGCTGTCTCAAGCTGGACATCATGCAGATGGAAAGTCAGAGTGCTAGGGTCCTTTCCCACCCCTTTGCTAAGGTCCCCCTGATCCGGGTGGTGCCTCTGCAAATGTTTGATCACTTGGAACTTCTGTTTGGCCTTATAATTACAGTATCGGCAGAAGAACGGGTGTTCATTGGTGTGAATGAGATAGTGATGTCGTAAGCCGGCAGCCCATCTGAAACCCCGGTAGCACACGTTACAGACATATGGCTTATCCTCACTGTGCTTCTTGAGATGTGTCTTGAGGAGGAAGCGGGTCTTAAAGGCTTTCCCGCACTGTTCGCAGATGAAGGACCGGGCCTCCCGGTGGCGCGTCTCTTTGTGGATGCGCAAGGCATCAGCACGGTTAGTACAATAGCTACACTCATCGCACTGATAGGGCTTGATCCCTGTGTGCAAAAGACAGAACATGTTAGGAACAGAGGTAACGTGGATACTGCTACAACATCAAAACCAAGGTGTTTCCAAAGTATTTTCTCTTCCCCAAGCTTGACAACATTGCTGCTCCAAGTTCCGTCCCCCTTCTATGCTGGATCTTTGTACATGGGTCCATCATCACCTTAGAACGGCATTGCTGGAGGGGACAGTATGGATCATCAAGTCCAGTCCTTGTCAAGCAGGTACAAACGCCCAACCTCCAGATCCACAACCAGATTCCTAAACCACAGAACTATCCTCTGCCCTCTGCCCATAAAACAAGCTTTTAAAAAGCACACAGCATCCGGCAGAGACGATCCCCCAGTGTCATTGAGTGCATTTTTATTTCCCCAAAATGCAGGAACTAGGACACCTTTTCCGTTGTTGTAACATAAGTGTTTTCAGACTACCCTGCTGAAAAGCACATATCTGTGAAAAGGAGAATGGTTCTGCAAGTCCGTACCACACAAGAGAATCAGAAACTACCATTTTGGCCCCTGAGTGCCCAACCCTTTATATTCTCCCAAAACACATACCTGTATGTTTCGTCATGTGGTACTTCAGCTGATTCACCCACTTGCACTTATAGCCACATTCTGGACAAAGGTACTTCCTCTCCTCTTTGTGGATGCGCATGTGATACTGGGCAGAGAAACAGAAAAAAGATAAGTCAGGGTGGCATACTAGATGCAAACCTCACAAATGGTTTTACTAATTTTTTTTACTGAGTATCATAAACTTGATCCAAGCTTTAGGAATCAAGGGCTCTGAACAGTTATACCACCCATTCATCTCACTGACTGTTAAATCATCTGCTAGCAGCTAATAGGGATATTACTTCTCTTGCATGAGGACTGAGAAAGTAACCTCCATATAGATAGCAAGATATTCAGAAAGTCCAGATGGACATAAAGCACCCAGGGCATCCCTTAGCTTTGTTAGGTCAGGACTGACGTTATAACATTTGCTCTCAGGCACAGAGTGATACAGCATTTGCTTTAGTCTTCCTTTGAAAAGGTAGCAAGGAATGGGCAAGACTGGCTGGTGCAAAGGAGAGTTGCAAGATGTCAAGAGAGCAGGAAATCAGAAATCACAAGCTGTAACTAGTCTCTCTCTGTTTAGCTGAGATAGAGAAAGCAACAAGGCATTCATGATGGGCTGCTACTGCAGCGAGGAGATGGTACCAGGTTTCACTTTGAGAAACCCTACCTTTTCAAGAGGCAATTCAATCCCAATGGAAGTCAGAACAAGATCAGATTACCTGGAAGTTAATACCATAGCCCCCCCCCTCCCAAAAGGAAAACAATCCCTATTAACCAAGTCTTGAACCATGAAAGCAACCTCCTGGGTGATAGGAGGCAGCTTTCATCAGCCAGGGCTTTCAGCCCACAGAGATAAAATCTGCTATTAGGTAAATGGATGTAGTAATAGAGGGTTAGTTCACCAGGAATTTGTTAGATAAAGAAGCAGTGGTGGGTTCTTCTCCAAAAGCCACTTTCAGATCACAACTGGACACCATGTGCGAAAGGCATTTCTGCCAGACAGTTTGACCTAGCAGGAAGTAATCCTTTGAAACGCAGATAGATCTCCAGAGAATACATGACCTGAGTGTTCTCTTCTACAAATTCTGCTGGTGACAATGCCTTGTATTTCAAAGGGTGAAGACCGTTTGTCTGGGCAGAGCTTTCTGATGTCCTCTCTAGCACACGTATTTTACTTCCAACCCATAAAGAAAGCAGTAAAAGGTTCTCACCTTGAGACGGGAAGGGTCAGCACAGGCATATTGGCATTGGTGGCACTTGTAAGGTTTCTCCCCAGTATGGATGCGTATATGCCATGTGATCTTTTGCTTGTTCTTGGTGGTGTAATCACAATCCGAGCACTTGTAGACGCGGGTGCCACCATGGCCCTTCATGTGGTGGTCAAATACCAGCTGGTGGTGGCATCCAAAATCACAAAAGGAGCACCTGAAGGGCCTTTCCTCGGTCCCAGAGGGCTCGTGAGCCTCCAAGTAGTGGCTCACGAGCTGCTGCCGCTCCTTAGCTGCAAAGCTGCAGATGTCACAGCGATGGCTGAAGTGTAACTTCTTATGCTCCTCCAGCTCCTCGCGGGTGGTCAAGGTTTCTTTACAGGTGGCACACTCCAGATGAGGATGCTGCTTCTGGGCATGGCATTTGAGGGTAGCCTCACTGTGGCAGACAAAGGCACAGTGAGAGCAGCCATAGGAAACCTTCTCCTCATGCTGCCGCAGCACATGCTGCTTGAGGGCTGTTTCTGAGCTGAAGCGGGCTTCGCAGTGGGCACAGGCAAAGTTCAGGTCCCCCTGGTGGCAGCTGTTGACATGGCGAGTTATGTCATTCTGAATGTAGCCGCTGTAGTCACACAGTGGGCAGAAATGGGTGGGCTTCTTCTCGTGGACACGCAAGCGGTGAATGCGCAGCTTGGAGTTGGTACCAAAGGTCTGGCCGCAGGTGGGACAAGCAATGCGGCCCACACCGGTGTGCAAAGACTGGTGGGCCTCCAGGCGATAGCGTCGGGTGGTGCTGAAATCACAGAAAGGGCACTTGTGGGGCTTCACGCCTTCATGTTTGATGCGGACATGTTGGCGCAGGCAGCGCACCTGTTTGCAAGTGAAGTCACACTGGCAACAGGCCAGCTGAGGTCGCGTATTATAGTACTTCCGGTGAAGCTTGCGGTGGAGCCGCAGAGCAGCAGCAGCTTTGGAGGTGAAGGAGCAGAGGGTGCAGCGAAACTCGCCCAGTTTCAAGCAGCCTCGCTTCTTGTGAGTTTTCAGGGCCCGTTCCTGGTGGCATGTAAAAGGGCAGGTGGGGCAGGAGAAGTGCCGCCTCTTGCGCAGAGTGATCGGAGGGGGAGGCATCGCCTCTGCTTGTACATCAGGTTGGCTCGCGTCCTCTTGACTGACTGGCTCATCCCCTCGTTCCTCTTCTTCTGCCCCGGGCGAGGGAGCACGGGATCCTTCACGCGAGCAAGTGGGGTGAGCTTCCACATGCCCTTCTGCCTGGTGGATCTTGAGGGCCCTCTTGGAGCGGAAGGTCTTTGAGCACAAGGGACAGCAGAATGGCTCCAAGCCACGGCAGACATCCTCCACGTGGGAAAGGATGGTGGACACTCGTGAACAGAGAAAGGAGCAGGATTTACAGTGGAACTTCCCCTGCTCCAGGTAGTATCGCTCTGAGTGGTAGCTGGCAGCCTCTCCCTTTGCAGGGAGCAACAGCTCTTCCATCATGGTTTCAGGGACACCATGAGATGGCTTGTCATGCAGGTCAATGGCTACAGACTGATGGTCCGGAAGCAGAGTGGTCACAGGTTCAGCATTACCTGGCCTCCATCCTATCCCCCAGGAAGTCTCTCTCAGCGTGCTCAAGTCTCCCTCATCTAGTGCTTCTACGCCATTCTTATCTAGCTCAGTCGTTCCTAGACTTTTGCCACTAGGGTCCTCAAGGGCAACCGCCGCTGCCACCACCGCCTGGTCTAAGCAGGCTGTTTTTTCAGGGTTCTTCTTCATGAGGACTGGACACTTCTTCAGGAGATGAGTATTCAATCCTCTCTGCTGCTTGAAGATGGCCCCACACTCCTGGCAGACTAAAGGGCATTTCTTGCTCTGGCAGCCCACTTTGCAGTGCACCAACATGGACTTCTCCTTCCTGGTGATGTAAGAACATTTCTCACACTTGAAGACCCGATTCTTGGACTGAACCACCAACATCTGCACCCTCCCCTCCAGGACCAGGGTCTCTGCCTGCTCCTTGTCCTGTTTCCTTAGGGCTCTAAGGACAGATTCTGACTGAGAATCTTCTTCTGAGGAGAAAAGTGCACCTTCTGGAGTAAGGGGGATCTCCTGGTTAGGTTCAGGTGGGAGAGACTCCTGCTTCAAGCCATTAGATAAAGCCTCCTGTGTCCTTGGCTCTTTGCATGCCACTCTCTGCTTAGGGCTAGGTGGCACTTCCAAGCATTCTGTGTTCTGCCCATCAACCTTGGTGCCCCTCAGATCCTGCAGAGCACTCTTTTCGCTACTGTCACCAGTGCTGGAACCAATATCTTTCTCCAACTCCAACTCTCCATCTCCAGGAACTTCTGCCTCCTCCTCGAAGTCAGGGACATCTTCAAGGGCAGGCTCACTACAGTCCAGGGCAAGAGCATCTCTGGAGTCTAACACTTCATAGGCAGAGCCCATTTCCCTGCAGTTCAGAGACCCGTCAGTCTCTGGCAGAGCTGCAGGAATCTCCTCAGTCAGCTGCTCCAGAACTGGATCTGAGTTGCACAAGGGCTCCAAGTGCAGAGTGCAAGTTGGAACTGGCCCACCACCACCTTCAGAGCTCACGGAAGCTACTTTCAGAGATAGCTCCTCTGAAGGAGTCCCATGAACCATGTACTGATCTTGTCCTCTCACCATACCTTCCTTTTGCTTCTCTGCAGCATTTTCATTCCCAAAGGGAGGCATGATGTGGCAGCCCTCCTCCTCCTGGGCCTCTGAAGCAAGGGGTTTGGCTTTCTCACGCCATGTCTCCTTCCCTGGCAGGGAAGAGTTGGGCTCTGAATGGAGAGTCATGGCCAGATTGTAGCTCAGCAGCACTCCAGAGGAAGTGACCTCCAACTCCCGGTTGGCATAGTTCTCCTGCCAGCCCTTGTCACCAGGAACGTAGCCATGGACCTTACGCTTGTGGAAAAAGAGGCTCGTATTGCTGAATGTATGGTAAGAGCACAGGGCACAGCGGAACTCCCTCTGCTTGGTGTGCTTGCAGTTCTCATGGTTGAACAAGGCTTGTTTGTATTTAGTCTGGTAGCTACAGTACTGGCACTGGAAGATGGGCATCTGATAGTCCTGAGAATGCTTTGCTTGCATGTGCTTCTGCAGCTCATACTTGCGTTTGCAGGCAAAGCCACACACTTCACAGATCAAGGACTTGCCTTGGTGGCGCAGCTTGTGGCTGCTCAGCTGGTCAGCCCGATGGCAGCGATACGGGCACTGATTGCATTGGTACCTAGCAGAAGAACAACAGCCCGTCACATTAGAGGAAAATGTCATCTTGGGACAGCTTTACATAGCAATTTAAGCAAAATGACCACTTTATTACCACCACCCAACCCCTCTGTGAAAATAATTGTCATATCCCACTTTATAAACTGGGAGAAATGAGGCACCCCCATCCCCTTCCTCAGGATGAAGTGTGGGATTTTTTTTACATTTCTTGGATTACAAATCCCACAATTCTCCATTCTGGGAATTCTACCTGACAGACAGGGAGATGCCTTACAGATATGGAACACCTGGAAGAAAGGCCTTAATTTTCCTGTTCCTGTCCCAGTGTTAGCCAAGAGCTTTCTTTCTGAACAATGCTAGGCAGAATTAGGCTTGACTCACCCCAAAACCTTACAGTTGAGGTCTTTTCCCCAGGTAACCCACATTTATGTGTCTCTAATGGCAACAACACTGAAACTAACATTTGTTAGTACTGCAGAGATGGTGGCAATGGTAAGCCCCTGATGAACTTTCTTTACCATAAAAACCCCAAGATGAAAACTGTCCGAAATGAAACAAGAGACAGTGCTTGTGAGGATATGGGGTGTGTAGTACTTGTTTCCCAAGACTTGCAGGTGTTTTGTCTTGGCCAGAGACCTAGCTGTTGTTGTGGAAGAAGAACTAAGGCCACATCTCAAGACCGATAAACATAACATTCCTGACTAATGGTCTACCAACCTGGGAATCAGAGACGAGAGCTGTGGAAAGTTGCGTGTGGACTTGCGAACAAAGGACTGTATGCTAATTGGATACCATCACAAAGGAGAGACTTTGTTTTAACTTATAGAAAGGGGGTTAAGTAGTGTGTAAGTTGGAGGAGAGAAGATGGATGACAAGTTTAAAGGCTTCATTGATTGATTGATTGGGAGATTTTAGCCATGATGACTTAGAATAGCCTAGTCATTAAGTAGTAAAACTATTAGCTAGTTAATCATTTTATTATTTAATGGGGAAGTCTTACAGGAGCTTACTTAATACTTACATGCTTGGCATTAACCAGTACAAATGTATTTTTCTGTATTTCTTTTTTTAAAATAACTTTTTACTCTCTTTTTTAACTGTCCAACCCTAATTCCTTCATTGCTGCCCTTTCAAGTCTCAGTCGTCTTCTGATTTCTTGTCTGCAGTCTCCATTTGATTGATGATTGAACCAAGATGTACAAGATCTTTCACTGTTTCAATTTCATTTTGTTAGATAAAGAAGCAGTGGTGGGTTCTTCTCCAAAAGGCACTTTCAGATTCAAACAGGACAGGAAACAACTTGATTTGAAACATAGTGCTGGAGGAGTACCTTGCAGATGAACCAGTGGGTCTTAGAGTAAGTCAAGCCTGAACTCTGATCTCTAGAGGGAAAAGTGATGGAAATGAGGCTGTCCTACTTTGGGCACATCACGAGAAGGCAAGATTCTCTGGAAAAGGCAACAATGCTGGGAAAGGAGGAGGATAGCAGGAAAAGAGGAAGACCAAATGTGAGATGGATTGACTCCCTAAGGGAAGTCACAGAGTTGAGCAGGGCTATCGAGGAGAGGACATTTTGGGGATACTCATTCATGACGTCACCATAAGGCAGAGGAGACTATTGTCATGTAATAACAACAAAATACTGTAGTCTATTTGTTAGGTCACATTCCCAGAATAGAGAATTTTGGGACTTGTAGTACAAGAAATCTAAAATCCCATCCCAACTCAGGACCACCCCAAAACTTTAGTTGAGCTGTGATTTGAATATAGATTTCTCCAAGTCTAAACCCCGTAACTATAACATGTGTTTGTGGGCTCTATAAGTGCTATGCTTGATGCTATGCCCCACAAATCAAAACAAATAACTACTACATATCATCTATCAGACAGGACTATCTAAAGCAGCGGTCTCCAACCTTGGGCCTCCAGATGTTCTTGGACTTCAACTCCCAGAAATCCTGGCCAGCAGAGGTGGCGGTGAGGGCTTCTGGGAGTTGTAGTGCAAGAACATCTGAAGGCCCAAGGTTGGGGACCGCTGATCTAAAGGGCAGTGCTTTCAGATAAGTTGGTCATAGAAAAATTATGTCATTAATTATGTCTTGGAAAAATTAAGAAAACCGGGTTGAACCACAAGTGCCTGTGAAGTGCCAGAGTATCACATTTCTGCCTCGATACAACTACCACTATGCTGATTTTAAAAATTCAGGCCTCGGTGGTTTTATGTTAGCCAAGTTTACCCGAAGATTAGCAGTGTCACACATGAAGCTCAGAACTATTACATCTGATTCATGTAATGGATCATCTCAATTAACTCTCCTGCTCAGTCCTCAGATCTATCCACAGATGGTTAAAGGACAATACGTTTTGTCAGCAGCCCTGTTCATTGCCCCATTTCCACACAGAGACTTGATGTGACAGAGCCATAAAGTACCACCCCAGAGGGTCCTTAGCTTGGAGGCAGACCAGAAGCCTGAGGGGCAGAAGACACCCGCCTGTACCTGAGATCCCCCGTGTGCTTCCGCATGTGGACGTTCAGGTAGTGCTTCCACTTGGTCACATAGCCACATTCCGTGCACATGTAGTTCTTATCATCTGAGTGGGTCAGCATATGTTTGGAAAGATAGCTCACGTCTCGGCAAGTGAAGTTGCACAGCTGGCACTTGTGAGGCTTTTCTCCTAAAGTCACAGAGCAAAATGGAAGCTGTGGGTCAACATCCCCATCCGTCATGCCCTTCAGGTCAGTAAAGTAAATATAAAACGGGGCCCTTCTCAGCCCTCCAGAACAACACAGGTAGAAGCAGTGCTTTGCATAACATACTACAGTACTGGAAAATATCCTGCCATGTCATGTCATGAATAGCCAGGCTTCCACAATTATGCTCACTGTGCAGGTGTCACTTTGCCCTCTAGTAACTGTGAACAGGAGCCAGCACAGATCATCCTAGCAGATCCTCACTCGTTCCCAGCTCCAATCCTTTGAACAAGACTGGAGATAATTTGGCATCTATGTGACTAAGGTGCCGATCAGGCTTCACCCTGGAAAACCAAACCAGAAAGTGTACATCTCCCTGCCAGCCTGTCCTCCCCTGGCCCTAGCTGGCATGCTTCCTTTTCAAGAGAAAAAGGCCAATAGGACAGGGCACTTGACTAGATGCCACTGCATGATAGTGCTTGAGGCACTTTCATGCAATGGTTCCCAAGCAGGCATTTTCCTGTCTCACCCTGGCTAGACTTTTCCAACAAGATGATGGCTGGAGGACTGGCAGCTACATTAGACCCCAGATTACCATCTAGATCAACTAGTCTAAGTCTAAACGAAAACTCTGCCTAACGTTTGTTAGTTCCTTCCGAGTCCAGGTCAAAATCTAGATTTCATAGAAGCTGGACTCGGAAGGTGGTGGGAACAGTATTTGTATGTAAGCTAAAGCAGCCTTAGTTTTGCTTCAGCATGACAAGAGATCAAATCTTGACATCTGAGCAGTCAAATTATTTCTAGTTTTTAAGCCTTTTGTCTCACAAAAGATACCTCTGTTAAAATACAGGAAAACAGTACAGAAACAAAGTGAATGACCTTGGGCAATGTTGTAGTGGAAAGGAAACCCACTATTATGTTCCATCAAGTTCGCAGGGAAGAAAACATAAACGTCATAAACTGGCAACTGCAATTCTCTGCCCAGGGCCACAGACTGACTTTTCACGGCAGAACTGGAGCGCAGAAAAGAAAGACCCGAAGCAAACAAGCATACATGAGCAAGAGCCGCTCAAAAGATTGTGAAGCTGGGAAGAGCACTTGCCTGTGTGGAGCAGCATGTGGCGAATGAGGACCCTCTTGTGTGCCGTGGCAAAGTTGCATTCTGCGCACTTGTGTATCTTTTCGCTGGCATGCATCTTGCCCACATGGTCATGGAACTCCACTGAGTTGAACGTGGCAAAGGGGCAGAAGCTGCACTGGAGCTGTTCGCTCCCAGGGTGCCCTTGCTTCTTATGCTTGCGGAAGGTGTGCTTGTTGGAACAAATAAAATCACACTGCTGGCAGTGGAAGGCATAGTGTGTTTTCCGATGCGCCTCCATCACCTCGGCAGTGGGGAAGAGCAGGGAGCAGGCGTAGTACTTGCACTCGACGGCTTTCATGCCATGGGCCTCCCTGACGTGGCGTAGAAACTCCTTGCGGTCCTCAGTGCAGTAGCTGCAACCCGCCTGGAAGCAGCTCAGGGGCTTGGGCTCTGCCTTGTGGGTCTTCAGGTGCTCCTTGAGAGCGTGGCTTAGCTTAAACGTCTCCTTACACACTGGGCAGGAGTAAACATCCGAATAGAAGTTGGAGATGTCCTCATGCATGCTGGCCATGTGCCTGTTAAGGGCATTCTTCTCAACAGAACTGTAGTGGCACAGTGGGCAGCGATGGGCCTTCTCGCCAGTCTCGCGCATCATGTGGATCTTCAGCTTGCTCTTACTCGTGAAGAACTTCTGGCAGTTTGGGCACTGCAGCCTTGGGTCAGGGAAATGGAGGTGAAGGTGTTCTACCAGGTGAGTCCGCTTCTTGAAGCAACGCTTGCACTCTGGACACATGTGGGTCTTGAATAAACATTTAGAGTCCCCAGCCACGTCTCCTGCAACAAGAAAACAAGCAGTTCAATCCAAAAGAATCAACACAGTGGACCCTCAGAGATACACCACAGATATATTTATCCAGTCTCCTATCCCAGAGGATAATCCTGCAGGGAGAGGATATTCTCTTTAAAGAGCTCAGAGTAGAACAAGCTTTCTAAAGGCAAGGAGGGAGCAAGTCTGGCATATGTCCACAGGCAAAGTGTTCGAAAGCAATTCCAAATTGTTGTTTTTGGTCCTCCTTCAGGCTGGATGCCTGAAGCAACAAAGCCTGGGAAGAACAAGAGGCACATGTAGAAGATCTGAAGGAAAGATGTTCCGACAGGTCCCAAGGTCCCAAACCATTAAGGGCTTTGCAAGTCAATGTTAACACTTTGCATCTGGCATGTAAGCAAAGAAAAAATTACCTTCAGGGCACACTGCAAAACATCAGCATATTCCTGGAAGCTTAGAAAAGCTATGTTCAAACCATACTGCTTCCAAATGAATGGAAGACTCTACCTTTGAGTATCTTAGAAGATGCTTTCTTGTCATAGGTCTCCTCTCCCTCCTCCTCCTCCTCCTCCTCCTCCTCCTCCTCCTCCTCCTGTTCATTCAATAATTGATCTCCTCCATTCCCAGAGTCGTTTTCTTTGGCCAGTACTCCAATGTCTTCAGAAGGCACATAATTGCTATCAGAATGTGCTTCCACTGCAGGCACCATTTCTGTCGTTTCCCAACCAGTTTGTCCTTTGAGGCTATCTTCTGCCTTGTTCAGCACCTCTGCCCTTCCTTGGAAATGAAAAAGGAGCATAAACCAGGGGATGAGTTGGCTTAACAGATAGACTTGGGATGGTCCTATGGTAAAGAAGCAAGCAAGAGAGAGTGCTTCTGGACACACATTGTTTCAGAGCCACCTCCCTCTCTTTCACTGTATTTTACCAGAGATCCAAACCCTCCTATGTTCTCCCACTGGTTTCCACCCATCTTCTTTAAGGAAAATCCAGTACGAAGGCAAGATAGAGACTATGTGCACAGTACCTTTTGATCTGAAAGCATCCTAAGAGAGGCTTGTTGATCAGGCAATATAAATTAGAAAAAGGAACCAGAAAAGATATCTAGAGCTCAACAGTGTGGAAATTGGATGCTTGTTTGATAAGAAGGAATTAAAAATTAGGATGGGTTGCCTGAAAGCAAGGAATTTGTCCCGCACAAGTGCTACTAAATCTTCTCATCAGTTTCAAACAACATTTATCATCATTGTTCTTCATTCACTATCTTCTACCACCTAGCAATTTTAGTATTTTCCTCCTTTACAACGAACCACACTTGTTCAGGCCTGCTGGCTTATACAGTGGTGCCTCGCTTAACGAGTGCCTCGCTCAACGATGAATTTGCATAACGATGGCCTTTGCTGGAAATTTTGCCGCCTCACCTAACAATGTTTCCTATGGGGGATTTTCGCATAACGATGTTCGTGACCTTGCTTCACTTAACGATGACAGTTTTAGGTCCCCTGTTTCGCTTAACGTTTTTTTTTTTTGACAGCCCTGTTTTCGCTATTTTAAAATTATTCTAAAATGTTTAAAAATGTTTAAAATGCTTGGAATCGTTAGTGCACCTAATAAAACCTTCGTTAAAGTAATTTGGCTTCGTTCTGAATCTTTTTGAATTTTTGGAGATTTTTTTTTCACTATTGAAATGTATTGAATAGGCTGCTATTGGAACGGATTAACCGGTTTTCAATGCATTCCTATGGGAAATGGCGTTTCGCTTAACAATGTTTTCACATAACGATGTTTTCAATGAAACCAATTAACATCGTTATGCGAGGCACCACTGTACTTATGCTGTTAGGATGCTCTCCATCCTATAGCTATTGTCTAACCAAACTGTATCACAGAATCTGAGTTTTATGTTATTTATTTTAAAGCATTTTTAGATGACATTTAAGGGTACAACTCTTTCAAGGCCTTGCGTATTACCCAAAATAGAATTAAGAACAGAGATGTCAGTCTGATTTTCTTTTGTTTCTCCAAATCCTAAATGCATTCTCATCTCATACTTTTATTTGTGCCCAGTTAGAAAACTTCATTTCCCTCCTCTAAATTGTTTTCTAGATACAATTTTATATGCACCACACTGTATGCATTATTGTACACATTCCTGTAATCAGGTATTACATCTTCATGCATATTTCTGCAATACATGCAAAAATACGCATGTTTTGCAAAAAAATATTTACATGAAATGAATATGTACATAAAATGAACACAGTCCTGGATCTACTTTTCTCCAAAATGTCCCACGGGCCTCATAATTTCTTCAGCATTGTGCATTTTGTCTCAGTGAGCAGTGCAAATGAATATCGTCACCAACTATTGTGTCCCCAGAAATATGGAAGCGGAATTCAGTACCCTGTGCTCCTTTTTTTGTTGCCAGCCCAGTTTCCACCTCTGTCTGGGTGGTCGGCTGAAGGTGGCTGCGCCTGTGCTGCCCAAACTGCTTGGTGTTGGCACTGACGAAGTTGCAATGGCCACAGTGGAACGGGAAGTGGTTCCTGCGATGCAGCTCCATGTCCTCTCTCCTTCGGAACAAGGCCAGGCAGCCACGGTAGGCACAGGCGACGGGAGAGACCTGGTGGACATGACGCAAGTGCTCCCGGAGCTGCTTGCGATTGCCTGAGCTGAAAGTGCAGCTTTCCTCTGGGCACACTGGAGTACTCTGGGATTTCTGGTGGTCTTTAAAGTGCTCCTTCAGGTTGCTGGGCAGGGAAAACTCCACCTGGCAAATGGGGCACAGAAAGGGCTCAGTGATGAATTCCAGGTCCTGCCTGCTTCCATCTGGCAAGTGCTGTGCTGGGGTCTGAGGGTCGCTTGCTTGCTGTCCAGAGACGGCCAGGTCCCGGCTGGTAAGGCCCAATGGTAACCCTTCGTGCTGAGGGATGCTCGTGAGTTGTCCTCTGGAAGGCTCCGTGCACTGATGCTGGGAAAGCGGGCTGGGATCAGAGAAACTCTGCCCACATCGTTCACAGAAGTATAATTCCACAACTTTAACCAAGACTTCTGCAAGAGTAAGGTGATGAGCTTTATTTTTAAATGGCTAAGCAATTCAGAAAATAGAACAAAACAGCTTCATGTGTCTACATCTCTGTATTGAGTCTAATCTATTGCAGAAATAACTAAAATCTTGTCAGCTTGTAGATATGGATTCTCCAAAGTTCTGTCAGTACCATCCGTATACAATAACCAAGGTCAGACCCATACAGGAGTCTTAAGAGAACAACATAGATGAACACAAATTACCTTTTAAACACAGGGGTACCTAGTTTAACAAGTGAGATGAAACAGACTCCCAATGCAAAAAGAACCCAGAATTCTACCCAAATATTTCCACAGCGGGGGGGGGGGATCACACATTCGGACTGGAAGCAGGGCAATGGCAGAAACAAAAATTTAAAATCCCCAGTCCCAAGGGTGCACCATTCTTCCAGATTAGGGTTGGGCAATACATGACCCAGGGCCACACGTGGCTGCTGAAAGTCCCCACCAGATCTCAGTGACGTAGTGTTTTAAAAACATACATTCTCTTGCTAAAATAAGATGAAAGGTGTCTGGGCCTTGTTTTAACACAAAAATGCAATTTTGAGAAATTAAAATTTGCCATCTTGTCTCAGTACCTTCATAAGGCCAACATCTCTGCTCCAAAACAATAAATGTAGAAGAACCAGATGCCAAAAGGCCAGGCTACTCTTTACAAAGTCTCCCTGCTTTTTCTGCCAGGTCCAAAGATCCTAAGGCTGCCTTCAGATGTTCCTAATTTCAAATATAAGCACTTTAGGGCACAAGGTACTCACACTAAGAGTACCACAGAATGGCTTTTTTTTATACAGATACAATGACTTGGGGTGAGCACAATGTACCTGTTGTGTTGCCAGGATTGCTCAGAGACATGGTGTCACCCATTGCTTCCACAAATATTTCAACACCAGCTGTTTCTGTTCCTACCACTGAAGTCTCTGTTAGGAGCAAGCTCTGTCCCACTGCTAAGTTCTCACTGGTGATGCCATGATTGTCTTCACTTCCCACAACGGCTGGGCCAGGTAACAACAGCTCCTGGCAAAGGGCATTCATTTTGTCTTCTCCCACAGGCTCTGTTGCTTCTGTTTCTCTGCTCATTGCCTCTCACTCCTCAGTGTGACCTTGAACCATGATACCAAGGTGATATAGTTCCTCTGAAAAAGGAAGGAAGAAAGGCATTACCACTGTTTTCCTAAACGGGAAGGAAGCAAGAATTAAACTCAGAGTTATTTTCAAGAAACGGGTATTTAGCAATACTAGATAATGTTTGCCACTACATCTGTCTGGCAGAAAACTTAGTAGGATAATGCTTATAACTGGATAGGGTGTTCCAAAACATTTACTAATTTCATCTTCTGGAGAAGCACAGAAGAAATATGAAAGTTTTGCAACTATAACAGTGGCTTTTAAGACAGCTCCAGAATGGATTGAAATATTTTAAGACTAACTTAAACAGGACATTTGAAAGTGTTAGAATGGAACAAATACAGATTTGCAAGGACAAAAGATGAAGGAATGTGAAGTTATAACTATGCGAGCTGAAAAGATGAGAAAACCTAAGTGGTTGAAATTTCTTTTTACACTAACCAATATCTTTAAACTGGGGATGGAATACACTAGCATATTACTAGAGCACCTAGGTGGATATAGACAACCATTATTACTTATTTCTATATATATTGTTTAACATATTTTACCCTGCCTTGTGTCCCTCAAAAGGACCCAAGGCAGCTCACATTATTAAAAAGAAAATATACAAAGCTAAAAATAATAAGGGTGCAAATATTTTAAAAAAATCAAGTATCATCTTAAAAATGGGAAATAAAAACAATACTAAATAAAAACAACTCCTCTCAGACTGCTAGTCACTAAGGAAAAGCCTGTCTGAAGAGAAAGGTCTTTGTCTGCTTGTAGAAGGACAGCAAAGATGGAGTCAGCCTGGCTTCCTGTGGGAGGGAGTTTCCAAATCTTGGAGCAGCAACAGAGAAGGCCCTCTCCCATGTCCCCACCAAATGCACCTTTGAGGGTGATGGGACCGAGAGAAAGGCCTCCCCTGATGATCTTAATGCATGGGCAGGCTCACGGAGGGAGTTGCAGTTCTTTTAGGTAGCTTGGACCCCAGCCATTTAAGGCTTTATAGATTTAAACCAGTGCTTTGAATTGTGCCCAGAAATGGATTGGCAGCTAGTGGAGCTGTTGTAACAGGGGTGTTGCATGTTCCCTGTAACCAGCCCCAGTTAACAATCTGTCTGTGGCATTTTGGACCTTTGAAGTTTCTGAGCACTTTCCAGAGACAACCCCACATAGAGCGTGTTACAGTAATCCAACCGAGATGTAACTAAGGCATGTGTCACCATGGCAAAAACAGAGCTCTCAAAAAAAATGGGCACAGCTGGCAAACTAGTTTTAACTGTGCAAAGGCACACCAGGCCACTGCTGAAACCTGGGCATCAATGTTTATAGACAAATACAGGAGCACCCCCAAGCTGCGCACCTGTGTTTTCAGAGGGAGCGTAACCCCATCCAGCACAGGCTGCAGCCCTATTCCTTGATTTGTCTTTTACTGACCAGGAGCATCTCTGCCTTGTCTGGATTTAGTTTGTTTATTTGCCATTGTCTGGTTCATTATTGACACCAGGCGCTAACCTAAAGGTAAAACAGCTTCCTCAGATTTAAATGAAATGGAGAAAGAGAGTTGGGTATCATCTACATATTGGTGACACTGAACCCCCAAACTCTGGACCACCTTTCCCAGTGGTTTCATGTAGATGTTAAATAGCATAGGGTACAAAACAAAACCCTGAGGGACACCTTGGTTCCGAACATTAGTCCCCCAGCCCCACCCTCTGGGTCCTCCCCTCCAGAAAGGACTGGAGCCACTGTAAAACAATGGCTCCCTGTCCCATCCCAGAGAGACAACCCAGAAGGATACCATAGGTGATAGTATTGAAAGGTAATGAGAGATCCAGCAGAACCAACAGGGACACACTCCCTCTGTCCAGTTCCCAGTGTAGGTCATTCACCAAGGTGACTAAAGCAGTCTCTGTCCCATAACCAGGCCTGACGCTGGATTGAAATGGATCTAGATAATCCATCTCATCCACAACCCACTCCAAGACCTTGCCCATGAATGGGATACTAGAGACTGGTCAGTAATTATCCAGTAATGTGGGGCCCAAGGAGGACTTCTTCAATAATGGTCTTACTACTCCCTCCTTCAAGCAAGCTGGGATCCTACCTGCTGCAAGGAGGCATTCACTACCCCTTGGACCCACTAGGTCAGTCCCTCTGTGTCAGCTTTTATAAGCCAGGATGGGCAAGGATCTAGCAGACAAATGGTAGCCTTCACTGGTCCAAGGATCCTGTCCACATCACCAGGCTGCAAAAACTGAAACTTAGCCATCAACACAGGACAAGCAGGAGCCATAGTTACATCTACAGCACCTGTATTAACTATAGCATCCAAGTCAGAGTCGATCTGAGCGATTTTGCCTGCAAAGTGCTGTGCACATTTTTCATAGCAAACTACCGAGTTGTTGTTGTGATTATTATTATTGGATACTACACAGAAAAATCTGCTTTATCAAAAGGCCTGACAATACTGCCAAATAAAGTTATGCTGAGAAAAACTCATCCCCAGGGCAGGCAGTCACATCTTTGGGCTAAATGTTACGAAAAATCAAGAATGAGATGACATGTTATCCGATAGAAGTGTTGTGTATAACAGTCTTCATAATACTGGAGTAGCCAGGACACAAGTAGATATAATTATGTACTGAGAAAAACCCATGAGCATATTTGGAACAGAAGCATAAAGTTGTCCCTTTGCAGAAAAGGGGTCATGGTTGGCAGCTGTTTCCTGAAGCTTAAAGCAGATATACAGATTAACATATACATATTGTTGGAGAATCAGAGTTGAAGACATTAGACCCAATGATCATCTATAATCAAAACATAAATAAGAGGAATTGCCCATTAAACATTATAGTAATTCACTGGGATATCTACAGTCTACTTCCAAGTCTATTAACTAATAAATAAATTGCACTGTACGCAACATATCTTAGAGTTTAACATTCATCTTCTACCAGATCAAACAGAAGCATCTCCATGACTGCAAACATGTTCCCCTTCTAAACATAGCAAGCAAATTATTCAAATATAGCAACCTAACAAATGTTCTTAACAAGATTCCTCATGTATGACACTGCTATGGATTATGTACAGGATCCCTGTCTCCTCTCTTCCCCACTTCAGCAGATTGCAAAGCTATATAACCCTTGAACCCCTCCTTCATATATACTACAAGCCCAATAAACTTTAATACAATTTTTCCGGAAATATTTCTTTAAACTTGACAAAAGGCTTCAGTACTTGTACCACATAAAGAACCATTACCTCACAATAACCATTCCAGATACACCTGACTCGGAAAAATGCAGTTGTCACTGGAATACATACATCTCATGGAGCTGCCCTTAAGAACCTCTGCATATCTGCTTGCAGGTTGTAAAAGTCAAAAGCTGTTATCTGTTAATTTAGATCCTGATACACTAACCTCGCTATTTATATGCAACACTTAAGAAGAAAGATTGTGAAACAAATTACTATATATGCAAAATGATAGGCCATAAATGATTCTGACATGTAACTATTTCTGTTGTGAATATGTGATTTTTGATTGTGATTAGGCATCCTTCAGCCTCGAGAGACTGTGGTAACGTGCTCTGTATGGAGGACTTGGAACAGTGTCTAGTGGGGCTGAGAAGGCCAATTCGAGAGTGACAATCCTTTCCACGCTGAAGACAAATACAATTTGTCCCATGTCCAGTTCTGTTGTGAATATATTTCCAGGAAAAAATATATAAAGATCCTCTCATTTAGAGGTATCAGGCTCTCAGTCTGTGCCAACTAAGCATTCCACTGTATCCCAACTCCCCCTCTAAACTTTCACTCCCTGGACACAGGATGCTTCCACACAGCCCCTCCGACATGCTTTCAGATACATTACCAAATACCCAGTCATCCCATTTACAGTACTTGGAATCAGTTTTGTTTAAAGCCACTGTGCAGAAATCTAGCCACCTCACTAGGTGGTGAAATATTTTTAAAGGCTACGGCTGAACTTACCTACCTATCCTCTCTTCTCCTCCTGGTGAGTTTCTTTTGCGATCTTCCAAGTACCAGGCATCAGCCATCATTATTGCTTTCTAAAGCGCCACAGGAAAGAAATACGAAAAGAAAAAAAAAAAGATTTAACTCCAAACGCTTGAATGCCTCCTTCCGAGGCCCTTTTTCTTCAGGTCACGATCCTGGACTTCCATTCCAAGCCCACCACTGTAAGACACCTACCCAAGATCTTTAAGACGGCAACTGGTCCCTCTAGCTCTGAAATCCACCTGGAAGACCCCCCCAAAAAAATAACTATGACCCCCCCTTCTGCAACCTGCAGGTTGCCATCCCACCGGTCACCTTCTGCCTCTCGGGCTACCCACCTCGTTCTCCATCGAAGCTAGCCTCTCCCCATCTTCTGCTGGGAAAAGAAGAGGTGGTGGTTCTTCTTCTTCTTCTCACCTCCCCCTCAGCTGCATCTTCTCTCCCCCCACGTTGCTCATCCTCTCGAGGACTTCCTCTCTTTGCCGTATAGGGAGGGGAGGAAAGCAAGAGAAGAGTCTCTCTCGTACACACACTCACACACACACACCCCTTCCCTCCCTCCCTCCCTCCCTCTTTGTGCTCCCCCCACTTCTCTCGAACAACTCTATGGTAACGGTAGACTGGAGAGCTCGGGTTTTGCGGCCCGGAAGCGGCACTATAGAGAGGAGAAGATAGAGCCCCCCCCCTGTCACTATAGAGAGAGAAAAAATGTAGAGTACCTTCCTACCTCAGGAATATAGACTCGCCGTGGTCCCTTAGGAACCACTGAGTTCAGGAAAGCACATCTCTTCAGGCCACTTAGCACCTAGTAATCACTGCTTCAATAATAACAATAACAATAACCTCCATCTCTGGCGCTAAGCTTTACACTGATGGGGGGGGGAAATTAAGCGGTAGAGCAACGTCACCGTTGTGCTATTTCCAGTGCAAAACTGAACTTTCTTTCTACTCCGGTTTCTGAAGTTCCAAGGGACGGGTCGGTGCCACTCTGGCCTTATAAAGAGGATGGCCTCTATGGAAACCACTGAGTGAGAGGCAACCTTGTCCCGGTTGTTCCCATTAACCATAGAGAAAAGTCAGGAGCAGAGCGGCGCTTAGAGGAGGTGAGGGCGCTGGGCTGGATCCGAGGGAAACGTGGGGTCTGTAGAGAGCGTGATGTTCTTTTGCAGAGGGATGGTGCAAAGGGGGGGGGGAGAGTATGTTATAGCAGCGATGACACTCAAGGAGGAGGAGGAGAGGGAGAGGGAGGCAAGCTATTTGGTGGACCGCTTTTCGAAGTAGGAAGACAGGAGCAAAGCCGGCTCCTTCCCTGCAGGTCGTAAGGTGTGGGAGGAAAGCTTTAGACACATTTGCAGAATTTGGGTCTTCCTTTGCAAACAGTTCCGGGCCAAAACCCTACAAATGTATCTAAACCTTTCTTCCTCATCTTAAAATAGCTGTAAGAAAGGACTATTACAGTATTCGCTTCTTAGTGGGGGAAAAAGGGCACGGAAACTGCTCAAGGATCAATTTAATTAAAACTTCCCTTTGATTTTCTGAGCTTATTTTCAGACATGGTGCCGAAATTGGACTTCAGAATAACAGTAATTTTAGATGGAGAACTTTGGCATGGGTAAATGCAAATACACTAAATGTTGCAGCATATCACATTACATATTCCTTTTCTTTTCTTTTTCTTTTTTAAAGACAAGGGCTCAAAGTTGATACCTGGAGTTTGAAACAGAAAGAGGTGTTGCCTTGAACAATCTTCCAAACCAAATGGATACTTTTTAAAAATCTGCTCTTGATCACATTCTGAATTAGTGATTAGAAATCTGTATCTCCACTGTATCAAAATGTCTGCAGAATAAGGCCCAACTGCAGTTCTTAGTCCCAGCTAGAACAGATTTTTTTGTTATTGTTTAGTTGTGTCTGAATCTTCGTGACCCCATGGACCAGAGCACGCAAAGCCCGCCTGTCTTCCACTGCCTCCTTGGGTCAAATTCATGTTGGTTGCTTCGCAGACACTGTCCAACCATCTCATCCTCTGTCATCCCCTTCTCCTCTTGCCTTCACACTTTCCCAACATCGGGCTTTTCCAGGGAGTCTTCTCTTCTCATGAGATGGCCAAAGTATTGGAGCCTCAGCTTCAGGATCTATCCTTCCAGAGAGCACTCAGGGTTGATTTCCTTCAGAATGGATAGGTTTGTTCTCCTTGCAGTCCAGGGGGCTCTCAAGAGTCTCCTCCAGCACCACAATTCAAAAGCATCAATTCTTAGGCGGTCAGCTTTCTTTATGGTCCAGCTCTCACCTCCATACATTGCTACTGGAAAAACCGTAGCTTTGACTATGTGGCCCTTTGTTGGCAAGGTGATGTCTCTGCTTTTTAAGATGCTGTCTAGGTTTGTCATCGCTTTCCTCCCAAGAAACAGGCATCTTTCGTGGCTGCTGTCACCATCTGCAGTGATCATGGAGCCCAATATCTGTCAATGCCTCCATATCTTCCCCTTCTGTTTGCTAGGAAGTGATGGGACCAGTGGCCACGATCTTATTTCTGATGATGAGCTTCAGACCATTTTTGTGCTCTCCTCTTTCACCCTCACTTAGCCTGTGCCCTGCTTCATTTTGAACTTCAAGGCCAAACTTACCTGTTGTTTCTCTTATCTCTTGACTCCCTACTTTAGCATTCCAATCCCCTATAATGACAAGAACATCTTTCTTTGGTGTCAGTTCTAGAAGGTGTTGTAAGTCTTCATAGAATTGGTCAATTTCAGCCTCTTCAGCATCGGTGGTTGGTGCATACACTTGGATTACTGTGATGCTGAAAGGTCTGCCTTGGATTCATATTGACATCATTCTATCATTCTTAAGATTGTATCCCAGTACAGCTTTTTCCACTCTTTTGTTGACTGTGAGGGCTACTCCATTTCTTCTGTGGAATTCTTGCCCACAATAGTAGATGCGGTAATCGTCTGAATTGAATTCATCCATTCCTGTCCATTTTAGTTCACTGACACCCATGATGTCAATGTTTATTCTTGCCATCTCGTCTTTGACCACATCCAGCTGATCAAGGTTCATAGATCTTACATTCCGGGTTCCTATGCAATATTTTTCTTTGCAGCATTGGACTTTCCTTTCACTTCCACAGATGTAGTGAATCATAAAAACTTGGTAAGTGAACTAACTATTGGATTTAGGCCTCAAAGTTTTAACTGAGAATTTTGTTAACCCATTGTTGCTTGCTTCAGCACCCACGTGGACCCCTTGCAGAAATGGCATCATCACAAATATTGGAAAACTTTGAGGAAACATGTATTGCAAAACATATTTGGGCAATTATTTGATATTTGTATCTTGCCTGGAGATAACATTTTAGAACTGGCACGGTTTTATTCAACTGGCTTCCTATAGGCACTCAGTGGGATTTTTAAAAAATCCAATAATCTATTTAGATTTATTTTTCTCAAACACCTTTTCTTAGGGCAAACAGCAAACCTTTTTTGAGAAGATTTTCAATGTCTTCTTGTCATGAGGCATGGGATCTAAATTTCCAAGAAGTCCAAATCCGTCTGGTTGTTCTTGAGCTCTTGAATGCCTCGAATGCACTTTTGATCCCAGCCATTAAAAAGGGAAAAGGAAGGAAAGCAACTCAGCAAATGGAGGTTGCTGTGTATAAATACTTGAAAACAATACAATGCAATTTTAGAATGTGAGGGAAATGTTCTTACTGTGCAGAATGCAAGAGTAACAATAGCTCATACATATTTATTAAGCTGTAAATTCCAGTTTGTTTAGTGGGAACTACTCCTAAGCAGAGAAAGGAATGTTAGTTTAAAAGAATGAACAGTAAAATAATAACAGGGATGCAATTAACTATTAGTGACCTCAATGTCTGATCTCATTGTTAACTAAATGCAAGC
Source organism: Pogona vitticeps (assembly GCF_051106095.1). Lineage (NCBI taxonomy): Eukaryota > Metazoa > Chordata > Lepidosauria > Squamata > Agamidae > Pogona > Pogona vitticeps. The sequence goes on from NC_135783.1 coordinate 241,374,905, forward strand.
CTTTTTCTGTTAGGTTTTCCATTACTGCTCCAAAGTAAGTGTGCATAATATAGATTTGCAACCTCGTTTTGCTATTTCTTGAAAGAATGTAGCAGGATTTATGAGGAACTGGTGCAACATAGTTGTTCATATTTTATATTTAGGCATGGAACAAGATTTGTCTTCTTAGCTCATGGCAGCTACTGTTATAGATTTCTAAAATACCGTGGGAAGATTGAGTAGTTTCCATGGTGGCCATCATGAGTAGATATTGTATGCCCTTTTAAAAGCAAGCTGAAGAAAAGAATGAGTTGCTAAAGAAGTCTTGCTTTGAAAGTGTTAAAGTAAGTCACAACTAAAGTAGGCCCACTTATGGAGGAGTTGACTCACCAAATCCCCACTGATTGAATGGCCTATTCTAGTTTGTCTTGCTATGCTAAGCAACTGGATTTTATCAATTAAGATAGAGAGGAAGGGCCACCCAAATAGTAACTTCACAGTAGGCAGGACAGGTGCATGGAGCTGAGTCAGAAATGTTTTCTCTGTCTTGCCTTAAAACAAGTGGGAAATTCTTTAATAGACCTCCTCCTATGGATTAAGCAGCCATGTTTTTGGGAATAAAAATTAGGCCTATCTATCAGTGTTTGTTAAGCCATTTTTATTTCTCTTTTGATGCCTAGGTTCTGATGTATCATTTAGGAGAAATGCCACTGGGAGTACTTTGACGCCTGAACCTTTCCTCATCCTACCCACAACAATGCCCTTTTCTGACTTTATCTTGGCTCTCAAGGACAATCCATATTTTGGAGCTGGCTTTGGCCTGGTTGGTGTAGGTACCGCATTGGCCTTGGCCCGTAAAGGGAGCCAGCTTGGCCTGGTGGCTTTCAGGCGTCATTGCATGATCACTCTGGAAATCCCAAGCAAGGACAAGAGCTACTACTGGCTACTGAATTGGATCTCTCAGCATGCTAAGCACACCCAGCACCTCAGTGTGGAGACATCTTATCTGCAACATGAGAGTGGCCGTGTCAGTACCAAGTTTGATTTTATCCCCAGCCCTGGTAACCACTTCATTTGGTAAGAGAGGGTATGAAGCATCTTTGGAGGGTGGAGATTACTGTAAGGGAGTCATGTGCAGGAACTTCATGTGATAGCTCACAAATACTTGTGAAAGGTCTCAGTGCATAGGGCCTACAAATTAATTGTGAAGTCAATCAAACGTATTATGGGCAGAGCATGTTTTCATGGCTGCTTTTTTGTGTGTATTTAATAATTGTTTAACAGCTGTTTTAATAATCTGTTGTCTGGAATCTTATTGTATAAATATGCCAGTGTAACTCCATTAGTACAGTGGTGCCTCGCTAGATGATGATAATCCATTCCATTGAAATCACTGTTTAGCGAAATCATTGTCTAGCAAAAAGCATTTCCCTATTGGAATGCATTGAAACCTGTTTAATGCGTTCCAATGGGGAAGAATCGTCGTTGTCTAGCGAAGATCGGCCATAGAAAAGCCGCTTTGCGAACCGCCGATCAGCTGTTTAAATAGCTGTCTTGCGAAGCTTAGGTCCCGAAAACACCCATTTTGCGAGCTGTCAAAATCGTTGTCTAGCGAAAATCGGTTTGCGAAGCAGGGACCAAACATTGTCCAGCAAAATTCCCCCATAGGAATCACTGTTTTGCGAATCGCTATAGCGATCACAAAAAGTAAATGTCTAGCGAAAAAACTGTCATGCAGGATAACTGTCTAGTGAGGCACCACTGTATATATTTCAGCAGCAACTTACCAGCAGTGAAGAAGTTCGAGCTGGCTTCTCTAATTGTGTGCCAATTGTGAGAAAAACCATCTGAGTCCTTAACTGGCCACTGTTCATCACTGAAAGTTATGCTGATGTCATTAGAATTAGGGTCTGCAATTTTTATCACATGAATTTCATATTCTGTCAGTCGGATGTTTGTGTGGAAAAAGTGGGCTAAATGTTTTAAATAAGTAGAAGCTTAGTGTAGGTTCTGATTAATGTGATCTTTGTATTTTATCTAGTTTGTGCAGTACTATCATGGGTTGTAGCCAGCAGAAAGATAGACTATAACTGCACAAGCTTTCTCTTCCCCTCTGTAGCCATCTTCCCCTTCCAAACAGCTGCTCCAGAAGGTTGGGGAAGCTACTGAATGTTGGTCGGAGTGCCATGGGTAGGTGAGGGGAATGGTCTGAAATCAGGCATAGATGACTTGCAAAATCAAAAGTTTCACAAGTTTGTATGTTAGCATGAGGAGCAAACAAGAAAGAACCTTTATCATATATTTATCATGTCTATCATGATAAATTTATATAGTGGTGTCTCGCATAACGAGCGCCCCGTTTAACGACGAATCCGCATAGCGATGCGGATTTTGCGATCGCTTTGTGATGTTTTGAATGGAAAAACATCGCATTGCGATGATCTGTAAGCATTTCGCTTACCAATCTTCGCATTGCGATGTTTTGCCAACAGCTGATTGGCTGTTCCAAAATGGCTGCCCGCAGCATTTTCGCGTGGTTCCCTCGCTTAACGAGGCAGTGAAAATGGCGCCCGGATGGAAGATCTTCGCATAACGGTGAGTTTTCCCCCCATAGGAACGCATTAAACGGGGTTTAATGCGTTCCTATGGGGGTTTTTGCCCTGTATAGCGACGATTTATCTGGAATGGATTATCGTCGCTATGCGAGGCACCACTGTATTTATCATGTCTATCTGTATATTTTGCAGAAAATGTTCACTGTTATGGAATATGACTCAGTACCATGGATGGTCCTTGCTTGCTTCCAGACTGATTTGCAGGAGAAAATTGAATGGGAGAAAATTTCTGCAAGAGGCACAAGTTTAGAGACACAGGCTTTAGGGGCTTAATAAAGTTGCATGGCAGCTCATCCAGTTGTCTCCCTTCATTTGCTTCCTGTTCAGATTTTTTCTGTTCTCCTTTTAGGTATCAAAGGAAGTGGATTCGTGTCGAACGGAATCGAGAGAAACAAATGATTGACCTGCATACAGGCACCCCCTGGGAGTCTGTCACCTTAACATCAATTGGTAAAAAGCGAGAACTTTTCTTCAACATCCTTCAAGAAGGTAAAGTAGCACTCTCTGGTTATAGCATAGTTCAAGGCAGAATGAGAAAACAAGCAGCCTTGGACGTTTGTGTCCAACTGAGCACATTCTTTTGATTCTTGAAACATATTTTCCCCCTCTGGTCCTTCTTTCCATCTGATTCCAAATATGGGATTTGCTATTCATAACCATTCTATTCTTTCTAGCTAAGGAATTGGCTCTGAAGCAGCAAGAGGGAAGGACAGTCATGTACACAGCCATGGGTGCTGAATGGCGCCCATTTGGTTTCCCACGGCGTCGGCGCCCAATTGCCTCTGTAGTGCTTGAGGAAGGGGTGTCTGAGAAGATTGTCCAGGATGTGAAAGAGTTCATCAATAACCCCAAGTGGTACATTGATCGAGGTGAGTATGTTTCTCAAGTGCTGGCTAGTTGGGTGCAGCTTTCCCTTTGTAAGATATATTTTATGTGTAGCACTGAGAGTTTGACTGTACAACGAGAGAAATGCAGATTCATTTTCTGGCAAGTTGCACTGGGAAATCTGAGCTTGCCCAGGTCTATTCAAGTCAGCTGGCCACATAGGGAGGAGAGGAACTTGGCTAAGCAGCCTTCTTTACAGCTTGTTAATGTTGGCTTCCTGTAGTCCTGCAGGAGGTGCAGCTACAAAATGACTACAGTACTTAATAAGCTATAGACAAGGACATAGTAGCAATTACCTCATCTTATTTCCTTCTCATTCTCTGTTTCTTTTTAAAATTATTATTATTTTTAATGCCTAGGCACCGTAGTGCAACAGCACTGGCACCAAGCTGTTAAAAAGAAAGAAAGAAGTGGCATATACTGCCTGGAAGGGAATGAAGAGAGGGAAAGATCACAGTATTCTTTGTCAGTTCAAGCAGTCATCTGAACTGATACGAATGGATCTGATGGTAAAAAAAGTAGAAGACCTAGCAGTGGAGGCAAAAGCTACAGATGCAGTGGGACTCCAGGCTTTTATATCATGTGATCAATGGGAAAAATGCAGCCCATCCCAGCCCCATGGCACTTCTTGCATTTATGCAATGTCCTTGCACCCTGAGCATGGAACCAGGATACCCCATTCATCAGTCAAGAAACACTCCTCTCACTTTTCAGTCTGTCTAGTCCCTGTGGTGTCCCATCCAGAGTACCACTGCAACACTTTGAAGTATATGATAGCACCATATTCCTTTGAAGTACAGTGGTGCCTCGCACAACGATGTTAATTGGTTCCAAAAAATTCATCGCTGTGTGAAACATCGTTCTGCGAAACACCATTTCCCATAGAGATGCATTGAAAACCGGTTAATCCGTTCCAATTGGAACGGATTGCCATCGTTCAGTGAAAATCCCCATAGGAAACATCGTTGAGTGAAACAATGCTTCCTATATTGGAATGTATTGAAGCCGACTCAATACATTTCAATGGCATTCCGATGTCTCTTTTCCCTCATTTAAAAGTGCCTTAAACTGTTTGAAACCTGTTTTAAATGCTTGGCATCGATAGTCCAGCTTGTGAAAGGTATGCAAACTTAATTTGGTGTTGTTCTGAGTCTTCGTTCATTTTTGCTGATTTTTTTATTTTTCCTCATTGAAATGTATTGGACGGTCCATCCAATACATTTCAATGGAGAAAACAAAAAATCAGCAAAAATGAACGAAGACTCAGAACAACACCAAATTAAGTTTGCATGCCTTTCACAAGCTGGACTATCGATGCCAAGCATTTAAAACAGTTTCCTAACAGTTTAAGACACTTTTAAATGAGGGGAAAGGGACATCGTTATGTGAAAATCCCCCATAGGCAACATCGCTGTGTGAGGCAGCAAATTGATCAGAAAAATGTGAATTCATCGTTGTGTGAGGCACTCGTTGTGCAAGGCACCACTGTATATGATAGCACCATTTGGCCTTTTTGTAACTTTTGATGCTCTTTAATTTCTCAGGTATTAGAAATTATCCCAATTCTGACCATCATTTAGTTGCCCACCAAAGAGTCTGTCCTTGTTACAATCTTTTTTTTGTCCATAGGAATCCCCTATCGGAGAGGATACTTGCTATATGGACCCCCAGGCTGTGGAAAGAGTAGTTTTATGTGAGTACACATCCTCAGTTTCCCTACTAAGAAAGCTGTTTCCAGAGTGTCCCAGTTCCCTTTCCAGTGTGCGTTGATGTTTGCAGATACGTAAACAAAACGTGGTGCTTGTGGGGATGAGATGCAAATAGGCTTTAAAAGTACACTAGTTTTTCTATCAGCAAACAAACTGAGGAGGGCTGTTAACCTGAATCCATGATCCCTATAGTGAAACTGCTTATGCATCTCAAACAGTTGACTGTACTGTATTATGACCTATTATGGCCTTTCCCTTTAGATGCTGAGTCATCTAGAACAGTGGTTCTTAACCTTTGTTACTCGGATGTTTTTGAACTGCAACTCCCAGAAACTCCAGCCAGCACAGTTGGTGGTGAAGGCTTTTGGAAGTTGCAGTCCAAAACTCCTGAGTAACCCATGGTTAAGAACCAGTGATCTAGAACTATAGAACTGGACCCAAATAGGATTGGTGATAGAATTTGCTACATTTAAGTACAGTGGTGCCCCGCATGACGACGATAATCCATCCTGGGAAAATTGCTCTTTAGCGAAATCATCGTCATGTGAAAACCCTTTCCCCAATGGAATGCAATGAAACGCTTAACGCGTTCCAATGGGGAAAATACCTCGTTGTCCAGCGAAGATCGCCCATAGGGAAGCCATTTTGCGAGCACCAATCAGCTGTAAAAATGGCTGCCCTGCGAAGCATGGGTCCGGAAAACACAGGGCAACCATTTTGCGAAGCCAAAATAATCGTCGTCTTGTGAACAAATGGTTCACGAAGCATGGACCTAATCGACGTCCAGCGAAAATCCCCCATTGGAATGACTGTTTTGCGAATCACTATAGCGATCGCAAAAAGTCATTGTCATGCAGATTTGTCATTTAGTGGGGTCATCGTTTAGCGAGGTACCGCTGTAATTCTAATAATTGAGTATATATAGGAGCCACCAGGTGGGGTAGGGAATGATTTAAACCTGGAAAATTACTGCTGTTGGTTCCAGGAAAGAGTCTGTGTTCCTCAATTTTTTATTGTCTTGGATAAGAAAATCAGATTCACACCTGCAGCTGCATTCTTGCATGGAGCAGCCATCGTTACATCTGTTTGGCTGTGAAACAAGCATTGTGGTTGCTTTGATCTCCAGCTCTCTTTGATCTCTTTGTGGCCTTCATATATCTTACAAAGGCCTTTGATTTGGTTAGCAGGGACGGCCTTTTTAAAATACTTCCCAAAATTGGATGTCCACCTTTACTCCTTAACATCATCAGCTCCTTTCATGAGGAACTGAAGGGCACTGTAGTTTTTGATGGCTCAACATTGGATACCTTTGACATCAGGACTAGATCAGATGGAATCTCTCTAGATTGAGAGCGAAGACCAAAGTCCCGCTGAAATGCATGCAGGACTTCCTTTTTGCCGGTGATGCAGCTGTTGTTACTCTGCTGAAGACCTCCAACAACTCATGTATTATTTTAGCAAGGCCTGCCAAGACTTTGGATTAATCAGCCTGAAGAAAACACAAGTCATGGGCCAGGGTGTGGACTCACCTCCCTCTATTACCATTTCCACACAAGAATTGGAGGTTGTTTGTGACTTTGTGTACCTTGGCTCAACAATCTCTGACACTCTCTCCCTAGGTGTTGAGCTGGATAAACACATTGGCAAAGCAGCTACAGTGGGGTCTTGACTTGAGAACTTAATCCGTATTGGAAGGCGGTTCTCAAGTCAAAAAGTTCTCAGGTCAAATCTGCATTTCCCATAGGAATGCATTGAAAACCATTTAATCCGTATCTGCTCTTTTCTGTCCATAGAAACTAATGGGAAGTTGCTATTCTGCCTTCGACCACTAGAGGGGGAATATTTTGTTTCTTTTTTTTCTTAGGTCAAGAAAGGTTCAGGGAAGGCAGGGAAAATACAGTCCAGGCAGTACAGTACCAGGCAGTCTGAAGACTGTCTCCTAATCCACTCTCTAAACGCTGGGAGGAGTGAGGAAGCAGACAGGCACCCTTTTCACTGGCCAACAGTGAACTGAAAGTTCAAATTTTGCACTTTCCCTGCCTCCCACGTGGTTTTTTTTCAGTTCTTAACTCAAATCTAAGTATGTAAGTCAAGTCAATATTTTCCTATGAGAGTGGTTCTTAAGTCAAAATGTTCTTAACTCGAGCCGTTCTTAAGTCAAGACCCCACTGTACCATGTTCTCTAGACTCATAAAGAGAGTATGGCTTAATAAGAAGCTGATGGCATACACCAAGATCCAGGTCTATTTTATTTATTTATTTATTTTATTCTTCTGTATTTATATCCCGCCTATCTGGTCGATATGACCACTCTAGGTGGCTATAGAGCCTGTGTCCTGAGCACACTCCTGTACTGCAGTGAATCCTGGACCCTTTGTGCACGGCAGGCGAGGAAGCTGAACACCTTCCATATGCATTTCCTCCAACGCATTTTTGGTATCACCTGATAGGACAAAGTTCCAAAAAGAGTAGTCCTAGATCAAGCTGGAAATTTTAGCATGTATACATTACTGAAACAGTGACGTCTACGTTGGCTTGGGCATGTTGTGAGAATGGCTGACGGTCGGATTCCAAAAGATCTCCTGCATGGAGAATTAGTGCAGGGAAATTGTCCCAGAGGGAGACCACAGCTGCGATACAAGGACATCTGCAAGCGGGATCTGAAGGCCTTAGAAATGGACCTCAACAAATGGGAAACCTTGACATTTGAGTGTTCAGCCTGGAAGCAGGCGGTGCATCATGGCCTCTCCCAATTTGAAGAGACCTTTGTCCAGCAGGCCGAGGCGAAGAGGCATTCCCAAAACCAGCAAAATTAGGGAGCTGGACAGGGGACAGACTGTATTTGTCTTCAGTGTGGAAGGGATTGTCACTAGATGCTGTTCCAAGTCCTCTATTCAGAGCACGTTACCATAGTCTCCCGAGACTGAAGAATGACTAATCTAAGATCTTCAGAACCCTGCTTTTCCTTTTCTCTCACTCTAATTCTTTCCTGCAATCACCATCTGTTCCTTTCTCTTGCTTTTCAGTGGATCCTTTGTTCTTACCTGCTTTGCAGCCAGAAGGAAGTGAGGAATGTACACAAGAGCACTGAGTGATAGCATAAGTTTTAATAGAGCAATGCTTTCTGGATTCCGTGAACACCTTGGGTACTTTTCTGTGATCCAAGATAGGAAACATCATTCCTTCTGCTTAGCCTGGTTCTCTTCAAAGGTGATTTTACTTGCACTAGAAAAATCTCTTTTTCTCCCTCTCTCCCCCTTTTGTCTCCATCACAGCACAGCTCTTGCTGGAGAGTTGCAGTACAGTATCTGTCTCTTGAGCTTGAGTGACCGGAGTATCTCAGATGATCGTCTCAACCATCTGCTGAGTGTAGCCCCTCAACAGAGCATCATCCTCCTGGAAGATGTGGATGCTGCCTTTGTGAGTCGAGACCTTGCTGCTGAAAGTGAGTGATAGGCAAATGGGCTCCTTTAGGCTCTATGGCTGAATGCTACCCTTTTCTGTTGCCCCCACCTGATTCTGGCTTAGATTGTTGATCACACTCTGTGGAGGTACTCATGTAGAGATACTCCAAACATCCCCCACCATTGGCGGTAGATCTAATGGAGTTCTATTCCATCAGCATCTGAAGGCCTGGATGGTCCCGCTGTAAACCAAGGCAGAATTTGGGCTGCCAGTAGTCATATCTAATACTGTACTGCATTCACCTACATCTGAGCTGTCTCTGTCCTGCTGTTTCCCTTCAGACCCCACTGCATACCAAGGCATGGGACGCTTGACTTTCAGCGGCCTTCTCAACGCGCTGGATGGTGTCGCTTCCTCTGAAGCCAGGATAGTGTTTATGACAACCAACCATGTAGACAGGTCAGAACTGTTGCACAAGAAATGGGGGCAGGGAGGTAACCTTTCATCATAAGTCACCTTTTGCTTTGGGAATAATCTTATGGACCAACTAATGCAGTTGCCGAAACTTACAATGGTCTAACTGATTGGGATTCTTTGCTCCTAGTGAAGCTAAATCAAAGGGACCCTGATAGAACCGGGAAGGGGGGGGGAGAGAGAACAGCTATCAGCTTCATAAAGTTCGTAGCCTTCCAAACACAAGGTAGCCCCCAGGAATGCCTCTCATTGTTTCTGCATGGAAGGTGCTAATCAACAAAAGTGACAATGTCCATGCCATGACAATATTACTGAACCTTTTCCTTTCCCCTTCCCACCTGTTGTGTTCAAGTCCCCTGCTGGAAAAAGCTTTCAGTGGTTCTTCCAGCAGAGCTGTGTGCGTTAAATGCCGTTAGGTCAGAACTTATTGCGACCCTAATAGGGTCTTCAAGGTAAGCGAGATATTTTAAGGACAGGTTTTAACGGTCCCACTTCCCAAAAAAGTTTCCATGGATGAGCAGGGATTCCAACCTTGTTCTCCGAAGTCCTAGTTCTTGCAGAACTACCATTGGTCAATTTGTCACCAGCAGTTGCCATACATTCCAAAGCTTTCCTGAGGCAGATGCTTTGAATCCCTTGGTGGGCCAAGCACAACTAGCAGCAGAACACTGATCCTGCCGGGGAACAGGAAGGGCCACAGAGAGAAAGACTCTCGCGGGCATGCCTCAGCTGCTTCCTAGGTTTATGGCAAGGCAGGACCAATGTGTCAGGGAAGCAGGGTATGGAGAAGGAGCAACATGAGTAAAGCTAGGCCATGAGTGCAGTTATTGATAAGATCTTTGTTAATAACTTTAGTTCGGATGGATCATACTCAGGTAATGGCCCAAATCCTATTAGTTGTTTATTCACTGTGTTAAGTGCAGTGGCGTGAATTGCAGCCATGAATTGCTACTAGTTAACAAATTGTCACTTGTATTCTCCATTGTGTGCTAGGTTTGTCTGTCTGACTGCTGGCTGAAGAAGACTGCAGGCAGCAACTTGTGAGCTAGTAGCAATTTGCTGATATGATTTACACTATTGCACTTATGCTAGTGTAAAGAACCAACAGGATTCTGGCCACACATTTCTGCAGGTTTGTTTGTGCAGCCTTTTGAGTTGCATTGAGTGTCATCTAGCTAGGGTACTGTTGGGGTTAAACAAAATGGCAATACAGGTTCCATTTTAGTTTGCTTTTTAATTTTATTTTTATTTGTAACAATACATTATTATCTGCTATTCATTCCCAAGGAAGAGCAAAATCTAAACTTGGATTCTAAAAAGAGTGAGCAAAGATTTCCTAGTCCTCTTTCTCCTTGGACTTTTCCAGGGAACAGCATGATGAGGCCACCTGGACCAGGTGTCTTTTGTGTAGATTTGCACATTTGCCAACTGTGCTTCTTCTGAGTGGCCTCACTAGTCTTTCTCCCCTTCCCTGCAGGCTAGATCCAGCCTTGGTTCGCCCTGGCCGAATAGACCTAAAGCAGTATGTAGGATACTGTTCACAGTGGCAGCTTGAACGCATGTTCCAGAGGTTCTATCCAGACCAACCGGCTGCTCTGGCTGAGGAGTTTGCTACATGCGCCCTGTCAGTCTCTGATCGGATCAGTGCAGCACAAGTACAAGGACATTTCATGTTGTACAAGGAAGATTCAGCTGGAGCCATTCAGAACATGAAGACCTTTGTATCCTGATGCAGAAAAAGAAAATTCTGTGAAACATTTGCCTTTGGTGTTCCCACGGGAAGGGCTGCTGGATGGTTCACATGGGGCATGCTAACTGTGAGGGTGAAGATGTCTATATCTACCTCAGTATGATCACCTTTTTGTAAAGGAAAAAAAGATAAATCAATTAAGCTCCTACCACTCATTTCTTTTTTTTTTTTTACAAAAGAATATTTTCTACTGGGGGGGGAAATCCATCTGAAAAGTAAGTAAATGGACTAAAATTTGGGAGGGAAATCTCTTCAAAAGGCTCTCAATGCATTCTTAGTGCCTCCTAAGTAACAATAAAAAATAACAAGCATTATTATGCGGTGAAAGTTTTAGTGTTAAAGATTATTATTATTTTTTGCAGAAGGAACATTGTTATGCCCTTGTTACCCCACCCACCCCAGTAATACATCATTACAGTTATAATCATTATTTGCCGTAAATTCTCCTAGGATTATTTATTTATTTATTTATTTATTTATTTATTTATTTATTTAGATACGTTAAAAATCTGTGCCAGTAGATGACTGATACACACAGCTGGGCTTAGCTGTCTTTCCCTCCCTCCCTCCTTCTCTGTCTCATATTACTGCAAATTGCTGCCACCCTTTGTGAACTGTCATAAGAGAATTCTGCCCATTCACAGTGGCCACACTCCGTCTTGCTCTCATGGGCCGGGGCTTGAATATAACATCATAAGTAACCAGGTAGCCATCATTATACATGTATATCTTGTGATCGTTCGGGTTGTAGCTCACACTTTGTGGTGTATCTGAGAGTTTTTCTAGGGCAATGTTTAAAGTGCCTTCTTTGCCTGTATTAGTGTCATAGGTGTAAAATATTGTCTCTTTATGGGCAGTCTGTCGCTTGAGAGCATACAGCACGCCGCAGATCATGAATGTGTTGGTTATATTCGTCTTATACAATGCTGTTTCCCATTTCTTGATTGTATCTAGGTTTTCAGGATCGAGTTGTGCAATGGTTATTTTCCCCTTGCTGTTTTCTGTTGAATAGACAACCCATAGACCTTTCTCATCTCCGGCAAAATCAAAGTCCTGCCATCTAACACCCATGTAGGAAAACCAGTTGTTGAAAGCCGCCCCCTCCATCGTCTTGCGCTTGAAGTTATTGGTGACAATATCCAGCTTGCAGAGGTTCCTGGAGTTGTGACAGTTGTAGTAGAAGCTGCCATTGTATAAGATTCCTCCACTTCCCTGGCCACAGTTCATGTAGTTCCAGCTGAAGCCAACAAATTGCGAAAGGCTTTTTTCTATTTGGTTTTTGTACAAGAGCAGGTCTTTGTACGTGTTATAGAGGCGGTAGGTCTCCATTAAGCGTTCGTCTGTGTTGAGTGGAGCAACCCAGTACATATCTGGATTCTTGTTGTTGATGGCAAAGTCCTTTCCCCAAGCTCCGTATTTGTAGCTGAAACCTCGCCAGTTCAGCTTCACTATGAAAGGCTTGCTAATGTTCACCATCTCTTTTTGATCACATTTACCTGTCAGGGAATAAGAGAGGAATTAAACTTTGGGTTGAGGCTACAGAGGGCATTTCCTGTTTTTGCTTTGTTTCAGCCAGATGGATATTTTCATCTGCCAGATAACTCAAGTTATTATCCCCTTTCTTTTATAAAGAAAGTTCAGTCCCACCATGATTTTTCTTGACACAATGCTTCCAAATGCTGCCTGCATACTATAGTTCTCTTTTCAAAGGTCCATAGAATTGTGTTTTGTTTTTGTTTTCATCTTGAGTACAGTGGTGCCTCGCTTAACAGGTGGCCCGTTTAACGACGAATCCACATAGCGATTAAGTTTTTGCGATGTTTTAGATAAGCTGTTTTGCTTACCGATTTTCACATAGCGATGATTTTAGAACTGCTGATTGGCGGTTCCAGAATGGCTGCCGGGTAAAAAGAATGACTGCCCGCTGTGTTTTCGCCCGGATTCCATGCTTACCGGGCAGCGAAAATGGCAACCATATGGAGGATTTTCACTTAAAAGGTGAGTTTTTTGACCATAGGAACGCATTAAACGGGTTTTAATGCATTCCTATGGGCTTTTTATTTTCGCATAGCGACGAATCCGTATAGCGACGATTTTTGCTGCACGGATTATCGTTGATATGCGGGGCACCACTGTATTGCTAAATTTCTTCTCTACTAATCACCACCCATACAGGCTGCAAACTGCTCTGGTAAGAAAAGAGGTCAAAAGAATGAGTCAGTATGATGAATGTATGATGAACTCAAGTTTCAGGTGACTCTAAAGACACACTTGGGTCAGGTACACCTGTATATGTACACACTGTGGTTGGTTAGTAATGAAAATCAAGAGGCTTAAGTATTTTAAGTGCCCAGACATCAGTGGAATGAACCTTCCAGGCAAGTCCATGTAAAGGGTCACACTCTAGGAGCCTCATGGTGCAGTGCGTGTCAAGACTCTGCTCACAACTTGAGTTCAGTCTTGACAGGCTCAAGTAGCCTGCTCAAGGTTGACTTCATCCTTCTGAGGTTGGTAAATTGAGTACCCAGCTTGCGGAAGCAGGGAGCAATGTGTAGCCTACATAATTAAACTGTAAACCACTCAGACAGTACTTTAAGAGCTATGGGGCGGTATATAAGCAACACACTTGGCTTTTTTACACTTCACTTCCAGCCTACAACTAGCAAGATCCCCGCCCATTGCAAGTACTCACCATATTCATGAGTCAACCGGCCAACTGCAGGTACACCAAAGTTGAGGTTTGTTATAGCATCTTCACACTCAGCCAGTTGTTTCCGGAGGGCAGCCATTTCTCTGTGTGTCACCAATACCCCATTCTTATCAAAACTTTCTAGCTGCCACACCACACTGGAGACATTGTTGACCTGAAACATAAGCAGCGTGCGTTTGATAAAAATTGGGCAAGACCAACATTTTGCCACAGCAGCTCTCTCTGTGCTGTGGCAGTGCATTTACAATTTGTTGCCCCCACAAGTGATTAAATGAGAGAGGGCCAAGCATCTATATCAATAGTTGCTGTAAGATGGGGAATTTGGTCATTTAATGGAACCAGGGCTATTCCTGGAAACACTTGGCAGTCCTGGCAAAGTTAACAAGTATCATCATCATCTTGGATCTGCAGAGCTGGAAGGGATCACTGAGTCTCGCCCCTATCAAGGAGGCAAAGAAGGGAATTGAACCCCTGGCTCCACAGCCAGATGCCTAAATCACTGAGCTATCCAGCAGTTCTATTCTCCCTTTACAGTATAGGGCAATTGCATAATAACTCGATCGCTAGATTTTCTGTGTGAATAAGACATAATCTTGGTGCCTCCGTAAATAACAGAAGAAAGCAGATTCTGAGTGGGACACCTAGAGAGCTAAGCCTGGATCTTTGTAAGCATTTGGGGAGAAGACTGTCTCTGAGCAGTATGGTGTGAAACAGCATATTTGGCAGTCTTTTGTGTGAGAGTTGTTTGGCGCCTCTATGCTCACTCAGAATGTCTGTAAATAAAAGCATTACCATAAGTCTACAGCAATATCTTTCCTAAGCAAAAGTGGGTGAACACTGCATTCTGGATTACCTGAGTACGCTGAGAATCTGAGTGACACAATATATTAGTAAATTTTGCTTGCATGCGTTGAGCTCAAATTTGCATTGCTGGCTGCTTTGGAAACCATACCAGAGCTTATTCAAGTGTACAGATGGACAACAGTTTTGACTGCTACATTCTGAACTACTTCCCCATATTATGGAGCTTCCTGGCTTAAATCTAATCATATGCTAGTACAATGCATACTGTATTTCTTCCCCTCCTCACCTCCCTGCAATCTCTGAAAATACTCCAGAGGGTTTCTAGCTCCTTGAAGCAGGTTTAGAAGTGCAGAGAATGCCGGGGGAAATCATTCCCTCTTGGTTTGTAAGTAATGTGTGGAAATCTTACCTTTTTAAGGCCACATTGGTCCTTCCTAATAACAGAAAAGCAAGCATTCTGTCTTGACTGTTCTTATTCGCTTTAGGAATTAAGGCATCATTATATATGTCTTTTTTTCTTTCTTTTTTTTCTTTCTTGGATATTAGGATGAAAAGTTTTCAAATCTTCTGATAATCCAGACATCTTGAATTATGTGTGTGCTAAATGTCAACATGCTGACTGGTCTGGAAACACTTGAAGACAGTGTAATTTCCCCTTTGCAAAGGAATTAGATTAAAATGTCCTGTTTTCCGATTTTTCAAATAATTGCTCGTGTTTGATTACATGTCTGCCATAGCTTAGGCTTAGAGACATTCCCAAGGATTGTCCTCTCTGAGCAAGCAAGCCAGTGAGTCTGGATCAGTGACTTTTACTTGATCAAGAGAAACAATAATGGATGTCTTAAATTCTCAAATGGTTATGAAATATTGCATCCAGTCCCTGCCATCTTGTAACATGGGCATAGCTCAACAGGTTATAATAACCTAAATGTAAACATTAAGATCATGTTTTGGGGGTTGGGGAGATGCCTTTTTTCTTCCTGTATGATGATGTTTTTCTGCAGTTGCACAGGGATAATGTGTTTTAGTTCAGAACTGAACAGCAAGACTTGATTCCACTCACCCTACTATAGGGTTAGCAAATACATATGTTTCTTCTGTGAGGCCCCAATAACACAGTGGCTGAAATCCTGTTGATTTAGCTTACACCATGTAAGGCTAATGATGTCATCAGTCACATGAATGTTTTTGGAAATCAAACACATCTGATCCCCCTGGAAGGTCCCAATGCTTCCCTGGATCCCATTTATCCTAAGGAAGGCATTGGGGGCCATGGATATAGGGGGCTTTAATTTTCAAAAATAGCCACTAGTTGAATGATTTTACAAGTGGTAGCAATTTTTGGAAACTAGCTTCTCCCCACCACCATTCTATAGCTCCCAATAGTTTCCTAATGATGGAAGGGTTCCAAGGCAGACTCAGGATCTTCCAGAGGAATAAGGATTTTTTATTTCCGAAAAATCTTCGCAGCTGCTGACATCAACCTTACACTGCATATGTTGTACAACAGGATTTCAGCCAATAATGGTGAGGGCAAGGCTGACTGGACTCCTGGACAGTATCCCCCCTGCACTTCCCAGAATAGCCCCAGCCAGCATAGCTGGTGGCCATTTTGACTGTGGATTATGACAACTGTAGTCCAAAAAACTAATCTTTCCCAACTCATATTGCCGTTGTGAACATTTTTCATTACCTGGTTAAGGATATTCTCAATCACATCATCTGTTTCATTTAGGAGAGTGACGAGAAAGTCAGATGCATTTGCCAGCTTGCCAATTTCATTTGTAGTTTTCAGATAATCTGCTTCATCCTTGATGCCGTTTGTCTCTATATCTAGTATAGCATTTGTCATATTATTCACTGCATCATTATATGATGTTATGTTCTGTATGATTGGTATAATCTAGAAAAATGTAAAATAACATTTCCCATTGACTCCCTTAGCAGAATATCACAAACACATTTCCACTGTCCCAGAACCATATTTCCATAACCATCTTTACTCTGGGCCTTGTTCACCTTTTTTTTTTAAAGGGAAGTCCAAATATCAGACTGTAGTCCCCTTGAGTTTTTCCACAGCTTAGCGTACCCGGAGAAAAATGAATTCTACTGAGCAGAACAAAACAGCAGCACAATCTCCACAGCTATGCAGGGTTTTTAGTGTTACTTCTCTTTCATTTATACAAAAGACTTGGTTTCCCTTTGCTCTCCATCAAGAAAAAAAACCCCAAGGAACTTCAAGACAGATGAGGAGAGTTCTGAATCATGGGGTGGTTTTGTGATTTCAAAATGGAGAATCTTCCAAATTTTCTTTCTTGCTTGTGGCCATCCCAGAGGTGGCTCTAATGAAATGTAATGCCTGATGATGCTTTTTCTCTGTTATATTTCAGAACTACATGTCTAATGAAAAATTCTAGAGATTTTGAAAGTTAGCACTTTTTTGGCTGGCCTCATAAATGTAGTACCACAATATGAATTTTGGCTCCCCCCCCCCCCCCAAATGATGTGGTTTTCAATACCTGCAGTAACATCTTAGATTTGTGAGACTATTGCTTTTTGGCACACATTCATTATTACCTTTCCAAGATAAAATGAGTACTACGCAATCCCTCACTTTAAAAAAAAGTATAGTTTAGTGCTAAAATACATGTGTGGCTATGTTTTTAACCAAAATTGGGGTTACTGCTCAGCAGCACTTAAAGAGCATTATATCATTAAATAAAGACATCATTTAAAACAAGTCATTGTCTTTAAAAATTGCTAGGATTGTAGCGGCATATAATTGTTCTTGACCACTTAAACATTTCTGACCAAATTTATAATTTTTTTAAAAAAAAATATTTCACAAGTTGGTCACAAAACAGGCCATTTCAGCTTTAACAAGTGTGTAGTAGAATTTCAGCTTTCTTTTTTTTAAGGGGGGAAGTTTGCAAAATGGTTCTTCAATTAAATTGTACTTCCCTTTCTGCACCCCTCTAAGAAATGTCAATTATCAGTTTTTTCTGTGACTGACCTTGTAGATTTTATGACTATTCTTCAGTAATCCTGGATCTGTGGTTAACAGATGGAAGATTATATCTCAAATCCCAGGATCTCCCATAAGGGCTATACTGGTCTGGACTGATGGAAGTTGTAATGAGCAATATCTGGAGGGCTGCAGGATGCCCGCAGTTGTTCCAAATCATAGGGAAGGGGTCTGCTATAGAATGTAATGCTATTGCCCTCAGTTTTAACTTTGTTACCAGAAAGTTACAGGAAAACATAGCTTCATCTCTACTGACAGGAGCTGCAGTGTAGAAACATTCTGTATTGAAAACCAGTGTCTATTACAGCAGATAGATCTTCAAGTTCCAGTGATGAAGACCTGCATTCCTGTTCTTGCTCAACCAGGAAGCTGTCAAGGTCACCTAAGGTCAGTCCCTGCCTTTACACCTATGGCCTTGCTGCTCTCAACATCCCTATATGGCATGTTGATGTGATGTTGGTTTTAGATTAGAGAAACCTAAAATTAAGCTGGAAAGCTCGTGTTGTGTCGTATATAGAGCCTCGGACTAGGACTCAAGAAATCTGGGTTACAAATCACCAGTTGGCCATGGAAACGCATGGGAGGGTGAGGGCAAACTCCTCCTTGAACATCTGACATACCTTGAAAACCCTGTGAAGATCAGTGTAAGCTAGAAGTGACTTATGACCGCACATAACATATGCTTAAATAATGGTTTCTCTGCGTGACTTTGGGCGAGTCACCATGTTTCTGACTCATCTACCTCTCACTGTAATTGTGAGGATAACTCATTCTTTCCCCACTCAGAGATTTCAGTCTTGGACCAGAAGTGAGTTGTAGGACCCATGCCTTGTGTTTTCACCCTCCACCCCTCCCTCGCCATCCAATTTTGACAGCAAAGCTGGGATTCTGTTGTTATTGCTTTTAATTGGAATACTGTATTTGTTCTAAGGGACCTTTTGTGGTTTGCTACTGGTATTTATCCAGGCAGGATTGGAATCCCAGTTCCATGGGGAATTCTTTAGCCTAAAATGGGCCCTCACCTTCTCCATCTCCTCTTGGACAAGCTGGGTCAGGTTCCTGAGGGCATCTTCTGCAAAATCGATCATTTGTGAAGGGAAGCTGTCAGGGATCACTATGCTGCAGATGCATTCATTCTCTGCTTGCCTTGGTACCGGTATTTCACTGAGGGTGAAACGACTTGCAGCAACCTGTGATAAAAGATAAACCGAAATGAGAGCAGAGGTCAGCAGTGGGACTCTTCAGTTCATGGCCCTTTCGTTCCTCATAGCGGAAGTTGGACAAAGAAGGAGTCTCCCTGAAGAATCTGGGGATTTTGTGAATACATTCAGGTATCCTCTGGCCATGATTCTTCCACTCCAGAAGCACCCTTGGATTGCTTCCACCATGAATGAAGAAGAACCTTAAGGGTAGGATTTGCTGAGAATGGTGACCAACTTTCTTCCTTTAAGGCAGCAAGCCCTCTCCTCTTAGCCCTCATTCGAGACCACTGCTTTCTGCCTGGCCCAACCAACCCTTTTCTTCTAAGGGACCTTGCCTGAATCTGGATGCTGTGAATAAGAAAAAACTGCTCTATGTGTCTGGTTTCCCCCCTCCTGTTATGTGGTCTGGGATGAGCAATTTTAGAGTTTCCAGTAACCAACTTTTGCTTCCCCTGTGATCTCCCACAGGCCACATATTTGCAGGAAAAAATGATATTTTTTAAAAACAGAAATAACTATTTTGCTGGTGGTAGCGGTGGTAAAGAGACGTGATGGCGCTGTGGGCTAAACCGCAGAAGCCTGTGCTGCACGGTCAGAAGACCAAGCAGTCGTAAGATCGAATCCACGTGACGGAGTGAGCGCCCATTGCTTATCCCAGCTCCCGCCAACCTAGCGGTTCGAAAGCATAGGTACCATCTCGGTGGGAAGGTAAACAGCGTTCCATGTCTAAATCACACTGGCCATGTGACCACGGAAAGATTGTCTTCGGACAAAATGCTGGCTCTATGGCTTGAAGAGCGGGATGAGCGCCGCCCCCTAGAGTCGGACACAACTGGACAAAAATTGTCAAGGGGAACCTTTACCTTTACCTTTAGCGGTGTGTTACCACATCATTTCTACCTGTTTCTACTAAATAGCAGTACTCAAGAGGATTTACAATGATAATTAAATGTCATAAAAAGCAAAACCATACTATACCCATAGTATAATTTAGATGGAATCATAATCAACTTATTAACATAAAAAAAATCTTAGCATTTATTGAAATGATTACTTTGAAGAAATGTATTTTCATGGCTATCTTAAAAGCAGTGGGGACTGACTGCAGATCTGAAGGGAGTGTATTCCATAAACTGGGAGCAATGCAAGAGAAAAGCCTTACACGTGTGCACATCAAGGGGCCTCTCGGCAAGTGCTGCCAGTCACGAAAGGGCCTCTCATGAATGCTGTAAAATTTAGACACATTTATGAGATACAGTATGCTCCAGACAGCCAGATCTGAAGCGGTTTAGAGCTTTAAAATTAAAATCAATCTGAATTAGGCCTGGGAAGCAGCTGGTGACCAGTGCAGGTCCTTCACGATCGGGATCATGCAATCTGAATACCATGCTCAAGTAAGCAGCTTGAACTGGATCAACAGAAACTCCTCGATCCTCTTCAAAGATTATCCATGTAAAGCACATAGCAGTAGTCAAGGCTGATGTCACTAAGGCATGGATACATCCTAAGTCAGGGCAATTCAGGAAAAGTTGTGGCTGATGCACTAAATGGAGTTAGGTTAAAACATGACTACTGCCACATGGCACTCCAGAGATGACACAGAACAAAACAGCACCCCACAACCTACAAACATAACCATTTGGATGACCGCAGCCTCTTCAAGAATAGGTTGAACCCCAACCCCCAAATCAGACTCTATCCTGACTAACAGCACTGCTGTCATTAGAGTTTAATTTCAGTGCCTGAAATCTTGTGGCTTCGTGTGGCAAGTTGCACTAGAGTAGGGCCATTCATCAGTAGCGATTTGGTGAGTCAGCTCCTCCAGAACTTTTATTGATTCAAATGGACCTAGTCTAGCTGCAACCTGCTTTAAAATAGTAAGTTATTTTGGAATGGAACCCCACTGATACAATGGGCTTACTCTAGTTTGCTTTATTTCTTCTGGCTCCATTTTATGGAAGCATGAGTTTTCTACTTTCTACTGAAGTACTTAAGAGTTTGCTACCATCTAGCTTGTTCCTCTGTGAACTACAACAGAAAATTATGTTGAGAATGGCTACACTGACTGGGCAATCTGGGAGTTGTAGTCCAGACAAAGAAACAGTTGGAAGCTCTTGCTCCCGCTTTGTAGTGTCAGTCTTCATAAGGTCAGAAATGAGCATTACTGAGCATTTCACACTTTGGGTGTTTCCAATCCAGTCTCAGCTAGCAAGCAGCTGCCCCCCCCCCACTCTACTTCTCTGTAGAAAATACTCACCGAGGAAGTCACAGTGAGGAACAGGAGAGGCCAAGACATGATCATCTTTCTGGGAATCTGATAAGTCAGTCTAAGAGGTTTTTTGAACCCTCTATATAAGAGGGAAGGTCCTGGGGGAAGGAGCAGAATGATCCAGAGTGGAATTTCCTTAATGATAGGACTGGACTGAATGTTAACAAACCTTCCAAAATTAGTTCAGTTTGCCCGGTTACATACCCATCCAAGGAGGCATCAAGATCTGATCAGATAAAATAAGATGGTGTGGGAGTGAGTTCTGAGAAAAGTCTCCTTGTGCTCTGTGCCGCCTCTGCCTTTGCTCAGGACACAGGAAGTAAATCATATTATTTGATTCCTTGCCATGTTTTGAAAACACAAATTATGAGCCAAAAAAGAAAAGGTTCCAATACATCTTGTGGCTAAACCTACTCTCAGTGCACAGCCAGTGCACCAGGGTGGGGAAGTTAAGTGGAGTGTGGAAGGGTTCCCCCCCTCCCAGAACTTTTACAGGCAAGATGATGTGGTCCAAGTCCTCCAAGGAGAAGTTTTCCATGCAGTGATTTGGTTGGGACCCAGGTTTTGCCTCCTCCTTCTCCTCCTCCCTGGAGACAGCATCCGTGGAGCATCCGATGGAGCACTGAGAAAGAGAAAAGAAAGCAGTCTGTTGCTCTCAGCCAGCAGCATTCCTCCTCCTCCTCCTCCTCCTCCTCTTTTCCTGCCTAGGGAAAAGGAAGTGGGGAGGGGGTGAGTAATTCTCACCTAGTGGCCCATCAGCTTCATTCATAGATGTGTCACCTGAAGCCCAAACTGCATTTCTTCTTTGCCTACATGCTCAGGGAGAGAGAAGATGGAGCAATCTCTCAACACTGGGGCAGCGAGAGTCTCTCCTCTTTCAAGTCAGGTACCAGAGAGACCAGCAGGGATCCCCTTGTAAGTTTCAGAGCGTCCCCGAGTCTCCTCTGGTCTCTGATCAGAGATAGCAAGGCACCCTTCTTGCAGGCATGAACTTTAGGGAGAGTTGGGGAGCAGCACAAGGTCACTGGGAAACGTGCAATAGGCCAGGTTCCAAATCCCTTGGGTTGGAGGTTCCAGTCCACACACCGTTTAAGTCCAACTCAAAGAAATGATTTCAATCATCTTTTTTACTCACCTGTAAAATTAAAAAAAGCATGATTTGGTACAATGTTTTCTTTCTCATGTTAATTTCAGCAGCAGAACTGTGAGCATTGATTTAAAAAAAAACAGTAGATTGCTCTGTTTTGTTTTCTGAGGAGTATTAAAGATGTTCAATTTGGTCTTGACAGTTGTGTAGGCATTTTGAAAGCTGATTCCTTGCAGCTGGTGCATCAACTGGCTTCCATTTCTTAGCACATGTGGGTTTTTCTTATGACAGCTAATAGATTGAGAAGTTTCAATCTTTTGAGATATAAAATCCTTCAAGCAGCTCTTCCTATCCCTGTCAGTACAATTACATTAATAACAAGTTAAATAATGAACCACATGCTGCCCTGTCAGGATTCCCCAAATGCACTGCCTTACCCTGCCCAATGGTAGACCCAGCCACCTTGATAATAATTCAGCTCTTACTATTTATTGCTTTCCTTAAATCCTTTAAATGACAGAAGTAATTTCAGAATAGGCCTTTACCGTGCAATTCCACTGCTTTATTGCTTTAAAGTTTACTGGGAATTCAGATCACCAGATCTCCTTTATCACTGCCTCCTCTTTGCAGACCTGACATTCGTCATTATTATTATTTTGCCTCTGTGTTTTCTCTTATCAGGGAAAATGTTGATGCAAAAAAAAGTGACTGGTTGCACAGTGCCTATATAAGAGAAATAAATGGGCACAAAATGGACATTAGGAATAAAAATATCTAGAAACCAGTAGGCAAACACTTCACTGTTCCTAGATATGCTTTTTCTGATCCCAGAGTTACAGTTCTTGAATAAAAAAACTTCAAAGAGAGGCCACTGAGGAGGTATACATCCAAAAGTTCAACACACTCTCTCTTGGCCTTAACAAAGACAGTGGTTGCCTAATCCAATCATATGGAATGGATCTTCATCACCCACACATACCCTGATCACCACCACTGTCATGAAATTAATTACTGCCTATTGTCCCTTAAAAGGGACGTGGTGGTGCTGCGGGCTAAACCGCAGAAGCCTGTGCTGCAGGGTCAGAAGACCAAGCAGTCGTAAGATCGAATCCACGCGACGGAGTGAGTGCCCGTCGCTTGTCCCAGCTCCCGCCAACCTAGTGGTTCGAAAGCATGCAAATGCAAGTAGATAAATAGGGGCCACCTTGGTGGGAAGGTAACAGCGTTCCGTGTCTAAGTCACACTGGCCATGTGACCATGGAAAGATTGTCTTTGGACAAATGCTGGCTCTATGGCTTGGAAACGGGGATGAGCACCGCCCCCTAGAGTCAAACACGACTGGACAAAAAAAATTGTCAAGGGAAACCTTTACCTTTACCTATTGTCCCTTAAAGGTGTTCTTCACTAAGGACCAACAAGTTTTTCATGCCAACAGTTTTAAGCTTCTCCCAGAGAACAGCCAATCCATTCATCTGGAGAATTGTGCTTGAACTCAGGAAAGCTTATGCAAAATAAAAACTAGTTATTCTTAAAGGCCTTCCAATACTTCTGGTTTCTATAGAATCTTCCAGTTTTTTCCTGCAGCACACACAGGTCACTTTCAGCTTACAGAAACATTAGCTCCTCTAAGCACCTGTTTGCCTTCTTGACTGTCCTGCATGAAAGAAGCTTGCCCAGGGCCCTGTTTTCAGATGTTGCTCACAGCCTGTTCCTCCAAGCAGCCCTGACCTCCCTAGAAGCACTGGCAGGACCTGCTGGCCAAGCAGGGCTGCTGTTACAGTGATTGATCCACTTCAAAAGGAATGAGAGGCTTTCATGATGGTTCAGAGATCTGGTAGCGCTCCAGACTGTACCGGAAACTGGACAGCAAAGGCACCAAGGCATAGAAGGCTGCAAACATCATGCTCACCCTGTGCTCTTATCTACTAGATGAAAGAGACATCGTGTAATTAGTGCTTGTATCCAACTTCTGTCATTAGGTTAGAAAGCCATCAGTTCCGCTCCTCATCCCGGCGTGCTCTCTCTTCTTCTGCCCTCTTTTTCTTCCACAAAGGCCTCATGGAGCCTGGATCAGCTTTGACTAGGTTACAGACCTTCTTCTTTCATACTCATTTTTGCCTTCCTCATCCTTCCTGCTTATCCAGTACTAGCTTCATGTGACCTTGAAACCCTTTACTCTTTTCCACCTCGGTATTCTTTCTCTTTACCTTTGCTCCTCCTTTCCTTCCCTCCACTTTTTCTCTCTCAGTGACTTTTATCATCACTCTGTAGCTCCATTAGATTCTTCCCCCCCCCTCTAAACTATTCCCCTCCCCTCAACCTCATCAGGCAGCAAAAGTTTCTCTCCCTTGGTCTCTTAGAGACCAAAAGAGATGACTTCTAATCCTCATGACAAGGGTGGGAAGGCATGAATTGCTAAATTTGCAAGGCAATAGAAATGAGAATTCATTATCACAGGTATATGGCAACGGCTTGAATCACAATGAGCAGAAGAAGGCTCACCACTAATTTCTAGCCAGACAGTAATTAGAGTGACCCCACCTTTTTCAATAGATTAAGAATCTGAGAAGAGGTTGATGGACGGTGCAAAAAATTTGTTGGAATTCACCACATGGTTAAAAATTGTTTGAATTATGGGTGGTGGAGAGTAGAGAATTCTTTGTGATAGTGCTGGGTAATATCCTCTGGCCCAAGCCCACGTTCACACTGGGAAATGACATTTGGAGGCCTCCATACCAGCAGTGGGCAGAGACACACTACCACGACTCTCCATCACACACCCTCTCTCAACTGTGCTTATATATATATTGGGCAGAGTTGAAGTCAGATGATAGGAAGGTAATGTTATAAATTTCCTTTCACCACATTGTTCAACCTGGAAGGAATTGCTTAATCAGGAGTAAATGTGACTCCATTTTCTGCTTACTTGATGGGTAAAGTGATGCCAAACAAAGCCTTGAGGACAACACTTTCCCCCAGTCAGATAGAGGTTACCATGGTGATCCTTCCAGACTGTGCTGAGGTATATTGCCTTACTCTTCACTAATCCAAATGTCAAGTCAGTGAAGGGTTAAAGAGCAACCACTCAGGACCTAATCCTGGCTGAGCCTGCTGATGAAGTCAGAGGAATTTTATCTCTCCAAGTTCTGTCCCCCAGGATACTCTGGCAAGACCTAGAGGGGCAGAGGGAGAGTGGTCTATTGTGATTCCATTCCCCTTACCAGGTGTCCTGTCCCACAGTCTGCTAGGTACAAGTGTTTGTTTCTGAAAGTGGGTGCTCAAGACAGAATAAGATATATAAGGTATACCACCCATCCCACTGCTCAACCGCCACCTTGCCTTAACTAGTCGCTCTGGTCTCAGGGTCTGTGTTTGAATCCCCTTGTCTTGTGGTGCTAAAGACTTCAAAATTCATGTTGAGACTAGGCTATCAGGAGCAGCTCATAACTTCATGAATCTGTCCCAAGGATATCTGGCCTCAATCGTAAAGGAGGGCACTGTCTGAACCTCCTTTTTTGTATTGGATGAAATAAGTGCTCAGTCCTGGTGCTTTTCCACATTTTTATTAATGACTTGGATGAGGGAGTTCAGGGAATACTTATCAACATTGTGGATGACACAAAATTGGGTGGAATAGCTAATACCCATTAAGTATTAGTCCCTCTCTGTTCGGCATTGGTTAGGCCTCATCCTGACTACTGTGTCCAGTTCTGGACACTACACTTTAAGAAGAATGCCAACAAAATTGGAACAATTCAGAGGGCAAGAAAGATGATCAGGGGACTGGAAACCAATCCCTACAATGAGAAAAGACTGAAAGAGGTGGGCATATTTAGCCTTGACATGAACAGTCCCAAGTGCCCCTTCTCTCAGAGTGGAGCCAGGCTTGGACTCTTGTCAGATCAGGAGTTTGATATTTAGGGTTAATTCCAGAATGAAATCAGACAACCAATTCTATTTGTATCAAAATCCATCTGGGTAGCAAGATATAAAACTTTTAATTGTTGAAATGATTCCAGGAAACATCTGTTTGTCTATTTCTACAAGCTTTATTCATTATGTTGCTTCTGTGTTTCATATTGTGAATTCTCCCATTTCCAATGGGAACATGAGGTTTGCTTTCATCCATAACCTGTTCTACAAGAAGAAAGTTGGGTTCATGCAAATGAACAGGATTCATTGATTGATTGATCAATAAATATTCATTGTCAACGTCAACAGTTTGATCTTGCTTTAAATGGGTATTGTCAGAGTATCTCTCATACAATTTCTTCCCCAAGTTCTCTCTAAGAAAGAGTCAGGTTTCACCCTTACAACAAATGTCAGTACCCTTCCCACCCACAGTCTGGTTCCGATACTTGGATGACACCTTCGCAGTTTGGAACCACAGTGAAGAAAAACTGGAAGAATTTCTAAACCATCTCAACAGCATCCACCCAAATATACAATTCACCATGGAAAAAGAAATAGAGGGCCAACTCCTTTTCTTAGATGTCATGGTAATACACAAAACTGACCTCCAATTGGGACACAAGGTCTACAGAAATCCTATCCACACAGCCCGGTACCTACACAAAAACTCCAACCACCATCCACAGCAAAAAAAGAGGCATAATCAAAACACTGGTAGACCATGCAAATTGGAACTGTGAAGTTCAATTTCTCAGCACCAAACTCAACCATCTGAATTGGGCCCTACAGGCAAATGGCTGCTCCAAAAATGAAATCACAAGAGCCATCAAACCGAGAAAACAACACCAAACTGAAGAGGAAAAACAGCCACCCACAAATAAAGTATTTCTGCCATACATCAAAGGAGTCATGGACCGCATGGGGAAACTTTTGAAAAAACACAAGCTACAAACAGTATTCAAGCCTACCACAAAAATACAACAAATGTTACAGTCAGCAAAGGACAAAATAGATCCCCTTACCAATGGAGGAGTATACCGGATACCTTGCAGTTGTGGCCAGGTATATATTAGAACCACAAAATGCAACATCCACAACAGAATCAAAGAACATGAGAGACACTGCAGACTAAAACAACTGGAAAAATCAGCAGTAGCGAATGTGCCCTAAAACAAGCTGGACATGAAATTCTATTTCAAAATACTGAAGTACTGGACAACACCAGCAATCATTACATTAGACTGCACAGGGAAGCCATTGAAATCCATAAACACCAGCAGAGCTTCACAAAAAAGAAGAAAGTTTAAAACTCAACAAAGCCTGGCTCCCAGCACTGAAAAATACAGCCTGCAAAAGTCAATGAACTCGACCCAACCACAAGGACCGGTGATCATTGCATACAAAAGACCAGCTAACAACACGCAGCAATCACAGTGACAGATAATTTCTCCCTCTTATCACAACAATACACCCACAACAACAAAAATGCTGATCACCACAATCACCCATCTCCTGAAAAGGACAAAAGCTGATCCCACAGCTATAAATATTCAACTATCTAAACAAACTGTACCAGAGCACAGACAGAGTTCTGACACCTGTCCTCTGAAGATGCTGGCCACAGAGACTAGTGAAACGTTAGGAAGAACAACTTTCAGAACATGGCCAAAGAGCCCAAAAACCCCACAACAACCAATTATTTCAATACTTCAATTATTTCAGTCATGAAAGAGATTCTTTTGCAAAGCAATGCTATTATAGCCAATTGTTTTGCTGTGACTTTTAGTAAAGTGCTGTTTAAACCTCATTTTTAAAATAGTTGCTTTTTCTACACCATCTTCATTATTTTAGTATATTATACATTCAAAATGTCACATCTTGGTATCCTGGTTTACTACAGAGCTGGGAGTAATGAAGCAAAAGGGACAGAGGTGAAAGGGACGATGGCAGAAAAACAGCCAGTCTGATTGAATAGAAGCTAGAAACTGTTGAAAGTCCTACTCCGTAGTGGTGGTAGTGGCAGTGAAGAATTCTTTCTTCTCTGCCACCATTGCTTCTGCACAGAGTCATGAAGCAGAGGTGTTTCGAGTGGTCAGGGAACTACTAGGATCTCCCTCACAGCAAGAGAACAAGACTAATCATGAAGATTCTCTTTGACTTGGATGCTGGGGCTAAAGTACGTTCTGCAGAGGTAACTGTGACGGAATGCCGAGGTGACTCCTGTCAATCATAGCTGAAACTCAAGTGCAGGAACCTATGAGAGGAGAGGAGCGGTGGAGTCAGTTAGGCAGTTGGAGGCAGTTAGAGATGGAGAGTTAGGAGAGAAGGTGAAAGAGAGAATGAGAGTGTGGCAGAGAGAAATTGAATAGTCAAGACAGATACCGTATATGCCGGCATACAAGACGACTTTTGGGGGCCCCAAATCATGCCTCCAAGTGGGGGGCCCGTCTTGTACGCTGGGTGCCAGGAAGGAGCCGCCGCCGAGAGAGTGATGCAGGGCCGCACTGGCCAGGGAGGAAGGCAGATGGAGGGAGAGAAGCGGGGCGCGCTCGCTCGCCCGCCACCCCCCCGCTTTCCCTCTTCTTCCTCCTCCTCCTCCTTCTCCGCTTTCCCTCTTCCTCCTCCTCCTCCTCCTTCTCCTGCCGCCAGCGGGGAGGAACGCAGGGGGGCAGGCAGGCAGATGGAGGGAGGGAAGCGGCGTGCACTCGCTCGCCCGCCACCCCCCGCTTTCCCTCTTCCTCCTCCTCCTCCTGACGCCCCCCCAAAGCCTCTTCCCGGCGCCACATTTTGGGGGGGGTCGTCTAATACAGCCCGTCGCCTAGTACGGCGGCATATATGGTAGATAGTCAGAGATCTTGAGAGAACTGATACTGAATTATTAATAAGTTAGTTAAAGTGAATAAATAAATAAAAAACAATTGAAGAATTGAAGGTGTAACCAAAGATAAGAAGTTTTAATGAGTGATTCTATACAATGATTAAAAAGAACATCTGTGATTCAAATTCAATCTAAATAAACAAGTTATGTTGGCAGCAAGTGTCTGATTCAAGTATTGTGCAAGTGTGGATGAGGAATATCCACTGGTGGCAGTGGATAAAAGAGGAAATGTCACCAGAGTGAACCTTGGTTTGGGGAAAACAAACAGGGAACGCTGGGTGGAACCTCACAATAACCTTGGCTCCTGCTGACCCAGTTTCAATTTGTGGAACCTCATGATGTGAGCAGGAAACTTGGGAGAGGTGAGGACCAACCATGACATCAGTTCTGGATCTTGTCCTTTCTGGATTGTAAAAGCAGCAACACAGAGATAAACTGAGTGGGTAAGAGTCATAGTGGACATCCCTTTGGAGCAACGTAAAATTCATCTGTACCTCAAGGAGACAATTGCCAGACTTTTACTAAATTATTAAATAAACCCACCTGGGCCCACAGTACAGACCCTTCAAAGGCAAGCAGAAAGGAAACTTTCCATTTCCCCATTATATTTGACAGCAGCCCAAATCTACACTGGTGTTTTGGGTTTGTTTGTTTTTTAAAAATCCAAAGAGAGGGAAAATAAAAATAAATTTAAAAAGAGAAAAACTTGTTCCGGTTTGTCTGAATCCTTCTTAAAGAACTGGACACAGTATTCATGATGAAGTCTAACCATTGCCAAATAGAGAGGAACTCGTACTCTGCATTATTTGGAGACTGTACTTCTGTTAATGCAGCCAAAGCCAGCATTTGCCTTTCTTTTCTTTTCTTTTCTTTTTCTTTTTTCTCTTTTTTTAGTTGCAAAGCGCCATTGGCTCCTATTCAGCTTGTGGTCTACAACAATTCCAAAATTCTTCTTCCATGTAGTCTTACTGAGCCAAGTATCTCCCGATTCTTGTAACTGTGCATTTAGTATGACATACTGCTGGCGAGAAACTCCCTTTGAACTAGTTCAGAAAACTTACTACTGTACATTGTTCTCTTAGGTCTCTTGGTGTGTTTAGGCTAAAGCAGTTGCCTTGTTTTCTTGTGTGGGTGGTTCTTATACTTACTGCCCTTGTGCCTGAATTTGCTTTTTTGAGTTAAAAGTATTTTGCTCTTCTCAATTAGGTTTTATTTTTTCTTGTTTTCAATAAAGTTTAAAAACTCCACTCTGTTTCTTGGTTCACAGCTGGATTGCTTGGTTCTAAATTGAGTTTCCTTGGGCTGGAATTGGCTGCACTGATATTCCATATTATTTTGTACCTACAATTTTGTACTGCCTAACAGGCTTAGTGTTCAATGTATTCGCAAAGGCTTTTACGGCTGGGATCTAAAGGTTGCTGTGGGTTTTTTCGGGCTCTTTGGCCGTGTCCTGAAGGTTGTTCTTCCTGACATTTCGCCAGATGCCGGCCACAGAGACTGGTGAAATGTCAGGAAGAACAACCTTCAGAACACGGCCAAAGAGCCCAAAAAACCCACAGCAACCGCAGGCTTAGTGTTCCTCTTGCAAGTACAAAGTTACTGGATGTAATGATTTCTAGACTGAGGGGACACAACTGCTAGCAGACTCTGGGATTCAGAGAATCAGTGGCATCTGCTTGCATTCTCACAGAGTTTTCTTGGAGTTGTTAGAGTAGGTGGAATTTTGTCCACACTGGGATTCCTTCTTCATGGCAGCATTACTGGGTTTTGTAAATGTCCCAAGGAGGTGGATCTGGTCCTTGCCAGACCTAGTCAGTGTATCTATTCCAGTGACCTGTATGGTATTTAGGGAAGGGGGCACAAGAAGAATTAGGGAGTTGAAGCAAAAGTGTCCACTCGATTGAACCCCTGTGGGACAAAAGGTTCCAGTGAGGGAAGTCAGTGAAGAAGGGGGACTTGTGAGAAGTTCCAGTATCCATCCATAGCAGTGGCTTTGCAGTTCCAGTATCTGGTATGAGACAAGAGAAGAAGGGGAGGAGCACAGTATTTCTGGGATGTGGTTTACTTGTGGATGCGGAATGGGACTCGTACCACAGCTGCAGCAGCACATCCTTTCACTGGGCACATTTTCTGGATTGCTGGACAACACTTTCTCTATACCAGAGTCCTCTACCTAGGGTTGGGAGTGCCTCAGAGAAGACCACTCCTGTTTCAGAGTATACACTTGGAACCACAAGGCTAGAAGTAGTCATGAGCAATGGCTTGGGGTGCTGGCCTTGCCACCAGGACAGTGCCTTCGGCTCTCTGTCCTTCTGACCTGTATTAAGTTTTGTGGGATTTGTTCCTAACCAAGATTGGCCCATCATATGTTCTTATGGGGCAATCTGGGAAACTCCCAAGACTCAGGAGGGCCTGAGCCCCAAAGGAAATGCCCAGCACTATGGTGTAAACACACTTTCAACAGCTCTCCCGCTAGTGGAGACAGTTCCGATGCTTCAGTTGTTGTTAAATGTACAAATGTGCAAGATACAGGTCAGGTCTATGAAGACAAGGCTTTTCCTCTTGGTTTCCCCACACACACACACATTTAGGAGTTTCAGAGGCCAGAATTCAGGGGCCTGATCTGCCTTGAAGATCACCCCAAGGCAACAAATTGTGCAGCATGCCTGGCTTCAGTTTACTTCAGTCCTAAAGACTGCAGACCCACATGCGAGACCAGCACAAAAGCAGAAGCATTGCCTAAGGGGACTCTACCATTCTTTCTTTCTTTCTTTCTTTCTTTCTTTCTTTCTTTCTTTCTATCTATCTATCTATCTATCTATCTATCTATCTATCTATCTATCTATCTATCTATCTATCTATCTATCTATCTATCTATCTATCTATCTATCTATCTATCTATCTATCTATCTATCTATCTATCTATCTATCTATCTATCTATCTATCTATCTATCTATCTAATATATATATATATATATATAAATGGTTTACACAATTGAAAGAATTTCTACAAGATGGCAAAAAAAAAATCATAATAAAAAAGAAGAAAGGGGAGAGAATTAGGAATTAACTGAGGGAGGGGAAGGCCTGCCTAAACATCCATGTTTTCAGCTGATTCTTAAAAGTGCCCAGCGAGGAAGCCGCGCGAATCTCCGGAGGTAAGTTGTTCCGATCATGAACCAGGTTTGAAAGGCTTAAGACCTACATGCCCAGTTTTGACACCTAAGGGAAGAAGGAGAGTTTGGACTCAATTATGAAACTCTGGCAGAGGCACAATGTCATGGTGAACCACTGTGTATTTGTCAGAAACAAAGAGAACTTTGTATTTTGCCGTCAGCCCTAGCTCAAATTCTATGTCGTCATCCTAGGAATCAGGTATAAACTTGTATTTTTTTGTTCAAAACTGCAGACAAGAAAACACCCAAAGAAAAAAAGTGATTTTGGGGGAAAACTTGGTAAAGGTTACAGGTAAATTCACAGAACTGATTAGATGGTTTTCAAAACCTCGACCCTAACGCCCCTTCTTAGCTAATCAGGTAGGATTTAATTTAAACAGGATGTCTTTAATTATTTTAAAAAGTTAGAATACAAATAAAATTATTGGATTAGGCTTCTCCAAGGGAGAGATTTTAAAGCTAAAATCAGATTAAAGTATTTTATTTCTTAAGTAAGTCAGAGTTTCTGCCCAGAGCCTATAAGAGAACATATCTATGTCACCAGAATGTTTTGTTTTTAATACTCTAGAGTGGTCCTCACATGACCAGATAGGCGGGATATAAATAAAATAAAATAAATAAATAAATAAATAATAGCATGTTGCTTGTTAAAGAAAACAGATCAGATGAGAATGTAAAGCCATTTTATTGTAGAAAGGATATAGTTCATAATCCTACTGACTCCATTGTTGCAGCACACTAGTGACAAATGTAACTTGATGGGAACGCTATACACCAGATTTATAAATATGGAGACACAACATGTGGCACTTAATTTCTCCCATTAAATGTACCATTTCAAGTTGTGAGCAATGCTCATGGACCCAATAATATTCTTTGCAGAAACGTAGGTGCAATGTCATGTGAAGAGACCACCAGTAACACAGTAGGTCCTTTCCTCCTCCCCCCCCCCAGTGACAGCATTTTTGTGCAGCCCAAAGAAGAGCTCTGGAGAGCTTCTCAGAATTTAGGGGATACGCAGGTGGCTGTAGCAGGGAGCTGGCTAGTCCCCTCCAGTTCTACTTAAAGGGGAAATTCCATTTGTGTCAGCACTCCACTAGATCCTGGGAAAGAGATTTCTCTGTCTCACTAAACACATCATTATATTGTTGTCATCATCATCATCACCAGTCTACCTCTACTCCCTGCATCTTCCTTCTCTTGTGAAACACTGTAAAGCAAAGTAAAGTGTGCTGCTTATAGTTTTACTGACTAAAAACAAGATGGCCCCTTGGTTCCATTGCCTATCTTCTTACAACAGGAAGAGGAGAAGGGTTTTCATCATCATTAGCCCTGCTTCCTTCTCCACTTGTCAGATCTTCCTGCTGATCACTGACTGAACTTGATTGTTCTTCCCTACTCCCAGTCTGTTCTTCAGCAGCAGAATCCTGATGTTTCTCAGTCACAACAAGCTCTCCGTCTCTTTTTGCTGTGGGAGCTCTGAAGGTGACATCGTAAAAAACCAGGTAGCCATCATTGAACATGTAGAGTTTCTGGTCATTGGGGTTATAATTCAAACTCTGCACAGTAGGAAGAGGTTTTTCTATAAGAATCTGGATGTTGCGTTCCCGAGAATTACTGGTGTCGTACATGTAATGGATCTCATCATGAGTTGAATTTTTTCTCTTGGTGCCATACAAGACGCCACAGATCATAAAGCTATTGCTGAGACTATCCTTAGTCTGTGAAGTAATCCAAGGTGTTCCCACTTCCAAGGTTTCAGGGTCTATTTTCTTAATGACTAGTTTTCCATTGCTCATTGTAGTTGCATAAATCATCCATAGACCTTTTTCATCCCCAGCCAGATCTATGTCTTGATATTTGACACCCTGATAGGAGAACCAGTTATTGAAAGAGGCAGGGTCTGGGTCTTCCAAATCTTCACGTGAAATCCGCATACTAAATGGGTCTGCCTTGCATAGGGCTCTGCTATCCAAACAGTTGTAAAAAAAGGTGCCATTGAAGAAAACCACTCCTGCCCCTTGTCCACAGCCATCACACACTGTTTGTGAATTAATATTAAGGGTGTACTCCCGTATGGGAGTATAAAGGAGCAATTTCTTAAATGAGGCATATAGGCGGTACTTCTCCAAAGTACGCTCATCTTGGTTCATTGGGAAAACCCAATAATAGTCCTTAAATTTAGTCCCCAGAGCAAAATCTTTTCCCCAGGATCCTGCTTTGAACTTCATACCCTTCCAGTTGAGCTTCACAAGCTGTGGATTACCAACCTTCAGCAGCCCATCATGGTCACATTTACCTGCAGAAGAACAAGGAGTGAGTTCATTAATTTTATTACATCTGAACAACTAGATTCCACTTCTCAGAAAGGGTTTGAAAAGGAAGAATTACAGTTCTCATTCTGTCATGGCTGTTTGAAAAGTTCCCAAGCCTTTTAGGGTATAAGGAATCTTCCCAGGGCCCACCATGCTAATCCTGAAAGCCTTTTGAGAGAGTTGCAGAGTTATTCTGCTTTGTTCAGGAGAAGATGACTGAAAAAGATCTTAAGGTTCTCCAAAAGTCTTCCTTTGCAGGCAGGGCCTCTATTTTTCTTGTGTCTCATAAAATATCCAGGAGAAACTGCCTCTTCTGGACCCACAGCAGTGAAGAATACTACACTGAGTTGTGTTGGGAGGGGGTGCTTTGCTCTGTGCATTGGGACACTTTGGGGTGATGTTCCTCCTGTACGGACCATGAGAATCAACCCAAGATATGCTTTGCTGACAAACAAACAAACAAACCCTTCTGCATTCACCCTGGCTGGTGGGGGAAAGCACCTCAGATCCCTTTGGAGAATCTTTGGGTTCTGAGAATTAAAACACCCATGGCTGCTACCACCAAGGAGCTCTCTCATCATGTCCCAGACAACTGGAGGCAGAGACGATAAGGGGAGTCCTGGATGGCTGTGCAGGCCAGATCAGCTCCAGGACCTGCTAAGGCACACAGAAATGAAATCTTCCCTTTTCTGTGGAGGAATAGTGAGATCACTATAATCAGGAAAGCAGGCCCGCTTGAGTTCTGGTTAGCCCATCTGGACAGAAACTGGCTCCACCCACCCAACCCTCCTGGCCTGAGCCTGCCCACTGGCTTAGTTCCTCCCCTCTTCTGTTTTTCTTAGAGGTTTGTAGCAAGTGTGGGAACGAGGAGGCTGGGTCCTTGTGGGAGATGGGAATTTTCCAGGGCTGACTCCTGGAGGTTCTGGGTAGGGAAAGACTGAATCACAAAGAAGGACAATACTGAAGACTCCTAGCCTGCAATTTGCAAGATTCTGGGAATGGTTTATCCTACTGTGATTTCCTTATTTGTGTTCTTTGCAGGACATTGTTTGGAAGACATTTCCAATGTATTGAAATATTAGCACAGTGTGGATTAACAGATGGAATTTTATTCTTTTGTTAGGTTGTTGTAAACTCTTTTCTTTAAAGCTGTTCCAGAAATATTATAATATTTCTGTTTATCAGCTCCAGATTGCAGGCTCTAGAGTGTTTAAAACACCTACAAATTTAGCAACATTAATAATATACATATAAGTATTATGAACATTGAAGAGAATGGAGGAAATCCTTTAAAAAGAAAGGCCTTCACATGCTTCCTTAATAGTTCTAACATTAGTCTTGAGTACGCCTCTTTTGGAAAGCTTATTTATGGAGGTCTCCTTCTAACTCATGGAGGATATTGTCTTTTTTAAATGAAATCAGAGCAAGTCCTCCTCAGCCGATCTTAGGAAGTGGGGGGGCTCATATGGGGAAGAAAATGGCCCATATTTAAAACTGGACACCAAAGGCTTTAGTTGGGCCTATATAACAATCACTGGAAGGACAGATCCTGAAGCTGAGGCTCCAGTACTTTGGCCATCTCATGAGAAGAGAAGACTCCCTGGAAAGGACCTTGATGTTGGGAAAGTGTGAAGGCAAGAGGAGAAGGGGACGACAGAGGATGAGATGGTTGGACAATGTCACCAAAGCTACCAACATGAATTTGACACAACTCCGGGAGGCAGTGGGAGATAGGAGGGCCTGGCATGCTCTGGTCCATGGGGTCACGAAGAGTCAGACATGACTAAACAACAACATATAACAATCAGCAACCAGGGCACTCCATCAGTCTGGCCTCTTTAAGGAAGCCATCCTTAACTGCATTCCACCCTGGCTTCTAGACCCTCCTCAAGGTCAATCCCATACAGAACAGTTGAAAATAATATGCAGCTGTACCTAGCATAGAAGAATAATATACCTATAGGTAGAGGTAGGTGCTCTAACAGCATAGTTATGGCAAGGGCAAGCTGTTCTTTGTATTTTCTGCCTTCCTCTGACATAGTTCCCGATATTCTGAGGAATTAACTACCCTCCTTTTTGTGCACATCTCCTTTTCCAGCTATTTCCTTGGCATGTGGCAAGCAAGCATAAGGATCAAAATAACGTTTCTATCCATGATAGAGTCCCTATAGTAAAGCCCAATTACTTTTGTTTAACCTTAAGCTAGCTTCTTTCAGATCCACACCTAGAACCTTGCACATTTTCCTTTTAAAATGCTGTAGTTTGGCCAACTATGGATATGTCAAATATGATTTCTTTAAATAAGTCACTAGATGTTAGAAGAGACCAAGCTTGCTTCAGGCTGATTCCTGGGCTGTCTAGTGTTACCTGTGCAGATACCTCCAAATGCTGATACTTTGAATGGTAATACTCACCAATGGATGATGGACCTGACACAGCAGGAGTACCCGAGGAAAGAGCAATTGCTTCCTCACATTCCTGTAGCTTTTGCCGGAGAGCCATGATCTCACGTTGTGCTGTAATTATGTTGTTCTTGTCAGATTTTTCCATTGTTGTTACTACAGTGTGCATCGTATTGATCTGAAACATGAGATGGTGAGAGCGGGATTGTCAACCCTCTGACAGAAAAGGTTGATTCCACCAATCCTCTTTGCCCACCTGGAGAATGGAAACCACTAAGGGCCGAGATGCTTCCCCCTTCCCCTGCAGCCCTCCCATCTGGCCATCTACTGTAATTGGCTTGGAGGGATCTGTGGGCAGGTGTGTTAGGGAGGACCGGAAGAAGAAATCTTATTTCCTAATGTCACCTGTCTGACATGCAATGGAACCCCTTAAAAGAGTGAAGAAAACACAAAGAGCCAAAAAAGTGTGGGGAAGGGAGGATCTCATAAGATGCGGCGGTAATTTCCCACCACCCTCAGACTAGCAAAAAACTTCTGGCTTTTAAATACTTCTTTTAAATAAACACAAAAACCAGTTTGCTTGTCCGAAGACCTCTAAGGGTTCCAGGGCAACATTATTTCCACACCTGCTCTACAGAAGGTATAGCGTTAGAGAGAATTGCTGGAAGGAAGGGGGCTTATGTTTAACGCTGGTACTAAGCTCTACTACCTGATTCAGCCCTGTTTTGTCAAGTGCCATAAGAGATAGGAAGTGGCCTTAGAAGAGGTCAAACTCTTTGTCCATTTAGTTCTGTGTGATTTCTAGGCTATAAGGCCAGTGTGCCTCTGGCTCTTCCATCACCTGAGGAAACAGCCCCCCCTTCCCATA
The DNA here is from genome assembly GCF_051106095.1 of Pogona vitticeps. Classification (NCBI taxonomy): domain Eukaryota; kingdom Metazoa; phylum Chordata; class Lepidosauria; order Squamata; family Agamidae; genus Pogona; species Pogona vitticeps. The sequence continues at coordinate 241,412,371 of NC_135783.1, forward strand.
GCTGTCATCCACTCTTTGTCTCACTCTGAGACTGAGGTGCAGGGCAGCCAGACTATGTCTTTTTTTTTAAGGATGGACAAGATTTATTTAGAGCAGCACTTGTTAAACATTAGGTGCAGAAGCATTTCTAGTTTTTTTTGTAGGCAATCTTCAGGCTTTCAGTTTAGTGGATCAAGTGTGCAGATTACAGCATTCAGTAAGCTTATTATCAAGTTTTTTCCCCTTTTTATTTTGATCATTATATGTTACAATCCTCAGGTCACATAACAAAAAAGAAATAAGAAACAATTACTGTACCTATAAATACAGTTACCCTCCCAATAAGGCAGCCAGACTATGTTGAGAACAGCACTGTGTGTGAGGGCACCCCATCAAGAGGGACAAGATAGTAGGCCTTGCTCCAGCAGCTCCTCCAAGCAAGGTATTTGGAGTCTGGCTAGCTTTTGAGCACTGTACACCAACTCAGTAGGAAATGGCTATTCAGAACACAGCCATGCCCCTCCCAGGGGACCCGAGGTGGCCACTTCCCAACTGTGGCATTTGCCACATCTGGAGAACAGCTAGCCCTGCTCTTGGGACAGTGGTGGGGATCTTTCAGACAGGAAGTTGGAGATTCTCTACCCTTAGCATTTCACTGGAACCTGATTCTGCTGACGAGGAAGGCCAGCTTTGTCTTGGACACAGATACTTCCCTCTACTAGCTCCAATATTTATTTTTAAATGGAGCTCCCAGGATTTGAACTTGGGACCTTCTATGTGCAAAGTACATCCTTAGCATGGAACTGAGACTTCTCCTGTGCCACACATTTTGATCTGACTGTAAACAGTGGTATTGAGAGGAGTGTACAAATAGTTTTGTACTATTTGGAGTACATGTGTTAGAACAACGTCCACCTGTTTTGCAAATGAGTTATTTTTAACTATTTATAATATTTTTACCCCACCTTTCTCCTTAAAAAGGACCCAAGGCATCTTACATCTTTAAAAAACTGCATTTAAAGCTAGACCAAAATTGATTGCCAGTCATCTGCTCCAAAATTTGGATTGTCTCCACCTGGAGTGGATTGTTACTAAGCTTAAAAAAATAGGCAAATAAAAAGTATACTAAAGCCATACTCGTGTACTTATTGCCTATTAGCATCAGTAGAGCCACTCAAACATCATTACTAGAAAGAATTAGCCATTACCTTTGTGATCAAATCACTGATCATTTCCTTAGTGGCATCTGTCGTTGCATTCTTGCTTATATTGTGTGCCAAAGACACCACGGTGTGAATATCACTGATTAGCCTCTGAAAGTTCAGGTCAACATGGGTGCCAAATGCCTTCACGTATTTCACGCGTACATTCAAATCCGTCAGGTTTGTTTTAGTGGTAGACAAACGTGCCTGGTTGTTGTAAATCTAAAAACCAAGGAGACAAATGTGTAGATCAGTTAAGCTTAAGAGTTTCTCCACCTGTTTCTGCCACGTTGATGCATAACAATGAATTGGCTAGGATAGCTGTGACCGTATCTTGTAGCCATGTCAAAAGTTAGTTTTTGCACTGTGGGCGATATTGAGAGAATCTTCATGAAGGTCATATTTGAGGGAAAGGAATTACAAAGATTTTAAATAAACAAATAATGTAATGTCAAGATATGTTTTTGCATCCCTTGGAAAACAGATAAGGAAACTTGATCTAGAAGGAAAATGCTAAGAAAATCATGGAGTTAAAGGCACTTGGGGCAAGCTTGTTTACAAATTAAGTCCTTTGGTGCAAAGATATTAATTACAATGAGCATAGGATGGATTCTTGGCAATCAGCAAATCTGGAAAGAAAAACATTTTTTTTTTGCCCAGTGTTCACCCATAGTAATAAAATGTGGATTGCAAGACCAAATGAAGATCTGATTGGATACCCTCACTGAAAAGGGAATTGACAATTCTGGAAAAATTAGTAGCTTTACTAAAAAGGAGAATCAGACCTTAATGCAGTATTTTAAAGATAAGCTAGTGGGGATTTTTGGGAGGCATCATGAGCATGTCACTTTGGAACACAGAAACAAAAAATATAGATTGGACAGATGTCAACATCTCATGTATTCAGAAGTTTCATACCACTTCTATGAGTTGAATGTGCTTCACTTTTTGGTGTATGTCAAAATAATGGCTTGAAATGTTAGTATAGTGCTATTCCTGGATATGAGTCCTAGTCTGTTCGGCTCAAATGGTGAATAATGTGTTGCTTGTTACACACCTATAGGAGCTAAACATATGAAGTACATTCCTAATTCGTGCTAGCTACAATTGTTATTTTAAAGTTTTTCCACTCGCCTGGTGAAATCATAAGGTATCATGAATATATGATACAGACACCCATTTGTATGTTATATATTTTTAAGAAATGAGTACAAGCATTGGCTCATTGATGCAGAGGAAAACATAAAAATATTAGTTACATTAATACAATGTATTAATATGTTGGTGTATGAGCTCCTTCCTTTGTTAAAATGGGGACAACGTCAGTGTAAGGGAAACAAACAGCCCTCCCCATTATGAAATTAGCAAAATCAGTGGGAGCTGGTGCACTCTGATCATGGCTAGGCATGAAGTGCCCACCATCACTGAGAGGCAAACAATATTGGAAAGGAACCTTTGTGCATTTTTGTAGGGCTTCAGGAGGCCGTGGTGTAGTTGTGAATTGGAAAGTGCAAATGCTCATCATGATAGTCCCTCTAGCTATTTGTGGTTAGGTCCACATGATTACAGTTGAAAGCATGTTGAGGTTCGAGGTGACTGAGGCACTCTTTAGCATTTGTGAAGCCAGACGTCAAAAGAATCCAGTGTTTAGGCCCTGAAGACCAGTCACCAAACCAAGGAAGGTAATTTGCATACTCCCAGAGGGGAGAGAGACTTCTGCTGCAACACTAATTGGCTTTAATTTGTGAAAGTAATTGCTTCTAATCCTGAGCTGTCTTTAATTGCTGTTTGTGCCTTAAGTTTAGCTGTAATTCTCACTACATCTGGGGTGGGGACTAGATGCTTTTAGCAACAATATATTCTTGTGCAAACACCCATGTATGAAATACAAACACACAGAGACACATACACAGAGTTAACACAACTGCATGGATTTTGGAACTTTCCTTGGGTGGGTGGCCAGGATGTGTGCCTGTATGTCAAGATTTACCAGTACCCTTCTGTCTGACCTGGGCATAAAGGCATCCTTACCATGTTCAGCTGGTCCTGCAGATAATTAGTCAGGTTGTAGTAGTCGCTCTGCAGTCGCTCCACACTGCGTGCAGGGAAGTAGGTGTGAGCTATTTCCATGCTGCAAATACACTGTCCGCTTCCGTCCCTCACACCTATTACTCTCTCAACATGGCCACCATCAACTATGAGCTGGTAAGGTAGCTAGAAAATAGGGAGAAAGCATAATTGAAGGAAGCCCTTTTGCTTTTCCTGCAGGCCCGGCATAGAAATGCTGTACAACTTCTTTCTACTGGCCTGGATCTGGAAAGGTGCTGCCAGCCTTGGAACAGCGCTGGCCATTTGATATGACTTGTATTGTGAGGGGGAACCACCTTTTTTCCTCATTGTAATTCATATCTTTCTAATGACAAGGTCTGGAGTTCGCTTTCATAAATTCCTGGAGCACTTTACGTTCTGAGAAACTTGCTCCTCCGGATACTTCTCAGCCTTGGAGGGGGAGAAGCCAGGCTCACAGGTGCCTTGAACTCTATAGTTCTATTTGCCTGTTTTTACTATCAAAGTGAGACAGGTGGTGGCAGTGGAAGTGGAGATCGAAGTGTCAACAAACTAGGGACAGAATGTGAACTGAAAAAGAAAGCAGGCTCTGAGAGAGAATATGAGGCCACCACAATCAATCCACTACCATCTCCAAACTAGTACAAAGTGCCACAAGCAGGAACGAGGAAGAGATGTCCATGCGGAGCCAACAGCTGGAGGGTGGAATTTCACCTACGGAATACATACAGTTCAAGACAGAATACATATTACATGCTTATAAGTACTGTAGCATTTGCAAAATGGTATTCACATCTGCCACAGCCTGTCTTGAAAGATAGGCTTAAAAAGCCAATGCCCATTTACAACTGGAATACATAAATTCTGAGGAAGAGGTTCATAACTAAGAGCCCAGGATGACAGTAACACAATTCTGTCTTTGAAAGTGTATTTGAGCCCTGGAACAACCAGCAGAAATAAAAATGAAAAGAGCATGGAGAAACACATTTTAGCTGGTTGGGGTGACAGTACACCATGTTTCCATGTGTTACAAAGCATAATGTTTGGATTCATGCTTCTTCTTACATAACCTATGCCCTTTATGCTTTGGAAAGCATGATGGAAGGGCTGCTTACCCTAAAGGACATAACAACCTAAAAACAGACACAACATAGGCAATGTAAGAAGTGAGGAGTGAAAATGAAGATGTGGCTGTAGAAGGGAAGAGAATTTTATTATTTCAGTTTCATACCCATAGATTTAGTAGTCATAAAAGAGGTTTTGGAAGACTTCAGACCATGTTGGAGCCATTTTTCAAAATTATTTTATTTTTAAACTAGAACCCTGAGATTTATATTAAAAATTAAGTAATTTGTTGTGAGTAGCAGAACTGAATAGAGATCACAGTCCTTCCACACGAAAATCTCCTTACTCCAAGGTTTCTTAATTTTTTAAAAGTTTGAGCCGAATCCTATTACTTATACTGTATACACCTGGATGGGTCAAACGGCATTAAGTTGCAGCAGCAAATTGCCCCTGGTTAAGAAGTTGATGTTTGTATTTCATGTTGTATAGCAGTCTGATGACTTGCACAACAAGGAATGCAAGTGTTAACTCCTTAACTAGGGGCAATTTCCTGCCACAGGTTACACCATTTGACTTTACAGCTGCATATGTAAATAATGATTTATGGCCTACAATGTTTTGTGATTGCTTTCGTTAAACAACTGAGACCCAGAAACCACTGTTGATGATCTACTAGAAACCAACTGGGACTAGTAGTAGACACACATGTACTTTCTGACTACCCCTTTCATAATGTACTAGAAGCAGGAGGTTGTCTCTTCATCAGAAATATTAGTTTTGAGGGAGGATCTGAAAGAAGAGCTATTGTCTCCTGGAGACAATTTGGAAGGTATAACTACAACCCCAGGTGCCCTTATTAGGGTGTAAATCCCACTGGAATAAATTTTTGGATGATCAGATTACAAGTATTAAAGGTCAACCTAATCAATTATTTTGTTCTCTGAAGACTCTTCTAAATGGAGCCAAAGTTCCATTCCCATTTCTCTTGCTTGGTCATGAAGGAATGCAAGAGTTTGTGTCCAAACTTCCCTTTTCAAGTCACTTCTCTTCTCTTTAAGAAATCGTCTTCTATTTAGGAAATCTTTAAGAAATATTTTAAAAATATTTAAGGATGCCACTTCTCTGCTGGAGCTTCTCTTCTGGAGCTTCTTTTTAAAATTAAAACTGAAAGCTTCTGACTGGTAGGCTTTAATCAGAAATCAGCTTTAAATGGGGAGTGCTATAGCGCTACACTGTGTCCTAGAGAATAAATTAATGCTAAGAATTAATCTTAATTTCAGTAGAAATGAAAAGGTATGAAAAATCACTAAAAGGATCACTGTGGCAAGTAAGATGAGGTGAATGTTATTTGGATAGTGGGGAAAATACCACTAACATCAGTACATTATGGAGAATAAATGCTTTGTCTGAAAGAGCCCAATGTCACGCTTAGGGTTTCAAAGATAGAGGCTCCCTCCGTTATTCTTCTTTTTTATTTAATGTCTGAGAAAAGTTAAATGATGTGCTTGACCTTACTAAATCTTTATTTTGTTAGTCCTCAGATGAGTGGGCACAGATAGATAGGCCCATCTTCTTGTTCAGTTTAACTTGATTTAGACAAATGGCATTCGATGTTTCATCAGTAGCTTTTTCCCTGTTGGAACCAAGTGTACAGCTCTTATTTTCCTTATTTTCAATTATTCCTTTGTATCCCAGTGACCATTGAGTTTTGAGCCATGCCTGGGCAGATTTTTTTAAACAAGATTATATGCCGTCAGAGCCCTGAGGTTTGATCAGTCAACCCGTTATTGAACTTGCCCTCTACAATCTCTGTGGAACCCACCCAAGTTTGGCCAGAAACTGACACCCTCTCTTGAAGTTTGGTACTCACAAAAGAAGCCACAGAGAGCAGCTGCAGCAGAATCACCGTCATCCTTGCTGGTGAGGCATATGGTACTTGCACTGTAGTCTTTATATGCTTTATAATGGAAAGGCTGGTGGGCAGAAAAACAAGGTGATCTGGACTGGCATTTCCTCAGGGCTCAACTGGACATGATGTTATTACCTTTCATCTTGTTCCTCTAAGTGTATTTCATCTTGTTCACATGTGCATGTACCCTCCTCCACGAATAATTAAGTTTGATCACAGAAAAATCAATGGAAGAATGAAGGTGTCTGCCATGTGGGCTGTAGATGGTCATTTCATATCTCTCCTAACATCTTTAAAAAAATGAGAAAAAAGAAAGATAAAATGCCAACTAATGCTCTATTTTTAAACAGGGCTAACCAATATGAATCAGCAAAGAAGTATCCACCCTCCACCCACCCCAATTTCTGTCCTAATACAAGAGTTTAAGCATTAAGCGTTCAATCAGAAAGGACTGGATATAAAGGAGATACCAATTCTCCATTGCACACTGCATCCGAGGTCCAGAAAAAAACACATATGCCATACATAACAAATCCATGTACAACTGAAAATAGCAGCTTCAGGATAACTGGAAACAACCACTAAATGAAAATAAAATGGCCCTCATTTCTGAAGGCATAGCAAGAATAAACATGGCCTGTATATCAGATTTCAGCTGAACCAATTTATATTGGGGACAAAGAAAAGGTTAATATATGCAGGACATTGAGCCAGGAGTTGAAGGTATCATGGAGAATGCTTGCCCTGAACTGGCAGCAGCATAACAAACGAACTGCATTGGCAGCAGAACTCTCAATCAGAGGAGGATGGGAAGAAAGCTCCTTAGAAAATCTTGACCTGGATGAAGAAGACATCTAAACAAAGGAGAAGTGGAACGAAGAATAGCCCTGCAGCACCTGAGAGACAAGAAGATCCTGCTGCTGCAGAAACTGGATCTGAAACAGAGAAAAGGGGCAAACTTCTCAGAGTACTGAATCCTGGAAGTGACAGAACTAGCCCTTTGCAGTAGGAGAAGGGAGTGGGGAGATGGATTACGAGGAAAAGAGAAATTGTTCCTGAGAGGATGGAGGATCTTTTATTTTCTTCTCCAGTGCAGGATTCTTAAAGCTATTTGCTGCTTGGATGCAGACCCCATCATTTGACACACCATGAAAGAAATATTGGACTAGTTAATTCAAAGAGTTCACTTGCAGTTTTAAGACTAATCAGAATGAATTTCTTGATGGGAGCTTTTTTCAGTGATGGCCTTCATAATTAGATGTTGCAGGGAAGAGACAACCTGCTCAGAACAATAATGACTGCCACCAAATTGATTCTGACTTATGATGACCCTTTCCAGGGTTTTTAGTTGAACTCTTGATCTTTGACTTCACAGACAGGCAGCCAGTTTTCCAGGCTATCCTGTAAAAACTTCCCAGGCAATCTTGAAAATATAACTGGGCTGTGTTCACCAGTTTCTTAATCACTATTAATACAGATTCCTGGAACAAGAGAACAGCTCAATAAGGAGGGAAGGACCCCTATTATTCATCTACATGGTCCAAAATTATGTTGCAGGTTAACAGCTTTCAGAAAGTTAATAGAAGCCACGGAGGGTCTAGGATTAAGGAAGGGCTAAATCCCCTCCCAACTCTTGGTCCAACAGGAGGAAGTAACATTTTAGAGCTAAATGAGCAATTATTTAGGAAATGGTGACTGGAATCCTATTGGTATTTGTATAAAGTTAATTTAACTTGCAGGGACGTGGTGGTGCTGAGGATTAAACCACAGAAGCCCCTGTGCTGCAAGGTCAGAAGACCAGCAGTCATAAGATTGAATCCACATGACGGAGTGAGCTCCCATCACTTGTCCCAGCTCCTGCCAACCTAGCAGTTCGAAAGCATCTAAAAATGCATGTAGTAGATAAATAGCTACCACCTTGGTGGGAAGGTAATGTCGTTCCGTGTAGTCGTCGCACTAGCTACGTAACCATGGAAACTGTCTATGGACAAACACTGTCTCTACAGCTTGGAAACGGCGATGAGTACTGCCCCCTAGAGTCAGACACAACTGGACTAAATGTCAAGTGGAACCTTTACCTTCACTAATTTAACTTGAAGACTAATTGATAAGGTTCATGAGTTAGCCACTATCTGCTGTGGCAAGTTAGACTTTACATGAATACCAATAGGACTTTGGGCACTGCATTTTACTACAGTTTAGTTCTATTGTTATGGTTTGCGGAGTGGTGGGAGAGATAAAGCACTCTTAACTCCAGATCAGGGATAGGCAAACTGATGTTCTCTGTTGTTGTTGTCATCATTGTCGTTGTTGTTGTTGTTGTTTTGGACTGCCACATCCCATAACTCTTACCCATTAGCCAGGCTAGCTGGGGCTTAAAAGAGTTGTGGTCCGAAACATCTGGAAGACAGCAGGTTGCTAGTTCTTGACCTATATGATGCCATTGCATGAATGATGGAGAGAATATCCAACACACCAACAGCTAAGAAAGGCAGTTAAGTGTGGTTCTAAGAATTACAGACTTGTTAAACTGAACTTCTTTGGCATATTGTTCTATGGAGCAGGTATTAAAGACAAGATTATTGAACAAAAATGCATACCATTTGTAATTCAATAAGGTGTAATGGAGAGAGTGTGGGACTAGGGGTCAGGAGACCTGGATTTGACTCAACAGCCCTGAAAACTCACTGGTCAACAGCAATGGTAAACTCTGAATGCCTCACATACCTTGAAAACCCTCATAGAGTTGCCATAATTCAAAACCAATTTGGTAGTGTGTGCACTACCATGTTATTCACACTTCTAAAAAAGTATGTCTAAACTGCCTTGAATATCACCATAGAAGAAAAGCAGACTAGAAATGTGTTGAACAACATGGATGTATGAAGGCAGACATTGCCAAGACACAGAGAAAGCCATGTACTTTCTTTCATACGTGCCTCATATTTGTCCAGGCCATAATATTATTCTCCTTATTTCTTTACTCTACTGCTACATCTGTCTCTGTGATGATCTAGTTCCATAAAAGCAGAAACACATTAAAAGGAGAATTAGATTAAAAAATAAAAACAAGCTAAGGGATGAATTATTGAATTGGCCATAAGGCAGGACATGGGCAGACATGGTGCTGCCGAAGTATTTATTGTAGAGACATCGTCCATGATAGAACATTTTAACTACACCCATTCATTTGCCCAGTCAGATGATACCAGCAGCAAATGCAAAGGCAAACATTTATCAGTTGCCCATATGCAATCCAATTACACTCTAAAATGAAGTTACTGCCACTTAAAATCTCTGTATGGTATATATGTGTAACTGTGCAGGAAACAAATGTTGTGTAGTCAACATGGCTACACTCAAAGTTACAACCCTTCCATTTGCCTGGATTCTGCACGGGGTTATTACAGGTACACTTGGCAGAAGAATAATAGCTTTTTTGAGGTGTTGAAATGCATGCAGTGTCCCAGTGACTACCACGTTTCCCTGGGTCATTTGTATAGCAGAACCAAGCTCGCAACGTTAAAGCATCAAAGCTTTTTTGTTAGCCAGGACAATACTAATCATCTACTACCTTCCTCAAGCTTCCTTGTTCTCTTTGAATTTACTTGCAATCCTTGTAGCAGCTAACAAGGAACGGCATTTCATATGGAGCAATATATTATTGCAAGGAATTGTGGTAATGCAGATAGTTTGGAATGGCTTGGTCTTGAATGAGCAACTGTGATCAGTATATCTACTCAGAATCTAATCCCGATGGAGAAGCAAGCGATCATTATTTTATTGGCATGGATCCATCTATTTTGGATTCTCCTCATGGATAAGGCTATTTGTAGATGGGCGTGGTGAGTCCCTGCACTTCAAAAATAGCATTCACCATTGGTCTGATTGTAAACATGAACCCACACATGGCTTCCTAGTCTTATAGTGACTCATAGGTAAGCATGCATCTGCAATGATGTTTGATGCAGGGAAAATCTTGCAGTGGGCTGTCAAAAGCAATTTGAAATCTCTGCAACAGGTTTTTTTTTTTGACATTTTCATGGGGACTAATCATTACAAGGAGGCTACCTGGCCGAGGCTGCTTTAGAAAGCACTGTCAGTGAGAGTCTGCAGTGTTCATATGGAGGCGGATGTATCTACCTGGATTTATAAGTCTGTGGGCACTTCAGACATGGAAAAAGGAGTAGGTTACTGTAGCATTTACCCTAAGCTATGCAATAAATTATGTATTATTCATGAGTTATATGCTAATGTGATTAAGAGGTGGGGCTGAAAGAGATGTTAAAAGGTAGGGCCTGAGAGAGGAGGAGTTCAGTTGTTAGGAATCAGAGAGAGGAGAATTTGGGGTTTGAGGAGTGATTAGTCTGAGTGTAATAACTATAGGTTAATATTGAAGCTTGATGAAACTTGAAGGCTGTGCTGATGAATTGTTCCAGAAAACAACTGTAATCAATAAACTTCTTCTGTTAAAAAGTCAGTACTGAATGGACCTCCATCATTTCTAAGTAAAGTAAGTTGATAAGGAGATCAACTGGTGGCAGCGTGTGAAGAGGTGTTTTGGTTTGCCTTTGTGAGCTCTGTGTTTAGTGAGACAAACAGGGGCCATGAGGGCGAACGCCACTGTAGCGTTCTCTATTTATTAGGTCTATGGTTCATGTTATATTATGTAATGGTTTATGTTTGTTATGTAATAATGGTTCATGCATATTAATATTGCTGAGAGGAGGAGCCGAGAGAGATGCTATAAGAGGCAGCGCCTGAGTCATTCTGTGGTCAGTAAGAGAAATGTAAGAGTCAGAGAGAGTAATAGAGAGTGTAGTTTGGGAAGTTCTGAGTTGCGATTAGTTAATGAGGATATTCATGAATCAATCTCTGTAATCAATAAATCAAAGTTTTATTTAAAAGGACTTGAAGAGTGGACCTGAATCTTTCTGAGGTAATGGTGATTTCGGGATCACCTGGTGGCAGCAGTGTTAAAGAGGAGAGTGTTTGCCTTCGTGTGCTCTGAGGGTTGAAGGTCAAGCAAAAGGGGCACGAGGGTGGACGCCACAATTTGGTGCACAGCGATGGGATTCAAAGAAATCCAGTGAAGCCTGAATTGAACTCAAAGACTTCCAGTCAAGCCTGAGTTTATATTAACAATAGCCAAAATTGAAATAACACTTTCTCCACTATTGCTTTTACGGTGTATCTGGGATCTGATCCCAAACTGGTATCTATAATTGAATCTGATTGTGATAACTAGACTGAGGGTATTAAATATGGTAAAAGTTATTAACAACTACATAAATGGATGATGAATGCCACCCTGCTATGAATCCTGAAATAAAACGGAAAGCTGTAAAAATAAACTCAGTAATTAGCATTACATAAAGCTAAATGGTGAATGATTTCAGGTGAAACCACACCTAATATTCTTAACAGATACTGAAAAGTGTTAATAATGGTGGCGATTAAGGAGTCTGTGGCCTTTGGAGTTTTAACAAGGTTGTACTTCAACATTAATCCCCTTCCCGCCACTCACTCTTTGTCTCCGGCAAGGATATGATTTTTTCAAAAATGAAAATTAGAAACCTGCATTTGTTACAGCCATTTCCCCACCTGGACATGAGACTATGTTTTTTTAAATAAGACAGAGACTTGTTTTAGATTGCTTTTAATACTTATGGTTTAGATTACATGTTCACAAATTAGATCTCATTATAATCCTTGGAAATAGGTCAGTCTCTCCACAATGCTTCCTCTGGCTAAGCTGCCTAGAGCTCTGTGAATATGTGAGAGTGTTTGTTTGTGTGTATGTGTGTGTGTGACCACATGCACACGCGCACGTTCTAAAGCAGATCAGAAACTACATTCTTCAGCCAATAGTGTAAACCAAAAAATGGATATAGTAATTGCATGCTCCCAGAGTTAAAAACAAAATCAGGAAGGAGGACCATAACAGTGTGACAAAAAGAAAATTCCAAACTGGGGGCATATTTCCCCATATACAGTAACATAAAACTGCTGCAAATTGGCTCTCACGTACCTAGGAAGTACCTAGGAAAGCAAGGCTGTGGGTTGTTATAAAAGATGAGAGGAACTAAACAGATGAGGATTAAGTTGATACGAAGGCATATCCCACCAAACTGGAGAAAACAGCACTTTTTTAACATAGTGTGTGTGCGCACGCACACATACACCTATGTACAAAGGATGTGGAGAGGATATTGCACAATATGATTCCTCTCACCCAATAAGGGGCCTCAAAAAATTCGACAAAAAAATGACAGTATCCAAAAATGGTCTAAATAGCAATTAAATTCTGCAAGAGATCATAACATACCATAACTAGATAGCAGTCTCATTTGTGATTAGAAAAAAGACAAGAGCCTCTGTGTCGCCAGTTACAGTCCTCACAGCTCTGGCATGCTCACAATTGTAATTAAACGGACCAATACAAATACTTTATTCTGAATTCCAGCTATTTCAGATATAGGAAAAACAAGTGCTTTACCAGAGAGGACATTAATGGCTCATTGGAATAGGCATGTTCACTGTTTGCTGTTCATGGCCAATTGCCAGTGACTCTCAACACATTATAATGAATCAGCGGTCAGTCGATTTCTCAGAATGTACTCTAGCCATAGTTTCCTTAAGCGGAACAAAAGACCTTCTGTTATGAAGCACATAACAGAATCTGAATTCTAATGGTTGCCAAGCCAGTACTGACTCAAGTTTGCTTTGTTTAGCACCAGTGTTACGCTGCTGACAGCAAGTTTGGCACGTCCTGTCTATTGCCAATGGACAGTCTAAATTCCCTGCTCTTTTTAATAGTACACATTTTAAAATAGTGTTTCGCTTAAAACTGTATTTTTTCAAATCTACCCTTAAAAGTTAAAGTGATTTAACCTCCCTCTTCTCTGGCCAATTGTGACCTGTTTAGAGATCCTACAACTTATCCACAACCACCAGTGTTGGGCTATCATTTATTGCCAGTTCTAATTTTCAGTTGCCACAGTCCTTAGGAAACAGCTTAAAGTCAAAGAACAGTACATTCTTTACAAAACTCACGTTGCTCAACAAGTTCCAAATTATCTATCCATCAGGGGAGCTCTGCCTTTCCCCTAAAGTTGTTCAGAGACTAATGAAGCAAAACAAAATTGCTGCTCATCTCCCCTAGAGGAAAAAGGTCAAACCTGAACTTCTACCTCCTAGAAACCTCCCCAGTTTCTTGACCCTGTGGTTCTCTTCTCGGGTTCGGTCTGTACCATCCTCGACCTCTTGGAACTTTAGGATAAGAGCCATATCCTCTGCTCTTGGTCTTTTCCCACCGCCTGCAATCTAGCATCTCACACTGCCCCTTCCACTTAGGGGGCTCCTTGAGCTCACAATGGCTAACCTCCCGGGTATCTTCCTCTCTGCCTTGGGCTTGAATTGTCTGCATTGTCCTCCGGTATCCCACAGAGGTTTTCTCCTCTATTGAATACATTCCCTCTTTGACTGAGGAAAGATCCCTGGCACTTAGCTCTTTTCGAGCCGTGAGTAAAGACACTGGTTCTCTATTACATGACTTTGGGAAGTCCTGGCTGTAGTTCCCACAGTTCCACTGTCCTCTCTCTTTTCTCCGGTGAGGTCTCCTACTGAAGCCTCTGGATTCTCCCTCAACAGGAACGAGATGGGCTTCTACCGGAATTTCCAGGGTCTTGTAGTGCATTTGCCAGCCAGGACCATGTAAAGATGGCTTTTCCCCTCGAGTCCTCTCCCTCTTGCTATGGTGATGGAAGGTAATAGATGGTCTCTCCATTTTATCAGGCTCATTTCTTGTTGTAACAGCCTTTGTAGTTTCCTGTAGATTTTCTGAGTCAGTTAGTGGCTTCAGGTCCTTTTCAGTATCCAAATCCTTCTCTGAGATGGCAGCGTGTTCACATTCAGTTGCAACTGTGGGCTGAGAAGGAGAGATGTCAAAATGAAGGGTACAAAACACATAAACCTGGCTGCTTCCTTAAAAAAAGAAAAGCCCATGAATGTGAAAAGTATCACAGAAGAAGCTAAAAACATTGCTGCTACTAAACCTAAATTCAATGGCCAATTCCAGCTAAGGAAAACCTACGGACCACTGCTGAATGGCAAGCCAACAAACTCCATTAATTTAATTGGTCACTCCGGTGGAACTAACAATTAGCTTCAAGTAATACTCTACTGGTTTAGGTAAAGGTTCCCCTTGACAATTTTTGTCCAGTCGTGTTTGACTCTAGGGGGCGGTGCTCATCCCCGTTTCCAAGCCATAGAGCCAGCGTTTTGTCCGAAGACAATCTAACGTGGTCACATGGCCAGTGCGACTTAGACACGGAACGCTGTTTACCTTCCCACCGAGGTGGTCCCTATTGATCTACTTGCATTTGCATGCTTTCGAACCGCTAGGTTGGCGGGAGCTGGGACAAGCGACGGGAGCTCACTCCGTCGCGTGGATTCGATCTTACGACTGCTTGGTCTTCTGACCCTGCAGCACAGGCTTCTGCAGTTTAGCCCGCAGCGCCACCACATCCCTTCCTACTGGTTTAACTCCCCTAATAAACTCTGTGTAGTTTTTAAAATGTTATTAACAATAGGAGTCTACTGTACTTTGAAGAAACTACCTAGAATGAAAACTACAAATGGCACGACTATGTTGCAATTTACCCTGCAGTTTGCACTGATCATTTCAATGTATTTTCCTGCAATTACAAGACATACAGCCAATGGCACAGAAGCTCAGCCTTTGTTGAACTCTAAGGTGGGAAAAACAGAAATTGTAGGTGCAATGAAATAATTAGGGGACGGCAACAATGAATTCGGCAGTGGCAACTGCCAGAGTTGTGGTATAGAAAAAGCAGTATCAACCCAGGATACTACTGTGTAGTGAAGCCCAAAGTCATCTCTTGGGTTATAGGCAGGATAGCATAGCAAGTAAAAGCTGTTAGTTGCACTTCTACTAAGAATCAACTGCTTACCCACTCTGGAAAGTCTACTCTGTTCTGTCATTATTAACTCTTTGTGGTATCTGCTCAGTAATCCAAGTGATCCCACTAACCTTTTGAAGGCTAATGAAGTAACGATTCTTCTCTTCCTCAGGGTTAATTATCCCTCCTTTTTCTTGTTGTTTCTGGTAGATCAGGCGCAGTTGCTCTCTGTGCAATAGTGTCTGAGTGTCAGGCTGGTATATCTCCTAAGGGGGAGGAAAACATTAGGTCACCAGACAGCTCACAGAAATGAAGTATTTCAGCTGGGTGCTACAAACCCACTATTTCCCCTTTGAAAAAAAAATCCATACTATATGAGAAACAATGACTCTGTTTCCAGAAGAGCAAAATGGTTAAAATGTGCTTGGATAATTATAGCTGCATGTTAATTATGGCTGTATGGGTGTACTAGATGCAGTGTGTTTGCCAGGAACAATTTGCTACTTTTTTTCTTCATTCCTGGCAATGAATTAATATACAGTAGATAAAATCTATATGTATGGGGTAAAATCTGTTCAGTCACCTACAGTCCAGAGAAGCACAGAACACCACTGCAGGTCAAGGGCTGGAGAACATGTGTCCCCTCAGGTATTACTGGACTGCAACTTCTATCATTCCTCACCACTGGCTCTGCGGGCCAAGACTGATGGAAGCTTGAAAACAATATCAGGAGGAGCACACTTTCCTCTGGTTTGTACTATGTGATAATTTGGAAACAACTTAACAAAACCCGTTTAGAGAGTTGTGGCTCAACAAATCTATCAACTGACAGAGACAGGAATTATAAAATACTTTTTCCACATATTTTAAGGAGGTGACAGCACCTCAGAGATCCCCTCATGCTGGTGTCCTTACCACTGGCTGCTGTGGGGCTGGAGCTGCTTGCAGGGTTGCAAGATCATACACTAGAGGCTCCCGGCACACAGGACATGGCACTTCAATTTCCTGCACAGGAAAAGTAGCAACAACAATCGTAAGCATGAACTACTAGACTGAACTGCTGGATGGCTTAGTGCTTTAAGGCATCTAGCTGCAGAGCCAGAGATTGCGAGTTTGAGTCTACACTGGGGCTGGACTCGATGATCCATAGGGTGCCTTCCAGCTCTGCAGTTCTAGGATTATAAAGATTAGATACTGACATGAAATAGTCCATTGCTGTCAAAGTAATCTATCATCACTCTGCTTTGGTAGGTAACAACTTTCTGATAAATAGTCCCACTTCAAGTACTTGAACATATGGTATCAGTAAAAGAACAGCTTCCCACAATTCAATGGCCCAAATCTTGTTGCTTAGTGCAGGAAATTGCACTAGAGTAGGCCTAGTGAATTAATGGGGATTTTGTGAGTCAATTCACTAAAATCCCCATTATAATGTAAGTCTCAGTCAGAGCAGGCCGACTTGAATCAATGGAACCTACAGAGGAGCTAACTCACCAAATCCTCATTGATTCACTGGGCCTACTCTAGTGCAATTTACTACACCAAGCAACAGGATTTTGGTTAACATTATTGAGACAGTCTAAATTCCCCATCCTTATTCATCCCTCCCTTATTCTCTTGTATCCACACTCCAACCCTTACCCTTATTGAAAATGAATAAAAACTTTTTAAAAAAGAGTCTAAATTCTGATATTTTGAGAATTAATTTAATGGCACAGGTGTTTACTGCTAAAAGTTTGTTTTTGGATGCTTGTGGGCCTTCCTAATGCAACAACAGTGTACATTAAAACTAATAGAACTGCTTCATGTTGCAAAAAGTATCACTAGAAACCCTGTCCCAAGCATATTCTATTAGGGAGAGAGATGATTTTGTTGTTTTAGCATATTAAAATTGCAAAGCAGCACTGTTATGCAGGCAACAAAATCATTCTCTTTCTCTGCTCCTCCATCCAAATATATTACAGTCTACTCATACATTTATTCAAAGTTGGCCCCATGGTGTTGGTTTATTGTTGAACACCTGATTCAGATGTCTCAGCTTTGCAATCTTGAGATTTATTAATGCCTGTTAGAGAGGAAGTTTTTAGGCTGGATTTTTGTTTTTTGTATATTTATTGTTTTAATTCTGCTTGTATATTTATCTCACTTTTTTATAACTGCACACAGCAATGGCTTGCTACTAGATGGGTGGGGTATAACTCCAATAAAGAAATAAATAAGTAGGAGTAACAATGCTGCTATCTTCAAAAGTTTTCAAACCAGATTTCCAACTTCTTTACTCTTATTATAAAAGACACTCACAAAGCATGCATGGGATTGGAAAAAGGAAGCTGCTTATTACTTTGTGGGAAATTCATGTCCATATGTCACAGTGCCATAACAAGAAAGACTGCCCCAGACTCAAAAACCATTCACAGAAAAGAAGTGAATTGTTAGAAATGCTTGTGGTGGACAAATAGTAATTACCCTTCAGAACACGGCCAAAGAGCCCGAACAACCGACAATAACCATTAGATCCCGGCCGTGAAAGCCTTCGCGAATGCAGCAATTACCTCCTTTGGCAGAGGTGTTAACGGTGGTGCTCTTTCTTCCCTTTGTGCGCGGATCTCCTTCTCCATATGCTCTGCATAGCTGGCAAGGCAATGTGAATGGAAGTAGTGGTAGCATAGAGTCTTAGTGAAAGCTTCATTCTCCTGTCCAGTGAAAAAGAGAGATTCTTACATATTCATTATGCATCTAAAACGGCATTATTTGCAGAATGTAAGTTATGCAACTGTGACATGAGGATAACGGCTTGGATCCAAAGAGTCACATACAGCATTTTGCACATGAACTGTGGTTCTCCTGGCTCTCATTGCCAATGCAGCACCTTGCCCATTTTTTAAGCTGGAGAGGTGTCACTCCAGCATGGGATGGTGGTAGTGACAGATGGAGGTCAGCTGGCTGCTGTAGTGTGGTTCAAAGGAAAGCACAATAGACTTTAGCCCAGACCAATGATGCTGTCCTACTTTAAAGCAGTGGTTCTTAACGTGGGCGATAATGCCCCCCAGGGGGCGATTTCATTTTTCAGGGGGGCGGTAGAACGAAAAGGGGCGGTGTGGGGGTGAAAGAACAGAAGGGGGGCGGTAGGGGGGCGCTGGAGCAAGCCAAACCTGTGAAGATGGCTGCAGCCTTTTTACAGTATGCATGAATATATATTTTCCTCCGATTTTAATTTAGTTTCAGACTTTTTGTCTTCAAATTTTTAGTTCCTGCATTTGTTTTTATGCCCTTTTTATATTTCTTTTTGCGTCTTAAAAGTCAGTTGCCACTAAATCATTAAATGTTACTTTTTGGGGGGCATTTCATTTTCTTGGAATTTAATTTTGTTTTCAGGGGTCATTGGATTTAAGTGTCACAAACAAACAAACAAACAAACAAACAAACAAACAAACAAATCATCACCACGGGAAGGGGGGGCGATGATACCTTCCACAATGGCTCAAGGGGGCGTTTCTTTCAAAAAGGTTAAGAACCACTGCTTTAAAGGACTGATACACTGCTTGCTTTGATAACATAACTAAAGCGCCTTGTATACTGTACCTAAAAATCTTAAATTGCTTCTCATACATTTGCTATTAGGATGCACAAATCTGCATCTCAGATATAAAAATCAGAGTTCTTGCTCCTTAAGATTAAGAAACAAGCCGAGAAATAGCTGCCTATCCATGTGTCTTTGGTAATGACAGCTTTTTGACAATTATATGGTTAAAACTGCTACACATATGACGCTAGATTGTTAGATCTTGCAGTTATCTGCTGGATGATTGTAAAACCTTGCATGTTATTCTAGACCTCTAGTTTCTGTTACAGAGACAGAAGTGTGTGTGTGCATGCCTGTATCCTACACAAATTGTACTTTTCTGTGGCTCTTAGCCAGCATCACTTTACTACCTTAAAAATTAATGGCAAGTTCTGAAATTCAGAATATTACATATTTTCTAGTTAGAAAAAGAAATGTAATTACAAGTTTCTAACAGATACAAGGAACATACATGCCTGACAGCATTTCTGAAGCTATACTGCACACATCTGCACATAGAAACAAGCAATTTATTGGTTTACCTAGAGATGAAGTATATTTGGTGTATCTAGTCATTACATGCTGTCAAGCTAAACCAGGTTTCTTTTCTTACCACCATGCTGAGGATACGATAGTCCTGCACATGGTTTCCTTGTGCCTCAGTCTATAAAATACCACCTGATTCCCTCCTCAATAAGGTTAATCATCACAGATACCCCAATAGGCTCCCACTCTTCCTTCCTGAGTCCCATAATCAATATTTTCTTGTCCTTAGGGGAATGCTGTCAATTCCTCTGGCTCACAAAAGATGAAAGCAAGATGCCAGTCCAGAACATTCTTACCTGAAAGCCATACAGACAAATCACACATTGGCCATGAGGGATGTTGTTGTCGGTAAGGATTTCCTTTCCCTTCTGCGAAGAGAGGGAGAAGCAGTGGGACATTTCAGGAATTCAGTTTGTAAAGTGTTCAGGCCAGAACTATCCCCTATCTTTAGGTATGAACAACACCCCAGAACTACCAGTCCTCTCTGTTCTCTTACCTCTATTAGCTCATATAGCATGGCAGTACCCAGTTGGGCCTGAGCAACACTCTGCAGCATCAGAGAGATCCTAGGGACACAAAGAAAAGCGTGTCAGGCATGCAGCTAAGAGAGATGTTCAGGGAGGTGAAAGGGTAACACTCAGAGAAGTGGCGAATTCAGCCAATTGCAATAGCAAGGTGCACATCAGCACATTCAGAACTTCAGTCTAATGGTCTCATCCCATCTCCCAGAATAGCGATTTCTGAACACATGGAAATATTTTTGTACTACTCTGAAAGGACATGGTACCACAAGAGCTGTGGGTGATGCATTATCTGCTTAGACAAGTGCTGCTCTGGAGGAAGAATAGAACGGGAATCCTGCATTGCTAGTCAGCCATGAGTATGGGGTGCTAGCCCCTGTTGGCGGTGGTGTCTTGATAGCAGAAGACTCCTCTCAACATACTCCATGAAAGAAATGCAAACAGCCAACATTATACAGTAATGCCATTTTGCAAAATGCTGGTAAGGCTACACCTGGAATATTGCATACAGTTCTGGTCACCGCACCTCAATAAAGACATTGTAGAACTGGAAAAAGTGCAGAGGAGAGCGACTCAAATGATGACTCAGCTGGGGCACCTACCTTAGGAGGAAAGGCTACTGCATTTGGTGCTCTTTAATCTAGAGAAAAGGCGCCTGAGGGGAGACAAGACTGAGACATATAAAATGATGCAGGGGATTGATAAAGTGGATAGAGGGAAGATCTTTTCCCTCTCATGCAATACCAGAACCAGAGGACATCTACTCCAATTCAGTGTTGGGAGAATGAGAACAGACAAAAGAAAATATTCCTTTACACAATGTGTTGTTAGTCTGTGGAACTCCTTGCAACAGGAGGTGGTGATGGCATCTGGCCTAGATGCCTTTAAAAGGGGATTGGACAGATTCCTGGAGGAAAAGTCCATTGCAAGTTACAAGCCATGATGGGGATGTATAATCTCCAGGCTTAGAAGGAAGGTACTTCAAAATGCCAGATGGAGGAGGGGTATCAGGAGACAGGTATTTAGCTGCCTTGTGTGCTCCCCGAGGAATCTGGTGGGGCCACTGTGAGCTACAGGGAGCTGGACTAGATGGGCCCTTGGCCTGATCCAGCAGGGTTCTTACGTTCTAATACCTTTTCCTGGAAATATTTCCTTTAAACTGCATTCCCACCAACTTTAAACACAATCACCACAGTTAAACACAAAGTACATTGTACAAATGGCTGCTGTTCTTAATCCTACAATAAAATATGCTTTCCTTCCTCTCTGTATCAATCAGATTGACACCTCTTTTCTATAGCCCACTTCTCAATTCAAGAAACAAGCTGCATAATGTACATTTCACAATATCACTGTGGGGGCAGAGACACATACAATATCAGAATAATAACATTTGCAATAGAAGTGTGTTACAAACAAAAGCAACTACTATCTTACTTCTTGCATTGAATTCTGAGATCAAGTATATGACACTTACTTCTGAATCTGCTCATCTGACAAACCCCGAGGATTCCGAATGCTTATCTTTGGCACTTCATCTGGATACTAAAATGGAACAAGATTAAGTCAAAATGGAAAACAGAACAATGACCCATAGCAAAATAATCACAAAGGTGTTATGGGACTTACCTGGGGAGGCAAAGACAGCACAAGAGTAAAGCAAACATACTGAGAATCTTGATCCTCTGCAGTTGCTGGATGTAAGGTGATGGAAATTTCCCAGGGCACAGACCTAGGAACAGAGTAAAGGTCAGGCTGTGCTGGATAAGCAGAAGGCATTAATAAAAGGAAGATGGAACAGAATAATGGTGCAGATGATGTGCTAGTCCTTCCTCTATTAGGCAAAAAAGAAACTAAAATTACACACAGAACTTACATATGCAGACACCCATCTTATCAAGATGATATTTAGAATTAGGGTATCCAATACTAGGAGAAAAGATGAATTATGACTAAAACTCCTGGGAAAAGTCCCAGTATGAATCACAGACTGAAAACCATTCTAAGTTCATGCAGGACACTTTGGAAATAATGATAACAGAAGATCATTCACTGCTTCTAAAACAAAGAATCAGGTTCCAAAACATGTGTAAGATTGCAGGAGGAAGCATCATTTTACACAAATAATTTGTAGCCTGCTTGCCAGATCTAATGCAGACGTAAAGTCAAATCTAGAACCTCACCTATTTGTTCCACCCTGTGTCAACAATAATGTGGGGAGAAACTTCCCACCATGCATACTTGTATACAAACAGGTATGTGTGGGGATGAGAGCTGTAACAGTATAAGTGGCCCCACCCAGGCTGGGATGAAAAAAGGTTCCCCATTCATGCCTTACATACCTGCCATCTCCTTTACAGACTTGCAGCTCATCCAAGTAGATGGATTCTAGGACCTCCACCTCAGAAGGCAAAGTCCTAAAGAGAAAGAAATAAAGTTACACAGAAAATCATTTCTTCATTTCTCTTATTTTTGATATAACATATTTTTACAGTATTACTGTGACAGGCAAGTTTCCCTCAACAGTTATGATGCAATCTGTTCCTAAGAGGAAAAAGACAATGCACCAATCACACCAGAAAATGGCAGAATCTTTAGTATTTAGGTGCAGTAACTCTTTTTAAGTGTTAACATACAATGCCATCAAATCAATTCTGATTAATGATGGCCCTTCCCAGAGTTTTCAAGATATAGAGTACTCAGAAGTGATGTACCGCTCTCTTCTTCTGCAGACACACTGGCACTGCGCAGCTTACCCAACGCTACACAAACTGGTTCTTCTCCCTGGAGGCCCCTGGCAAATCAAACTCTGGTTCTACCTACTCAGCCCTCCATCCATCCAAACCAATAACATAACCTGACCTACATCATGCCAAGTTTAACTGAAAGCTAAGGGCAGAGCAAGACATTGAGAATCTATTTTGGCCCAGTATGGGCAATTCTGCTGTCGCTTGTTAACAACAATACAAGTGGCACACATTTATTTATACAGTATTCATTTATTTATTTAACTTATATGCCGCCCACACTACCCAAAGGTCTCTGGGCAGCTTACAACAATTAAAATACAATAAAAAGATAAAACATTTAAAATACAATTAAAATATATACTCTAAAAATTTCTCCCTATTCACTCCCTAAAATAGATCTGTGAAATTCTTATTTGTATGACTATTCTTATTCACTAACATCACTGAATAATAAAAAAGCAGTCATATCTCCCTTTGGATCTGTTGGTTTAGAAACCACTGATTTGTATAACCCCCTTAGGGCAACAACTAGAAACACAGATGTCAATAAGCTACTGCACAGTTTGCTTATATAGTCTGCAAGAGAAAACAGGAGGATTATATATAATTTATTTATTTAATTTATACTATCTGATTAGTGAATTCATGCTACTTTGGATAGTGTACAAACAAGCAGGCATCACCCACTTCATTCCCATAATAACATCCTCAAAACGGCACTATAATCAATTCAAGTGTGGTAATCTACAGAAAACCTAACATTCAAAGGTTAAAATCAACATAATTTGATGATATGATAAAGGCTTCCTTATGTATTTCTATCTTGATACTGTAGGCATCCTTCAGTCCCGAAAGACTATGGTATCGTGCTCTGTATGGAGGACTTGGAACAGCGTCTAGTGTGGCTGAGGAGGCCAATTCGAGAGTGACAATCCCTTCCACACTGGAGACAAATCCAATCTGTCCCCTGTCCAGCTCCCTGGTTTTGCTTCCTTTGTGACTTCCTCTTTGCCTCAGCCTGCTGGACAAGGGTCTCTTCAAATTGGGAGAGGCCGTGATGTACTGCCTGCCTCCAGGCTGAACGATCAGATATCAGAGTTTCCCATCTGTTGAGGTCTATTCCTAAGGCCTTCAGATCCCACTTGCAGATATCCTTGTATCGCAGCTGTGGTCTCCCTCTGGGGCGATTTCCCTGCACTAATTCTCCATATAGGAGATCCTTTGGAATCCGACCATCAGCCATTCTCACAACGTGCCCAAGCCAGCGTAGACGTCGCTGTTTCAGTAATGTATGCATGCTGAAAATTCCAGCTCGTTCTAGGACTACTCTATTTGGAACTCTGTCCTGCCAGGTGATACCAAAAATCCATCGTAGGCAATGCATATGGAAGGTGTTCAGCTTCCTCTCCTGCCGGGCACAAAGGGTCCAGGACTCGCTGCAGTACAGGAGTGTGCTCAGGACACAGGCTCTATAGACCTGGATCTTGGTATGTGTTGTCAGTTTCTTATTGAGCCATACTCTCTTTGTGAGTCTAGAGAACATGGTGGCTGCTTTCCCAATGCGTTTATCCAGCTCGACATCTAGAGAGAGGGTGTCAGAGATGGTTGAGCCAAGGTACACAAAGTCATGAACAACCTCCAATTCTTGTGTGGAGATGGTAATAGAGGGAGGTGAGTCCACACCCTGGCCCATGACTTGTGTTTTCTTCAGGCTGATTGTTAGTCCAAAGTCTTGGCAGGCCTTGCTGAAACGATTCATGAGTTGTTGGAGGTCTTCAGCAGAGTGGGCAACAATGGCTGCATCGTCTGCAAAGAGGAAGTCCCGCATGCATTTCAGTTGGACTTTGGTCTTCGCTCTCAATCTAGAGAGATTAAAGAGCTTTCCATCTGATCTAGTCCGGAGATAGACACCTTCTGTTGCAGTTCCAAAGGCATGCTTCAGCATGACAGCAAAAAAGATCCCAAAAAGTGTTGGTGCGAGGACACAGCCCTGTTTCACTCCGCTTCGGATGTCAAAGGGATCTGATGTTGAGCCGTCAAAAACTACAGTGCCTTTCATTCCATCGTGGAAGGACCTGATGATGTTAAGGAGACGAGGTGGACATCCAATCTTGGGAAGTATTTTGAAAAGGCCATCCCTGCTAACCAAGTCAAATGCTTTTGTAAGGTCTATGAAGGCCACTAAGAGTGGCTGTTGTTGTTCCCTGCATTTCTCCTGCAACTGTCGGAGGGAGAACACCATGTCAGTGGTGGATCTATTTGCTCGAAATCCACACTGTGATTCCGGATAGACTCTGTCTGCAAGCACCTGGAGCCTCTTCAGCACAACACGGGCAAGCAGCTTCCCTACAACGCTAAGAAGAGAGATACCACGGTAGTTATTGCAGTTGCCCCTGTCACCTTTGTTCTTGTACAACGTGACAATGTTTGCATCCTTCATGTCCTGTGGTACTCCACCTTCCCTCCAGCAGAGACAAAAGATTTCATACAGTTCGGTGATGATGATCTCCTTACCGCATTTCAGCACTTCAACAGGGATGTTGTCCCTTCCAGGTGCCTTGCCGGAGGTGAGGGAATCCAAGGCCGCATTTATTTCTGCTAGGGTTGGTTTGCTGTCCAGCTCTTCCAAGACAGGCAGGCACTCAATGTTATTTAATGCTTCTTCGGTTACTACATTCTTTCTGGAATATAGCTCGGAGTAGTGCTGCACCCAGCGTTCCATCTGCTGTGCTCGGTCCTGGATGATCACACCTGTAGTAGACTTCAAGGGAGCAGATTTCTTCTGTAATGGACCTAAGGCCTGCTTGATACCATCATACATTCCTTTGATGTTACCTGTGTCCGCTGCTATCTGTATCTGAGAGCAAAGCTGAAGCCAATAGTCATTGGAGCATCTCCTGGCAGCCTGTTGGACTTGGCTACGAGTGGCTCGAAGAGCTTGCAGGTTGTACTCGCTAGGACAGGCTTTGTATGCTGCTAGAGCTCTTCTCTTATCCTCAATGGCTGGCATTAACTCCTCCGAATGGGCTTCGAACCAGTCAGCCATCTTTCTGGTCTTCTTGCCGAAGGCGGACAAGGCGGTGTTGTAGACAGTGTTCTTGAAGTGTTCCCGTTGTTCAGGTGCATTTACATTAGCTGGACCTGGAAGGGTTTCCTCGAGTGCTTGGGCAAATTCCTTCACTTTTCTTTGATCGCGAGTCTTGTTGATGTCAATACGTGGTCTTCCTTCCTTTTTCATGTGATACAATTTCTTTGTTCGCAGTTTTACTCTACTACACACCAGGGAGTGATCAGTATCGCAATCAGCACTCTGGTAGCTGCGTGTGATCGTAACACTAGGAAGGCTAGAATGTCTAGTGAGGATCAAATCGAGCTGATGCCAATGCTTGGATCTTGGATGTCTCCAGGAAACTCTGTGTTGCAGCTTCGTATTAAAGAATGTGTTGCTGACACAGAGACCATAGTAACAGCAAAACTCCAGTAAGCGTTGGCCATTTTCGTTCATCTTTCCAATGCCAAAACGGCCTAGACAAGTGGGCCAAGAATTGTGATACTGTAATCCCTTGAATATTGTGAAGGATGGAGCCTGATGCACCTCAACGAGTAGTTTGTTCCACAAAATGGGGGCTTTTACTGAGAAAGCCCAACTCCCTGTTGTTACCTTTCTAGCTTCCCTCAGTTTAGCCACCTTTAACATTAGGTGCGTGATAAAGGAAGCTGTTTTGGGGGAGAGATATTCCGACAACTGCTGATGTCATGTGCTGTTTAGGTTTTAAAAGTCATAACCAGCACCTTGAAATAAGCATGGAAACTAACAGGGAGCCAATGTAAGTGGGCCAAGGCTGGGGACATACGATCAAATTTACTAGTCCCTGAGATCAGTCTAGCCACCATATTTTGGCCCTGCTGGATTTTCTGCACTATTTTCAAAGGCAATCCTTTGTAGAGAGCATTGCAGAAGTCTATTTTTGAGATCACTAATGCATGCACAATTGTTTTAGGGACTTCTTATCCAGATAGGCGCACAGCTGGGCAACCAAAGTTGACAGAAGGCACTCCTGAACACAGCCAATATTTAAGTCTCCATAGAGGACACTGGGTCTAGGAATACCCCCAGGCTGTGCACCCAACTTTTCAGAGAGAATGTAACCCCATTTAGACCAGGTAGATTTCACTTTCAACAATATGATGTCCTTCATAACAGCACAATCACTGTCTTGTCTGGATTAAGTTCCAACTTGGTAGCCAGTGTCCAGTCCACAAATAATACCAGATAGTGCTCAAGGACCTCTGCAGATGAAGCAAAAGAGGGCTAGAGCTGCCTGCCAGCAGTACTGGTGGCAACATACTCAAAATTACCAAATGATTACTCCTAGCAGTTTCATACAGGGGCAAATCATGGGCAAATAGCAGACCCCCTGTGGAACCCCACAGCGGAGGCCTTACGGGATCGAAACAGAATCCTTATACTGTACCATCTGAAACTGGCCATCAAGGAAGGCCCAGTACTAGCAAAGAGCAGAACCGCTGATCCCTAAACTCAACAGCCATCCCAGGTGGATACCATGGTCCGCAGTTTCAAAGGCCCCAAAAGGTCTCTAGGAGCCCTAGCCTCTTTTACAAGATCGTCTTACAGAGTGATCAGTGCTGTTTCTGTCCTGTGAGGCACCTTGAACCCTAACTGAAATGGATCTTGACTTTCCTTTCCATCCACAAACACCTGTAGGACAAGTGACTGACCCCAAAAAATCCAGTACTCTACGATTCTACAGACAATTCTTCACAAGAGATTTTTTTTGCACGATAAAAACAATAACATTAAATCCCCAAAAGATTTATCATAAGCTCTATCACCCAATTCAAAGGGAAGAGAAAAGGGTTAACCAGTAGAGTGGATTTGCTATTAGGTGTGGTTCTGATATCTGCTCCTTCACGTCACTGGGGCCTCATCACCTACTCTTTTTTTTTACCTCCGTCGTTCCTCAGCTCTGAAATATAAAATCGCTCTCCTTCACACCGGGTGCTCGTGACAAGCAACGTAAAAAACTACACACGATACGGGCGTTACATAACTAAATAAGTACAGCCGGGTGGTGAAAAAAAACCCAGATCTGAACTGGAAGATACGAAGAGAAGGAAAGTAAAGCCGTAATGGGGATAAAAACAAAAGGGCAAACCAGTCATTCGCTGATCCACGTCTCTCGGTGTGCCTTAAGAGACACAAACTACCCTCTCACCATTCCTCCTGCTCTTCCACGCCTCCGGCAGCCTCCATCTTGCCTGCTCGAAACCGGAACTACTTCCAGCGCCGCGCGGCCCTTTTCCGGCACCGGGCGTTGCTAAGCAACAGGACGACGACGACGCCGTGGTCTGACGCCTGCGCCAACAACCGACGGACTCCTCTCCCCCCGCCCCTTGGAACGCCCCAAGTCCTCGCGCGGAAGAACGGCGGGTCTTGCCGTAAAAGTTCCGAGGGAAGGCAGGCAGGCGGAGGTGGGTCGGGGGTCCTCGGTTTGGGGCTGGGGATTAAAAGGACTGCGTGTGAACGCCCCCCTCCCGCCTACGATCGCAATTCTCGACACGCGTCTATTGAATGGGCGTAAGTGGAAATACAAAGTGGGCGTGTGCAACAACCAAAGGCAGAGTTGAGTGTGCAGTGCTTTCTGTATTACGAACTTAAGCTTTTGAAACTTTGGCAGAAGTGGCGCCAAGCCGGTGTGGGCTTTTGGGTTTTACAGAATTCTTTGTCAGGCACGGTGGTACAAAGATTAAGAGGACAGAGAAGACGCACTTAAAAAAAAAAACCCAAAACACTACAAGGCAAAAAAGCCGTGATACGTTGGCCGTGTTGTGTCTTCTTGTCACTGTAAGATACCGAAAGCAGACATGGCTAAGAGGGGAAAGTGTTAAAAGTTTGGGGTGCAAGGTTAGTTGGGCTCCTCCAGGCTCCACTGAACGCGGGGCTGGAGGCCATCCAGAGCCCCTAAGGAGTTGAGGAGAAATCGCGATCAGGCCGCATGGTCGCGGAAACAATGCAAATAAGGGAACAGGTAATACCTTTAACTGACCATTCGATGATAAATCATCATCTTCAAGGCTGTGCCTCAAGTTCTTGTGGGCAGTTCCAAACTTAGGTGCTGTTTTTAACTTGCTTTATAATCTTAAACAGCACCCACGTTTGGAATTGCCCACAAGAACTTGAGGCAAAGCCTTGAAGATGATGATTCATCCTTGAAAGCTTCCCATTTGTTTTTTTGTCTTCATTTTTGTTGTTTTCTGTTCTTAATGGTCGATTAAAGGCATTGCCTGATCCTGCATTTATAATGAGTTGAGAGTTAGTAATATTTAAATTTGATGCCCATGGACTTCCCAGAAGAAATAAACTGCCAAGGAAAAAAGTAAGGTGTCCAAAACCAAGGTCAGGGATGAAAAATATTGGAGAGAGTGGAGGGTAGCTAGTAAGGCTTGGAGTGAGAGGGCATCTTGGGCTGATCTTCTGAAAGACTGGCCGAAGAAATGGGAGATGGTGGGAGATAGCAGATCTTTTACCCAGCAAAGGCTTGTAGCTAATGAAGATGCAGTATCTATCACAAGAGGAATCAGGAATTTATGTGGTATAACATGATTTACAATGAGCTGTGTGTTTGACACTTCAGGGAGTCTGGAGAAAGAAGGGCAAATGTGAGGTTACTGTTAGAGAGAGAATATTAGATTTAAAACAAAACGAGATTGCAAAAACATTATAACACTTTAAATATTAACTGCTGTACTGTATTTTAATGTGAGCTTTCACGGATCAAGTTTACTGTACTTACTCAGACCAAGAAAGTTCATGTTACAATATAGCAATTAGTCTTTAAAGTGCCACAATGTTTTGCCTCTTGTTTTTGATTGGTTTGTTTTTTTTGTTTTGGTCTGATATGCTTGTACAGACTGACATGGCTACTTCTTCCAAAACTGCAACTATCTTAGAAGGAGACGTATTGATAGTGAGGGGAGAAGATGTTCAACTGCTGAAACAGGAAGATGCAAACTGCCACACACTCCAACTTCTGTACTGTGGGGCAATCCATCTGTGGATTAAGGCAGTGTACTGAGGAGGCCCTAGAACAGTGGTGGCGAACCTTTTTGGGCACAGAGGTGCCTCGGGACCCCATTCTGGATCCACCACCAGTGCCAGCTTCTCCGGATCCGCCTGCTGAAGCGCCAGCACTGTGGCTGCAGCTGCCTTCTCAGGTTTGGCTTGGTGGGAGGAGTAGCGATCCAGCCACTTATGGCTCACGTGCCGGCAGAAGGGGCTCTGCATGCCAGCTGTGGCACGCATGCCATAGGTTCGCCATCACTGCCCTAGAAGTTTCCTATTCTATCATCATGGCATTAATGGTTTGTTTGATCAGACTGCCTACAGTGCTGCATGCGAGAATAGTGCAGTGATGCTCTTTGGAGTGCATGCTGTGATATCTTGTGTCGGCAAGGCAGCAGGCAGTGAGGTGGGGTTGTTGTGATGATACAGTATGTGTATACATATGTGTGCACAGTTTGCCACCTCTTCTAACCTACTGCCTGAAGCTGACCTCGTAGGAATACTGATTTTGGGTGTTGTTGAAGATCTGGAATGAATGAATGCCAGCAAGACATTATGCCAGACATCAAAACCAGCAACAGCGATCTCTGCACTTTCAGGGTTCACACTCAACCCTCTTCTCACATCCCCACTATGGAGAAGTATCATGTGTTGGAAATGATTGGAGAAGGTTCTTTTGGAAGAGTGTACAAGGGACGTCGTAAATACAGTGCACTGGTAAGAACAAAAATGAAGACTGGGAAGACTCAACAGGAAGGCTACATAAGAATTAATTTCTTAAGTCTGCTAGTGGGCAATTTGTTCCTTTGTTTGTTTTCAGGCCATATTTTCTAGCTTTTATTTTAACGTTGGCAGGTTGTGGCCTTGAAGTTTATCCCCAAAGTGGGTCGTTCACAGAAAGAGTTGAAAAATTTGCAACGAGAGATTGAGATCATGAGGGGGCTTCATCATCCCAATATTGTCCAGATGCTTGACAGTTTTGAAACTGATAAAGAGGTGAGTTCTTGTGCACCCACCCCCCCAAAGGTTATTGCTACTTCAGTCACCAAAATGTGATGATACGTGCTGGACTTTCTAGATCAATGGTTCTCAAATTTGGGTCCTGAGATGTTTTTGGACTAAAACTCTCAGAAGCCTTTACCACTGACTTTGCTGGCCAGGATTTCTGGGAGTTGTCAGGCAAAAGCATCTAGGGACCAAGGTTGGTAACCACTGTTCTAGGTTATTGCCCTTGAACTGAGTAGACACTGTAGTCATAGTGTGTATGCCCACCCATCTCAGACTTTGTGAATGTTCTTACTGGCTTTCTGGTCTGACTCTTGTCCTCCAGGTGGTGGTAGTGACAGACTATGCTGAAGGGGAACTCTTTCAGATCCTTCAGGATGATGGAAACTTGCCTGAGGAGCAGGTAACTAATATGAAGAGAGTGTGGAAGCAGGCATTTGCATAAGCAGGGAAATAAATACAGGAAGACAAGAATAAAAGTATGTAATAGTTGGATCCAACTAATCCACGAGTCCTCCGTTTGTGTATTCAGCATAAATATATTTCAGTTACCTTGAGATGAAGTCTGGAGATGGACAAATGTTGTTCCAGTTTTCAGAAAGAGGAAGAAGGAGGATATGGAAAATTAGAGATTCATTAATCTGACTCTGCTAGCAGATACTGGAATGAAGTTATAAACCATTCAGCCTAACATCTCAGTAAGAGTGAAAGAATTAGAGGAATTGAGCAAGCGTATTTACTGATTGTCAAGGTTGTTTTTCTCTCTCTCAGGTTCAGGTTATTGCCTCTCAGTTGGTGTCAGCACTTTATTACTTGCACTCACACCGCATCCTTCACCGTGACATGAAACCCCAGAATATCTTGTTGGGCAAAGGGGGCATAGTCAAGCTCTGTGACTTTGGGTATGTATCTTAAGATCTTCCCTTACTTGCTAGTGCTTGGTCAAGATGCTGAAAGATCTGTTGTGTTCCTTCTTTCCTCGGAAGGTTTGCCCGTGCAATGAGTATTAACACTATGGTGCTGACATCAATCAAAGGAACTCCACTGTATATGTCTCCTGAGCTGGTAGAAGAGAAGCCCTATGACCACACAGCTGACCTTTGGTCAGTAGGATGTATTCTGTATGAATTGTATGTGGGGACTCCACCTTTCTACACCAACAGCATCTTCCAGTTAGTTAGCCTGATCATCAAAGATCCAATCAAGTGGCCAAAAGACATGAGTCCTCACTTCAAGGTATCTGTTTGTGTCATTCTTCCCATTCTAGCAGATGTACGCATATTGTATCCTTATTCTGATTTTATTCATAGTATATCTGGGTTTGCTTAGGACCATCAGAGAAGTCTTGTGATACTGGGGTTTATAACTTTGGGTCTCCAATATCTAAACCTAGCCAGTTGTACTTAGTGCAGCACAGTAGATCATGGGGCTCCAAACTATGGCCCGTGGGCCACATCTGGCGTGCATTGCCGTTTTGTGTGGCCTGTTCCCTGCAGCCATGTGGGGGCGTGCATGCATGCAGGCGTCCGTGCATGCGGGGATGGGTGTGTCCATGCAGGGGGGGGACAGATGGGTATGTATGTGGGTGGGGGCGGGCAGAGGGATGCATGCAACTGCATGTATGCTTGTGTGCATACACACACATTCCTGTTCCTTCAGCCCTCAAAAACTTTGAAAATATCTGGTGTGGCCCTCACTGTAAAATGTTTGGAGACCCTTGCACTAGATGTATGTGTGGCTTGACTTCATGCTCTCTTAAGGAACTTGTTAGTTTTAGACTCATTTCATCCATGCTGCCTAGAGTACACTTGACTCTCTGTCCACTGTCACGGTGTCATCTATGAAAAATAGAAGAATACTTTAAAGACCATTTATAAAATTTTTAAACTGAGATCTGTGCAATAAGGTGTATTTATAACCCATTCAAAATGTTGTGTTTTTGTGTCACCTGTGAATACCTACATTCTATCTTAACTACATTTTTATCATCCTATCCTCCAGTTTTCAGTCCCTTCTGTAGTGTTTGAAAATGATTGATTTTAATGTCTTCCTCCCTTTGGTCAGTGCTGTAAGACCCAGAACAGCAATTTTGACTGATTCCGTTTCTTCTTCCAAGAGAGTTGCCCATTTATTTTTGTTTTTTGTTCTCCCCAACCTTGGATGGTTAAAGCTGACATGGTGCAGAGAAAGCCTCGTCAGTTTCAGTGGCTTATTGCATGCAGAGGGAGCAAAAATATAGCAGCCACCAAACATCACTAGTTGCTTGCATTTGGCTTGGTGGCTTATGGGTTTTCCTACCTGTTCCAAGTATGTGAGAGGATCTGGTGTTGTGCCGTAAAAATTATGTTGAAGTTGAGTAGAGAATTTTTGTTCTTTTTCAAATTCCACAAAGAATCCAGGATCCAATAATTTGGAGGGCTCCTGGAATATGTGTTTTTTAAAACAAAATTTTATTCTAATTCTTCTGCTCTGGAGATACATTTTTAAAAGTTTAAAAGTCTTACCATGGTCAACTTTTTCATAATTTTATGCCTGCATAGTCTTTTTATGACTTGACTACCTCAGCAGCAACCTACTCCGTGGGTCTGGTGCCACTGAATTATAATCCAGCAGTTTTTCCTGCCATTCCAACAGTTTCAAGTTGCTGCTTCTTCAGCAGGTCCAAGCAGATAACTTCTGTTTTTCTTTCTCTACAGTCTTAGTTCTGACCATCATCCTGCAGCGATTAGACTAACAGATTACCATATTTGCTAATAGATATGCTTGAGTTGTTTTTTTTTAAAAAAAACCACACACACACACAACGTTTTAAACAGTATCACGAGATCATCAAGTTTCATAAGGTACAGCAATACAGTCATGGCTGCTAGATATTTTTTAATTTTGAACCATAGAAAATTAAACATAGGAACAAAGACAGTGTTCTTAGGATTCTAGCACTCAGGACAATTCACATACAGTGGTGCCCCGCTTAATGCTTACCCCGCTTGACGACGAATCTGCTTCACAATGAAGTTTTTGCGATCGCAAAACAATGTTTTAATGGGCAAAAACTGCGAGCAAACACGGAGTTCGAAAACATTCGCGTAAGCCTGGACAGAGAGCAATCAGGAGTTTGCACATGCTAAAATGGGCTGAGTGAGTCCAAGCTCAGCTAGCTATGCTACAACACTCCATCTCACAAGTCTGCCCACTTAAGAACACCCTTGTACTCTCAGATATTACTGAAAAGATCAAGTGGGCTTTGTAGTCCTTAGACTTAACTTGCACCACTGGCTGGACTCCTTAAGTATGCTAGGCTGAGGCAGCACTCTCAGATGACCCTAAGACAAGTGTACTGTTCAGGAAACCAATTGAGTTTTATAATCTTTAATTTATTAAAGAATAAGCATGTTACTAGGTATCAAAACCAAACTAAGCCAAAGCAAGAAAATAAGCATTGTGTTAGTTATTTACAACTCTGTAGTGAGGCAAAGAAAACATGAAAAATAGAAAAGTGTTCACAAACCTTACAAAAATACAAAAAGCCATTAAAAAGAATAACAACAGTTCCAGTCCAGTATTTCATTAGTAAAAACAAAATAATCCAAGTAGGTTATAAAAAGGCTATAGTCCTCAGTGATCCTGTAGAACAAAAATACTGTTACAAAAAAGAAAAATCCAGTAAAAGTCCCATTATCCTTAGGAAAGAAAAATCCAGTAAATGTACCATTGTCCTTACAAAATTACAAGAGCATAGTCCACATGAAGTATTCCAGAAATAATAGTTCATAGAGAAATAATCCATAGTCCTTAGGAAAAAGCCCATAAGTCCAAGGGTAATCCAGTATAGTAAAGGTTAGTCCCATGTGTCACGAATGAATGAAGAGTCGGTCTTGAATGGCAATGTCCATAGGCAAAAAGTTCCTTTTTCAAGAGTAACTGGCAAAGGCTTATCGCACCTTCCCACGATGTCATCCAATCAGAGTTCGTTACTAGGCAAACAGTCCTGTTGCACCACATGACTTCTTTCCCATACACACCAGATATTATTTGGGTTACTGTAGTTTATCAAAGAGACACAACAATTCCCATCTAATCACACCGAGTCCTTTTCTCAGGCTATCAGAATAACATTCTCTCTGCTCGCCTAGAAAACAACTTGTTAGCATAGCAAAGATACTTTATACAAAGAAACAAGATGGAACCTCTCTTGCTCATTTCTTAATTACAAACCCCATATTCCTTACAAGACTTTAACTCAAAAACCCATCTCATCACAAAAACTGCTTTACGAGGATCAGTTCCCTGCTTCGGGAACTAATTCCTCGCATTACCACGATCAAAACAGCTGATTGTCGGGGTTTCAGAATGGCAACCAGCTGCTCAGAATGGCTCCCCGCTGTGTTAAGGAAGGAATTTTTTGCTGCACAGGCATGGAAAATGGCCACCCTATGGAGGATCCTCGCTGGACGCTGAGGTATTTAGCCCATTGGAACGCATTGAACCAGTTTTCAATGCATTTGAATGGGCTTTTTTATTTTGCTTGATGAGAATTTCGTTCTACAGTGATTTCGCTGGAACGGATTACCCTCGTCAAGCGAGGCACCACTGTATTGTTGGATTTGTGACCAGGAGGTTGCATTGACTCTGAGGCTCTGCAGTTAAATTAGTAACTGTGATTATGGGAAGATGTGAATGCTATATAGATGTGCAGGTGATAATCTGTCATCAATGTGCAGAGCTTCTTGCAAGGCCTCCTGACGAAGGACCCTCGTCAGCGCTTGTCATGGCCAGAGCTACTGTATCATCCCTTCATTGCTGGGCGGGTCACTGGTAAGTATTGACTTTTGTCCTTTCCACCAGTTCACTGCTTTTGCACCTGCCTTTCCTTGCAGAACCTAGTTCAATTTTATTTTTATTTATTTATTTATTTGATTTTTATCCCGCCTATCTGGTCTGGTAGACCACTCTGGGCGGCAAGCTCAAGCAAGCCCTGTTATTAATCTGGATTGTCTCTTGCAGTGATTGAGGATGGAGCCAATCAGGGCATAGCCAACCCATTCACCAGTAAGCTACCTCCTGATTTGCAGGCCCTGAAAGAGCAGCAGGCACACTCACTTGCCCCTCACAGTGGTCAGTCCAAAATCTTAAGGCAAGCACGGCAGAAGATGGCACAGGCGGCTCAGAGGAAGGTAAAGGGCATGCAGATGTGACCCTGGCAGAGTTCCTTATGAGCTGCAGGTGTAATCTGTTGCAGTCTTACCTGATCACCTGGTATTTGATCTTTATAGGGGAAATCCAAGGCTCCACTTAAGGAGGAAACAAAAAAGAGAGGCCAAGAAAACCTAAGTAAAGATCAACTTGCTCAGAAAGATCCCAGTGAAAGGAATGGGGCACATCTGGGAAGCAGAGAACAAAGAGTCCCTGCACTAGGAGAGAATGAAACGGAGTGGGAGCAAAAAGAACCATCCCCCACCCCTCGGTTAGTTTAAAGGGCCTGGATTTGGGGTAGAAAAACTATGTCATTGTATAGCTTAGCTTCAGCTTCTCATCCATCTTCATGGACAGAGAGAACAGGATTACGCATGATTATGAAAAGGACTTTCCAGAGGTGCGACGAGAAAGTGGCAGAGCAGAGGCCCGAGGCAGACCGAGCCTTGATTCTGTTGATCTAGAGGCTGAAGTAAGCACATGACTGCTAGGCATTTTATTCTCGGCTTTCGGATAATTGTGGGATCATCTTCATTGATTCATGCTTACTTCGTAGGAAGTGGATAGTGATGAGGAGTGGCAGCACCTGATACGGGCCACCAGTCCTGCACACGGACAGCTATGTGCCCCACGGAGTCTCATGAGAGACCCTGCCTTTGTGCAGCGCATCCATGCTCGGCTCAAAGATTCTGGGCAGCAGGTGAGTTGGAGGAGAGACCTCAGGACTCACATGGGGTATAGACTGTAGGCTAGACCTTCAGGAAACAAAGTAGGTAACTTACAAAGAAAAGAAAAGGTATACAGTGGTGCCTCGCTTACCGAGCGCCCCGTTTAATGAAGAATCTGCATAGCGATTTGTTTTTTAATGGCAAAAAATCGCTTTGCGATGATCGGTAAGCTGTTTCACTTACTGATTTTCTCATAGCGATGTTTTTAAAACAGCTGATCGGCAGTTCCAAAATGGCTGCTGGAAAAAATGGCCACCCGCCGTGTTTTCGCGCCCATTCCTCGCATACGGGGCAGCGAAAATGGCGGCCGTATGGAGGATTTTCGCATTATGGTGAGTTTTAAGCCCATAGGAACGCATTAAACTGGGTTTAATGCATTCCTATGGGCTTTTTCTTTTTGCATAGCGACGAATCTGGATAGCGACGATTTTTCTGGAACGGATTATCGTCGCTATGCAGGGCACCACTATATTTGCAGAAGCATCCTAAGGGTTCCTTGGCAGTTTCGGCCATTGCGATAGTAATTGGAATCCTATTACATATTCTTGCTGGTGTTAATTCTATCATTGTAAATTTCAGGGACAAGCTGCTGCAGTCACTCAGCAAGTCACAGAACTTGCATGCCAGAGCAGATATCTATGCCAACTTTTCAATTCTTCCTTAATTGATCGTTCATATATTGGCGATGTGAATTGAATTACACCAATGAGTGAAACTAATAGGATTCTGGACAATATTTTTAGGAGTATGATGAACTTTAAATTTATAAACTGAGGGATATACTTGAAGGATGAAAGAAACACATAAGAATCGAGAGGCAGTAAAGGTGTTGTAGAGATATGGAGAGCCTAGAAGAGAACGTTTAAGAGTGTCGCATCTGAGGTGAACTTAGGGAGGCCATGTTGCACTGAGGTGCTATTGGAGACAGAGCAGTATTGGACTTGGTGGGACGTCTGCTGTTTTGAGAATACTTTAGGAGTTGAGGAGATGGTATATGAGGAATGTTTTTGCTTCCGACAAACCTCTAGGACTTTATTGGTGAGAGCTACGAGTTGATGAACTCTTCTGCTTGTACAGGTCTTAGAGGGAATGCTTGAGGGGGCATCCCGTCTTCGCCCTGCCCTTCATGTCATTGGCAACTTGTTAAATACCCACTGCGACTCAGAGCTGCTGTACACTTTTTGCAGTGACATAGGACTATCCAGTTTTCTGATGCAGCTGGTGGGGAGCATTCTGGAAAGTACCAACATCAAGCAAGTAAGAGACTCTCTGGGGGGGGCTAGCTTGAAGAGCCAAAACGTCTACGTTGGTTTGCCTGTGTCTAGTTCCTCTTGTGTGACTGTAATCCAAAATGAGAAAGTTGTAATCTCTGTATTACGAAGAAAGAAAATGTTCTTTGTGTATGTAATACATTTAATTTGCACAACATTTATGGTATTTATTTTATTTGTTGGATTTATACTCTGCTGCTCCATCCGTGAGCTCAAGGTAGCCTGTATGGCTCCCCTGTGCTTCTTTACAACCACCCTCTGAGGTGGGTCAAGCCCACAGAGGGAATGGCCCACCCAAGCTCCTTCAATGAATTTTACAGTTGAGTGGGGACTTGAAGCTGGATTTTAACAGTCTTAACTGTTAACACCATACTGGTTCTGTCATGTTGTTCCATGCTGTCAAAGCAGTTGCCAAAATCCTGCCTGAATACAAAGATTGTTGGATCCAGGGGAAGGACATTGGGGAGATAGGGAGTTCCATAGTCTGGGAGCTGCTATTCAAAAGACTGTCTTTCACCAAATTGCCCATGAAGGGGACAGTACCAATAGAAGGCTTGTTCGACAAATCCCAAATGTTCAGACATGTTTGACAGAATATGGTCTTTCAGGTGCCATTTCAGATATACATATGTGGACAGCTATCAGAGCTTTAAATATCAATTTATCATTAAAGATGAATTTGTTTGAATGTCAAATTCTTTAATTCTAGATCTAGTGCTGCCTGAACAATTTTTTATCGATTCTAATCATCTGTACAAAATCTAAACCTGACATAGAATTCAGCTGTTTTCACTCAAAGATTCGTTAGTTATCTCTTCTCGTCTTTCAAAGACGGTGGTTATTGAACATTTTCTTGAAATTTTCTTTCTATGGAGCTGCCCGTTTGTTGAAATTCAGTCTCAGAGAACCCCTTTCTCTCTCTCTCTCTCTCTCTCTCTCTCTTTCTGCCCCACAGCAGCCATGGCACACCACACTGCTGGCAGACCTGATTGCAGTGACATCAGCCTTTTTTGCTAGTGATTTCAACCAAGAGGAGGATGGAAAGAAGCAAAGGTAAGAAGCAGACAGGGAACGATGCTAGTATGTTGTGTTCGTAGTAATCTGAAGGCAAGCAAAACGAAGGCAAAAAATCCATGGAGATGGTCAAGGTACCAGCTGGAAGCTTTTCTTTGGCTTATGCCTTTTGCTGTCATTAAGTTTTAGAACTCAGCATGGCAAATAACGTTCCTGGCATTATGCCAGGGCTCAGCTGGTTAGAGGATGGGGGAATTCTGAGTGCCTCTCTTGCTCTACTTACTGAGCTCCTATATCTAACTCAGTCTTTGCCAACATGCTGCCCTCAAGATATAGTGGAATATGACTATACATCATGAGATACGGAGAATGCCAAGTTAGGGAGAACTGCTTTAGTACATAAGCATGAATGCTTGTCTAGCTTGCAGACGTTCCAGAGCACGGCCAGTCGCTTCCTAGCCTTGTTGCCTGCACTGCTTGCCCAGCCCTCAGATGTGGAGAAGAGGCTGCGAGAACAAAGCCTGATGGTAAGAGCCTGTTACTGATCTGCCTTCTGATCTACTCAGGTGCCTCTTGACACAAGCATTCTTCAGCATCATCTTCCTTGAGCTTTGTCTCCAGGATGCTGGTCTACATGCTTGTGCAAATGCTGCCTATATTTCACATCAAGGTTTCCCTCTGCTAAGAGATGTGGCCTCAGGACAGGGATGTGTTCCATATTTCTGATCCCTGCAGCTGTTCCTTACTAAATTGTGCCACTTCAGGTGGCAGGGGTGTTCAACCGGTTTAGTCCAAAGAGCAATGCAAGAGTTTGGCCAGATGGTGTGCACCCGTATGTATGTGCACACAAACCTTCAGATGCATGGCCCTCCATTTCTGCTGGGGATGCCAGAGAGGAAAGCCTGCATCTTCAAACAGACTTGAGGAAGTGGGTTAGAGACATTTGTACCTCCACCCCCCTCTCTTTGCACCTATCTCAGTGGAGACCAGTTTTGCAGGTGGCTTCAGTAGAGAAAGGGGGAGAGAGCTTCTCTCACCAGAAAGCAAACTGGAAATGATTACACA
Source organism: Pogona vitticeps (assembly GCF_051106095.1). Lineage (NCBI taxonomy): Eukaryota > Metazoa > Chordata > Lepidosauria > Squamata > Agamidae > Pogona > Pogona vitticeps. The sequence goes on from NC_135783.1 coordinate 241,452,256, forward strand.
TGGTTCCCTGGAATCACAATCACTCAGGAGTCAAATAGGCTTCTATTTGGAAAAGAACTTTTATCATAAGGAAAAATATCAGTGTAGGTGGGTTTAAAGCTCAGAAAACATTTGTTGTTTTTATGTGAAGAGTGGAGAGCCTAGAGATATGAGGGAAGGATTTGGGATCTTGGAGTGTGAATTTGATTTCTAGCTTGTAAATTACCCTGATGTCTGTCTTCTGTGTCCTCTAAACCCTTCTTTCCTTCTTTCCAGTGTTTCACTCATTTGTGTGAGAGCATGGACAATGTCTGCTCTTCTGTGTCCATCCCCTTTTACTCCAGCTTGTGTGTCGATCATTGCCCTCTGCTGGATGCATTCTGCCTTGGTGCCAGCTGTGATCAGCCAGCTCAAGAAGGTAAGCAAGTGTCTATGTGGAAGGTGCTCAAACCCCCCCCCCCAATGATGTTGAAGATGATGTAAAGTACTCATCAAAGCCTGCACAAACAAAATGTTTCCAGTTGTGGTTGTTTGGAGCCATGGTATTTCCCCTTACGCCTTCATTTGTATCACCTTCTCTCTTTAAATGGCCACTGTATGATCCCAGCTACCATAGTCAAAGGTTGAAGTTGTATTGTACTTGCTAAAGGGGACAGACAAGTGCTTCCCTAGGATCTTGCTTTAGGAAGAGAGGACGAAGAATAGGAATCAGGGCCATCCTCTGATAGTTTAAAAGTTAGGGGTTACCATCATTCTGTATTTCAGACTAAGGCTAAGGTCTGAGTCATACATATTACACTGTCTTGGAGCATTTGCAGCAATATTGTCTCTTTGCCTCTGCAGGCATCTCAGGGATTGTTAGAGGACAACATTTTGTTAGAGAACCTCACGTGAAACTCTTTTTGAACCCTCTATGAGATTTAGGCAGGATTTGTCTTGACTTTTAAGTAGTTTCATAGTCAAGGTATAGATCACAGACACATTTCCCTCTCTTGGCAACTGATTGTGTTTGATCTTTGTTGGTGTGGTTTTTACTTCCCCTCTTGTAACAGTACTCCAGAAAGAAGCACGATCAGCACAGGAGTGGAGTGAACGTTTGGTATCTGCCTTTACAGCAGCCCTAGCTGCTGCCTGTGCCATCCCAAGAGGGCATTCCACTTGTCACAAGACAAAAAAGCAGGTGGGACTTTTTTTGCCTTCATGCTTCTAAGCAACGAGAACCCCCTCAACTGGTGGGCAACTTGTAATGGTGTTAGCCCATATTGGGCCAAACTCCAGAACTTAGTTGTTTGGCATCCAAGAAGGGATTTCATATAAAAATCCATCTGATACGATGAGAAACCAAAAAGAGTAATCATACTGCAAGCAGCACTACTCAAACATAATAATGTGCCGTCAAGTCAAATGTGACCAGTGGTGACCCTTTTTTAAAGGGTTTTCCAGAAGTGGTTTATCATTCCCTTCTTCTGGGGCCACACTGAGACTATACAGCTTGCCCAAGGCCACACAGGCTGACTCTTCTCCCAGGAGGCACAGTGGAGAATTAAACTTTCAACCTCTGGCTCTGCAGCCAAATACCTAAACCACAGCTATCCAATAAGCATAACTTCTTTAATTTAAATGTTCAAGATATTGATATAAGAAGAGATTGCTATTTTTCCCCAGCTCTCTGGACAATTGGAATCTGAATGTGAGGATAACCTTGGACTGAAAGTCTTCTGGGTTTTTCTTACAGATCTCCCAGCGAGTAGCTGAGAAGCTCACTGAGAAGGATAAGCAGCTCCTGATGAGTTTTCTCTTAAGAATTGAGCATCCAGCCTCTTTTCTGAATGGGTTCAAGGTAACACTTCTGGAATTCCATTTTTCTCTATAAGGAGTGGAAAAAGAGATGTCCAGGTTACCTTACCCTTTGATGAAACATGTTTTAAGGTGCTCTGTCTTCTCTTTTGGCTGGAAAAGGAAGACATAATAGTCTAGTAATAATGTTTGTTATATTTCCACTGCCTAGGTCCTGTATGCCTGTTGCCATGTCAGTCAGACCCTGTGCCGTTGCTTAGCAGCACCAGAAGTGTTCCGTTCCCTGATCTGTCATTTACAGGGCAAGGTATTTATTGTTACAGTGTAAAGACAGCTTTCTAGTCACAGAGGTACTGGTTCCACTATATCCATAGCAGGGAAGAGGACAGAGTTTAGGAACATAGGAAGCCACCTTATACTGCTTCTGTCCATCCTGTCCAGTATTACCTGTTCTCATAGGCAGTGACTTTTCTGACCTGTTGCCTGGTCTTTTAAATGGTGACATCAAGGAATGTCAGGATCTGGGAGTTCATGAATGGGGAACTAGAGATGAGATTAAGGTGAATTGAGGATGGAGGAGAGAAGAGAAGGAGTAGAAGTTGACCAGAAAAGTTACTGGCTTGTTCCATGGTCTTTCTAGTAAAACATGGTGGGAGGAAATCCAGGCAGCCTCCACCTGGACTGGAGAGGGGGGACTGAAAGCTGATGGCTTGGGAGGGAGAGTGTTTTGGTGCTCAGCATCATCTCTTCCAAAGGTTCCGCTAGCTGCAGTGGCACAAGTGCAGGCTACTGAGGCCACATTGAGACTCCTCTCCCTGCTGCTGCTCCAGCTCCAACTTCTCCCACCACAGTAAGTATCATAGCAGGACTTTTCATTTTCTTATTTACCAGGAGAAGTCGGGCTGGGGCTTCGTACTTGGTACAAAGTGAGATGCCTTCCAGTAAGGCCAGGTTATGGTCTTCTGAGGAAGCCTTTGTCAAAAAAAAGGTCCTGATCTCAATATTTCTGGAAGACTCTCTCTGTTTCTCTCTCTCACACACACACACACACACTACTATCCCTTGCTTAGGGTCTTTAAACTGAGGCTCAAGATGTAAGTGTTGTTGCTGGATGTTTTTCTGCTTATTATGCCTTGAGCATGCTAGTCATCTGAAACACTATTTTTCAAGTGGAAATTCAGGATTAATATCTAAGAACTATAATAGATAATTAGTATGTTTGAAAAGCCTTATAGTTTTTGGATAGGGAAGCATGGTGGGGTTGTGTACACCGGAGAAGTGTCCTGTCATTTTAATCTCATACGTATCAGGAAATAATGTGTAGCTTGAGCTAAGAGACCCTAAAGACAAGGGGGCTCAATTGGAGGAGGGGCCAGGAGTTGGAATCCCCACTGCGCCACTCAGGAAAGAGGCTAGTCAAGCTCACCTGAAGCACGTATGAGTGATGGGATTATGAGCCCTGTCAGCTTTGTGGCCTTGGGTGAGGTGCATGGTCTCCAAGCCACACACATTATTATTATTATTATTATTATTATTATTATTATTATTATTATTCTTATTATTCTTATTATTCTTATTCTTATTCTTATTCTTATTCTTATTCTTATTCTTATTCTTATTCTTATTCTTATTCTTATTTATTTATTTGATTTATATCCCGCCTATCTGGACGAATAGACCACACACAGAAGGAGGGATGGGCAAACTCCTCCTAAATATCTTGCCCCTAGAAAACTGCCAGGCCTGGCACAAGTATAGAATTAGGAATTCTAAATTACCGGCCCTCTGAAGTCGCTCTCCACTCAGACAGGGCTGGTCCTGGTGTTCTACTTTAGCTCATCAAACCACTTCTTGACTGAAGCATGCTCTCTTTTGATGCTCTTATCCAAACACTGCCTTGCCTCTGGCCAGGGAGAAGTCCAACTTTATGTGAGCCCTGCTACCCCATTTCAGTCTCTGCTGAATGTAGGATCTGACTTCTTTGTTGCAACAGAGACAACTGCTGACTTCCTTTCCTGGGATGGCAGTGGCTTAGGAGAACTGGCACAGTCCGCTAACTGGAGGGAACAAGAATGTGAGAGCCTTGATACGACTTGTCCCATTCTTCTGAAGCTGTTGCTTTTTGCTTGTTTTAGATCTGACATTGTGCTGAAAGAGACTCTGGAGCTTTTTAATACTGCAACAACTGCCTCTGTTCTAGTGAGTGTTACTTTGCGAACATACTCTGTGGTACAGTTTGGAATTCACAGTCTAAATTTCTTGTACTTCATTGATTTGATCTGACTGCTACTAGATCCACCTTGGGCATTGTACTGAAAAGGGAAACTGACCAATGTCAAATCTGGATTCTGAGTAACTTCAAGGAAGGGTCAGATTGTCTTTCCACAACCAGTTGAGTGTATCACAGGCAGCATCTGAGGGACTGTGAAAAAGAGAACAAGTGCATATCTGATATGCTAGAACTGCAAAAATGTAATTGTCTAATTGGTACATCAGACCAGCAACATCACAGTGGATTCCTGTAACCTGTGAAGGAGAAAGTCTAGCCATTGCTTTGGTGAATCTAGTAACCAGATCCACATCCAATGCAAGTCAGAGTGCACTCTTGTTGTTCCTATAACCTGAACCGCAGAAACAACTTTCTAAATATTAGGATGTCCTTTTTGTGCAGAGTGCTGCAGGACTGCTCCTGGCATACTTCATCCAGTACGGCGCTGCTGTGGAACTCAGGCGGGAGGAAGCCTTGGCAACCATAGGCACTGCATTCACAGAGCCTGCAGAGGTAGGAGACCTTCTACAGAATTTGAAACAAATCAGGAGACAGGAGGTGTCTCTGGCTGTATTATGCCAGACAAGAGGCTGACTCTGAGCTGATTCCTGGCACTAGTTTAGATCTAACCTTTCTCTTACATCTTTCAGCTCTGCCTTCTACCCCCTCGGGGAGCTGGCTTCTATGATGGCCTCCTGCTGTTGCTGCTGCAGCTTCTAAGCCAGGTTTGAGCTTTCTTCCATATCCCAACAAAAAGCAAAAGCAAAGCAAAGCGTGCTGCTTATATACCGCCCCATAGTGCTTCAAGCTCTCTCTGGGCGGTGTACAAATTAATTATCCAGGCTACACATTGCCCCCCCCCCCGCGAGCTGGGTACTCATTTTACCAACCTCGGAAGGATAGAAGGCTGAGTCAACCTTGAGCCAGCTACCTGGGATTGAACCCCAGGTCGTGAGCACAGTTTTGGCTGCAGTGCAGCGGTTTAACCACTGCGCCACAAGGCTCTTTATAACAAGGCTTAAATAACTGTTTTGCATTCCTGAGATTGAGTACACAGATGATCTGTGAAATAAGTTTGGGAATGTCTTTGCTGCCAGGTAGGAAGGATGGGGAAGGACAAAAATGGGCTGTCTCATTTCCCTGCTGCACTGTACCCACCTTGCAGTTGGTGGTCATGGAGAGCAGGCTCTCATCCAAGCTGAACTATCCCTGTTCATAGATTCTTTAGAAACAGAGTTGTCTACAACTGGAAAGGCAGCTACCTCATAAGGGATGGGCAGGGTCTAAAAATGGATACAAAATTCTCTTCCTGCTATCGTGATTATACAGATAAGTGCTATAAGTTTCAAGCTAAATTTCTGGTGGCATGGCTGTTTTTTCCCCCTACAGAATTGTAAGTCTTGAGGGTGTAATGGCACTTGAGTAGTGAAATACAAAGTTTGTATGAAGGAATCCCAGCTAGATTTCTTTTCTGGTTTATAGCCATCTATGTATTAATATACAGTGTTTTCTCAGGAGTTGTCTGGATTAGAAGTGGACATCAAGAGCATGGGTGCCAAATCACTGGAAGGGCTTTTGGGCCTAGTCTGATTAGTCTAAAGCAGGGGTTTTAAACTCAATTTACCTGGGGGCCGCTAGAGGCAGAGTCTGGGTGAGGCTGGGCCGCATCAGATTTTCTGCCAAGCGGAGCAAGAGCCCAAGGAAGCCACCCAGGAGTTTCCTTAGCTGGTAGAGAGGCGGGCTGGCTGGCAGGCTGCAGTTCTGGATGGAGGGTGCAAGAGGTGCTGTCTTGGGAGAGAGCTGGCGAGCGAGGTGAGGCTTTTTTTTTAAACTCTTGACAGCAGAGGATGTGTGGGCGCTTTGGGGGGTCAGGCAAGGTGAGGGCCACAAACTATCATCTGGGGGGCCGCAAATGGCCCCCGGGCCGCATGTTTGAGACCCCTGGTCTAAAGCCAGTCCCTCTTTTTCTGTCAGGGAGATGCAGCAGCGGTGCGAGACTTTGCTGCCTCAGAAACCTGGAGCATTGTGTGGCATCGATTTGCCATGGTGCTCCACTTGACCCGTCAAGGGCCAGTGATGGAAGGCGAGACCCCAAGAGTTGGCCAGCATGCATCAAAACCAGACTGGAATCTCATCTCACCACAAGGTACAAAGATGGCTTCCCTTCTGTAGAACTTAGACTCTCCTAAGTAACTGCTGCTTTCTAGGAATCTCTTGCTGCTCTTCACACATCAGAAGACAGAGCTTGGGAGAGTCCAGTCTGAGGCATTAGGTAAGCATGCCCACCATCTCTTTCTAGGATGCCAGGCTTGGGCACGCTAGTCACCAGATTGGGAAGGGCAAGGGGTGCGTTAAGTGCATGCATGGCACAGAGATATTTGTTCTCTCTTTCTGCTCTGTAGGAACCCTGCTGTTCCTCAGTTTAGCCCTTTTTGTCTTCACCCGAGAACCGCACCAGTGCATTCTTCAGCTAGCCCAACCCAATGGAGTTGTCATGGCTGCCTTGAACAAGCTGCTGGAACCTGACTTCCTGGAGTACTTGGCCCAGACGTGAGTAAAGGATGATTCAGATTTGAGCTGCAGAAGCAACAAAATTGGGTGGGGTTTTGGTTTTTTAGAATGATCAATATTGGTGTGGCATCCACCCAGGTCATGAATATTCATGTGCTATATGCATGGACCAATGAGAGTGCTGGAGAGGCGGAGTCATGCGATGTAAGAGTCTCTGTAAGAAGAAGAGGAGATAGATTAGGAGATAAGAGTTTAGATAGAGAGACTGAGATTCTTAGATTTGAGGATTGGTGGTTTTGGAGTTTGGTTGGAGAGAGGGAGTTGGCGGTTGAGAGTGGATGAAGTAGGATGTTTTGTTAAGAGTTAAAGGCATTGACTGTACTTTCATCACCTGTAATAATAAACAACCTTCTATTTGGTTCTTTTTAAAACGACACATGGCTTGGAACTCTATCTTTAATAATAAACAATGTTGAGGTAGTCAACTAGTGGCAGTGACACGACATATAGCTTGTGGCCTTTGCTTGGTGAAACAACCAAGGGACGGGCGGGAATGTGACAATTGGAAATATTTGAGCTATATGCGGGAGCATTAGACTTTAAAAAAATTGCCTTTCATATTAAGAACAGAAATTTTGAGGATGTACACATTCCAATAAAGATTTTAAGATGCGTAGCAGCTAGACTTCTTCAGTACTCCAGCCTCATTAGGTACACTTTTTTCCTTGTCCTTTCTCATCTCACTTCCTGCCCGTGTGTTTAGATTTCCAGATATTACAATCAAAATAAATGGTGCAAGTTAAACATATTTGTGCAAAGTTACACAGCTCACTATAGCTGAGTATAGTATTTGTTCTTCTAAGGCAAACCATAGGTAGTGTGTGTAAGAAAATATCTCCTGGTTCATGACATCCTTTGAAATCAGCATTTCTGGACTGAAGGTTAGGATGCAGCAAATGGAAAATAGGAGGCTGACTTATACCAAGTTGGGACAGAGGTCCCTCCAACTCAGAATGTCTGCTCCACCGCCTGCCAGTGGATGTACGAGGATTTTAGCCTGGAGCCTTTCCAAATCCCATCTGAGGCTGCTGAGGGACCAAACTTGACACCTTTTGTATGCAAATAGATGCCATTTCAGTAGGCTGTCTTTTCAGACAACTGATCTTGTTACTGTATGCCAAGTGTCCTTCAGGCTAGACATTGCCAACTCCTGGAAAGGAATACCTGCTTCATTGGCTGCTTTCCCCCGTTCTCAGGCAGTTGCAAGAGGATGGTGATCGGGACCTGGTGCCAGCTGTTGTGCTCCAAGTCTGCCAGCTCTTCTGCTTCCCCTTTGGTCTGGAGGTGAATCCTGAAACTTTAGAAATGATCGTGACAAGCCTGAAGGATTCAGAGATCGCAGCCCAGTTACTCCAGGTAAAGTTTCTCTTCTTCTGCTGTACTCATTGAAGCAATTGAAATGTGATATGAAGGGGAAGGATTTTGCCTATTCCTTATTCCAACTTGGCTGGTTGGTATTGCTCCATACAAGAAAAAACAAAACCAGAATGAATCCTGTTTCATGGTGGCTGTTTAGGAAGACGCATGCACTAAGAGAGCTTATTATCAAATGGTGTCTCTACAGGTCGTTGTGAATCTGGGAGAGGGAATCAAAAGCACTTTATAAAACCTGAAAGGGATGTTTACCCTTTATAGCAGTGTTGGACATATTTCAGTGGTCTTGAAGGCTAGCCCTGAACCTTGGAGTGATGTCCCTGTGCCATGTTCACCACAAAATACATTTTTTTAAAATGAAACATTCCCCCTGAAAACCCAGGTGCACAGCCTGGGAGGTACCCCTGGATTTGTGTCTTTTGCGTCTGGATGCCCAGGATTTGGCTGTGGTTAGCAGTGCATTTCCACAGTTGAAACTAGCGCGCCAGCTGTGCCCATTCCTGGAGAGGTCTGATTTGGCCATGATGACACATGCCCTAGTTACATCCAGGCCTGGATTTCTGTAATGCACTGTACGTGGGGCTGCCTCTGCAAAGTGTCAGGAAATGTCAGCAAGTCCAAAATGCAGCAGCCAGATTGCTAACTGGGACTGGCCACAGGAATCACTTAACCTCCCTGTGACAGCAGTTCCAGTGGCTGCCAATCCATTTCTGGGCACCATTCAAAGTAATGGCTCTTCTAATCTATGAAGTCCTAAACAGCTTGTGTCCAAGCTGTCTCGAGGACCATGTCTCCCATAATTATGAGTCTGCTCGAGTGTTAAGATCACCGGGAGAGGCTTTCCTCTTGGTCCTGTCACTTTCACTGGTGCGCTTGGTAGGGACACTGACCTTCTCTGTTGCTGCTCCCAGACTCTGGAACTCCTTCCCCACAGGAGGGTAGACTGGCCCCATCTTCACTGTTCTTTTGCAAGCAGACAAAGATTTTCGCCTTCAGCCAAGCTTTCACTCCATGACTGGCTACCTGAGTGGGTTTTTTAAAATGGATTGTTGTACCTTATTGCATTGAATGTGTTTGGGTATTGCTTGTTTTTGGTATTGTATTCATTGATTCTTTTAGTATTGTATACTCATTGTTATTAACTTAAATGCTGTTCTTTAATTGTTGTAAGCCACCTTGGGTCCTTTTTAGGGAGAAAGGCGGGTTAAAAATATTTCAAATAAATGGTTTTTTCTAACTGAAAAGGTGTCCTGTAGTGGAATTTAGAGGGAAAATGTAGAGAATGTTGGGAGGATGCAAAAGCAGGGATGCTAAGCTGAGCCAAGGCACGACACACTTGTTGGGAAAGTCCCCTTGTGCTCTTCAGGGAGTGTGGGGACTGGCAACATTTTGTGTACTTCTTTCTAGGTACCTTTTATAAAGAAAAGGATATACCCTGTTTCCACTGTTGGACTCACTGCTGTTTTCTTGTTCCATCTTAGGTCTGTGTTCACCATCTTCCCTTGTCAGAGACTGAGTTGCCACTGAGTCTGTTGTGCCGCTTGGTGCTGAGCCATGAAGACATCATTGAGCAGGTGGTGGGAGTGGCTAACTCAGAGCGTGCCACTGCTTTCCTGTCAACCATTTTGCTATCAGACGAGGTTGCCCTTACTGCAGATCTGCTCTCTCTTCTCACCCACATAGCCCGGGTTAGTCCAGCTCACCTGCCTTTCCTGGAGAAGCTCCTGTGCAGCCCATCTTCAACCTCCCACCCACTGAGGCTGAGCCGCTTGCTGTGTCACCAAGATTGCTTGGTCCGTGCCAGAGCCTGCAGCCTGATAGGTAATCTGCTGCGCCATGGGCAGGAAGTTCCTCAGGTGTTGGAAGGGCAGGCTGGACTGCTGGAATGCCTGCTGGAGCGTCTTGCAGATAATGATGGACATGTTCGCTGCTCAGCCAGTTTTGCTGTTGGCAATGCAGCCTACCAGGCTGGCCCTTTTATGCAGACCCTTGGCAAAGCTGTGCCCTGGGTGGTTCATCTCCTGGGAGATCCTCAGGCCAAGACTCGTTGCAATGCAGCTTCAACGCTGGGTAACTTGGGTAAGCATTCTGTGGAACTGGGGGACCTGCTGATCAAGAGCAGAGCACCTGATCGTCTGTTGGAAGTGGCCTGTCACGATTGCCATCCAGATGTGCAAAAGGCAGCACTTATTGCCCTTCGCTCTATTGGCCAGCAGCCCAAGATTAATCAGGTACCAATTCAGCAGTGGAGGTGGTAGTGGTGGGAATACAATGGACTGTGTTGTACTGGGCTTCAGTGAATACATGAGTTCATAGTGGAAGGTTCATTGCCAGGCAGTGGCAGTTTTGAGGGACAGTGAAGTACAAGGGGCAACAGAGGTTCTGGCTGATGCTCAAGTATTGGAATCAGTTTGCTGATTAGAGCCGAAAGGAAAATGCCCTTGCCAGATCTCTCTTGGGTGAAAAAAAAAAAAACGTTTTGGAAATTGCTGTTGTAGTGCAGTTGCTGGTACCAGGTACTGGTGAGATAAGAGAGGCTGGCGGATGTTTCATTCCTGTTCTGTGAAACAGCATGTTGGAGCTAGCCAAACTGGGACAACAGATTCTACTTCTTATCTTAGCAAAAAAAAGGCATTGATGGGCCTGCACCCAGAGCTTGGAAAGTCGCTTTTAGAAAGTAATTAAAGTTGTAGTCCCTCAAACGTAAGGTAATTTTTAATTGCTTTTTTTGGTTTCCCAAAAGTAACCAGAACTTACTTTTAGTTACTTTTTTGTAAAAATAAATACTTTTGAATGCTATAGGATATTGATCTCTGGTATAAAATATGCTTTCTATCTAATTTATTGTTGCTTCAGAACACATAATGGAGCATGAGGCTGTCTATCAAGCTGCGATTATCCTCCTGTACCATTCAGTGAGCCCTAGCCCCAATTATAAAACTAACTTGATTTTAGTAATGCTGCAACCCTCCCCCCAATTATTATTAACGAATTACAATCGTCTTGCGAGGCACCGCTGTATTGCAATCTGTCTCTATCTGACATTCAAGACACACTCCAGCTTTAGTTAAAAGTACTTGGCTTGTTTTTTATATTTGCCCATATGATGATAATCTTAACTAGAAGTTCTTTAGGGGGATCTGACTTTATGGGAATATAGCACACAGCACTAACTGCAATCTCTTTCCTAGATACTGGTGTCACTCAAAGCAACTGAAAAGCTGGAAGCACTTTCCTGTAAAGACTCTCAGATTACTACCTATAGCAGCCTCAGGCCCTCCTCAACAAAACACTGCAAGAAATTGATCCACCTTCTGCAGCCTGCCTACACTGCCTGAGAAGAGGCATGCATGCTTGGACTTCATTCTTCCCAAAACCTCAGTCTTGGAGAACCATGGACTGGAAAATGCTACTGCATCTACTTTATGGGGCTAACTCTGTGTACTGAATGTGAGGGTGCTAGTTTTTCTAAGGAAAGTTATCAGATTTCTCTGTGTTTTTATAGCCTCTGAGCAGAGAATGTGCTCCATTCACCTGTTCAGTGAGATGCCTTATCCAGCCGACTGCACCAGTTGTTAAGCAAGGGCAACGCACTACCTTTTCTTTTTTTTTTGCATAGAACATCGTATTTTTACACACATAGTACACTAGCTATCAAGTGCCTTGGAACATTGTTTCTTCAGGCATGGGTCTTCAGAGACTGTAATCTTTTCCCCTAGAAAATGGAGAGTGATGAGCAACCATCTAAGCTCAAAAGAAAAAAAGAGAAGGCAACGGCAATATGGGTAGAAGTTAGAGGATTCTTTTTAAACCAGATAGGAACAGCCTCCCTCTTGCATTCACTGACGAGCTTTAATACATTATATTCATTCTTTGTACACTGAGGGTATCTATTTCTTATTTTATTGGCAGAAATCCAGTAATAAGTTACAACTAGAGTAGGTCCGCTGAATTAATGGGAATTCTGTGACTCAACTTTTCTGTACGTGTCATTGATACAGTGGGCTTACTAGGGCCTCACTGCTGGATTTCAGTCATTGACAACTTTGCTAGGATTTAATATTATGCCTTCATATTAAAACCAAATTTTTGTTATGACACGTTCTTGCCTGTGTACCACAGAGGAAGCTGATGAAGATATTTCATTTTTCTAAATATAAAATGTACGGAACTTTTCTACGTGACCTATTTAGCTTTAAGGGTTTATTATAAAATTGACTGTGTGTTACTAGTGGTGCCTCGACGTACAAACTTAATTGGTTCTGGAACTCCGGTCGTAACTCAAAGCACCATTTCACATAGGAATGCGTTGAAATGCAATTAATCTGTTCCAGCCGAAGAAAAAAATCACCAAAAAACCCCACCACTGCAAGACCCATCGGAAATGTGATTAATCTGTTGCGGCCGAAGGGAAAAAAGAAAAGCAAACAAACCGTGCAAGACCCATCAAAAATGCAAAAAAAAAAGCAAAGCAGAAATCAAACAAACCATGCAAGACTCTTCGGAAATGGGGAAAAAAGCAAAGTAGAAAGTAAACAAACCTGCAAGACCCATCGGAAATGGGGGAAAAAAACAAAGCAAAAAGCAAAGAAACCTGCAAGATCCATCGGAAATGGGGAAAAAACCAAAAAGGAAACAAACCCCGCAAGACCCATCGGAATTGGGAAAAGAAAAAACCAAAATGCAAACAACCCCCCCAACACCCATCAGAAACAGGGAGGAAAGAAACAAAAAAGCAAGACCCATCAGAAATGGGAGGGGACCAACAAACAAGCCCTGCAAGACCCATCACAGCCCAGAAACATAATCCCACCACCCAGCCCAAAACCACGCTGCAAACCCCACCCAGAACAGTTTTTTAAAAGCAGAAAGCAGCACCTTACCTTACCAGGCAGTCCCAAACCTCCTCTGATTGCACTCACTCTAACCGTTGGGGTGAAAAGAGCTACAAAGAAGCAGCCTCTTTGCCTACCAACAGTTAGCAATTTGAATTTCCCGCCTTTTCCCCCTGTCTTTTTCTGTTCATAACCGGAAGCTCCAGCTGCAAGTCGAAGCAAAATTTTGCAGCCAGAGCTGGTCATAACTTGAAATGGTTGTATGTTGGGATGTTCGTAAGTTGAGACACTACTATATATTTTTCCATATTCCTACTAGGCCACTTAGGTGGCAGGAAGGGAAGAATGGGAAAGGATTGGCTGTAAGATCTCTCAAGGTACAAACATACTAAAATGACTACATAGTATAGCTGCAGTTCTGCGCACACTTACCTAGAACAGCATTCCCTTGAGCACTGGGGGACTTAATTCTGAGTAAGCTGTTTGCAAGATACCTTAGTATGGGCAGCAAATAGGAAGACAACTTTGCTGGCATAAATGGCAATGGTGTCATCAACCCACAATGTTACTTTTTAATTTAATGTAATTCAAAATTTCCTATCCACCCCCTGGTTCTGAGGTTCCCTAGGCGGATGACATCACCAGTTATACCCCCACAGCTGTGCCACCTGGATTTCAGTCAATTAGTACAATTGTGAAAATTTAGTAGGTCCTATCTGTTCACTTAGATAGGACACTGGAAGTACAGATCCTGAAGCTGAGGCTCCAATACTTTGACCATCTCACGAGAAGACTCCCTGGAAAACACCCAGATGTTGGGAAAGTTTGAAGGCAAGAGGAGAAGGGGACGACAGAGGATGAGATGTTTGGACAGTGTCATTGAAGCCACCAACATGACTTTGACCAAACTCTGGGAGGCAGTGGAAGACAGGAGGGCCTGGCATGCTCTGGTCCATAGGGTCACGAAAAGTCGGACACTACTTAATTACTAAACAACATCTGTTCACTTGGCCTGATGAGAAAGCAGGCAAATAGCTGCACTGGTGGGTATAGATAGGCCCATAGGGGTAAGGGCAGCTACACTGAATATTCCTATTTTTCTGAGGATCTAACAGAACAGGTAGTTGTTTTGAATAAAGTGTTGGAGATGCACAGAGAAGGACTTAAACTATACAAGACAAGAGAAAGTTATATCCCTCTGCTGCTTCATGTAGGTAGTTAACCTAAAATGACACCAACTGTTAATAAGCTTAAAAGAATTATCGGTTGCATTAACCTAACATGTAATGATGGGCAAGGTTGGTGATACTGACGCTCCTGGTGATACTAACTGCTTTTAGGCAACCATCTCCTTCAGAGAGCTGTCATTTCAGAACAAAAAGCCCAAGGCAATAGTGTTGCTTACTTATTACTACAGTCCAGAAGAACACTAAATAAATCTTCAGAGCATTGCAATATATTCCTTGTTACATATTGGTAGGTTTCTGAAGTTTTCTTCCTATGTATTTGAAGTAAAGAAAAATGCTGTTAGAAACTATACAGTTAAGCTAATCTACACAAATGTTTTAGTAAGGCAGATTTGAAAGACAGAATGACTACTTTAAGGAACTTAGGGATATGTTTTTGGTGGAGGAGGGAGCAACAGTCTTCCATTGGTGCAGAGAGCAAGAAAAAGTACCTGATTTGGAACATGTTGATTGTGACAGCGTTGCCATATTCTCCTGTTCTCTGTAGTGGACCCTTTACCCACACAACAGAAGCAAGCTTACCAACTAGCATACAGGTCAACAGGATCAGACCCCTCTCAAAGCGGTAGTACTAGGACCAAAGGAGTACTCCAATATTACGGCTATGATTCATCTTTTAAATATTATGTTAATTACAGGAAATAAACTGGTATTCATTTTTAAATGTGTCAAGACAGGAGTTGAGAGTTGATGCATGACCTATAAACAAGGCAACGACAACTGTGGCTCTGTGGGCTACATCCCTCTGCCATTATACTACTCCTGAAATTCAGCAGTAAATCACTACAAGCCGTTTGATGAGAGTATAAAGCTTGCTTTAAAACAGGAATGGCAACGGTGACCTTCCAGATATTGTTGGATAGGACCTGCCGTAGTCCCACATTATCAGCTCTGCCAGCTAGGGCTGGTAGAAGTTGTAGCCTAACAATACCCGGAAAGTCGCAGTTGTCCCAACCAGGCTTTAAAGAGAGCTCTTCTAGTTGCCGTACTTTTGGCAGTGCAATTATTAGCGGCATAGTTTTTGGACATGCCTTGGGAGGGACTGCTTGTAGCCTCCATGTTGCTGAAACCTCCTCTAGCCTGTGCCTAGACATATTGGAAAGAGTGCAGCGACAAACAGACATGGCTGATAAGTCTCTCCCCATGGCAAGCAAAGCTGAAGGTTTCTCAAGGCCTTTCCTTTGCAGACCAGAGGTGGAAGCAAATTACTGGATTCAGTGTTGTGTACCCCATTCATAACCAGGCATCAAGGAAAATCGTGACTTAAGTGCTATTATCCCGACATGCTACTTTCCTATACAAAGAACATTTTGTAAACTGGCAAAGAATTTTTTTTGAACTTCATATTCACATCTTTGAACTTTTTTTTTATTAAAAAGACTACAATTTACTTTTAAATATTTAACCATAGAATAAACACTGCTACACAATTCAAAGCCTTCCACCTTCCCTAAATGACCTCAGCCATCTTCCAGCCTTCAGGAAGAGGCACCTGTCCTGGAGCAGCCTGGGATTGCTCTCAGCGGAAGAAAAGGAGAAAGCTTAGACCCCCAGAGAGAAAGGCCAACACAACATGTGCTTCTTGCACCAGAAAGAGAAAGCTAGGGCTTCTGGTGGTGGCGGGGAGAGAGAAGAGATCAGTGTCCAGGACACAACACAAGGGGGGCAAACTTTACACTCTGTGCCACATGGCTGCCCATTTCCAAAGTGCAAACATTAAAAGGAAGCTGTTTTTAGCAGCTGTCCTTCCTCAGTGTATGAGCGGGAAGGGATTCAGAAAACAGGACCGATTGGGAGCCAGTGGTGGCCAAGAAAATAATTTCGCTAACAGATCTCAAGAAATCTATTACCCCATGGCTGAAGAAGCCGGATTAGGAAGCAACCCTGATATTGGGGAGTAGGGGACATGGAATGGCTAAGCAAAAATGTATCCTTAAATGACCATAACAAAAACTAAAAAACAACAGGAATTTTGCAGATGTATTTGGTATTTCTTTGTTTGCCTTTCATAATAGCAGACATCACTTTCCTTTTGGAAAGTGGTCTCCAAAGTGCAGAAAAATGGCTGATATTTTCTGCCATCCCAGGGGCAGGGCTGGCACTTCTAAAACCTAAACTGCACTAGCTCATGTGAGAATATGGACATCAGAAATGTCCTGCAAATATGAATCTTGAATGCTCTGTGAGAGACTGTCCAGTTTACAGTGTTATTGCTACTCCTGGTCCACAAATCCCTGGAGAACAGGCAAAAAAGAGATCTGCAGGGAGCAAAAAGCTTTTACTCAGCTGAGGAGGCCTTTGCCAGAGGCAAATCTTAGCCTTATAGTGCACTAACACTCACTCCAATGCAGGGGGGGGGGGGAATGATGCTTCTATTCTATAAAAACCACTTCACAGTTGCAACTTAAATCTATACAATAAAAATCACTTTACAGTTGCAACCTAAAACCACCCATTCATAAAATCAGCCTTATAGTGGTTAACCAGATGGAGAAAAAAAACACCAATCTGCAAAGCTGTGCAAGCAGGACCTTCCACAGGCAGCAACCACCTTTCAGCGAGGAAAACCCCAACCCATTCCTCCTCCCAGTTGTCTTTTCTCCTGAGAAAACAAGTGGAAACGCTAAGACAGGGTGGGGGGAGAGCTCTAAAGCAGGAAGTCCCGAGGGCTTCAAAAGTGGAGAGCGGCAGCAGGCGAGGCCACAGCGCTTCCCTCACTTATAAAGGGTCTAGAACGCTTTCTGCCGACGCATCTCTTCTCAAACGCCCTGCTTTTCTCCCAAAGGCCAACCCAAGGACAACATTAAGTTGTACTCTGGACAGGGCGCCCCACTGGACAGGACTGGCTCCACCGGGTTTTCAGAAAAGGTGCCAATAAGCAGTTTTTTTGCATTTAAAGTGCAAAAGGGAAAAGGAAGGCTCATAAGCTGCCTCAAATTAGTATGTATTTTTCCAGATGTGTTAAAGAAGCTTCAGTCAGCCAGGCTTGACATTCAAACCAACCAGTCTAGGCTCCTGGCTCTTGGAGCCCAAATTGTAAGTATCATATTCACATTGCTGCAGAACCGAAACTAGGGTGAAGAAGTCCGGTTTCTCAAAGTAACAGGAAGGGGACTAGGTACTTGGAACTGCAGAAGCAGCTGCTACTTTGTGCAAACTGGGTGGAAAAAGCCCAAACATGCCTTCCTTCCCAAACATGCCTTCCATGTGGTATCAACTTCAACCCTGTTTTTTCAATTCCACCAAAGCTTTGAATGAAGAAAGCAGAGGAAAAGTCTGTCCTCAGCTGATTTCTTTATACAACCAATTCCTCCTCCCTGTTCAATGGAAACAACCAAGATTCTCCTAATGCTATTTACAATTAGACCCTCCTGCCCTCCACCCCCTACCCCGTAAAGCAGCTTAACTTTGTACTGCCTGTGCAGACATGACTGGTGGGTATGAGCTGCAAGTAGATATAGCTGAGGATGCAATATGTCATCTCTCCCCCCCGCCCACCCCCGCCCAATAAAACAAAAGGAGACAAAGACGGACAAATTGCAGCAGTAGACCGAAAGACGCATCCTCGCTAGGAAGCATGGGCTGGACACAAAGCCCCAATGGGAAGGTCAACAGGAGGAAGAGGTGGCAGAGGGCGATGACTCACTATTCTGGACATTAACACTGTGAACATGAATGTTTTGCCCTCCCCAATCAGCATAATCAAAGCTTGCCATGGGTCAATTTGTCCCTCCTTGCAGCTACAGAATCTAAGAGAACAGAAGAACCTAGGAGCTGGGTGACCGTTCCTCTTCAGGAGGGGCAGGTGATGCTGCAGAAGTCTCAGCCTCTCCAGAAAGGCCCAGTTCTGCATTCATCTGCTCTAGCTCCCTCTGATCAAGCAGCTCGAAGTCATCAACTTCTTCCTCCTCGCCTGGTAGCAGGGGGGCTACTCCCCCCTCCTCACTCTCAGACAGCTGTGCCTGGAAGCTGAGTCTCTCCTCCGGCTCAGTAGGCAGGAATTCAGAAAGAGAAGGGCCCTCACTGTCCTCGGAAGAGCGGAGCAGGGCCGACAGGGTGTTCTGCACAACGGTACTGATAGCGGTAGTGACAATCTCTTGGCTCAGTGAATCAATGTGCAGCCCCAAGCCTTGCACAGAGGCAGCCTGGGGCTCTGGAACTCCTCCTGCCATTGCCTGTCCATTCCCATTGAAATGCGTATTTACAAAATGCAGGGGTGACGCCAGGCACAAGATGGATGGGTCCGAACTCACAGCTGCTGCTGCTGCTGCTGCTTCCTCAACAGAGTCCAGCTGGCGGGCAGCACAGGCAGGCACAGCAAAGTTGTCGTCCTCAGCCGGTGATCCCAAGTCTGTGGAATGAAACTCTTCCACAGAGGGAAACTCTGCCATGTCCTTGGAGAAAGACTCTTCTGGCTCACTGGGTAGGCTCTGCTGGTCCAGATCTGAAAAGCAGATCGGGAGGAAGCCGAAATGAATGGCACCTCTTAAAAAAAACAAAACTTTGAACCGCTCAACCCTTATTCCTACTCAGCTGACTTGCCCAGGCATAGCTCTAGATCTGTTTTATTATACAATGTCATTTCTGAGGGTCCTTTTTTTCTTCCTCTGTATTTTCTTATTCTGAAATTACAGCAATGCTTGTTTGCATTTTCTCCACTTGAAGCTTTCCCCTACTTAGTCACAGAGATGCTACAGTGACAGTCCCACATTTAAGGTAATCAGACACATAGACAAAAAAAAAACAAAAAAAAAAAACAAACAAAGAGAGAAAAATAAGGACAACAAAAACATTGTGCCACGTTAAAGACTAGCAGCTATATTTTAATGGGAGCTTTTGTGGAGAAGTTCACTTCCTCAGACATAATCAAACAGATAATCCTACTGTTGCTTTTCTTCCTCACTCGATCACCTCACCAAGACAGAGCACAGCCTGTAAATGCAGGTGGCTGCCACAAAAGGCGACACTAGTGTAGTCAAGAGTCATAAAACTATACCACACTGGCTATAATATAGTGTATATACAAATCAGAAAAACCCCTGTTCAAATCTTACTTCTACCATGATGAACATTAAATGGCAAGCACCTCTGCAGTGGTGGGATCACATGTCTGCACATAATTCCCAAACAAATTTCCATGACCCTCAAAAATAACCTATGTATGCATATTTAAAAAGAAAAAAAGAAAAAGCATGTGTTCCCAGCCACTTTTATATGCAGCTATTAAAAACATGGCTTTACATCCAGGCCTCCCCCCCTGCCAGCATTTAAACTGATTTGATTTAATTTTCTTCCTTTTCTCTATCTATTATTTATCATCTGTTGGTATATTGTCAGTATTGTTAATAAGTGATGTTTGGATTTTTATTTTAATTGTATATCTTTTGTTGTTAGCCGCCCAGAGTGGTATGATATACCAGATGGGCGGGATATAAATCAAATCAAATCAAATCAAATCAAATCAAATCAAATCAAAATCAATCAATCAATCAATCAATAATAATAAAAATAATATTTCGTAGTCAAAACACTTTATATTTACTTAGTGTTCATTTATGACGTTCAGTATGTATTTTTATCTAACACTGAATTTTTAAAAAACCTAATTGGCTGAACTAATTCAGGAAATTCTATTATCATCCTGAGTACTTTGGTTTCTGATGACACATTACCCTGAAGTGCACAGTCCAGCTGAAGAATTTATGAATCAGTCAGAACAATCAAGGCAAAAAATTGTTGGATTTACGAATATGTTACTGTTCTTTAAGATTCTGCCAGTAAACGAGCAGGAGAACCTCATGGACTAGCTTCAGGCAATCTAGCATGAAGTATTATTCTTTTTGCAGAGCATGTTAGAATGCTCAAAACCATTTATATTCCCTGCCTTCTTTTAATTTGTTGGGTCAGTACTGTTGTCCTCACACTGCAGTGATGATTGCAGAGGAGATGAGAGACTCTTCAGGTTCTGTGCATGCAGGTGGCTCCAGCAGCCAAGATAAAAGAGCTATGAATCTCTTCTAAAGAGTACAGTAACTGAATTAGAGAACACTGCAGGGTGACTAGTGGTAAGGAAATCACTACTATGGCAACCTGAACACATTTCTCTCATCTGATTTGGAGTTATGCAGGATCTGGCCTCGTTTGTATATAGATATTATCAGGTGGTACCAGGATCCTGAGATAGGTTAGAAAGGACTTTTACCCAAAGTCCTGGAGTGCTGCTCCCAGTCAGTGTTGGCAATTTTGGGCTAGACAAACGAAGAGTCTGATCCAGGATAAGGCAGCTTCCTAGGTTCCAGTATTGCTAAGATACTGGAGTCTGCACTGTAATGAGCAGAGGTAGTCCAGTTTCTTGTGAAGACACCTATTTTCAGAGGTCATAAGTGGTGTTGTATTGGTCTTTTTACAGCCCTTCCTCCTTCCCATAAATCCCAAGCTCTGCAGGCATCCTTCCTATCCTAGTTTCCTTTCTTTTAAAGTGTCTGTTAGGAAACACACAAAACCATATGACAATTCCCAGTGGATGGGGGGACATTTGGGTATGGGAAGTACGAAAATGGCACCTTCGGACACATCTGTCAGCTGTGGTGTGGTTGCTCTGGAGACAGTAAAGCCCCCACTCTCTAGAATAGAGGCTTCTTCATCTGAGAGCTCTGAGTCGGTGATTGCCAGTGCCAGAGCTGTCTTCTTCACATCCACCTGTAAAAGGGAGACATTTATTCAAGGTTTGGCTTGGCTCACTGATAACATGTGCCCAAGAACTAGAGGCAAGAGAATTCAATTTGTGGTGGAGCCACAGACCCCACCTGCTGGCCTTGGGCTTTCACCATCTCTGGATGCTGAGGCAATGCCTAACTCCAGACTTTACTCTCTTGTGGAACTATCCATCATTACAATCTGTTCAAAAAAGACTGTACACAGACAGATTCCAGAATTGCATTTTGCCCGAGCCTATTCAGCAGGTTAAGGGCAACACTACTTATGATCCTATTTCTTGAAAGAAAGGAAGTTATGTCTTTGAAAAAACAAAACAAAAACACAACTCATATCGAGGGTGTTTGGAACATAAGGAATCAGCAGTTGTATCTTCATTTGCCATCCTTATAAAGCTCCAGAAGTTTAGGGTGCAACTATGTTGTCTAAAAATTTGACGGTTGTCTTAGGGTACTACTGTACCAATTCGTGTCACATGCTCTTTGTGTTACTGTTTCAGTCCTCATGGGATAGCCTCAACTGAACTGGACTGATTTAGTGCAAGGGACCACCTCTCTCTTTAAATCATCTTAAACAGACGCTGGCTGGCACTTGATATACCCAGTGGTCTGTCTTGACTATGTCTTTATTCTGTCCTTGTCCATAACTGTTTTGTCTAGAGTTTTATATTTTCTGACCTTTTGCAGTGGGAGTTTCTTTTGTTTCTTCAAATTTGCAAGTAATAATTTTTTTTTCTCTCTCTCTCTCTCTCTTTTGATTTTAAGTGGCATAGTGCTGCATCACTGTTTCAGATAAGTGTATTTTTCTGCAACTGAAATTTCCCTGTCGTTTCCTCTGACAATCTACTATTAATAAGAAACCTTCCTGTGCAGTAATTGGCAAACCTTGCAAATGCAACAATAAAAAAAGAGAGCAACATAAAAAAATCCCAGAAAGAATGCAGATATATAAAAAAAGGAAAGAAAAAAGTTGGCATAGTATTTGTATAGAGAAGCTGAAGTCACCATATGGAAGGCAAAACACACGTCAATAATAAACCAGCATGACTCCAATGCCTATGTGATAGAGCGTTAGTTTAGTGGTTTATAAAAAAAAAATTTAAAAAGAGAAACCATTTGGACAGCTGTCATAATCGCTGGTTTCCCAATGGGGTAGCATCCCACACCAACTCATCACCAAGAACTCAGCACAGGGAATACCCCTTGCACAGAGTACAACATGGCCATTTACACAAGCAAGGTCAAAAAACAGTGTGATGTAGAGTGATTTAACCTCCCAGCAGGTGTTCAAAGAGAAGTGACTACTTGAAGAAAAGTATGCATTTTCCTCACACTCATAATAATGTCTAGTCAAGAAATTTTGAACTGATTTGGATTGTGCTAAATCCAGATTGACTGGAAAAGTAATTGCAGTGTACAATAGTCTTACCCTTAGCTGAGGCTGTAATAAGCAGTTATATTTAAATATATTATTTATATGGCTTGGTAAGTATGTGGTGGAAGAGGGTGAGTGAGAAGCATGGAATGTTGGCAAGAATGGTTCTGGGGAAGAGGAGTTAATGATTTTGGAGAGATGTGGATTCCCTTCTATATTTACCATTATTTATTTACTGTAATATCTTAAACAGCTACCCCTGTGACTGAACATGGATTTGAACCTTGATCCAACACTCACTAGATGAGTTCTAGGTCTGATCAATGCTGGAAATACTGGAAAAGAGTCATCCTACAAGACCTAAGCCTTTCTCCAAATGAAGAGAGGCCAAATGCCTGTGGCCCTCAAGAGAAAGGAATCAGAACAAGGAAACTGAGAGAGATGATATTCCAACAACTGGAATTCCCAAAGGTTACTAAGTTTCAACAATGTCAGTTTGATTGCGCCTTCTCTCTAGAAACTGATGCATCATGAAAATTCCTTAGATCACCCTGAATGCAGTACCCATAGTTATAGCCACACAGCCCCCTGATGAAAGCACCCCATGCCTGGTCTCCAACTCCAACATCATATCCTTGCAAAGAAGCTCTTAGCCTTCCTTCTGATGATAGGGGCATGATGCTCCACATCATCATGTGCCCCTTCCCTTGCTCTTACCACTGGAGAATAGCCAGAGAGTTCTGCCTCACTCTCACTTTCTGTCTCTACCATTGGTTCACTATCAGCTTCCGGCTCATTCTTTCCTTGACGTTCTGTGGAAGAGAACAACAGCAGCAAAGCATTACATAATATCTGTGGGGAATCACACACAGAAAAAGGGACAAAGGAAAGATTATCAGAAACATTACACATTCTGTGCTTCCTCACAGCAATTGTCTCAAAATCACACAGGCACCCAGCCATCTCAATCCTTCCACATCTTGCTCCCAATGAATTTTCAACCTTCATTCAACCCAGTCTCTCTTTAGCCATTTTCACTTCCTAAGGCTCTTCTCCTTTCCCAGCTATATACTTCATCAAAGGCAATGTATTCCATGCACTTGGAAGGCTATGTTCTTACTTTTCTTTTCATGTTTAAGATGCAAGGTCTCCACCTTCATTGTGTAATCCAGTTTCATCAGGATAGGCTCCAAACGGGTATACATCCTTTGGATAAGCTCATGGTATACCACCAGTGGCCACAGCAAGATGCTGAGCACTAGAGAAATGGAGAAAGGCTAGAGTGTGTTAGAAACATACATATATTAGGGCAATGAGGCACCACATGTTCTCCCACTTCCTGATGCTCAGCAACTCCAGCTTACTAAACATAATCATTCCCCATGTGCCATACCTGAGACCTAAATTTTTACAAAGTGTCAAAAAGAATTCTAGAAGCAGAATTAGTGAGACATAACATTTCAGTCTTAAAAGCCCAAGCCAACTCTTAAAATGAATCCAGGTTCAATCTCGCATAGATACAGAATCAGGAAAGGAAGCAGAATCCAAAATTCAAATTCAAGAATTTGTAGAAGCAGATGCTTTGAACATATTGGAAACGGGAAATACTCATACTTATTCCCTACCTCCTGCCCCTATATTCCATGGCAAAGCTAAGAGAAATCAATTGTTGCTTTAGATAGATTCATTGCTGTCATCAGATGAGTACCTCCACCCCGGCTTTACAACTGGGATTACAGAGCACTACGCTGACTTTTATTCTGACTGATGAAAAGTGGGGCAGGTAGGGACTGTATTATGTACAGTGGTGCTCCACTTGACGATTACCCCATTAGACAATGAAATCGCTTGACTATGAGTTTTTTGCAATCTATATAGTGATTGCAAACCGATGATTCTAATGGGGTTTTTTTGTTTCACGACGATCAATTCCCTGCTTCGGGAACCGATTTTTCGCTTCACGATGATTAAAAACAGCTGATTGTCAGGTTTTCAAAATGGCTCCCCACTGTTTTCCGGACCTATTTCCGGAAGACAATGATGCAAAATGGCTTCCCTATGGAGGATCTTTGCTGGATGAGCAGGTATTTCCCCCATTGGAACACACTGACTGGTTTTCATTGCATTTCAATGGGTTTTTTTTCCCTGCTTGACAATTTCGCTGTACAGTGATTTTCCTGGAACGCATTATCATTGTCAAGTGGGGCACCACTGTACTTTATTCCCTTTTTTTTCTAAATAAGGCTGATGTACAAGATTCCTGGCCATAACCACAGCACTCATTGCAAGTTATCTTAAGAAATGCAGTGAACTCAGGGATACTCACAGACAATGTAGGAGATCATGATTCCTGGAACGTAATGTCCTACGATCCCAAAGATCAAGCATCCTGAACAGACCCTGGCACAGAACTGGAGGAACAAGACAAAGAAGCACAGCTTAGCAAACCTAAAGAATTCTCAGTTCAGTACTGTCAATTGAAGACATCCTCTATGTAGCAGCTCCAGGTGACATTCCAATCCTAGGACTCCCATTTTTTAAAAGTTCATTGCTTAGATTTACTGAAATCACTATTTTGCACATTCCCCATATGGGCTACAGCATGCCACTGCTCCTGCTAGCAGCTACTACAGGTTAGACCCTTAGGGGGAAATGCAGAGATCAGCAAGTGGGGATGTAGCTAAATCAGAAGCAAAAACAAGTGGACTGATTTTTTCTGTATCCTCCAAAATTCTGAAATTGCACCGGAAGTGATCTAATCATGGTAGAAGGCAGAGAGAACCACAACTCAGGACACTGCAGTCAATATGACTGTATTTGAAGAATTGTAGTTTGTTGTACATGAAAAAAAAAATCCCCTGAAAATAAGCCCCAATGTGTTATTTGGAGCAAAAATGAATATAAGACCCTGACTTATTTTGGGGGAAACACAGTATTATATGTGAGGCAGCCCCAGGTGCCAGTGCAAACGTATAGGAAGCCAAAACTAAAAATCACATAGCAGAGGTTTTTCTCCAGTAGGTAAGTACCCACGTTGCAATTCCTTCAAATGAGAGGCCCTCTTGATCTCATGCTTACCTTGGCAGGATATTGCCTCTTATACTGCAGTAGCTCTCGCAGGTACAACCTGAAGGTAATCCAGCTTTCAGCCAAGCAACGACAGAGTTCAGGGACACTGAGCAGGTGAGGTTGTGCTCCTGCCAACTCATTGTCACTGCATTAATGGAAACAATATTTCAGTTAACCAGATCTTGCAGGTACACAGCCATGCTGCAGTTAAAGGAGCCACAAGCTAAGGAAAAAGACTTCATACAGGTAGATAATTATAGCAGGATCATGCAAGCCATGTTTGGCTTGATAAAACAGGAATAACTAAGAAGTTCCTGATGCTGCAGGTCCCAATCCTACATTTTTAAAAAAAAATGCCAAAAGCTCATTCTAGAGCAAAAGGAATTCAAGAAAGCATATTTCAGGTCACACTGCAGACAAATCCAGGTACTCAGTCACTCTGTGTAACACAGGGGGACACCAGACAAGGTGAAAAGAAAGCATGTACAGTCTCTATTCCTAGGACCATTTTAAAAGCAAGCCTACCTGTCTCCACCAGGTTCTTCTAAGGGCTGTGCTGGAGAAGGACAGAGAGGTAAAAAGGATCAGTCAGCTAAGTGATAAATATATGTTAAATCAGGTATAGGCCTCCAGGTGTTGGGAGACTGCAACTGCTGCTCTCGCTCACTGTTCGCTAAGCTTGGCAGGACTGACAGAAGTTGCAGTCCAACAACTTTGTGAGGTCCACACATGTCCCACCCTCATGCTCAATTTTTTTCCCTTTGGCAACCTGGCTCGCAGCCATTATTCTGCATAGCAGGAAAAGTCACCCTGGGAGATGAGATGAAGGGAGGCAATTCTTGAAAAGCACTTCTGAAATGTCACAGCAGAAGGACAAACACACACTACATAGCCACTGAATATGTCTGCGCTTAACATACACTAATGAGAATGTCAGAAATTGAAACAGGTGGAACTCCCAATTGACACAACTACCAGTTCGGGAACAAAACTACAAAGTCTTGAAAACCCACCAGTCCCCTTTGGGCAGGAGTGTTATTACAAATATCGGTATGCGACAATTTCAAATGGTTTGCTAAATGCATCTTCCTTTGTGGCTAGAAACACAATTTGTATGGATAGAGCAGGCTTACCAAATGCTCCTGTACACAGATAGACTGTATCTATGAACAACCTCAGATCACACTCTCTTATCCATGTTACTTCCTTTTATGCTTGCAGGTGAATACCCCAATAAAGCATCTTGAAATTATTTAAAAATAGATAAAAACTGAGAAGTTTATATATGCTGCAAATTGATATCCATTTGTGCTACTGCATTTGGGTATATGATTGTGGATTGCTTTGTCATGGAAC
Source organism: Pogona vitticeps (assembly GCF_051106095.1). NCBI lineage: Eukaryota > Metazoa > Chordata > Lepidosauria > Squamata > Agamidae > Pogona > Pogona vitticeps. The sequence continues at coordinate 241,478,841 of NC_135783.1, forward strand.
ACAAATACTCAGCATTATAAAGTCACCTTAGGAGCATCGAGAAGTATGCCCAACAGTTTGAATCATACGAAATGAATCACAGACTCATAGAAGAATGACATTGGAAGGGGACGATAAGGCCACTAAGTCCAACTGCCTGCTCAGTGCAGGAATCCAAATCAAAGTATATCTGACAGATGGTTGTCGAGTTTTCTCTTGAATGCCAATTAGGAAGTTCTTCACGATATTCAACTGAAATCTGGCTTCCTATAACTTGAACCCATCATTACCTGCTCTGCACTCTTGATTGACTGAGAACAGACACTACCCCTCCTCTATATGACCATATTGCAAGTAAACACATCCAGTTCTTTGTTTTTCCTCACAGGACTAGGTTTCTGGTCCCCTGATCATCTTTGTTGCTCTTCTCTGAACTTGTTCCAGTTTGTCAGGATCCTTCATGAAGTACAGTGTCCAGAACTGGATACAGTACTCAAGATGAAGCCTAATCAGTGCTAAATAGAGGGGAACTACTACTTTATGGGATTTGGAGACTATACTTCTGTTCATAGAGCCTAAAATAGCATTTTCCTTTTTTGCAGTCACGTCACACTGTTGGTTCATATTCAGCTTGTGATCTACAACAATTCCAAGATCCTTCTCACATGTAGTCTTAATGAGCCAAGCATCCCCCCAACATCTTGTAGTTCTGTGTGCAAGTGTGTGTTCCTTGATTATTTGTTTATCAGTCTCAAGCTGCAATCCTGTCCCCCTCCACTTGTACTTCACATTTGCCCAGAGAATCACAGACTGCCTTATGGGAAAAGACTGAGCTTAAGTAGGAATTGAGCACTTGTGTCTTTTCTCTATCATCTGCTATCATTTTTCCATCCTCACCGAGTAGCTGAGTCACTATTTCTTTTTTGTCTTTTGCTATGCACACACCCGAAAAATGCTTTTTTTGTTGTTTTTAGCATCTCTTGCTAACCTCAGCTCATTCTTAGCTTTTGCTTTCCTAACGACGTCCCTGCAATTCTTTGCTACCTCTCTGTACTCTTCCTTTATGGCCTGCCCTTCCTTACGTTTCCTACATGTGTCATTTTTGTTGTTTTTCAGTCCTCTCTGAGCTTTTGTGAAGCCACATTGATCTTTCTTGCTGTCTTCCACTTTTTTTCTTGTTGGGATTGCTTGTAGTTCTGCTTTGCAGAACCGTTTAAAGCCCTTTTAAAATACTCCCACCTTTTTTGGATTCCCTTTCTTGTTATGATCTCCTGTCATGGGAACTTATCATTGCTGGATTTATTAAAATTGGCTTTCTTAAAATCCAGTGTACATGTGCAGCTACACTCTCCTCCTGTTTCCTTTGAAATCAACAACTCAGGTAGAATATGGTCACTTTCCCCCAGAGTTCCACTTACTGACACATCTTCCACTACTGGTGAGAATCAAGTCAAGGACAGTTAATCATTCAGTTTCTTCCTCCATTTTTCATACGAGAAAATTACAACCACATAAGCCACAAATTTCTTCGAAGGGCCATATTTGGCAGAATTTGTCTCTCAACGCTTATTAGAATAATTGAAATTTACTACATCACAGCTCTCTGAAATTCTTGTACTGTAATTTGTTTTTCACATGATTCCTCCATATTTTCTCTTTGATTGGGAGGTTAGTAGTAGACTCTAATTACCATGTTCGGTTTATTTTTCATCTCGGCTATCGTAACACAGATGTCAATGGGACAACAAAGCTCATCTTCCTGTATTTCTGGAAGGAACATGCATTTTTAACACCTAGTGTGACACCATCTAGCTTTCTATTCTTTCTGTTCTTTTTGAACAATTGATATATTTCAAGTGCTGTATTCCAGTCATGGGAGTCATCCCACCAAGTTTTATATTATCCCTATCAAGTTGTATTTACCCTCCTGAACTAAGACTTCCAGTTCTTCTTATTTGTTTCCCAACTTCTGACATTTGTTATAGTCGTTGGAGATGGTGCAATACGTGGCCTGCTTTCCTTTGTAAATTTTTATGAAGATTATTATTGGGCCACATTATTGTTGCTTGGTTTGTTCCTCTTATTGTGCATAAGCCTTCATGTATATTATCTCTGAGCTTGTATCTTCCTCCTCCTTCCGATTCAGTTTAAAGCCCTCCTGATGAAGCTCTTCATGCTTTGGCCAAACACATTCTTCCCAATCCTTGTGAGGTGCAACCCACCATTTGAATTGCAAAGAAGGATGGTGAATGATCTCCAGAGTCCATCAAATGTGAAGCTCATCTGATTTGACTGTTTGGTGTGGCTAACATGCCATGTTATTATTTATAACATGCTGTGAGTTGTGCACAGTCCTTACATACTACAGTGCTAGGGGGCTAGTTCATGGCTCTCCTCTTAGCCACAAACACAGAGCTGACAAGCTAGTTAATAGTGCACTAGAGCGGTGGAAAACAATCTTGTTAAGTCTGTGACCCAGATTCCAGGCAATCAGCCCTTACCATAGGGAGCCAATCACAATCTTCCTCCACCAACATAGAGTCTGCTGTATATTTAGGCAACGCAGCATTCACTAGCCATGTAAGACCAATAAAAAAGAAAAAAACATATGATCCTTATACACATTCTGAAGGCAAGGACGGGTGATCCTTAATCAGACTATTTTAAAATCATGAATGTTAGCTAGCCTCTGAGCCTATACAGGATGTCCATCAGGCACAAAGCTGGGTGTGGTACAGAAGAAACATAAAAACACAAAAAATCATGGTCAAATGTATGCAGGCCAGACCCCTTGTTTAAAGCAAGTTCCAAAATAGGGGCTGCAGACTCAGGTCAGAGGTACAGGTTTGTGATTCCACCGCTGGTGGAGTAGATTATAATGTTCCTCCCAATATGGTTAGACAAAGGGTTTTCAGTCATCCAGCATCCTCTCACCCTCTTACTTTGAAACATACCATTTCTTTGGGGCTGGAAGAAGAAACACCAAAAGAAACCATGTGTTTCAATAGAGGGCCATGAGAGGAAGATTCTGAAATAATTGACCCTTTTGTAGTTTAAAGCTGGAGACAAATAGCATTTCAATTTGATGGGGCAACCTTGACAAAACGATTCTGACTTTATCAATCAAGATGGATGACAATTCTACTCAGCAGCACCATTAACCAAACAGGAAAAGAGTCAAGGTAGAAGTTCTCAATAGCAAGAGTGCAGAAAACAGGTCTTCAGTAAGTTGGGATGGTCTACTGCTCAGTTATAGGACATTATGGCAATAATACTATTTACCAACAGAAAACTAGAATAAAAGGATCTTAATTCAAGTCAAAGTCTCTTGACTCTGTTGCTTTAAAAGGAAATGTTTTAGCACAGAAATGATAAAGCTATAGTCATTACTGAAATTTGAGGGATATCCTTGGTGCAGTGCATCGGTCTGTGATATGGGAAACACAACCACCATAAAGAATTGTGAAGTCAAACTAGCAGGGTCCATCTCAATGCCGAAGAGGACAAGAAAGATCAACAAAAATGTACTTGGATAGCATTGTTTTAATGAATACTGTTTGACACAGAGCATCTAATATTGCCTCCCACATTATTCTTCCAGGCACTGCTATGATCAGGTTGAGACTTGGAGGCACAGACATACTCATTAAATCAAATCATTATTATATCAAGACAAAGGGCTGCCTCTAACATCTTATAATTCGTTTCTTTCTTGAAGAATTTACAGCAACATCATACATATCATTTAACAAAGTCTAATTTTTCAAAGCTTCATCACATCTTTACTACAGTCTCTTCCACGGCATGACAAGCTGGAAAGGCCAGTGCTGAGGATCTGGATCTTATGAACCAGAAAAAGATTTTATAGTTTGTACAAAATAACCAGCTGTGCTTCAGACATGTAAAATTTCCAACACAGCTACTCTAAACTAATGGAAGGTTTGCTTAATGTGTAGTCCCAAGTGGCATCAACCTAGCCACGTAATACCATTTCTCAGGGGCTAAAGATAAGCCTAAGTTGACAATATACAGAGTGAACATATAATTACAGCTGGCACTGCCTGTCTTTGCACCTTTAAAATTTCTCAGCAGAGGAGTCTGATATTTTCTTTTACAAGCCAAGAGAAGTAGAGAGAAGAATATAAACAGGGGAGGCTATTCAAATGACTTTCGTCTGGAGTCTGCCTTTCAGTAGCTTCTCATGTGAACTAGTTTAGACTGTGTAAAGCTGCAAAAATACACTAATTATTTATAAACTATTTGTTTTAGTTTAACAAAAACTCCAAGCTGTTTTTAATACTAATTATCTCAACAATCCAACCATTTACTAGGCTAGCAATTATTCTCCACCCAGTGCCAGCTACTAAGAAGAGAACAACATTGCTTGCTACTCCTTGTTTTGGCCACCTTGCTACTCTAGTTGGCCAAAGCAAGAATAAGATATCAGTTCCAGCCCCACGGCTTGGTTGGCAAGAAACTACAGCCACAGAAAAGAAAGCAGGGTGGATAAAAAACAGTTTTTTTTTTCAAATCAAGTTGATTTGAATTTTAAAAATCACTTTTTAAATTAAATTGTTTAAAAATCTGATTTTTAACATTTAAATCATGATTTAAATACATTTGATTTAAGCCAAATACATCCTGGCTGAAAGAGGAGGACTGAACTTGTCAGCATATAAAATTAACAATGTTGGTCCCTGTTCAGGAATTGCAATACAGTACTTCAATTGTAGAAATATCGCTAGGCCACTTACCTGAGAAGTCCGACAGGAACTGTGGCTTCCACCTCTCTAGCAGGAGAACACCAATAAGGCCAATACTGAGGAGGAACAAAGGACGCAAAGAAGTGGAGGAGAACAACCTGGAAAAGGACAAAGAAAGGTGCTAAAAAGGATAGTAGCAAGAAAGCAGCAAGGAGTTATAACTAGAAAGCCGTATGACTCAGTGGACTGTAATATGTTTCTTGTCATTATGTGTTATCAAGTTGCTTCTGACTATGTTGAACCTATGAATGCACAATTTCCAAAATATCACTTCCTCAACAGTCCTGCTCAGCTCCTGTAAACTCATGTCCATGGCTTCTTTTAGGGACTCAGTTCATCTCATATGTGGTCTTTCTTTTTTCCTGCTACCTTCCACCTTTCCCAGCGTTATTATCTTTTCCAGAGAATCCTGCCTTCTCATGATGTGCCCAAAGCAGGACAACCTCAGTTTCAACATTTTTGCCTCCAGGAATATTTCAGGCTTGATTGGATCTAGGACCCACTGGTTCAACTTTCTGGCAGTCTATAGTATATTCAAAGGTCTCCTCCAACACCACATTTCAAACAAACCATTTTTTTTCCTTGTCCACTTTTGCATCCATACACTGTAATTGGAAATACAAGAGTGTAGATCATCTAAATCCATTATTTACATATCCCACATATATCTCCCCAAGTCCCTTGGCACATAGTTCTGTTGTTACATGATGACAAGCTGCATCTGACTTACAGCAACCCTCACAGGATTTTCAAGGTATTTAATGAGGGGTTTTAATGTTGTTATATCCTATTTGAATCCAGGTCTCCTACATTCTACTCTGGCACTGTATCCACTACAGTGGAGCCTCGTGGCGCAGTGGTTAAAACGCTGTACTGCAGCTGAAACTGTGCTCACGACCTGGGGTTCAAATCCCAGGTAGCCGGCTCAAGGTTGACTCAGCCTTCCATCCTTCTGAGGTCGGTAAAATGAGTACCCAGCTTGCTGGGGGGGGGGCAATGTGTAGCCTGTATAATTAAATTGTAAACCGCCCGGAGAGTGCTTGTAGCGCTATGGGGTGGTATATAAGTCCAATAAATAAATAAATAAATAAATACATCCCACTGGCTCTAACGTCTCAGGTATGTATATTTATTATTATTTATTGGCATTTCAAGATCTTGAGTCTAGGAAGATTTATACACAATGAAGCTCCCCTGAGCGTGATAGGAGAAATGCTTCTCCAGTTCTCTTGACTTTGTCTGTTCCACAGCTTTTTGGGACAGTTTTGTCTGTTCCACATCTTGCAGATGACATGTGGCAGGCAAAGCATTTGGGAGCAGGCAAAGTGACTAAGCTTAATCAGGGAGGCCAGCAACAAGCGAATAAGGTTTCTCACTGTAATCTCTGAACACTAATTTAATTTAACAACAACACTCCCTTTTCTCACTGGCCTTCATGGAGGCAACTATGGAAGATGCCCCTGCACACAGGAGAGGAAATTCCTGTGGGCTAGCAATTTTCTGTACCTGTCTCTACTATCCATGCTTTCTAAATGTTGCTGTGTGTGCAGGGCAAGGTAGGCAAAAAAGTGAGAATGTGCTAGCATTGCACATTATGCCACAACCTAGGGTACATTCTCAAGTATCATTTTAAAGTTTTCAAGGGATATATTCCAGTACTATCCATAAGTTATTAATGCAGTATTTAAAGAGTCTTTTCACCTAAGGACTGAAAGGTCTGCAGGTACCGTCACCTGGATTGTTACACTGGTGACAATTAATAATCTGAAATATTTTTAAATAGTTTGTCTGCCACCATAAAAGGTGCTTCTGACTTCTTGTGGTTTTCTCTTTACATTTAGCTTCAGGAGTTATTTTATTTTTAAATAATTAGACACAGGAATATTCTCCCCCCTGGTATTCACTTCTTTTATCACTATAAAACATTAAAGATGCTACCAGATATAACAACAATATACCATTGCTTTTTAAAGTACAGGTTTCTACAACAGCAGCCTTCAGAAGTGTACTGCCAATCTCAGCATGGCTCCAGCCAATGAGTCGGCTCTGCTAATAGTTAGCCCATTGTCCCAAAGCATAAACAGGGTGTTTTCCCTTCTTGCCGTTTGCTGGATTCTACTATCCACGCTTGCTAAATGTTGCTGTGTGTGCAGGGCAAGGTAGGCAAAAAAAGTGAGAATGTGCTAGCATTGCAGTTCTCTGAGACTATAGGCTTAACAAGGGCTCAACTGGTGATGGGCGACCAAAGCTTGTTAGGCTTATTCAGAGTCTGGTACATTGCCAGGAGTTACTAAGCTACCAGATCAAGCTGCGGTAGCACAAACCACGTGGCGTCTATGCAGTGAGTATAAAAAAGTTCAAGTAAAAAAATAACCCCGGGAGAACTTCTAGTTATCTGCCAATGCTGGTAGCAGTCCCTGTTTATTAGACGCCAAATGCTGGAGGCAACTCTTGACACCACCCCATCAGGGAGAGGTCTGTTTATGCTTCATAAGTGAAGCAGCAAGGTTACTTAATGTCACACCAGTGCTGAGTCCCGCTTCCTATGCAGCATTCATTTTTAGATCACACAGAGGACACTGAAATACATGTATCAATGCAAAGTATTTTAGGGCTTGCATGAGACTCAAACACCCTCAACACAACTCCAGTGCTGGACTCAGGACAATTTTATTTCATAAAGGAGAAAGCTCATCACTCAGTAGTACAGCATACGCTTTTCAAGTATCTCAGGAGACAGAACTTGGGAGGACCTTTCTTTGTGACAGGAAGTTAAAGTAGGCAGTAGTGAGCGAGAAGAATCTTGGTGTGACTATTAGTAAGGCAGCTTCACAATCTGAAGACATGTTCATATGAATATGGAGTTTGCAGGACTATACCCAGAAGCAAAGCTGTTCCTAGTTTTTTCTACTAAAGCACCCTGACCTCATTTTTCCAAGCTCAATTATTTACTGTCTCTCAGTGCAAATTCACCAAGCATCAGGAAACATTATTTAGAACACTAGATTCCTGCTCAGATATCATAAAGATCGTGTCTTAAATGCACTTTCTACTTCTTGTTGTTTCTAAACACAGGCTGCCAGGCTGATGGAAGAAGAAAGTTGCCAGAACAGAGTAAAAGTGTGGTGTGCAGAGATGTGCTGCTAGAATCATTCACTTTCAGGAACAGCAGTATTAGCTAGACCTAAGACAATCAAGAAGTTTTTTTCTGGTCCTCCAAAGATAAAATAAAAAGACAAAATATAGGTGATATCAAGATCTGTAGTGCTTCTGGAGTTTCAGTAGTGAACCAGCCAGATGACCTCCATGCACATTGTACCCGCCATCAAACAACAATTCATCTGTGAACTTGAGAGATTAATAACCGGGGTGAAGAAATTTCAGCACATCTTTCCCATTCTAGCCACCCTTCATTGGCTACTGGTTCGTTTCCATATTGACTTCAAGGTTATGATGATAACATTCAAAGCCCTAAATGGTTTAGGACCCCGGTACCTAGCAGAACGCCTACTCCCAGCCAGATCTGTCCGTAATACCCATTCTTCACAGGCAAGGCAGTTGAGGGCCTTGACCCCAAAGGAGGCCAGGAGCGAAAGAACAAGAAGCCGAGACTTCTCAGCATTCGTCCCTCGCCTATGGAACAATCTGCCTATGGAGATATGCCTGGCACCCTTGTTGGACGGGTTAAATGAGCACTGAAACTTTGGCTCTTCTGTCAGGCTTTCCCTGAGCATTAAGTTGCTGATTGCTTTCCTCTTACCATTCTTTCTGCCATCCTTTCATCATCCTTTCTACCATCTTTATAGCCATCTGTTTTAATTTATCCTACTAGTTATTGTATTTGTTGAATGTTTGTATTATTTTATTTTTATTGTGTTTTAATATTGTGTTGTTTGTCTTGTTGTTAGCCGCCCAGAGTGGCCTGGCTGCCAGATGGTGCAAGGTATACGTCTAATACATAAATAAACATAATCAAATATTTTGCAAACCCTCATACTTCATTCATCTGAGAGGTTAGCTGCTTTTACCAGAGTGATCCCAATTTGCAGCTGAGATAATTCTATGCTACTGATTTTTTTGCAGTCAATATATGTAGGATACACTCTCTGTACAGTACTATGGATCACACTGTGAGAAAAGTCCCTGAAAATATGTTTCTTTTGGCTATGAATAAGCAACACGTGTGGTCCGGCAATATCTGTGCCCTCCTTTGCTAACAAAATCACACTGAAACAATGGCTTGACATGTAAACAAGGGATGGTTCTTGTTTTAACATTAAGAAGAAATCTCAATTGGAAAGGAAGTATGCAAGAAACAGTGCAGGGTGGATTTGATTTAAATCAAATTCATTTAAATTTTAAAAAATGCATTTTCTGATGATTTAAATAAAAAAAGTTTTGTTTAAATATTGATTTAAATCAGCTTGATTTAAGAAATAATCGATTTTGTGTGTGTGTGTAGCAATGGAGACTACGGGGGGGGGGGGGGCAATGGAGTCTGCAGACCCTAGTGGAAGCGAGAGGTGCAAATATGACCCTCAGCCCTTGAACACTGCCCATCCCTGCCTTGCAACAAAGATAGCGTTGAATACCTTTGACTGGATCTCAAGAAACACACTGTATGAAGATTCTGAATGGATGTATTTCCATTCAAATACTAAATAATACTTACATTCCTACTCAATAATACATTCCTTCCAGCCCTGCAGCGCACCACTAAGTTTCTCCGAATTTATGAAGGAGTTAAGGAGACACGGATCCAAATCCTTGATCACCAACAAAGCTCACTACCTGAGACAAATCACTGCTAAGCAAATCCTTCTCTCATCTTAACGTGCAACAAACAGGCTGCTAAGAAATTAACCTGGATGATACTGAGAGAAGCTGAGGATTCCTCAGGTAAACATAATTCCATGAAAGTGGCCAGCTATCTGTTTCAAAATGAGGTCCAGCAGAGTTCCAGAAAAGAAACAGATGTTCTTTATTCTAGGAGGATTGTTTGTTTCTTAAATATTTGATACTCCTCATTTCCTATTTGGAAAGCTCTCCTTGGTCTCCTAACCACCTCATAAATCTGAACAAGGAATTCTTTTCCAACGAGGCCTTCTTATCAGGCGCCTAAATTCCTATTCACAGCAGAGTCTACATTTACCTTGTATTCAGAAGCATATTCGACTTATTTCCATGAAACGGGCAGGTTCGCTGCACTCCTAGGACCCGATGGATCCTGAACATTTCCCCTCGAGCCGGATGACCCTTACGTGGGAGAGTCGGGAACCCCCCCTCCCGTCCCCTCCTTTTCTCCCAGCGGAAGAAACCTAGCCAAAGGTACAGGCGAGGGAGCAGCCAAGGGGGTGGCGAGGGACCCTCTCCTTCGGCCGCCTCACAACCGGCTTCTCCCGACTCTACAGTAGAACGGCTTCCCTCTTTCTCCTTCCAAGCCTTCCCAAGATTCGTAACCGCCGCGGCCGCCGCCAGAGCCGCGGAACCCCCCCCTCCCAGCCCCGGCTCTGCGCTCCCGTTCCCCGGCCTCCCTTTCTGTTTCCCTCCCGTGCCTTCTTCGCTCACCACAGGGCAGCTCCGAGCGCGGCGGCCCCGGCCAGGCTCTGCGGCGGCCTCTCCCAAACCAGCAGCCGCTGCACGGCAGCCACCATCGCCTCCCAGCCCCGCAAGCGTCGCCTCAGCTGGACGGCCAGATCCAAAACCTCCTGCTCTTCCTCTTCCTGCTCTTCTTCGGCTTCTGCCGCGCAGCCACCGGCCACGGGCACCGCCTCTCCTTCCTCCGTCGCCGAGGCACCCGGGCCGCCGCCGCCGCCGCCGCTCGCCATCGCCTCAGCTACCGATGAAGGGCGGGGGGAACGGGGAAGACCTCCTGACAGCCGCCACCGGAAGTAAAGGCGCGCTCCGGCCAACCTGCTCGTAAAACGGGATCATGTGACCGACTTCCGTCGTCCGCCTCCTTCCCCCCCCCCGCACGGCGAGCAGCTCTTTTTGTAAACTTTGCACTGCGCATGCGCACCTGCATGGACTCTGTTTATCAGGGGTTGAGCTAGGGAAAAAAAATTAGAACGTCCATTCAATGGGAGGAAGATTTTCCGTCTTTTTTGGACTCGTTGGTTCCGCCCCCCCGCCAAATTCTGCCATGAGAACTGTGCATATAAAACTGTAGGGGGGAAAAAATCCATGGTTTGAGCTGAGCTCTAATTGTGTCACCGTCCATACACTCTTTTATTTTGTGTGGGGGAAAATGGGACTTTTAAAAAACCAAGAGTTGGATGTGACCTGAACATTTACTTGAAGCCAAGATCTGTTTGGGTGCAAAGGGATTCCTTCACCTAATAGGATTTGGAAAAAATATACTCTATACTCCAGACAGCAGGATGGCAAGAGACAAGGTAGTTGTCAAGATCTGGAAAAAGTGTTTATTGCCTGGTGTTTCTTGTTTCTATTTATGAATATGGATAGGGAGAAGAAGCAATAATCATGTGCTTTCATATCAATTCTGACTTATGGTGACCCTTTTCAGGGTTTTCCAGGTAGAAAGTACTTAGAAGTGGCTTACCCTTCTCTTCTTCTAGGGGCACTCTGGCTTTGCCTAAAGCTCTACTCAAAGGAGACACAGTGGGGAACTGAACTCCCAAACTTTGGCTCTGCAGCCAGATTCTTAAACTACGTACTGAGCTATCCAGCCAGCGAGAAGAATGCACTCCCTACAAATAGAAGCCCAAGGCTAATGTTTACTCCTACGTGCCAAGTTGCGCCACCAAAATGCAAAATATACTGTAGCACTTTCGCCTCCTGTATTTGTTGGTTATATCAGCAATGACAAATTTAGTGAATTATGTAAGCAAGACCATTTTTTCTCATCTGTTCTGGATTTAGTACTAGTTGGGAATAGCGAGGAACTTTCAGCTCCCAAAAGCTCGACGTCATAGGGTCAATGGCATGGGATTGTGGCCATTTTAGTCCAACATCTGGAAGGCGAAGGGCTTTGCCCCAGTTTGTGGTTTTTGTTTCCTTCCTTTGCTTAACTTTATGGTCAACACAATGTACAACTATACTGGACGGAAACAAAAGACAAAAATGTTCTGGCACCTTAAGGATTAACTGCTCTATTTTAGTTTTAGAAGAGGTAGCTGTGTTAGTCTGTGCAGGCATATCAGGCAAAATCCAAAGAAACAAATCAGGATAAAAACATGTTCCACCTTAGAGACTTAACGACTAAACAACAAAAATTTGTATTTTAATGCAAGCTTTTGTGGAGAAGCACACTTTGTCAGACATATGGGAGAAAATAAAATGCTGGATGAAATACCAATACACAAGTAAAACATACTAAAGATTCATTTAGTATGAATAGTAACTTCAGGAATACTTTATATTCATTTATATTCAATGAATATTTAGTATGCTTTACTGATGTATTGTTATTTCATCCAGCATTTCATTTTTTCCGTGTATCTGACGAAGTGGACTTGTCTCCAAAAGCTCACACTAAAATGTAATAGTTTTTAAGGTGCCACGTGTTTTTATTTTGTTTCTTTGGATTTTGCCTGATATGCTCTATTATTTTAATGTGAGCTTTCGTGGATCAATCGGCCTCCATCAAAATCGCAACTGTGTCCGAAGTCGTCTTTGCCTTAAAAAAAAAAAGGTGGGGGGGAGGCTCTCCTCTTTCCAAAGACCCGCACCTTCGGCTCAGGGGCTTCGAAGGACAATGTGAGCTGGGGCTCGAGGAAAGCCCAAGGGCGCCCTCCCGCCCGCTTGGACGACTCCGGCTTTTGGAGCAGGCCGGCCTGCCCTGCGCGGCTGGCTGGAGGGGGGGCGGCCGCGGAAAGATCCGCCTCCTGGTCCGCCCCAGGAAGAGGAAGGCGAGAAGCCGCACGGGGGGCCGCCGTTCCTCCCCGCTTCCTCTTCGGCTGCGCCACCAGCGTTGGAACCCGCAGTGGCGTCCTTCTGCCGGGGCGAGCGGGCGGCTCCTTTCTTCCGAAGACCAACCCGGGAGCGGCCGCAGAGCGGCGGATTCGCAGCCCCCGCCTCGAAGCAGGGGCGCCAACGAGGAGGAAGCCGCGCCGCCCCCGTCCTCACGCTCCCCGAGATGGACCTGAACGAGCTCCTGTTGGACGAGGAGGGCGCCTTCTCGCTGAGCGGGTTCCAGGAGTTCACGGTGAGCAGCCGCCGGCCGGCCGGACCGATCGACCCGCTTTGCCCTCCCCGGGGCCTCCCCCCCCCCGATGAGGCGCCGCGTTGACCTTCTTGGTGCTCTTGCCGCTCCAAAGCCCCCCCTCCCTTCGCTTCGGAGGGCCACGCCCACGGACGGGTCACCCCCCCTTTCAGGCCCCCCCCGGGGGGGCCGAGGTTGTCTGTACATTCGAAGGCGCGCTACGTGGGCTCTCTTGACAGTTCCCTGGTCTATGGAGAGACCCCGCGTCCGGCGTTTCGTTTACGTGGGAGTGTGTCGCCGCGGTCTCGGCGGGATTTCTTCGTGCGTAGAAGCGCCGTAGGCTTCCCTGCCTTTCAACACATTCCTTACCTATTTCTCAGCCCGCGTTTCAAGGCTGAGATGATGTAATTTCTCAGTGCCTCTTGCCTGATCAAAGAATGGTGTTAACTTGTAAGCAGAAAGAATAGGGAAATCTTGAGGGATCTTAAATGCTATATACATTTTATTATAACATGAACGTCTCTGAACTGGACCTTTTCTTGCTGGATGCTGTCTAGAGCTGGCAGAAAGTAAATACTGTATATAGATATTCAATTAATAAATATTTGGGGAGAGCAACCCAGGCAGTATGTTAGGAGCAAGAATAAAGATACACAGATAGTGATAACTGCATTAACACTTTATCAGGTCAGATAAATTCAGTGACTATGGGCTAAATCCAACAGTGAGTCACAACTAGAGTAATCTCATTGGATCAGTGAGGATTTGGTGAGTCAGGTCCTTTGTAAGTTCCATTCAGTCAACTATGTACTCTGGTTGTGACTTACAACCGAATTTTTTAGCCAGACGGAACATTTAGCATAAAAAAGTATAACTTGGGAGTTCCCAAGGTCACTTTCAAATTGTGAATGAACAAATTATTTATATCTTCTTTCTTCTAAGCAAACTTGAACTAGGATTCCCAGGCAACATTCCTATCTGAATACCAAATATAGTCTTGCTTACAGTATTTGTGAGATGAGATAGAAATCCACTTTGACTGTACCTGCCCTTTAACAATTTCTTCTATTAAAAAAAGCCTCAAAGTGGCTTATAACAAAAAAGGAAACAAACAATAAATAAAATAATTAAAAAGGAAGACAAAACTGTTGTGGCACCTTAAAGACTAACTACTACCCTGTTTCCCCGGAAATGAGATGGGGGGCTTGTATTACTTTTTGCTTCAAAAACGCATTCGGGCTTATTTTCAGGAGATGTTTTATTTTTTTCCATGTACGACAATCTACATTTATTCAAATACAGTCATGTCATCGTCTTCTGGTTGCTGTTCAATGGTGGAGGGAGGACTTTCACTTAACTGGGGCTTATTCTAGTGGGTAGGGTTTATATTTAGAGCATCCCGAAAAATCATACTAGGGCTTATTTTCAGGTTGGGTCTTATTTTAGGGGAAACAGGGTATATTTTAATGTGAGCTTTCATGGATAAATCAGCTTTTTCAGAAGTGATAAAGTCGACTTGTTCCTGAAAGGTCACATTAAAATATAGTAGTCTTTAATGCACCACAATGTTTTTGTCTTTATTTTTTGTTTTGTTTTTGCCTGACATGTTCGAGCTGACAAGCATGGCTACTTCTTTTAAAACTACAGTACAGTAAATAAAATGTAGCAAATCATTTATATAAAACATCAAACAGACTTTTCCACCCTCTCTTATGCAACATCTTGCCTGATAAAAAGTTATGGACAGTGTGAAGCCTTTCTTACTGTTCTGTGTCATTTTATTTATTTTTTTTTGGTCCAAGAAAATGTATACGTCTCCAGCTGATGTAGATTCAGCACACCAAACTATATTGATAAAAGTACAGCAATTGACTATATAAACTCTGAAATCAATTAAATAATAAAAACAGCAGTAAATAAGACTGGCTTTCAGAAAATGGAACTGCACTAATCTGGGAGGAAAACCCAAATAGAAATTAATCATAATCTATAAAAAATAAATCAACTTTATATCAACTGACAACTTTTAATTATGGTTAAATGGCATCAAAACAGTATAAAGGCTTTTCTGCAGAAGTTTTTCAGGAATGGTCTCCTCCTCCTGTCTTTTCATTCTGGAGTTGTGAGTTTAAAGTGTGAAGTACAAGCTTCTTTGAATCAAGTACCGCTTCCCTCTTTCTCCCTATAACTGGGACTTTAAAAGATCCAAAAAGGAATAAACAGCAACAATAATTGGGAGGGGAACAGAAGATTACCAGTTGGGGATGAAATCAGAGGAGAATGTAAAATGAATTAAACTGGTAAAGGGATTTTAGAAACTATGCTTTTAGTGATGCTTTGACTTTATAGGGTTTTGTGTTCTCCACATGAGCTCTTTGATCCATTGTTTGCACAACATACAAAGGAAGCCAAATTGCTCACTGCTCTGTTCTCTTTTTCTCAGCAAAACTGTAATGATAACATCAGTGAAACAAGGTTTGGTGAGAAGGGGAGCACAAAAACCTAGGACAGAAAACTGCCACCACTAATCATAGTATTTTGGAAGGGTTAATTAACTTTCTTAGATACTGTACATTCATGTGTATGTTTAAGGAAATAGGTAAAGAAGTAGGCGTTCCGCTGTAATTGTCACGAAAACATTTTGGTCACAATTTGTACGAAGAATCAGAACAAATGAGTACCATTCAAGGGACACACAATATATAAAGGAAGTCTGAGACAGCTGGGAAATTCGAGCTCAGAGAAGTGAAGTTAGATGGGTTCTGTTTTTCCCCAAGACATAACGATGTGATGTTTTAAATGTTTACTAAGGTTTTATTAAGTGTTCTGTGCAGTGAATCTCTTAAATGGGCTTGGCTGATCAATAGCCTGGATAGATGAATATATGCTTTCTTGAAGGATAACTGCCGTGTTTTCCCCAAAATAAGACAGGGTCTTATATTAATTTTTGCTCCAAAAACACATTAGGGCTTATTTTCATGTTAGGTCTTTTTTGGGGGGAAACAGGATACGAAGGATGGTTGTTAATGGCAAGCCAATTCTGTGGTAATACTGTAGTGTGTATTTAAGAGTAGTAGCAGTAGCAGTAGCAATAGTAACAATGTATCAGTTGAAGATCTCTGAAATCATACCATCAAAGCTACAAAAAACAACAATATTAGAACAGCATACATACTGTGTTGATATTTAACAGATACTGTACTTACTGTAGGTTTTTGGTTAAAAGTTGTATCTTTTATGTAATACCAGTCAACGTTTTTATAATGTTGATTGTGCCTGGTATTTTTGAACAGTAATAGTAGCCCCTCCATGGGCACAGGCCTTGTTGAGGCGGAGGGGCTTGCATGCTTCAGTGAGGCTGAAAGTTATGCTGAAGGGTCTCCCAAGCCAGACAGGTCTCAGCTGAGAAGACAGACCAACTGTGTCCACCAACCATCAATTATGATGAGAAGAAATAAACAGAAATCCATACTGGATTGGTTGTCACCCGGGTCAACAAGGACCGCATCAGATGCTATAGCTTCTGGGCATCTGGTGACAAATGGGCTACAGGGCTCAGTAGACCCTGTTGAGGAACCAGGACTGGAACAACATAAATGCAAATGACTCCTGCTGAAAATCAATAAATTTGAGGAATTAAAGAACCTCTTAATGAAGGTGAAAGAGGAAAGCGCAAAAAATGGTCTGAAGCTCAACATTTAAAAAACTAAGATAATGTATGACGTATGGAAGTGAGAGCTGGACCATAAAGAAGGCTGATCGCCGAAGAATGGATGCTTTTGAATTGTGCTGGAGGAGGCTCTTGAGAGTCCCTTGGACTGCAAAGAAAACAAACATCCATCTTGAAGGAAATCAACCCCGAGTGCTCACTGGAAGGACAGATCCTAAAGCCGAGGTTCCAGTACTTTGGCCATCTGATGAGAAGAGAAGACTCTCTGGAAAAGACCCTGATGTTGGGAAAGTGTGAAGGCAAGAGGAGAAGGGGACGACAGAGGATGAGATGGTTTTACAGTGTCATCGAAGCGATCAACATGAATTTGACCAAACTCCGGGAGGCAGTGGAAGACAGGAGGGCCTGTCAGGCTCTGGTCCATGGGGTCACGAAGAGTCGGACGCGACTGAACGACTAAACAACAACAACATTTCAAGGCAAACCCAACAGCCTGTTGTTTTCAAAGAAGAATGATGGAAATTTGGAAAAGGAAACACCCAAGTAGTGACATAACAACAAAGATTAATGGACCAGAGAAGGTTTATCATCCAGAGTAAAGTATTTTCAGAAGTGGCATTGCAAGAACCAGAAAAGGTGGCAAAATCAGAACAGAGAAAAATTACATAAGGCAGTTAAAATGGAGAATATTTTGAAAACAACAGAAACAAAGACTCAATATAAGAAACAACAATTTGAAAATAAATTACACAGCTGGAAAAATAAACCACTACATGGAACACCTGAGAAATATTGATGGAAACCATGATCATAATTCAACATGGGCATGGGTAAAACTGGGGGCCCTTAAAAAAGAAACCGAAGAAGATGAAACTGTGTCACACCTCATCTGTGAATGTCCAAAGATTGCACAAACAGATTACAGAGTTAGACATGATAGAGTGGCAAAATTAGTGCACTGGTCATTATGCAAAAAATATAACTTGCCAGCCTCCAAAAACCTATGCTATGGAAACATCAGGTAGAGAAGGTGTCAGAAAGTGAGGAAGTCAAGATCTCCAAACTGATAGACTCCTTGAACATAACACACTAGGCATAGTAGTAATAGAACGAAGAAAGGTCTGGATCATTGACATTGATGCCAGAGTTGAAAATAAAGAAGGGGAAAAACAAAGTACAGAGACCTGGCAATCCAAACTTAGAAGCACAGAGTGCTGTCCTCTGATGATGCCGGCCACAGAAACTGGTGAAACATTAGGAAGAACAACCTTCAGAACACAGCCGAAGAGCCCGAAAAACCCACAACAACCAGAAACATCTCTTCTCTGGAAGAAACATACTTCAGTGGTCCCCATAGTAATTGAGGCTTTGGAAACAATATCAAAAAAATTTCACACAGTGTTATAAAAGCAGTTGCAGATCTCAGAAATCACACCGTCAGAGCTACAAAAAATGGCAGTATTAGGAACAGCATACATACTGTACTGATATTTAACACAGCAGTCCCCAAATTTTTTGGGGCCATGGACCAACTGGGGGAGTGAGCTCCATGCATGGGGGGCACCCCCGCGCTCACGCAGTGTACATGTCATGCTCATGTGTGTGAGCGTGACATGCCCGCCGTGAGCGCGACACCCCCCTCCACGGGAGCGTGACACGCCCGCCGTGCATGCGGGGGGGGGGAGATCTATAACCACAGCCTAGTTCTGGCAAGCCCACGGACCAGCACCAGGCTGCAGACCGGGGGGCTGACGATCCCTGATTTAGCAGATACTTAGGTTTTTGATTAAAACTATCTTTTATATAATACCAGTCAATGTTTTTATAATTTTGACTATGCCTGGTAGAATAATAATAATAATAATAATAATAATAATAATAATAATAATAATAATAATAATAATAATAATTAATAATTAATAATTAATAATTAATAATTAATAATTAAAAATAATAAATAATAAATAATAATAAATAATAAATAATAAATAATAAATAATAAAGAAGCCACAAAAAGTTGCATAACATTTTTAGACTCACCTGGAGATTTTTGAAGGACTCTTACGGTGTATCTTTTTCTATACCTCACTGGTAAGCAGTCATACTTTTATCACTGTGGTGGGTGAAGTGAGAGGAGAGAGGCTAATTGTAGTGGAAATTGGGATATGTGTGTGGTGTAGAGCAAGTGCATGTCTGTTTACTTGTGCACATGTGACTGTGTGGCCCCTGTCAGATCCCCCCTGAACAACCTTTATCCTGCCTGAAACAGAAGTCATTTATGAGTTTTTACAGTACATTCCGTTTATTCCTGTGGGCACTAACCGTACCTTTATATACTGAATTATAGGTCTGAGGTATACAGCTGCATGTGGGCTGGGTAGGAAAGAAACAATGGAGAACGCCCAGCAAGCAGGCCTTCATTGGCTTCTCTTTTCTCTCAGTTTCTTCCCAGGCACCAGCAACTGAGCGATCGCGTACGCAAGCGGCTTTACTATGGCTGGGATAAAGATGGCACCCTTGATAATCTCTCAAGTCCAGTTGCAGGTGAGTCTGGCTTTGGAAGATTGCAGTTGGGCAGGGAAAGGAACCTGAGAACAGGGAAGTCCCAACTTTATCTAGGGCGGGTGAAAAGCTTTCTTCCCTTCCGCTTCTTCAAGTACCTTACCATCCCAGAGTTCAATGAAGATTCACTTTAATTAGGGTTTGATGAACATGATCTATATGAGCTGAACTATGTTGGTTTGCTGACTCTCTCTTTCTCTTTTTTATCACTGCCTTGGTATGTAAGCTCAATGGAGCTGAAATTTCCCCTCTTTCTATGCCCCTTCTTGCCCCCCCTCTCTTTCATATTGCCTGAGAGATTATTGATCATTCCCTTCTTCCTCTTTTTTCCATGTTTGGTGATTTAATCTTTCCTGCCCTATCTCCCCCTTACTTCTGATACAGTCGATGATTTAATTTCCTGCTGTGCTCATCTATCAACACCACAGGGTGCTTAAACACAGGAGATCACTGCAGGGGTGGAAGTCATGTTGTGTTCCCTTGTAGATGTTGAGTCATATGGAAGAGGATTACTTTGCGTGTGAATTATTTGTGACTAGGAACATGCTTTTATATTAAAGGGCCCTAAATTAAACAGGATGTTTAGCTAGCTGGGCAGATAAGCGGCTCCTGCCATAAAAATATCATTCTAAAGCAGATACAACATAAGAAAATTGACAGCTTTTAAAGGCTGCAGCACATGGGGAGTCATTTATGACCCTCTCCTTATGCTGGATCTGTACTCAACTGGATTAACGATGATGATTCTCTCAGTTCTGTGATTGAAGCAGATGGGAGAGCAGAGCGGTAGCTCAATAGATAGCAGGGTGGCTCTGTAACATAGGTTCCTTTGCTTTGGTTTCCTTCGGGTCAGGGGCAGGAAAACGTATGTCCTGTAGGAAGATCTAGTACTCTTTGTTTCTCAATTATGGCCTCTGCTCTTCACCCTCATGGCTACATCCTCTTAGTCTTACCTATGATTTCCCAGCTTGTGGCGATTCAGTCTGGCCCTTAGGTAGACAGAGATCGTCCCCGGCTCTTGCTCTTGTCAGTGAACCGTGGGTTGGCAGTTCAAACATGAGGGACTTCCTGTATATTTATGAGATGTTTAGAAGGGGAAATCCCATGTAGCGTTCTCCATTTATTAGATCTATGGTTCTTGTTGTATTATGTAATGATTTATGAATATTCATGTTGCTGAGAGGCAGAGTCAAGAGAGAGGCTATAAGAGGCAGAGTCAGAGAGTTAGTTTGAGAAATGTAAGAGTCAGGCAGGAGAGAAAAGCCAGACAGAGTAACAGAGTATGTAGTTTGGGGAAATTCTGAGAAATGATTAACTACTGAAGATACTCATGAATCAATCTATGTAATCAATAAACCAAAGTTTTATTTAAAAGAACTTGAAGTGTGGACCTGAATCTTTCTGAGGTAATGGTGATTTCGGGATCACCTGGTGGCAGCAAGTGTAAAAGAAGAGAGTGTTTGCCTTTGTGTGCTCTGAGGCTTGAAAGTCAAGCAAAAGGGGCACGAGGGTGGACGTCACATCCCATTATATACAACTTTTAACTATTATTTTAACACTCCGAAAAGATCTAGGGTGAATACTGGCCACCAAACGTAACATTTTTCCTTCAACCAAACATGGAACTGGTGGTAATGGGCAGATAGATAGGGTTGAAAAACTGACCGAGTAGGTTTTTCATGGCTGCTAAGCAAGTATTTCACAGGCTGGAAATCCAAGCTTTGGTCAGCAGTCCCTGGAGTAAATATGAATCTGACTGATCTTGTCAAGCTGGAAGGACATGCAGATGATGACAAAAATGTCCAACACAAAGTCTACTAAGCATTATTATATACCTTTGTGGAAGTATCAAGATTGGCAGTTCCAGTGTCCATTTACACACTTATTTGTTTTTCTGTAACCAAAGGCTTTTGATTTGGGGAATGTTGAGAGCAGTCACTGCACCTTCTCTGCCAATTCCTTGCTCACTACTGTAGGCTTTGCCTGGTTGTGTTTTGGCCTCTCTTTGCTGTTGGAATGTTGGTTAGGATTGAGTAGGGTTGTTCTCCTGATGGAACTCCTTCCAGGGTGGATGTCCCATCTCTGCTTAAAGCTGCCCTTTGCACTCTCAAAATTGAGCCCACAACCACAGACTCTTCAGAGCAGGTCAGGCTATGGGTGGGTGGGTGTTACAGAAGAACTTGTATTCATGTGTTTGATAATTCACAGGACTGAGTGAATGATACAGGAGGCTCTGTGATTATTTTAAACAGTAAGCAGTGCTGAGTATTTGCCTGTGTTTTTATTATCTGATTTTATATTGGAAGCCGCCTAGAGTGGTCCATTGGGCCAGATAGGCGGGGTATAAATAAAAAATATATAACAACAACAACAACAACAACAACAGTTTTAATTGTAAGCCGCCCCGAGTAGACATTGTCTAGAGGGGCGGGGTAAAAATCCAATAAATAAATAAATAAAATAAAAATGTACAGCTCTAAAGTCAACCTTGTGCTTTCCATTCTCAAACATCTCCTTTTTTACTTAGGTGGACTGTAGATTAAATCACGTTTTTCCCTGTAGGACAGAGGCACTGATTTTTGTTATGTAGTTTTAAGGCTAGGAGATTGGTGTGTCTTGGAGACAAAGGACTTTGCACATAGCTCTGAATCTTTCTTCTTTTCCATTTCTAGATATTGCTGTGGAAATACTCCAGAAAGCTGCTCCCAGTCCCATTCGGAGGCTCCAGAAGAAATATGTGTCCCATGTCTCCCGGTATGATTTGGAATCCATTTAATTCATTCATTCATTCATTCATTCATTCATTCATTCATTCATTCAATTTGTATACTGCCCATCTGACCTGTGGTCATTCTGGGCAGTTCACAACACAATAAAATATAAACATAATATAGTGAAGTGCTCTGTTCCTTTTATTCCTCTGTTTTGCATACATGCAAGTTCTCTTTTTTTTATGGAGGTCAGGGGAGGATGTGGGATTGGGTTTTTAAAAATTTATTCTTAAATTTAACATTTGGATCTGCATTCATGTTACTTTGAGGGGCGTTTTCAGGACGCATGCTGCACATGTGTTGAAATACAATGATATATGCACAAACAAGTTAGTTTGTGCTCTCAGTCAGCTGTTGCAGAAAAGTTGGAACAGCCCTTTTGCAACAGCATTACAAAATAGCTGTGCAGGATCAGCACTGTACATACAGTGTATGACAAATGTGCGTATTTGTGTATCCATACCTGCTATAGTGCCTTGGTGGCGCTTTCTTGGAACTATTTCTGTGAATACCTTCTGTGAGACTGAAAGATTCCATTTTGGATAAAAATATTGGGAATGTATTTGTCATATATGTAGCATATGGAATTTGAACGTTGGCTGTTCTTTGCAAGTAGAAGGGCCTCTGGGTAGGGCTGAATCCTTCAGTCCTAAAGGGTGGGATGTTCCAGCTCCCCAGATCCTTCTGATATACAGGTTAAGTCTCCAGCCTGACTAATGAAATTATGAGGTATTATCTCTTAACTCTTAATTCCAGGGAAGCTTGCATCTCCCCCTGCTCCATGATGCTGGCCTTGGTTTACATTGAGAGGCTTCGCCACCGCAATCCTGAATACCTACAGCAGATTTCATCTTCTGATCTTTTCTTGATCTCCATGGTGAGCAACTTGCAGATTCCTCTCTGAAACATAGGAATAGTTATGCGGTGTGGATGATTACAGGGTGGTTGGCAAGGAGTATAAAACTGTGAAAACTCTTTGCAGAAAGCATTGTTTTGAGCAAGCTATTACTGCCATAGGAATGTTGTCTGTTATTTTCCATGTCATTTGGCTTAGCCTGCCACTGTGCCATAAGCTTCAGTGTTTCTACTTTTATTTATTTATTTTCTCTATAATCTGAATTTTATTTGACTTTTACTAAATTAGTATTGGTGTTTTTCTGCTACAGGTTTCCTGCCACCATCTCCATAATCCTTCTTACTTGCAATCCCATCACTTAATGCCTTTCTAATAGCTTTTTTTTCTTTTTATCTAACTATAAATGAATGTCCTTTGTTCAACCAGTTAAACTCAAAAGTATTGACTTCTTCTCACTGGCTTTATATGGAAACCATTGGCCTTTTCAGATGGTACAGCTTATAGTGCTCAGCAGCTACACTCAACATGGCTAGTGTCCAGGGGCTGTGGAAGTGTCAGCCCAAAATGGCTGGAGTGCAAAAAGTACTATAACATTTCGGTACAGGTGATATTATAGATTCATCTTTTCACCTTGCTAGGACAGGAAATCTGAAAGCAAGGATGGATTTTTATTGCACCTTTTATGATTGGAAGGACAGGCCCATGTTGTCATGCCAATACTATAAGGAAAGCAGGGATAGTGGTTGGAGTTTTGATCTGTGTTACCTCATTGCCACTTTTCCTCCACTTGCTTTCAGATGGTTGCCAGCAAGTACCTGTATGACGAAGGGGAAGAGGAGGAGGTCTTCAATGATGAATGGGGTGCTGCAGGCAAGGTGGATGTACAGACCATGAACACCCTGGAGATGAATTTCCTCCGTGCAATTGTGAGACTCTACTATAAGATTTTTGTGAAAAGAGGAAGACCATAAGAGATAAGAGGCATGCTAGGCTGTGCTGAATTCAGACAGAGCTCAGATCGGCATGGGGGGTTGCTACTTAGGAAAGGGACCTTTTGGGATTGTAGCAGTAGCAATCGTCATCATCATCATGACGAATAAAAGAATGGCAGCGTGATAAAACCAGCCGACCTTATTTTTAAAAAATTTAGTCCCAGCAGGTTCAAAATCTTCTGTTAAAATACTGTAACTAGTACTGAAAAGAAGGATTTTAATCGGATGCTTGAATGACATTAGTATAGATGTCTCTCTTGCCCATACTTGCTGAGGGCATTCCATGAGAGGAGAGTCACCGCCATTGCTGAAATATTGTTAGATTTGAAAACTCCAGGCAGGAAAAATGGAGAGAGTTACCTAACCTTTACCAACCCAATAGCTGCATTTTCATAGCAGGGAAAGTTTTCCCCTGGTCATTGTGAGCAGTGTGGACATTGCTGTTTTGGTAGCCTCCATTTCAGAGTTTTCCAATAAAGCACAGGTTAGGAATCCATGACCCTCTCTGAATTGTTGAACTGCAGCTCCTATACTCTCTTCCAGTTTGTGCTGGCTAGAGCTGATGGAAGTTGTAGCCAACCAACTTCTGAAGGGCTAGAACATCAAGTACATCATTTGCCTGCCTAGCCAGATTTGAGTTCTCTCTTGTTCTGAGCAAAAAAGAAAAAGGGATTTAGTTTTATTGTTCTGGCTAAATAATTTCTCCCCCTTTTAATAGGATTGGAGCCTCTATACAGATCCCAAGGAACTTTTTGAAGTGCTCAGCTGGGTGGAAGGACGGTGAGTATCTTCACTTCTTCAGGATGGTATTGTTATCTTATAGTTGAAACAGCAGAACCTGTTTGCCTTTCTGGATTTGGGCAATAGCTGCTGTTCATCCTTGGTGAGCTGAGAATGGCTACAAAATACCTTCCTGCATGCTTTGTTTAGAAGGGAACTTGCAGATGTGCAGCTAGATTGCAAGGTTTTGATGAACCCTCGGTTTCTTTAATGTTATTTAATTTGTATACTACCTTTCTTCCAACTGTGGCACTCAGAGTTAGTCACAGCGTAATTAAAATACAGCTGGCCGTAAATGCACACAGGGAGTTGTTACAGTATTAAAACACAATTAAACAGATTATCTTATTGAAACAATTGGTTTAAAAGCCAGTTTTAAAGTGCATCTATTTTTAAAATACTGTACCTCCTACTAAAAGCAGGCAACAGCCAACCAGACTGCCTGATTTTTGCTTACCAATGGCATGGCATGAAAGAGGGCACCAGTCTATCTGCTCTTGGCTAGAAAGTCCACAGTCAAAACTTCAGGCCAAAACTCAATGAAACCACAGTAACTGAAACAGCAGATACAGGGTCCTACGGTATAGCTGGTAAATAGTAATCAACAGTTGTGCTGGGTTTTTAAAACAGAATCTTTCCAGCTCTGGAATCAGCAGCCGTGTTCTTAATGAGCCAGTTAATCTGGAAAACCAGGGAAAATATTGGAAGACTGCTTCTCCAACTGCTAGGTTATTTTTCTAATTTCTGGATGTTTGTGCAATTGATACCTTTCTGCGTACCAGCAAGACAGTTCTTGGTTGTGGTGCGGGATGCTCCCAAGTTGCAAGTTCTGTGATGGGCCATTCTTGGGGGAAAGGGCCTGATTCTTTCTTTTCTTTCTGCAGTGTGGCTGAGAGGCAGGGCATTCGACGTGGCTGGTTCACTTACACAGACTTGTGTGTCTTAATGGAACAAACACTGTGGCAGCAGGCATTGGGTCAGTTCTACCAGCAGGTGACCAAGGTAAGATAGCAGAGGCTAATAAAGCCAGTGTGCTGGGAGAAGAGAGAGCAACTATGCTTTGTGGCTGGAGAAAAAGTAGAAAAAACTGAGTGGACTTTCAATGCTAGAAGGCTCCCCCCGCCTCTCTTCGTGTGTGTCCGTGTGTATCTGTGTATGTCAGTGTTATGCCTGCAGTGTAGTATTGCCTGAAAAAAATGAATTAAACTTCTTGATGTTGCTAATTAACTTTCTAGGTCATCCTTAACGCAGAAATTCCTTAAAATGATATGATGGTGTCATTAAGCAAACAAAAGAAGCAGCTGAAAACATGAGAAATAGCCAAGTTAACCATGACGTGGCTAAAACAGCAGACAGCAAACATGCACACGAAATAGTTAATACAGCTGGGTAATTTATCCAGCAAGCCTCTACAAAACTAAGATTTAAAACTTAATTTCTTGACTCTAAAAAGCAAGCAGGTATGCCAGGCTTCCTAAGAAGGGAGGAAGGGGGTTGGAAAAAGCTTTACCAACCTGTCTTGATGAAATCTGGATGGAAATGTATCCCTTGATCAGCTTGCATGCACCTAATCATGCACACATATCAAATAAACCACTCACTCTTCCGTATTTGAGAGAGAAGTAGTATATATGCCTGGGCGAAAACTTGGGAAAGTTACCCTTTGAAAGACTATAGTTTCCCAAATCCTCCAGCCAGTGCTATGGGAGATTCTGAGTTGTAGTCCATAAACATAATTTTTCCAAACTCTAGATTAGCCTCAGTTGGATTGAACCAGATAAGGGAAATTTTGGGGAGCAGAAGGGAAGGCACATAATCACATGATCTTTTCTTTCTACAGCTGGCTTGTATCCTTGGCGTGGTGTACCTGACAGGTATTGCTGCTGTGCTTGCTTCTGCAGCAGTCCTGCATCACACAGCACACCTGAAGAGGACTGGCCCTGTGGATTTGGTCAGCACAGGAGGTCTGCTAGCTCCGTGTTTGCCTCTCGCCTCTCCAGTTCAGGAAATGGGTCACAGCTTGGTGCTCCCTAACAACCTTCTCTACCCATTTGCAGAGAACCATACCTTTCCAGGTGAACGGCAGGAACCAGGAAGCAGTGGTGTCACCACTACAGCACTCTATCTGTGGAGCAGCATTCTTAATGTATTACGTTCTCCATCACCCATCTCTTTGAGTCCCTCACTTTGTCCACATTGCAGTCAACCCACCACTTGTGTGACCACCAACCACACAGCTTGCGCCCACCGTGCTGCACCGTCAATGCCCTTTGGACTTGCTGCTCATTGTACCACTCGCTCATGCTGGGACTGGCACCTTTCTATGTCTCCCAACTGCAAAGACTGGCCTCAGCCCCCAGTACTGCATCAGTGCCCCTCGCAGGCTGCTCTGGAACTCGGAAGGATTAAAGCGTTTATGTTCCTTAGCTAGGAATGAAGGGAGGGGACATGGCTTAGGGTTAGGAGGTGGGGAGCATCTTAGTGGGAGATGCTGCAGACATCTGAAAGGCAGAAACCACAAGGGTGCTAAGGGATAGAAAGGGATAGGTTTAGCAGTCTATATCCCAGTGGATTTCCAATCCCCCTTCTGGGTATGACTTCCAAGACCTTTCTGCTCCCCAGTTGGTAGCTGTGCTTAAAGTATTCCAGGAATTTACTGGAATCATAGGACTGTAAGACTGGGATAGGTTGAAGACTGAAACTGTGAAGCCTGGGCCTGTTGTAACCTTCTTCCACTGGAGCTGAGCCAATGATCTGCCCTGGAGACCAGTGAGATCTTCCCTCATTGCATAAAATAAAACAAAGGTGGCTTAAAACACACACGCTGGGCACTCTGAACCACCCCCTAACTTGATCTTCTTTGTGTGGCAATTTGTGTGGAGCACTTAGAAGAAATGATCTGCGGTGTTTCACTGCCATGGTGCCAAATGCCAGCAATCCTACACTTTTGAAGTCTTACCTGGTGATCATGCCATTAACAGTAATGTGTGAACTCATTCCTACTGTCCCTTGTGTCTGCCTGCCTTGCTTTCCTTCGTGAAGGCAATGTCCCTTGCTTTCTAAGAGCCATGCAGGGTTGGAGGGTTTTTCTTCACCGACTGCTGTGGAAGGAAAATGGTGCCAGTTACACAGTTGATGCCCATGGACGGTCCATTTCATCAGATTGAATTGGTATTTTGGTGCCCTTGCCTTGTGCTTGTCTGCCTCTCCAGTTCTCGGGGTGAAGTGGGGCGACTGCTGCTGACACCCTATTCCTACCAGCACGTTTTTTGCTGTAGTTTTCACTCTTTTGTGTGGGTGGGATCTCTTCTAATAAAGATAGCCGTTGACGCATCTGTGTCTCATGTTGTTTTTCTGCAACCAGGTACCATCTGTCTGTTCTGACGTCCTTGCTCTTGTACTATGGGTGGGTGGGACAGGGAGGCAAGGGATCAGTAAAGCCACAGTGAACTCAATTCTGAAATTCCTAAGACTTCGCTTTTATGAAGTTTGAAATGTTTAGGCAAATAGAAACATGTTAATGTTGGGCAAACCCGGACTGTAACTAGGGTTTGGAATGAAGACTTAAAATGATGGTTACAGCTTCCCTTTATCATGATTACTTGTAAGTACTCTTCAGCCTCTTGCACATTGTATGTGCCTCTGAAAACCAGCTGCTACTGGTTAGTAGGAGCGAGAGGCTACTGTGGTACTTGTATTGTGCCCTTGAACTTTCTGGAATCAGGTGGCCGGGTGCTATGGGAACAATACAGGACTTGTCTGATCCTGCATGACTATTTTGTGGGCTATGCTGCTGATCAAGTGTGCATAAATCAAAAACAGACATACATGAGATTGTTCAGGTGAATAGTGATACAGCTAGTGCATTAAAGAGTTATAAGTCCTGGTCATCTCATCAGTAACTAGATTCTAGCGTGCTCTATTTCATAGAACAGCCATTCCTGACCACCACCACCCCTTTTTTTGGCCACGGCCATAAACATGGTATGAAAGAAATATAGGCTGAATCAAGATTGTGTAAGTCACATTACAAACTTTATAAACTGGTATGTGAATAGTTGTTTCCAACTTGGCTCCTTTCAGATATTCCGGGGGGAACATGGCTCCCGTTGAGAATAGTTCTAGAAACAAGCAGTATTCAAGCTATGCAAATCAGATGCACTGTCCACTTTATTTGGAGATCCATGGGAAAGGGCTTTTGGTTTCTTTTTAGGTTCCCCTGGCCCAGGTATAACGAAGGAGAACATTCAGATCCTTGCTGGGGCATCAGACTTGCTGGGCAACCTTAATCCCCATTTCTTGGCCTAACCCACCTCAAGACTGTTGTAAGGATAGTATAGTGTTGGGGAATACTTTATATGCCATCTTGAGGTCCATAGAGGTGGGTAAATAAATAGCTACTCTGACTAGCTGCTATTATAACATTTACATTAATACAGAGAGAACTGGACTCCTTTAAAATGGTAGCGTCAGGATTGAAATTTAAATGGTTAGCTGAAATGTTTTAAGTGAACACCAAAGTGTAAAATAAGGAAAACGTGATATGTAGGCAGAGTAGTCTAAAATTGGCTTTCTTAAGCTGATTAGTTCACATTTGGTGGCAGTCCTGGGTTTGCCTCTTGTGTGAAATGCAGGAGGTATGGAGAAGCACCAATTATTGTTCCACTTTTGAATCTAGCCAGTGCAAATGCTTAAAGAAAGAGGTAGTTAATTAAAATGTCCACAGATCTGGAAACTGGCCAGTTTTTAGATAGCTTTACATCCAGTCAGTTCTCTCAGTGCATTATTGTAACTCAGCCTAATGATACCCAGGGCAATGTAGTGGGTAGAGTGACAGATTAAGACTTAGGAAACAAGGTTTGAATACCCTTTTGGCCATAGCAACTCATGAGGACCAATTAGTAAAACAATTTCTAAAATATTTCACTTGCCTCGAAAGCCCTGGGGTTATTGTTAGTTGGTTCAAATGTAGCCGTGGATAACACACACATGAGTAAAAGTAGAACATTTGACCTATAATGGAAGTGCCTTACAGTTTATATAAATGAGTGTGTGTCTGGGCTTGTTTTCCCCATAGCAGCACTTCCAATCTTTGGGAGTGAGTGGTCATCCACAGGCCTAATTCAACTGCTGATGCTGCTCACTAAGCTGGGTCTGGTACCCAGCAGTACTGCTGGACACGTGAAAACAGACTGCTCTGGTTCATCCCTGCTCAGTCATGCCTTTCACCAACCAGCATAGGGGCCTTATTACTGGACAAGCCCAAGTTAATGGCTAACTGGCTGAGCAGTTATGGCCTAGAAGGGCCAAAGGTGGAAGTTCAGGCCTAGACAGCCAGGGAAGTAGCGAACAAAGGAAGGGGAGGAGTTGGAAATAAATTCCTGTTGGTAGGCTGTGGGCAATGCAGGAGCCCTTCACAGAGGAGGAAGAAGAGACTGACAGCATGAACAAAGCCAGAAGGGATTCTCCGTGCATCCTTCCCCATGCTCATCATACAGGCCCCCAATTGCCTTCTTGGCCTCTGAGTTGCTTGTTGGCCTTGCAGGTAAGTTGAGTTGTTGCTGAGAGGTAGGACAATGTCTGACAAGAGACATGTCTTGCAAAATGAGAAGTGATGAACAGGTAACTGTAGCTTCCAGTAGCAAGACATGGACCATGCAAAGGTGTAGCGTTTCAGAATATTGGGTATTCAGACACCCTTGGTCCTGTTATGGAAGTAACAGATTAAGATTTGGGGCTGTCAGGGCAACACTGAAATCAGAATGGCTGGGCAGTTCAGTTTGTCTCCCTAGGAATGAGCTTGGTCAAGCTGGTCAAAATCTCTCAGGTTCAAGACTGGCCCAAGTTATTTTGCTGTCTGAGGCATAGCAGCAAATGGCGTGCCTCAACACCAACAATGGTACATTAATACTCAAAGCCAAGCAAGTTATTTTGGCAGCTAAGATATAAAACCTGACAAGTGTCTCCCTACCTGATAGTAAAAGCACAATAATAATTAACAACTAACACATAACAATTGGGTGCCCTTTTCATGAAAACTAAAATCTCCTGTCTTAAGCATCTCCTGCTTGCTGCCTAATGGTAGGGCTGTTCCTATCAAAAGCTGTAGCTTTTGGAATGAACTCAGAGGTACTATCAGGCTTGGATGTGTCATACCATCTTCAATGCAAGGATCCAAGCATCACTTTGAATGGCTCACTTCAGCCTGTTGTTCCTTCTCCCCAGCATCTCCTGGTCCAAGTGTCTTTTCTCTGCATCTTTCATTTGCTCTTCATAACCAACCTGCCGCCCAGTGCTATCCGATGTTGCGATGAGCTGCTGGCATGCAACCTCTTTGCTTGTGGCATTGCCACAACCATCCAGTGTGGACTGGGTACCAGGTAAGCCTACTCAGTCCCTCGACCTACAGCTTTGCCTGTAAATTCTTATTGTCTGGGGAGTGGTTTGATTTAGCCTTATACTTTCAGTATAAGCAGAAGAGGGATGAGGTATTTTGTCTCTAAAATATTTTGTTCTCAATGCTTGCCAAAAAGCAGCTCCCTTCACTTCTTGTGGTATGGTTTCTCCATCTCTGCAGGTTACCACTGGTTCAGGCTCCATCTTTTGAGTTCCTTATCCCTGCCATAGTACTCACTCAACATATGGCTCCCACTCGCCATTCAAAAGGAAATAGTAAGTTTCAGACACAGCACTTTATCTTCCTCCATTCAAGTATTCAGCCATTGAGTGCAGGACACTAGAATCATGGGGTAACAAAGGAAAAGTTCCCAGTGCCGCTTTGAGCTTTGGATTCAGCGAAGGTTGATATCGCACTATTGGAACCAGACCTCATTGGCTGATGTTTTGCTATGCCCTAGTATTGGATAATATATTTAAAAAATAAGATATGTTGTTTCATATTAGAGCATGATAAGGAACATAACTGGCCATGCATTAGCTAACCCTTGCTTCTCAAGCAAGGCATAAAGCAACATCAGTTCTTTGCCTTCAGCCTTTGATAATGAAAGGTACACTGCCTGCAATCATGAAGGTTCCATTTTACTCTCCTAATCAGTAACCATTGCTTAGCACACGCATGGAAAAGCCCATTGCAATGTTATTTAGCCATGCAACCCACATGTTACAAAAGGATGTCTTTTCATTCGTTAGCCTCAGCAGTCAGTGTTGTTGGATGATGCTACGTGCATGAGAGAAAAATATTCTGTGCATCCACCAGTTCTGGTCCTTTCGTAATTTGGTGCCATATCTGAATGAAAACTTCACAGTCTCTTTTGTACATTTAGGTGGAAAGAAGGGATACACATGTTTAATATTGGTCACCGGTGATTGCTTTAAGCAAGAGGTTCAGAAAGTAACAATTTTTGGACAATAACTGCCAGAATCTCCCACCCAACACAGCCCTTGGTCATGCTAGCTGGGGGATTCTGAGATGTATAATTCAGAGAACTCATATTTCCATGTTCTAGTTTAAGCACCTAATCTACTTTTCTTCTCCTCTGTTTATCTTTCTCTGGAATCCTTATTTAGTTTGTATGGAAGATTTCCTCCCTGGGCAGTTTCACTGCCACAACAGATCTGTTTAGCATTAGCCTGAATCCTGGGATCTTCCTTCTCTCTTCATTGCTTCCAACCAGCTGTCACATATCTACTGTATTTTCCTTCCCTCTTTTCCAGGCACTGATGCTCCTGATTTATGTGCCAAGCCAGATTGCGAAAGCACAAGAAGTTCAGACCAGTTGTTCCATGAGGTTGGTAGCTGTGATCTGTCAACTCAATAAAGAGAACTTCATTGTGGGATGGTCCCATACCAGCTGACTCCAAATTTTGGATCCTGTTGAATGTGAGATAATAGATGGGCAGCAGTGCTGAAAGTGTGGCACTACCAAAATCACAACAGGACATGAGGTGTTCTGTTGTCACCATGGAACACAGGGAAGGCATCCAACATCATCATATCATAGTGAGGAAAGAGGGTTGGCTAGTGTAGGACACTTTGCTACCCAGGGGGAAAAGACTAACATCTGAAATACAGAAGCACACTGGATTGGCAGCTGAATCTTACTTCAGCACTAGCAGTGGAACTGTGTCTTTTATCTCTCCTGATGACAGTAGTTTAGGACTACAGCCATAGGACAGGCTGTGTGCCCCATATAACTCTGTCCTCCAAAGAAGTACAGAGAATGGCCAAGGACCTCAGGAGGAATAGTTGAAGGACTGCCTTTGGCCTGCTAAAATCTGCCTCCTGAAGTATTTGCCTCAGGGTGGCAGGGCCAGCCCTGTCAAGAAATGGAAAACATTGCCAGACTGTTCTATCTCTGCTTTTTGTTCTTTTCCAATCTCACCATAATGCCCCACCAGCTTTGCCCCTTGAGTGTCTCAGTCCATCTTGCCTGAACAAAACACGGTGGAGGAGAGAAATAATGCTGAAGAGGCAGATAAGAAGGTATATAAATGTCTCTCTCTTTTTCTCAAGGTCTCTGGTGCAGTGCTCGTCTCAGCTTTGGTGCAGATGGCATTGGGGATCTCAGGTGCCTGTGGGTGGATTGCCCATCGTTGTGGGCCCATGGTTCTGGCTCCAAGCCTTTCTGTCATTGGACTTTCAGCATATAAGCCCGCTTCTCTGCTCTGCTCTGAGAACTGGGGAGTAGCCCTGCTGTATGTTCCTCAAAATTATTGCCACTAACTGAGTAGCATGAGAGAAGCAGGGTATATCTTCTTTGACTTCATTCCAGAGTCCTCTTAGAGCTGTGCTATTCTGCCAGGGAATGGTAAACCACTTCTATCTACCTAGAAAACCCTGGAAAGGGTTGCCAGAAGTCAGGATCAACTTGACTTCTTCTTCTTCTTCTTCTTCTTCTTCTTCTTCTTCTTCTTCTTCTTCTTCTTCTTCTTCTTCTTCTTCTTCTTCTTCTTCTTCTTCTTCTACTACTACTACTACTACTACTACTACTACTACTACTACTACTACTACTACTACTACTACTACTACAAGGTTGCTCTTGGCATCAGCCAAGAACATAAACAGCTATTGTAAGCAATGGAACTTCTACATTTAATAACTTTCCTGCAAGAACACTCTGGAGGGAGCTGGAAGAATATGGAGGGCATATTAGTGCTGAAATTAAAATTCATGAGCTTTCAAAACACAGTGAGTTTCTCAGGACATGGTTACATTAATGAAATAAATCAAGTGATGGATCATGGTTTTTGAACTTGGTTTAAAGTCAAGTGCCATTTCTTGCAATTTGGAATAGCACTAGAACAGAATGACAGATAGGGAAAAACATAGGTTTCTCTGCAGCCTGGCAAATGTTAAGTGGAGAAGGACATACACATAGAGGGGGTGAAGAAGGAGAAGTAGTAACAAAGCTTAAGCTGAAACTGACCAGAGACATTTTGATTAGATCCCCACTTCTAAGTTTGTGAAAGAGGGAAGACAGGCTGAAATTGACCAGAGACGAACACACACAGGAGGTGGACAAAGAGTGAGTGACAAACTCCACATACACAATTTACAGACAGAGGTATTCACATATGTCAAATCGATTCAAATTAAATCAATTTGACATCTGAGTTAAAATAAACAATCTTCTGGCAGAAGTGTCATATACTTGCTTCCAATCAAAATAGCATGATTCTCTGTCAAAACAATCCACACTTCCATTTGCATAATGTAGTCACCTTTTAAAAAATCAATTTAAAACATGCTAAACCTGATTCAGATGTGTTCTTCCCCCCTAATGTAACCATGTTCTTAATTTTTAGAATGGAAAGATTCAGATGTAGGCAAGATATGCCTCAATTTTCACAAAATGAGATTGTGTGACAGAATTCTAGACTTTCTTTATGAAACCACCATTTACCGTGTTTCCGTGAAAATAAGACAGGGCCTTATATTAATTTTTGCTCCAAGAAACCCATTAGGGCTTATTTTAAGGGGATGTTTTAATTTTTTCATGTACAACTATCTACATTTATACAAATACAGTCATGTCGTCTTCTGGTTGCTGCACAAAGGTGGAGGGCGGGCTTTCACTTAACTGGGGCTGGGGTAGGGCTTATATTATGAGCATCCTGAAAAATCATACTAGGGCTTATTTTCAGGTTAGGTCTTACTTTCGGGGAAACAGTATATGCTTGGAAGTAGGTTTCTTTTCAAAATATATGCAGAATTTCACATCTTGGCATTTAGTGTTTGAGATCCTCAAGCCAAGATTGCATTTCCATACTACTTCTTTCATAGTACTAATGCTACAATGAGGAATTCCAAAGTTACTTTATTTCCTTCCAAGTTTCTGCCCCCCCCCCCCCAAGATAGGAATGGGAAGAGAGCACTGGGCTGTACAAGGGAGGGAGAGGGAATTCATTATTTGTCTTTCCCTTCAAACAAGAGACCTCTTAGGTAGATCTTAGTGGATGCATGTCTATGAGAAGTCAAATACCCTGTACAGCAGTGCTTTCTTGCTTATTGTTTGCTCTCTATCTCTTATAGACTTGTGTTGCTGAATATTTTACTATCCCAGCACCTGGTTTCCTGCCGATTGCCCCTCTGCCAGTGGAGCCAGATGAGAGGGTTCTCAGTGAGATTGGGCGGTCCTGCCCTACATATGTTTTCGGTATGAATGTATGGCGTGATATAGAGTCACAATTCCCTTCTCCCTTCTCCTTCCTCCCCAACATCTAAACTGCTGAGTTCAGAGATAACAACTTAAAAAGTTGAGAAGAACTCCCTGGGGATGTTAAACAGTGGAATGGATTACTTTAAATGAAGGGGGAAGACTATGTTCCTTGGGAGTTTTTTTAACAAGATTGGATTGATCATCTGAGGCCATAAGGTTCAAATGAGAGAAAATTTGAAATGCTCATTTTTGTAGCTGTGCCTACAGCCTCTCTTGTTCAAGGAGCTAGCAGCACTTTCCCGTTCATAAGGCTAGTGTAGGGCTGCCTTCCTTGTGACCTGAAAGCGACATTCTACCTTTCTACTTCTCCTGAGCATTGAATTGTTGGCACAATGATTGGTGCTGATTAATGCCTCCATAGAGAACCTCCCTTTTGTCTTCCACACATGAACCTATCAAAAACTTGTGCTAATAATTTGATCACTGGTTTAGAAAGAACACATGTGTGTACATAGAGAAAATCCTACCACTTTTCTTAGTGGTGTCCATTTATATTGTACCAAAGATGGGGAAAATGTGTTCTGCTGCCCTTCACCATTGGCTATGTTGGCTAGGACTGATAGGAATTGTACTCCAATGGTATCTAGAGCAGTGGTCAGGGAACAGGAGTAAATTACCCCAAATGGGGTAAAAATGAAAATCCTGGGGGTAACGAGGACAGTTGTGGCAGTGTGACCCTCCTCATTATCCCCAGGCATTTTATTTCCGACGATATTGTGTGTAGGCGGGCATTCCGTCACGGGGAGAGCAAGCGCTGGTGAGGAGGCCCCCTTCCCTCCCCGCCTCACCTGAGCTCATGGCCGGTGGACCTGCCGGCCCTGCGGTGCCCGACTCCCTTCATCAAGGATGCGCTTTCCTGGTGGCATGGCAGATCCAGACTGGCTGCTTGGGTGGCAGCCACAGGTCCCAGGCGAGCGCAGAGGTGGGGAGGGGGGGTCGGCCGCAGATGGCAAGAGCGGAGGGGCGGTGCTGGGAGGGGGTGGGATAATGTTGGTGTATATAATTTGGGGGGGGGGGAGATAAAAAAGTTCCCTGACCCCTGATCTAGAGAGCCACGTTTCTCCTCCCAGAAGCATCTAGGTGGGGCAGCATGTGAGAAAGATAAATGGATTTTCTTTTCACATTCTTTTCACATTCATTCTACATTCCCATAGATTCTGCTACCATTCTCTGGGATCTGGCTTGTCTGTGGGATCCTGAGACCCATTGCAGCTCTTTGGGAGAGGTGGCATCTTTCCACACATCATTTGACCCTCACCAACAGCACCCTACAGTCCCCATGGCTCAAGGTGCCATACCCAGGTATGGGTGTATCCTATCTTTGTGCTAAAGGCCAGCCACAGAATCAAAACAAATCAATAGGTTTTTTTAAAAAAAATTAATGACTGGAATTCTTTTGCCCAGCTTCCTATTCATCTCCCCAGGTTCTGCGGATCTCTAAGGATCCCTTTCATCCTAGGGAAGTCCCTGGATGCTGCAAAATGAGAAAGAAACTCTTTAATGCCTGAAAGACACAGACAGCTTAACTAGACCCTGCCCTTTCATTGGGCTGGTAACTAGATCTCACTTCCCATCTCTCTCTTTCTTTTCTGCAGGGCAAAACGGCTGGCCAACTCTTAGCCCCCACGCAGTGGCCATTGGTGCTGCCATGGGGGTTACTGCAAGTGTGAACTCTTTTGGCTGCTATGTGCTGTGCAGCAAGGCCCTAAGGCTTCCAGCCCCACCACAGCATGCCTACAACAGAGGACTCTGTGCAGAAGGTTTCGGGAGTCTTCTATCGGCTGCGCTGGGGAGTGTGTCTGGAACTGCATCCAGCATTCCTAATGCTTGTGCTGCCTGTCTCACCCAGGTAGGAGCAGAGGATGTGGCCTGGGATTTATTTTGTGCAGATCCAGAGTAGGGATGCTCTCATGGGACTTGTCGTTATTGCTGTTATTACTTCTTATCATGTGTTTTCTTATCATGCGTTTGATCTCAAGGAAGTGTACACAGCTGGCTTCCTCCCCTTTTATCTTCACAGCAACAATCCTGCGAGGTAGGACAGGCTGAGAGATGGTCAATGGCCAAAGGTGACCTAGTGAGCTTTGTGTCTAAGTAGTAACTAGAACCTGCACCTCCCAAGTTCCAATCCAAGACTGCAACCACTATATCACACTGTCCCAGAGTGCAGTGGGCTGCTCTCTTCAAAGAAGAATAGAGATGTGGCCTCCAGTTTCAGAGACTGCTCGAAGTTAAGCCCTCATTCCAGAGCTTGGAAAAGTTTGGGGTGTTTACTATAACTCCCACTGGCAATATTAGCTGGGGATTCTGGGGACTATAGTCCATCAATGGTAATATCTTCATACCTTCCAGAGCACCACTCACTAACATATGAGGCTGCCTTATAGTGAGACAGTTGGTCTGTCTCACCCAGGATTGGTTTTTCTGACTGGCAAGAGTTTTCTTTAACAAGTCAGTTCTCTCACCTAAGGTCCCCTTTAACTGGAAGTTTCAAAAGCTGAACCTTAGAGAGCACATGCAGTGCATTTGTCTTACTGTTGAAATATTCAGTCTCCTCACCCTACTTTAAAAGAAATTTAAAAATATCCTGTGCTAAAAGTGGAAAGTTTTACATGTTCTTGCCATGTGGGGAAAGGAATATGATCTGTAAACAAGATAACAAGAACAGGTGGTGATGCTGAGGATGTTATGGGTGCTTCCCGATGAAACATTCTATGTGCCATCACACTGGATCCCGGGGTTGTTTTGTAGGTGTTGCCTATCCACAGGTTCCTATGGTAACATGGCCACTGTTCAGGGGAGAAGCAAAGATGGATCAGGCCCCTGATATATTGTCTTCAGTGTGATGGAAGGAATTATTTTCAGTGCAGAGGATGGAATCTGCTGAAAAGGCTGTGTTCTAGTCAAAGCATTCATCCTGGACCTGTAGGTTTTGCTCTTACTTTTCCATCTTGTCACCCTGTCAAAAGCGGAGAGGCTTGTAGAGTGTGAATATGTGTGTGGGAACACAAGGCCACTTCAGGAGGACTGTGGCTGTTTTTGCCAGGGGCAAGGCCTCATGCCCTGTTTCCTCTGCCCAGGGTACCTCTTCCCGGCCAGTGTGGGTCACTGCAATGGCGTGTATACTGTTCGGCTTGTCTCCCAGGCTTATGGGACTCCTTGCCACCATTCCTCTAGGAATTCATGGTAAATAAATATTTATTTTCTTTCTCCTCTTATCTCTACCGCCCTCCCCACAGCTGGGATGTTTCACAGTGCCCTCTGCTGTGTTATACATGTTGCAGAGACTGAATTAATGCAAGCTGTTTTAGACTAATAAAACAAGGAGAAACTAAAGGTAGTTATGGAATATATATATATATCCCTGCCCTTGGATTAAATTTGTGGTAGCCTCAGGTCCTCAAAATATGGGAGGCTGCTCTACCTGTTTGTCTTAGTGAATGGTGATGGTGGGTCCTTCCCTTCCCTTCTACTTGTTCTGATTAATCACAACTCTCTTTTGCTTTGTTGCCCTACTTGTGTTTTCTTTCTTATCCTCAGGAGGTGTGTTATGCTTGACATACAGCGTGGCTGTAGGCACCGGTGTCTCCTTTTTCCAATACACAGACATTGACTCAGGCAGGAACATCTTCATTGTGGGCTTCACCATGTTTATGGGGCTTCTGATTCCAAGGTGGCTCTTAGCTGCTCCAGGTTCATTGGCCACAGGTGAGAAGAGAGGTGACTTTGCTTGCTCAGAGCTTGTGAGTAGAATGAACATCCGGAGGAATCACATTCTGCAGTTGATACCATAGAACCAGGCAGCCTGTCCCAAACCAGTACTGTCCTTATGATACCATAAAAGCAACCCTGACATTTTTTGCTGACAGGTGCATTGTCCATTCTAACTGGGGGATGATGGCAGTTGTAGTTCAGTATTAGCCAGGCAGTTGCAAAGTAAATGCTTGGTATTTATGATAAGCAGATGAATTAATATATTCTGGTAGTGAGGCAAAGTTTGAGAAGAAGAAAATCAATTTTAATGATGCAGTTTTCATGGAAATATTTAATTTGTCCAAACCAGCATTTCTGTACTCTGCTTTGTACCTCTCTTTTTTTTGTTCTTTGGAAGATAAGTTTTACGAGTCACCTCAAACTATTGATAAATGTTACTTTTTAGATTTTAAAAAGCACATATTAAGATACATGGAAAAGAAAGACTAAAACTCTCTTGAACCAACAGGAGACAAATATTTAAATCAATAGTCTGATAAGCTGTGAATAGAATATTTTCATCCACATGAAGCTCAGTGATTATTAAGACTGTGTTTACTTCCTTGTGAGGTTAAATCTCTGAGTACCTAGAACAGCATCTCCCCTTTCATGTCATGGCAGCTTTGGAAGTCCCTCTTTAGGAAAACTGTCTGGCAATACATGTAATTCTGAATATTACTTGGTGACACCCTTTTTATTCAACCAGACTGTAGTCTCTTGGCACATAGACTTCAGCATTTGGGCGACAGACTTCTGAATATGTAGCATGTGTTTTATTTCTTCACATTTGTTCTAACTCATGAATGCAAGTGCCTTATGTTTATTGCTAACTTGGATTCATTTCTCCACTATTAGTCGTATTCCAGTGGTGCTCTATACTATCTATAGAGTTTTAATGTAACTTCTCTTTCTAAATGGTAAAACTCTTTGATTGGATTGTTATGGAAAGCAGGGGGACACATTCTGAGCCAAAACACACAGTAAGTAAATCCAGTAAGTCCTATATTCAGCATTTGTAATAGACTAGGCCCATCATCCAGACTATAGAGTATGATAAACCATGTGGGGACAAGGTTTGTGAAAGCAATGATCACTCTTTAGTTCACTTCAGAAGTGTTTTACAGCAGTGGTCCCCAACCTTGGGCCTCCAGATGTTCTTGGACTTCAACTCCCAGAAATCCTGGCCAGCAGAGGTGGTGGTGAAGGCTTCTGGGAGTTGTAGTCCAAGAACATCTGAAGGCCCAAGGTTGGGGACCACTGTTTTACAGGAATAGGTATCTGACCCCTTTCATTAATAATTAATCATGCTTTGTATGAAATCAAAGGCATGTTGCATGTAGGTGATAAGCTTGTAATGTTTCTAAAATCACCAGGATGTTTTTTCCCCCTGCAGGTTGTGTCCCTGTGGATCTCTTCTTCCTTTCTCTATTAATGGCCCCTGCCTTTATAACTGGATCTTTGGCCTTCTTCTTAGAGAATACAGTCTCAGGTGAGGAAGAAGCCAGAGGTTACTTTACTATGAAGTGTAGGGAAGGTGTGCTCAATTCCAGATTAGTATCTGCAGCAGCTTTAGGTGTTTGTTTCTTATAAAAACATTTCCTCACCAAAGGAGAATAATCACTACAGGGAAATATGGGTAATATTCATGTTCTTTTTGTCAGTCTGACAGTGGATACCATACACTAACAGGAAGCCTTTTGCTCTAATTGCTGTGATACTAATTCTTTAATCATGGCTTAGTTAGTAGTAGCAATTATGGTGATAATCACTATTTTGGCACAGGAATTTGCCTTCCTAGTATTTCTTCTCAGAAAATCTCTAACAACCTTTGTGATCATTAAAGTTATTTTA
Organism: Pogona vitticeps; assembly: GCF_051106095.1. NCBI lineage: Eukaryota > Metazoa > Chordata > Lepidosauria > Squamata > Agamidae > Pogona > Pogona vitticeps. The sequence goes on from NC_135783.1 coordinate 241,519,661, forward strand.
CTCAGAGTTAAAGAGTGATGGGACAATATTCTACAAGAATTGCCTAGAATGGGTTGTGGAATTTTTGGAATCGGTTAGTTCCCTTTAGTCAGCAGAGAATGAAGTACAAAATAAACCAGCTACAGCACAGGGCATATAGTTAAAAATCCCAGCTCTAACCCAGCTCCCTTGTATGTAAAAAATCAGGGTACAACTAGCTTAAGTAGGAAAAAAGAGAAAACATTACTTGTAGTTGTTTTTTGTTACAATCAGAAGAGAAGAAAAGGAACAAAAAGGATACAAAGGATTGGGTCTCTCAACTATCTCAAAAGAGGGAGAGATCCCTGGGGACCACAGAGTCCTGAGGTCAAGAGCAGAAAAACATGTCTGCTATCCCTGGAGGCCAGGAAAGAAGAGAGTGAACAAAAAATGGAAGCAGAGACAGGCAGGAAGGGAGATTTGTCTTGCCTCAAGCCCAGGAAAATAGACATTGTTAATGGGTTAGTGAGAAAAGTAAGCAGTTACTTTAGCCCAAGAAAGTCCCTCTGCATCATAAAGCGCCTCTTTCAGTGAAAGCTAGTGCCAGTAAGCATACAAGGTTGTTCTTTTTCTCCAACTTAATGTGGGACATGGTTCTCTCAATTGTAACATCCTAAATTAAACTTGCTTGATAGGTTAAACTGGCTTCTTGTTAATGGTTCTTAAGCAGGTAGTCAAGATACATTTGTTTCATCAATTGATACATGATTTATTGTATCAATTGAAGTTATTTGCCAATAATGCTGTCTAGTGTAATGCTTTACCATATTTTCCATGTATAAGACTATATGGTTGTTGTGGGTTTTTCGGGCTTCTTGGCCGTGTTCTGAAGGTGGTTTTTCCTAACGTTTCGCCAGTCTCTGTGGCCGGCATCTTCAGAGGACAGCAAACTGTGCTCTGGGTAAGGCTTGAGAGTGGAGTATTTACAGTATGGCTGTGAGAAGGCTTGTTTGTGAGAAGGCTATTGTCCTATCAGGAGATGGTTAATTAGTATGTTTTGTTGTGGCTGTATTGTTTTGATTAGGAGGGGAGATTATCTGTCCCTGTGGTTGATGGGTGTCATTAGCTGGTCTTTTGTGTGTAGTAATCCCCTGACCTTGTGGCTGGGTGGAGTTCGTTGACCTTAAGACTATACTTTTGTCTTAAATCTTTAGACTAAAAATTGAGGGTCGTCTTATACACAGAAGTAAGCTGAGGAGACAGAAGTGATCCTGTAGGGCTTTGATCCCTGTTTTCCCCTTCACTTGCTAAGCCCCACTTAGATTTCTTAATTTTGGGTTTAAAAAGTGGGAGGCGTCTTATACATGGGGGCATCTTATACACAGAAAAAAATACGGTAATTTATTGATTTGAATGGTTTGCTTTCGTGTTTAATGTCAAAAGGGCCCTTTGGAAAGCAGAATAATTTGTATAAATTATTATATGTATTATACAAACAAATATTATACAACTAAATAAGTTGTAAAATAGCCTTACTAGTTTCATAGGCTACTGCAGAATAGGGATACGTACTACCTACAATCCATCTTCAGCCAGACCATAGAAGTAAAGTACAGTGGTGCCCCGCATAGAGATGTTAATCCGTTCCGGATTAAACGTCGCTATGCAAAAACATTGCTAAACGGAACGTAAAAAGCCATAGGAACGCATTAAACTTTGTTTAATGCATTCCTATGGCTCCAAAACTCACCGTTCAGTGATGTTCCTCCATAGCACCGCCATTTTTGCGCCCTCGGTAAGCAAGGGCAGGGCGCGAAAACACTTGTGGCGGCCATTTTGGGCACCCGGCGGCAATTTTGGAACTGCCGATCAGCTGTTTAAAAAACATTGCAATGCAAAGATTGGTAAGCGAAACGCTTACCGATCATCGCAATGTGATGTTTTGCCTATACAGAACATCGCAATGCGATCGCATTAGCGATTGAAAAAATTAGATCGCTATGCGAATTCGTCATTAAATGGTGCGCTCGTTATGCGAGGCACCACTGTAATGGTATTGTTTGCTATACTTTTAAAAAACCCACATCATTACTATTAATAATAGTGGCCAATATTGTTATCTTTAAAAATTTAACAGGAGAAATATTATGGTTTGGGATTTCTTTAGTAGCAAGTAATATTTGCTAATTATTTGGAAATGTTTTGTGGGGGTCATTTTGTAAGATTTTTTGACCACCTGAGTAATTTTGAAGTAATGTCTCCAAGCTCTGTGCTCACCAATGTACTGTATGGTTTTCCTATACTGCCCTCTTATTATTTTCAAGGCACCCTGCAGGAGCGTGGACTGCTCAATCCCTTCTCACCATGCAAAACAGAGGCCAGAGACAATTATTTACAACGAAGCAATATGGGTTCTGCACAAAGCTATGAGCTGCCTATAGCCCTGCAAAAGCACCTGTCACGTTCATGGTGCAAAGGTTTCCCTCTCTGTTTTCTCTGTCCCCTGGAGAAGGGCAAAGAGGAGTCTGCAAACATCAACCCGCTGGAAGTATTGCGTTGTTCTGAGGAGGAAACCACAGATCCTCTTCTGAAACAGGGGACATTGAAGATTGAGTCTGAACTGCAGCTGGAGACAGTGCAGGAGCCTAATGTGGCACAAGAGAATTTGGAAAGTCACAAAAGGTATAGACCAATGGCTCATGAGATGATCTCTCTGTGCTGATCTAAAGGAAATCTTTGCCCAGACAGAAATGTGATACAAGGGCAGGTACTCAGGTATTTTTCAAAGGAGCTTAGTTTCAGGCAGCCTTCCCTCCTGTCAATACTTAATTTCCTTTCTCTTTCCATTTATTATTTGTTTTATTATATGTGGTGTTGTTTATCTGAAATTTTTTTGTGTTTCACTGTATACTTTTTATGGAAGCCGCTCAGAGTGGTCGATTTGACCAGATGAGCGGGACATACAGTACATACATACATACATACATACATACATACACACACACACACACACACACACACACACACACACACACACACACACACACACACACAAACAAACAAATAAATAAATAAATAAATAAAGTCTGTATGACAGACCACATGAGATGGTAATACTAGCCTTTTTGCCTTTAGAGCAGAGTCAGTGCATATATAAGTTCAAAACGGTTCAATCACTATCACTTTGGGAATCTTTTTTTTTTTTTTTTTTTTGCCTTTCTGACAATTTACATTAAGACAGGGGTCTCAAACTCAATTTATCTGGGGGCCGCTGGAGGCAGAGGCTGGGTGAGGCTGGGCTGCATCAGATTTTCCACCAAGTGGAGCAAGAGCCCGAGGAAGCTGCCCAGGAGTTTCCTTAGCCCGGCTGGGGCTCCGAGGAGGAGGAGGGGCGCGCGAGCCCTCATCGCCGGCCACGACCCCCTCCAGCTTCTTCTTCACTACCACCATGAGCAGCAGCAGCAGGACGAAGAAGCGGAGAAGGGAGGGAGTGCTGGCGACTGCCTAGCGGGGGGGGAGGGCACGACATAATTTTAAAAAATCCTCACAGAATCACCTTGCCAAAGGAGAAAAGCCCCCATTGGTCCCAGTGAAATTAAATTAAAATTAAACACCCCCACAGGTGCGCGCATGCACGCACGCATGTGTGCGTGCACACACACACACACAGAGGTGCGCCAACCTTCCTCTGAGGGCCCCCCTC